>NC_091793.1:99590000-100307500 GCF_041296235.1 Equus asinus
ACAGATGTCATCTGTGGAGACAACTAATGAGAATTTTCACTACCTGGAGCTAGTAAGTCATTCCTCAGCCTTCTCTTCACCAGGCTGTTTAGATTGAACCACATGAAATGGTCAATATTAGACCATCTTTTACGTACAAAAATAGCAATTTCATATGCTCCAACCTAATAAATAACCCTAACTGTTCCTAACTTCTTTCCAAGGTTCTTTATTCTTGATCTTTCAACAATTGAGGAGTCCATCCCCCTCAGGACCTTCTCCAATGTTCCCATAGCCTTCTTAGAATATAGTGACCCATATATGCATACTTGTGCCAGAATAATTGTTAATATTAGACGACTGATGCAGAAATAATTAACCATTTCTACCTTTAAAAATGTCACTTCAAAACATATATAAATGGGGACCAGCCTGGTGGCACAGCAGTTAAGGTCGCATGTTCTGCTTCTCAGCGGCCCAGGGTTCGCCAGTTCAGATCCCGGGTGCGGACATGGCATCGCTTGGCACGCCATGCTGTGGTAGGCGTCCCACATATAAAGTAGAGGAAGATGGGCACGAATGTTAGCTCAGGGTCAGTCTTCCTCAGCAAAAAGAGGAGGATTGGCAGCAGTTAGCTCAGGACTAAACTTCCTCAAGGAAAAAAATATATATATAAATGCATGTATACATTTTGTATATTTTTTTATATAATATGTTTTATAATTTAAAAAATTAGAAACAAGCTGATAAAGGAAAACCCAGGTAATGCTTATACCCATGGGTCCAGAGCTGAAGTGGTATGAAAAGGAGAAATATTATCAAAGAAGTAAACAAAATTGTGAAATTCCTCTGAACAACTGTATTGCTTTCTACTACTTTAATACTTCATGACCAAAAAGATTCAATATGCTTATTTTTTCTTTCCCTCTCACCTTTAGCTCAGCCATAAATTTCCAGCAATAGTGCACGTGGCACATCAAAAACCCAGACCTGCTCTGGAGAAGGTCACCCCACTGAAAAGGATCTACATTATTCAGCAGCCTCGAAAATGTTAAGCTGGGATATAAAACACAGCCATCTGGCCAACTGCCTCAAACATCTGACAGCTTAGCAAAAAGGACCAGAAGTTTCGATAGGCCTAGTGTACTTGCTTGGTAAATAAAACACCTTTGTATCTTTTCTTTTGACTTTAGATAATAAAGCATTCAAAATTGTAAATCCGGTGCATTCTTGGGCCTCATTTTGGTCCAGGTCAGGGTCCCATTGATATTTACATATGTAATTCTACTGAATAAGAGAAGAATCCAGAATACTTGACCATGCTACTTCATCCCACTGGATAAGCTCTCTCCTCCTGGATGCCGACCCTGAGTTGTTCCACCTACAGGGAATTCTCTTTGAAGGTAAAGTTTAGAGAGAAATACGCTGAGCTTTGCAAAGGCCAATATTCTTTGCAGACATGAGAAATGATTCTTCTCAGCGTGTTTGTCTAAGATGCTCAAATTTTCAGTTGAAGTGAAATATCTTTTCCAGTTTCCCACATAAATATATAGTTTGTTTTGAAGGTTTGGTGAAGGAAAATGAAAAACTGAGGTTTATTACAGACATATTCTCTTCTGCAAAGCAATCAAGGATGGAAGGTAGACTTGTAGTTTCAGTGGGAGATTTGCTCAGGGCCTCCCAGAAAGTTCATGCTCTAGAACTGAGGGGGCCCTGATGCTACAGAGCATTGCAGTTGGGGAATAGAAGTTGATTTTAATTAGAGGTGGGGATGGGAGGGAAAGTGTTGCCACAGCTAAAATTGCTCTAGCTCTCCTGCCCTCTATCACACACATGCGCGCGCACACACACACACACTCTTCGTACACTCACATATGAACAACCAAGGGCATCCTCAGGTGATGGTAGGGGACAATCACATTCTTTTTCCACAGAAGCTAACTGTTACTCACAGTTCCATCATTCTGCACCCCTACATTATAATGCTGCCCAATGATCAGCACTTCTCTTTACCTAAGGACAGGATCAGCACTCTAGTCCATTATTTTACAAGTTGACAACCCTTGGAGTACGAGCTGATGCTAAGCCTGTCTCTGATTTCTGGAACACCAAAGGCACCTGGCTAAGGCCCAGTGGTGATGCTGATGCATCCCACCTCCTCCCCTGTGTTGGTTGGCTCTTTTTCAGGAATAAGAGGATTGTTTGAGATAATATAGAGCCTTCAGTCGATGCCAGCATGAATCACTAAGATAGTCCTAACCACTCCACTTTGGCTTAGCTCAGTTCCCAGTCCTCTGGGACTATTGTCAAAAATACTCCAGAAAGGTAAGTGTTGCAAGGCAAATAAATGCACAGAAGTTCAAGGTCAGCTACTACTCCCCAGGGGACAATAGCAAAGCATAAGCCAGATGGTGGGTGCTGGCTGGAACACTAGACTGAGATTAGGAGACTGGGGTTCTGCTTCTGACTCACACTAGTTCTTAAACATTAAGTAAGCCACTCAACCTTTCTGATCCTTGTCAAACAGGCATAATATCTGACCCCCAGTTTAACCTTCCCAGAGGCATAGTGGGACTAAAACAAAATGAACCCAGGTTTATAATAAGTCATTTAAAAGAGTAGTGAGAGCAAGGTGGTACCAGGATGACTGTTCTAGAAGTTGCCAGAACTATAATAGTAGGAGAACTCTAAGAGATGGTAGAAGCTGAGCCTAGAATAGGAAATTCAAGGGAAAGCTGAAGATTTGGCGCTAGATGGAAGCAGGGAGGAAACTGGGAGGATGATAAGGGAAATGGGAAGCTAAGATGGCAACACTGCTAAATTTGCCTTTCCTGAGGACGCGTAAGAGCCAACCACCCAGAGAAAGTAAGAAGAGAAGGGCACCATTCTATCGAGAGCTGAAAGATGTACTGCAGAGGAAGAGAGGCTGCTTAAAGGGAAAACATGCAGTGAGAAGTCCAGCATTGGTTTAGGCCCATAATTGCAGTTACTTAAATCACCAAATCATAGACAGTAAGAAGTTTGATGTGAACTTCAGATCCGAAAGGAAATTGGAATTATCTTGGAGAATGTATCAGAAGAAAAGGAACCAAGCCGATAAGAGAACTTTGTGGTGATATGGCCACACACACAGAAAGCCAAAGGGGGTGCTCCTTCTGCCTTCTGAGGAATAAGCCCTGCATGAATGTGCTGTGGTTCCACGCAGAAGCCCCTGTGATGTGTCCACAGGCCCAGCAAAAACGACAACAATGGGGGACGGGGGTATCGGCAGGTATACGGCTGGGGATTCATTGGCACATACATTTCTTTCTTTTTTTTTTTTTTAAAGATTTTATTTTTTTCCTTTTTCTCCCCAAAGCCCCCCAGTACATAGTTGTATATTCTTCGTTGTGGGTCCTTCTAGTTGTGGCATGTGGGACACTGCCTCAGCGTGGTTTGACGAGCAGTGCCATGTCCGCGCCCAGGATTCGAACCAACGAAACACAGGGCCGCCTGCAACGGAGCACACGAACTTAACCACTCAGCCATGGGGCCAGCCCCTGGCAGATACATTTCTTAAGCTCATATCAGTTCAGTTCAACAGGCTCTATCCTAGACACTGGGACACAAAGATGAGTAAGACATTGCCCTGCCCACCTTGAGCTCTTAGACCAAAGGGAAATAGGCATGCCAACAAATCAATACGAAGAGACTTCGTACTTCGTACATAGTGGGGTATGAGGGGCATGCTGGGGATGAGATCACAGTCAAAAGACAATGTGTTGGCTGGGGAGATCAATAACCCGCATGCAGATCTTTAATAAACAGACTTGAATTAAGGTGTTTATTATGAAAATTTTCAACTCTACACGAAAGTGGAGTGAATATTATACTGAACCCTCAGATACTCATCACAGGCTTAAACAATGGGCCAATCTTGTTTTATCTCTAGCCTCCAGCTCCCCACTTCCCCCTCTTCCCTCTCTCCTTCTGGATTACTTTAGAGCAAAGTCCAAACATCATATAATTTCATCTAGAAATACGTCAATATGTTATCTCCAAGAGATAAACACTCATGTGTGCATGTGCTCTCTCTATCAATCTCTTTCTCTCTCTGTAAACTAAATTTTACAAATTTTGTGGAGCAAAAGGGAATATTTATGTAAACCATCAAAAAATCTTTCACCATAAAAAGGAAACTGGCTTTGCTAGGCCAGCCACAAGAGCAAGAAACACATACACACACACACACACACAGCTGAGCCAGGAACACCCACGGAAATGACTGCTGGGAAACTTGAGAAGGTGGTGAGAGGTGGAACTTCTGGAGGGGAAGTAGAAATGAGAGTGGCTTTCAGGTTGAAAGAAAGAAAAAAGTAAACATGAAGTTGGTCAGAGTAAACAAGAGGGACAGAAAGAAAACACCGGGCAAAATTAGTTCTTACTGAGGAAAAGGATATAGAGAACACTTAAACATAGCTAGTTCTGAGGTCACTCAGAGAAGAAAAAAATGGAGTAAAATAGGAACAAAAGAAGATAAATTAATGGCAAGGAAAACTAAAACTGATTTATTCAGCATTTATCAGGTTCTTCCCGTGTGATAGTCTTTCTTTAGATGGAACCCAAGTCCAAGGAGGCTATGGCTGGCGTTTGGTGCATATTATGTTTTAACATGCATGTCTAGATGTCAGCTGGAGTCGCCACCCACTTCGGATAGATAACATTAGCCCAAACCCCCATCGTACCCCTAGTGGATATTCAAAACCCTCCCCACAATGTCTGTGAATCTCCAGGAGGGTTGCATTGTCATGGTCACCTCTGATTTCCCATGAATTTGTTCATTACTTGCTGCCCCTGTGTCCCACCATCCTGATCTCAGCTTGGGACTGAGCCCTTTTCCATGATTTCTCCAAAAGCCGACTCCAGAGGGTGATAAGCTTTAGCAAAGATTCAGTAGAGTTTACATCACAGTAACCAGACAACTTGTGATAGAGTATTAGGCATCCCAATTCTATATGTCTGTCCTTCCACCCACTTCCCACTCCCCCAGCCGGGGATTTTGTTCACTGCTCACTGCATCCCTGGCAGTCCCCTATTCCTCCCACCATCTTGCTGGGTGCCGTCCCCTCTCCTACTCTCCCACTCTCCCTTTCCTCACTTTTCTCCTTCTAATTTCTGTTCAGTTCCAACAGCAATTAGTATTTCTTGGGTTGTCTTGACTCCTCAGGACATCCTCACATCCTCAGGGAGTCACCTCACCCCAAAAAAGCCTCCTGCCTCCAGCAAGTATGACATCAACTGTCAGGATGTCAACACTTTCATCCAAATATGCTAGAATGGATGAATGATGGATGAATGAATAAATAAATGAATGCATTAAAAAGAGTGAAGTGACAGAGAACATGAGCCAAGAAAAATAAGGAGTCAAAGGTAAAAGAAAACTTTCAAAGGAAATGCTGAAAGAAAAACACACACACAAAATTAGGGAGAGCAGAGTTTCAACTAAAAATACATAACACAGATAGAATTTTCAACCTAATTTTGCATACAGCATTTCATAAAATCTTCACAAGAAGCATGAGAGATGACAGCTATCATTACCCCATTTTACAGATGAGAAAAATGAGCCTCAGAGAAGTTAAGAGATTCCCAAGGTTTCACAGCTTGTTAAGTGGAGGAACTTCTCAGAGAATCTCTTAATCCCAAATTTAGAGCTGTCTCTGTTACCCTGTAAGGACCCAGGTGAAGCCGAAGCTTAGAAATCTCTAAAAAGAGAGAGTCTGTATATAATTTTGACTTAAGAAATAGAGCTGAATTTGAAGGTAGAAATTGGTGTGTGAAAGGACTGGTTTGGGACTAATCAGATTCCTCAATAGGAGAAGTGCCATCCAAGTTCAGATTTTTAGAGTTTTGTTTCAAAGACACAATATGGAAATTTGAAAGATCACCGAAGTGAACCAGGTTAGGAGAAAAAGATACAACTTATAGATATGAACCTTCAAAAGAAAAATGAAAGCTAAAAAAGGAAAATATGCACAGGATGCTTCTCCTGTGTACAGGAAAAGGCATGAGGCTGGGGAGATGTCAAGTGCATCTTGGGAAAGAAGCTGGGGCAGCAGATAAACAAAGGTGACCTCTGCAGCCTGTATCATCAGCCTGTAAGATGTAATAACAGATCTGTGAATGTTTTCTACGAGGGCTTTCCAAATCAATCTCAATCACTGCAAAAGCACATTTTGGATGACCCGTGTGCCCCCCTTCTGAGCAGGCTTGCCACAGACCTCAGGCCCAAGTTTGCACTGGTGTTCTCACCCCGTTAGAGTCGATCATACTGCTGCTATAATTATCAGAGACCTATAAGAAAAGAAAAGAGGAAGACTTAACACATAAAAGTTCCTCACGAACAAAAGTTTCAGGATAGTTTGAAAAGGAAAAAAATGTGAGAGAATTGAATCATCATAGGCCTGCTAATGTCAAGAACCCGCCCAAATTAACCAGAACCATATCTATATTAAAACAGCAATTTATTGTAAATAAAATAATTTAGGTCAACACTATGGGTCCAGAAGAATTATTTTCCTTTTTTTTTAAAAAGAATCCATCAAGGGGGGCCAGCCCCGTGGCCGAGTGGTTAAGTTCGCGCGCTCCGCTGCAGGCGGCCCAGTGTTTCATTGGTTTGAATCCTGGGCGCGGACATGGCACTGCTCGTCAAGCCACGCTGCAGCGGAGTCCCACATGCCACAACTAGAAGGACCCACAATTAAGAATATACAACTATGTACCGGGGGGCTTTGGGGAGAAAAAGGAAAAAAATAAAATCTTTAAAAAAAAAAAAAGAATCCATCAATTATTCAAGTTTAAGAATTATTAGATTGGAGAGAGGGATATTTATTTAGCTGCCACCGTTAGCCATTTGAAAACAGTAGGATTGAGAACACCATAAGCAAAAATGCTAGAGGTCATAGATGAAAATGAAAGATTTTATCATTTCTTTTCAGGCAGTGGTAGAGATTGAGATTAGTTTCTTAAAACATTGGGAATTGGATAAAGAAGTAAAGAAGTGACGTGGCACTCCCTTTTAAAGATTTCAGAATAATGACACATTTTTTTAAATGACATAAAAGAGAGCTTTCCAAAGGTATATAGCCAAAGGCTTTCAAGAATAAAACAGATATTGCCGCAGAAGCATTTAAGGGAGAGCATAGACAGACTGAACCAAGGGGAAGACCCTAGGGCAG
Source organism: Equus asinus (assembly GCF_041296235.1). NCBI lineage: Eukaryota > Metazoa > Chordata > Mammalia > Perissodactyla > Equidae > Equus > Equus asinus. The sequence goes on from NC_091793.1 coordinate 99,597,197, forward strand.
AAATAGCGAAATCAAAGGACAGATGAAACAGAAGGGAGGCGATGAGAGCAGAAAAAGGTCACGCCAGAACAAAAACACTCCCTTCCCAAATCTAAGGTCTATGAGAAGAGAAAGGATTGTTACAAGATTAAAGTGGGCAGAATAAGGCACCAAAAGAGAGCCTAGAGATAATGGAAGGGTTTAACCAAATGTATCAAGTGCAGGGAAAGACTGAGCGATGAGCTTGGCTGTGGGCGGATGAAGAAACAAGCAATCTGACAGCGGACATCACGGGTCAAGTGGTTCTAAGTGAGCAGGATTTTGAAGCAAGGAAGTGCTCCCGGGTCTGGCAGACACGCTGCTTAGTTCTCCCCGGCTTTTAAGAACTGAGCAAACCACTGTTTTCAACGGCAGACGCTTGCGAGGAAGGTGGAGCGACCTGTACAGTGAAACGAGGGGCTCTCGGTAATATTTTTTAAAGGAAAGAGGGTAGACATTGGGATCAAGATGACACTGTCTTTATAAGGAGAATTTGGAGGAAATTTTCCACAACATAACAGAATGATCAACAAAGTAAAAAAAAAAAAAAAAAAAAAGGTGTCTGGACTGGTGTGAAATCACAAAACATGCCAGGGGATTAGCAGGGATAAATGACAATGGGAGTGGAAGTAGGAGAGAAGGGAGGATGCCATAGTCACACAAAAAAATTGTAAAAAGAATTATGCCTTTGTTGTGCCTCTGTGGACTGGCCGCTTCCCCCCGCTTCACTGTGGCCCTGAAACACACCAAAGGAAAGAGCCGAGGAGGGCAAATCGGTCTATTTTAATCGTGCAGGACTGAAGGGCCAGTATTGGCACATCTTCTGATTTTTTTCAAAAGCAATCTGAAATGTAGCTTTGTGTGAAATCTCCTGGTTTTTGTATATTGGTTCGACTTTTTACTTTTTTACTGTGCGCTGAGTAGACCAAACAATTCCAGCCTGCAGGTTGCATTTATTTGGTTGATGGGCCACCATTTTATACTAGTTGTGATTTTCACCTTGGGTCTACACAAAGATCCTAAGTTCTGATGACCTGGGGGATGTCAGAGTAGGGCTTGCAGTTGGGGTGCAGGGAAAGAAGTCTGAAAAAGGCTGTTACCAAAAAAAAAGACGTAAGAGAAAAATTGGTTTTGAAATATCAGTGGTATCACGAAGCACATAAGGAAGGTAATAAACGTCGATACTGTTTTTTTTTTTTTAAAGATTTTATTTTTTTCCTTTTTCTCCCCAAAGCCCCCCGGTACATAGTTGTGTATTCTTCGTTGTGGGTCCTTCTAATTGTGGCATGTGGGACGCTGCCTCAGCGTGGTTTGATGAGCAGTGCCATGTCCGCGCCCAGGATTCGAACCAACGAAACACTGGGCCGCCTGCAGCGGAGCGCGCGAACTCAACCACTCGGCCACGGGGCCAGCCCCGATACTGTTTTTTTATTCTAGCTCCCTCACCAACAAAAGCTGAGGCCCCATCCCAGGATCAGCGGATCCGGCTCTGCCCCCAGCTTTGGTAGGGCAGCTGAAAAGTTATTCTTGGCACTTGGACTGGAGCCAGAAGCCATAACAGGTAGCAGGCATAAAGCACGCATTTCACATACAGTATCTCGATTACTTCCATGACAGCCCTGTGAGAAGGACATTATTATCATTCCCCTCGTAAGGAAGAGGAAATATTTAGTGAGGTTACATCATTACTGAAGAAGGAAGCTAGGATGTTGCAGAGCCAGGGTGCAAATCCAGACAGCCTGATAGCCAGCATCTTTAGCTGCAAGCCTCCAGAGGCCAGACGGTTCCTAAGAGTAGGCCACCCGGGGCCAGACAGTGGCGCAGTGGTTAAGTGCGTACGTTATGCTTCGGTGGCCCAGGGTTCGCCAGTTCGGACCCCGGGTGCGGAAACGGCACCACTTGACAAGCCATGCTGTGGCAGTCATCCCACATATAAAGTAGAGGAAGATGGGCACGGATATTAGCTCAGGGGCAGTCTTCCTCAGCAAAAAGAGGAGGATTGGCAGCAGATATTCGCTCAGGGCTAATCTTCCTAAAAAAAAAAAAAAAAAAAAAGAGTAGGACACCACATTGTCATACATGCGTGACTATAAATTGGTGTTCACTTCTGGAGAATAATTTGGCAGGATGTACCAAAAGTCATAAAAAAGGCATACTTTCTGATCCAGCAACCCCAGTTCTAGAAAGTAATTCTACAACAAACATCGGAGAGTAGACCAAGATATGTAAACATAAGGATTTTGATCAAGGTTTTGCATAGGTAATAGGCAAAAAAAAAAAAAAAGCTTTTTTAAAAAAAAATCCATATTTCCATCAGCAGAGGATTGGTTAAGTTATAACTCAATACATCCCTCTGCCACAGTGGCAGTAGGAATTAGGAGGCAAGGAAGTAGGAGGGAGAACCCGCCTCAAAACCAGGTCACGAATCCCAATGCAGGCTGACATGTCACACTTGGGAAGGACATCTCCCTACCACTGTCCAAGTCCTCACAAGGATTGTATTAATGACAGAACCATTCTTCAGTGTTGTTTACCCAAAACATGACATCTGACTTTAATGTGTTGGTAGAATGCCTCTGAAATTTAAAAAAAAAATTTTAAAACCACCTAGATCTTAGGGTGCAAGATGCTGTCTCTGAGTGGGTTGAAGCAGCTGTGTGAGACTGTAGGTCTTTGACACAGCCACGGGGGGCAAGACCAGCCCCTGCTCTTCCTTAGACCTCTCAAGCTTACAGCCACTTCTGAATTTCTCCTCTTTCTCCAGCAGGAGTAAGCTCAGCTGGGAGTCAGGAACAGAAAGGCAGGTCCGGAACCTGACCACGTTTACCACTGTTGCGGATGGAAGCAAACAAATGGATTTGAAACAAGGTGCTGTTTATATTTCTTAAATTACTTTTAGGCAAAGTGCAATTGAGGAATCTTCTTCCAACCCCACTACTGAACTGTAATGGGAACACGTACAACTTTTATTGATTATTTGTGTGAGGAAGATTAGCCCTGAGCTAACATCTGCTGCCAATCCTCCTCTTTTTGCTGAGGAAGACTGGCCCTGAGCTAACATCTGTGCTCATCTTCCTCTACCTTATATGCGAGACGCCTACCACAGCACAGCTTGAGAAGCTGTGCGTAGATCCGGACCCAGAATCCAAACTGGCAAACCCCGGGCCACGGAACGTGTGAACTTAATTGCTGCACCACTGGGCCGGCCCCTACAACTTTTTTATTTAGGACTTTGGGGAAGCTGCAGGCTATTAGAAGTGGATGGCTGGATTTCTACCAAAGGGAAGAGGAAAAAAAATCCTCTGAGCCTGACTGATGGACACAATTTGGAGTGTTTGATGAGCTCCACAGTGACGCACTTAATTGCCCTCCTCACCTGTGACAGCAGATCACCCAATGACCATTTTGTGCAATATAAAAGTTAAGATCAGTCTTATGTTTACAAAACATTTGTTTCCATAAGAAGACTCTGTCATTCATGTCATATCACTGTAAATTCGTGGAGTTGATAACTGTACCATAGTTATATTCTTAGGAAATACATGCTGAAATATTTAGTGATAGAGGATCATGAACCTCAGATGGTCCAGACACAAAATTAATTGTAGATAGAGAGAAGACAAGTAGATGGTAGACAGACAGACAGACAGGGTGAGCTCATATGGGATAAAATGTTAACAATAGGTTAGTCTGGTAAAGGGCACACAGATCTTCTTAGTGCTATTTTTATTTTTATAATTTTTTTAAATTTGAAGTCATTTCTAAATCGAGTGTTGAACATAAAAGACTCTCTTGGCCAGAAACTAAGAGTATAGTATTGCTGCTCAAGTGGTAACATATCACATTGGGAATATTACTAGCCTACATCTGATATTCCTTTATTTTTTATAATTATTTTAAATAGATTATACATTTGTATGATTCAAAACTTCAAACACTATAAAAAGATAGATACTAAGAAATGTCACTCCCTCCCCATTCATTCAGTTACGTCTCACACCCTTCCGGTGCCATATTTATTAGTTTCTGATTTATCTTCCCAGGGATTATTTAAGCAAATATGAGTATATAATATTCCCCCTTCCTTACAAAAAATAGGTTATGCTGTACACACCATTCTGTGCTTTACTCCAGTCACATAGCAGTATATTGTGTACATTTCTCTGTTCTGATATCACACTAGGAGGCTGTCCATGAGTATAAGGAGAAAGATATAATAGTTCCTTCCTTTATTTACCCAGAAGATGGCCTCCATCCCTAATAATTGATTATGGGTTAAATTAAATGAGCTTTGCATTTACATTCCACAGCTGAATAGCAAAGTCAACTTCTAGAACTGTCAAAGATCAAATTCAAAATGTCTAGACACTTTCTTAAATATTCTAACCAGTTTTGAACATCAAGGAACAATAAACCTTCAAATATTTTTCTTGAAATAACACTGAGAAGATAGGTTGCCACAGAATTTACTCACGTCTTCATTATTCCTTTTAAAATGCCTCACTCAGGGAATTTTCAGACAATGTTTGTTTTGTGTTCCTGCTCTTTGCTTTACACGGCTGCAGCCCAGAACTGTTGGAGGAGATTGTCTGTAAAAAAAATAGAGTTTCTGAATTTTTGAAATATTATGACTGACTGAATTTTTTTTTCTGCCTGCAATACAATTCAGTTCAGTTCAATAGGCATTTACTGGGTCATGTGCAAACCACTGAGCTTTAAAAGATGCATGTGTCATTGGTCCTGGTCTCAAGATGCTTACAAATAATGTCTCTTTCATGTGGAAACTGCTACTCTGTACAAGCAGGAACAAAATGGTACAGGAGCACAAAGGAAGGACACCTATTCCTGCCTCATTAGAGAAAATGAGCCTAGTCAGAAAGACAAGTGAAAGCTGACCAGAAAAAGGATAGAGGCAGCAGAACTAAAGGTCTTGAAGTTTCCTGAAGACACGGAAGTACCTAGCATGGGTGGGGAAATGCCAAATGGCTCAGTGTCAATAGAGTTCAAGTCAGGGAACAGCAGAAGACGTGTCTGGAAAGGGGAGAACCAAGGAGCCAAGACTTGACTCTGGGCAGTTGTTAAAGGAAGGAGTTTGGGCAGGTTTGCCTTTAAGAAAACCCTTCTTGGCTTTGATGTGGAGGATGGATTTGAGGAGAGGATAGATCCATAGGCAGAAAGTCATAAGGATGGAGAGGAGGAGGCATATTTGAGAAAAGTTTGGACAACAAACACTGCAGAGCTTGGTGATTATTGGCTGTGGGTAGGAGGGGGCCAGGAAGACCCTTAGGTTCTGACTTGTGTGGCTCAGGGAGTGGTGGTTCCATTACATGAAACAGGCATAGAAGGAGGAGGGAGGTGATATGAGTTCACTTTGGGTCATGTTGAATCTGAGGATAGCAGGTATGTGAAGCTATCACTCTGATGATCGGAGGAGAGTTCTGGTGTTAGAGATACAGATTTGGGCACTGTGTTAGGTTCCTGAGGCTGCTCTAACAAATTACCACAAACCCAGTGACTTAAAACAATGTGAATTTATTCTCTTACGGTTCTGAAAGTCAGAGGTCTAAAATCAGTAGCACTTAGCTACAGGCAAGTTGTCAGCAGGGTTCCTTCCGGGGCTCTAAGAGGAAATCCTTTCCTTGACTTCTCCTGTTTCTAGAGGCCACCTACATTCCTTGGCTTGTGGGCCTTCCTCCATCTTCGGAGCCACCAATGTAGCTCTGTCATCACATTGCTTTCTTCTGCTGTAGTCAAGTCTCCCTCTGCCTCCCTTTTATAAGGACATTTGTGATTACATTGGGTCCACTCAGATAATCCAGGATAATCTCCCATCTCAAGATCCTAAGTTAATCACATCTGCAGAGGCCCTTTTGCCATACAAGGTAACATTCACAGGTTCCAAAGACTAGAACCTGGATATATTTGGGAGCCATTATTCAGCCTACTATGTGTTGTTGGCATAAAGTTAGTGAAAGTACATACAGTCAATGGGATGGATATGTTTGGAGAGAAGAGCGTTAGATCAAGAACAGAGCACTAGGAACACCAAAGTTAAGGGAGTGAGCATTAGAAGAAGGAAACTAAAGGAGATGGAGAAGGAAGTCTGGCCAGGAAGGGAAATACTGTGAAACAGCTGGTGTCACGGAAGCAGAGAGTGGAGAGTAACAGGGAGGAGGGAGTGGTCAATAGCTGCAGAGGAAGCTGGGTAAACCATCTGGAGGTCCCTGGACATCTTTGCATGGCAGCATCAGTGGAACACAAGGGATAGAAAACAGATGGCAGTGGAAAGCAGTAGTGAGCAAAGAGGAAGAGTGGAGCACCTCTTCAACGAGTCGGCTAAGAAGAGAAGAAAAGAGATGTGATGGCAGCTAGAAAGAAATGCAGCCTCAAGGGAAGGTATTTGGTTTTATTCTGCTTTGTTTCTAAGAAAGTGCGAGTCTGGAGCATACTTGTAGGCTGAAAAGAAAGAGCCCATGGATGAGAGAAGCTAAAGATTTATGCGGGAGAGGGAATACCTGATAGAACAGGTTCCAAAATAGGCTGATGGCTGTGAATTCCAAGAGCACAGATAAACAAAATTTGAAATAAGCCTATCCTTTGATCCAGCTCCTAGGAATTTATCTTACAAAAAAGAAACCTACCAAAAAAAGTCTTATAAAAATGCTTGCATAGGAGAGAAAAAATGTACAAGATTCTTCAAAGGCAAAGAAATATGTACAAGAGTGTTCAAGGCAGTATTGCTTATAATAGGGAAAATTTGAAACAACTTACGTATCTCTCAGCAAAGGACTGGTTAAGCTCTGGAGTCGAGAATAGCTTTCAAATCTTAGAGTGGAAGGTTTCCCAAATATGACATGATTTCCAGACACCATAAAGGAAGGTGTTACAGAATTGATAACAAAACATAGAGCTTCTACAGACTCCATAAACAAGTAAAGGCTGGAAAAAAATTTCTTGTCTACCTAACATATAAAGAATTCCTTCAAACTCATTTTTTAAATGATGACCTAATAGAAAAATGGACAAGAGCCATAAACTGGCATTTCATAGAAGACAAAAATCAAGGGGGGCCGGCCCCGTGGCCAAGTGGTTGAGTTCACCCGCTCCACTTCGGCAGCCCAGGGTTTCTCCAGTTCGGATCCTGGGCACGGACATGGCACTGCTCATCAAGCCATGCTGAGGCGGTGTCCCACATGCCACAACTAGAAGGACCTTCAGCTAGATTATACAACTATGTACTGGGGGGCTTTGGGGAGAAGAAGAAGAAGAAAAAAGAAGAAAAGAAGATCAGCAGCAGACATTAGCTCAGTGCTAATTAAAAAAAAAAATAGCTAATAAATATTTTTCTTTTCTTTTCTTTTCTTTTTTTTTGAGGAAGATTAGCCCTGAACTAATATCTGCCACCAAGCCTCCTCTTTTTGCTGAGGAAGACTGGCCCTGAGCTAACATCCATGCCCATCTTCCTCTACTTTATATGTGGGACACCTGCTACAGCATGGCTTGACAAGCAGTGCATATGTCCACATCCGGGAACCGAACCCACAAACCCTGGGCCGCCAAAGCAGAATGCGCAAACTTAACCACTGCACCACCAGGCCGGCCCCTAAATATATTTTTTAAGGATCAGTCTCACTAGGGATGAGAGATATGCAATAAGATACCATCTTGCCTATTAGATCAACAAAAATTATGAAGATTGATATCTGTTGTCAGTAAAGTTGTAGAGAAAAACACACTCTCACACAAGTTTTCTGGAATTTAAATATATACAACTATTTTAGAAAGCAATTTGGAAATACTATATCTATCAAAATTTTAAATATACCTGACTTTTGACTCAGCAGTTCCACCTCTAAGAATCTGTCCCATAGAAGTCTCTCTTCACATACACAAGAAATTATAAGTCTGTGTTTTACTGGTTCGTACTTTTATACTTGCCTGGAATGGTAAAAGCTGGACATGACCTGAATGTCCATTAGAAGAACAGTTAAATACACTCTATTGCAAGTATATAGTGGAATACTGGGCAGCTATTAAAAAGAAAGAATTAGATCTAGAGTTAGTAAATTATATGGAAGTAGGTTATAATATTTAAGTAAACAAAAAAAGGAAATAGCTAAATTTCAGGTACAGCAAGATCCCATTTTGAAACAAAAGCTATTTCTATGTACTAGACAAAATAAGGAATCAATACTACACACATCAACATAGATGAATCTTGGATGCATTATGCTAAGTGAAAGAAGCCACACTCAGAAGGCTGAATCCTGGGGACAGCCTGGTGGCACAGCAGTTAAGTGTGCACGTTCCGCTTTGTTAGCCTGGGTTTCACCAGTTCGGATCCCGGGTGCGGACATGGCACCGCTTGGTAAGCCATGCTGTGATAGGCCTCCCACATATAAAGTAGAGGAAGATGGACATGGATGTTAGCTCAGGGCCAGTCTTCCTCAGCAAAAGGAGGAGGATTGGTGGCAGATGTTAGCTCAGGGATGATCTTCCTCAAAAAAAAAAAAAAAGGCTGCATCCTGTGTGATTCCATTTATATGACCCTCTGGAAAAAGGAAAACTATAGGAACAGAAAACAGACCAATGGCTGCCAAGGCAGGGGGTCAGGAAGGAGGTCGCTATAAAGGACACAAGGGAAGTTTTTTGTGGTGATGGAAATGTTCCGTATCTCAATTATGATGTTGGTTCCACAACCATATGCATTTGTACTCTACAAAGGGTGAATTTTAGTGTATGTGAATTATACTTCAGTATATCTGACTTTTCAAAAAGTTCTTAAACATTCCCAATAAACTGTTAATAATAGTTAACCCCTTGGAGAAAGGGAATGGGGGAATATGGGAAAGGAAGAATCTCTCATTTTTGGCACTTTATAATTTGGATTATTTTTAGCAAGCATACACTACTTTTGCAATTTTTGTAAGTATGACATGCTCAAAAATGGGATAATATACAGCCATTAGAGGTAGATTTACGTGTACTAACACATAAAGGCATTCACAATCGCTAGGTAGAAAAAACCAAATTGTACAACATTATTCAACTGCAGTTCTGGAAGAATGCAATAAAATTATGTGTGTATACATATATGTCTAGGAATATATGTGGGTGTGTCTGTGTGCGTGTGTGTGTGTGCAAACCAGAAGGATATCTGCCAGATACTCGACAGTATTTATTTTGGGGAGTGGTATTGTTGTGGATTTATTGGGGTTATAGTGGGGACTACTTTTAACCTTCAGTGAGTGGTTAAGAGGGTATATCATTTCTATAATTATAAAGAACATTATGTTTTTAAAATAGCATAACTGAAGAGGTTGCTTTGACCAAAAAGAGGACTGTCCGTTCTCTGAGAGTGGAGGCAAGATCTGTATGCATGTAGAAAACTTTGTAGGCTGGACAGTAGACAGAAGAGTCAGTAATTTTGGCCTCAATCTTCCAAGGAAAATAGGCCATCTGGTGAGAGTGTAGGGCACTGGGTGTTGGGTAAGGTAGGGAGTTTAAGGAAGGTGCAAAGTTCTGCAATAACTTCTAATAGGTGTGACGAGGAAGGACATTGAGGCCAATGGAAAAAGTATTGTTGAGGGTAGAGGTTACAAGTGCCCTCAGGGGCTGGGCCATGAGGCGAATGGTGAGGGACAGGATGGGGCTTCGGCAAATGGGGCAGGCGGCATTATCCAAAGTGGGTCCTGGTGACTGCCACAGCCCAGTGTCCCCATGATTCCAAGAGAAGGGAGAAATACAGCCTCCTAGATGAAATCATCCCATTGAAAATGTTAGCAACTAGTTAAATGTTTCAACCAACCGCTGTCTGAGCCAAAACGAAACCGAACAGCCCACGGCTGGGGGCGTGTGTGTGTGTGTGTGTGTGTGTGTGTGTGATTTTTTTTTCCTAATATTACCCTAGGTGTTTTTCTTCTCCCATTTTTTACAGCCCAACATCTTTTAACTCAGTGAAGCTTATTTCAGGAGAAGGTGAGATACAGTTCAGAACAACCACCAAAAAGTCATTGCTCAGCTGTGGTGTTTAAAACAGATGTTTTTTGAAAAAACATAGCAGAAATAATAGTTTTGAAATTCAGGCTTTCAGTGCCAAGAGCCAGGTTCTCAAGAGAGAAAAGAATTTTCTGTCTTCTAAAAACCTCCTCTTAATTATCTAGAACCCATAGGAGATGGAATCCTGTAAGATGTAGGAGCAATTTTCCCTCAAGGAAAGAGAGTTTGACCACTTGATTGGCAGGAGCAATCAGAGAGCGGGGAGGATTATTAGATAGGAGAGTGACGCCTCAATCCCCCAGATTGGTCTGAAGGCAGGAGGGTGCGGGGGTCGCTTATGACCTGCTTCCCTCCTGAATCCCTGGGAGGAGGCAGCCATTTTCAAGCCAGCATTGGGCAACTGTAGTCAAGTAGCAACTTCAGTGGGACAAGTCAAGACAGAAAGAGGGACTGAGCTAGCCTCTCCTTTGACAAGCCTCTCTGACTCTCAAGAGGCCTGGATGGTACCAGAATTTCCCACAGGCCCCAGAGGAAATGGAGAAGATGAGGCCAGAGGGCTGGCCTGCGAGCCAAGAGGTCACCATGGTGAGGGATGAAACAACTCTGTAGCTGAGGGAGGCCTGCATGGCCAGTGGGAGCTGAGGTGGGCTGTGACCCCACTTCACCTGTGACAAGCAATAAGACCCAGCATTTCAGGTGATTCTGAGGCATGCTGAAGTTAGAGCACACCTGAACTCGTGTTGGATTTTTGCCTGGCTGGGCAGTGGAGTAATAAGTGTGCAGTGGAGACGAAGTTATTTGTGAAAGAATGAACAGGCTAAATCCATACTTGAGGCACTGGCAATGCAGAGGCACACAAAAATGAAAGAAAAAGTTGAAGCGTGTTATATTCTCCCCCCGCTTCCTCCCTACCTCCCCTCAGAAACAAACAAACAAAACAACACTAAAGTCGTCACCATTAGAAACAAATCAGAAATTGGACTTCCTTACGCTTTCTGGATTATATCTAGGACAAGGGCACCATAATTTTTTCAGCACCTAGGGCATCTAATCTGGCCCTGATTTTCAGATGAGTAGCTAGGCGACCCTATCTGGATGAGCCAAGGTCTAGAAGGGGCTGACATGGAAAGAAAAAGGGGAGCTCAAGGGTTGGGGGCCTCCACGGGGTCAGAGAGCTGGAGCGGTGGAAGAAAGGCTGTAAGGAAGGGTGTGGTCAGAGCCCCCTTGAGGGCAGACTGCGCTGCAGCCCTGGAGGTGGGTGGCTCAATGGAGATTAGGGAAGATGAGAGATTGTTGAAAAGGTCACCAGGATAAAGAGAGTCGTAGGATGGAGAAGAAGACCATGAGTCAGAGAAAGTCGAAAACCCCTGGTCCCCCAACGCTGAATAGATGCCGGATTAACTCAGTTTATTGAACACAACCTGTTAGCCACATATTTCCATAACTGGACCTTCAGTTAATGTAACCCATAGGCGTGTTATACTGAGTAATAAATTTACACAGAACACTGCTGTAATTACACATTGATTAATAACATTGATTATTGTTCTTACCTTTGTCAAATTTTAGCAAAATTGGGATCCACATGCACAGTATTAACTCTGTACTGTACTGCGGACTGTCTCTCCTATTAAACACACATATAAACTTCTCCTTCCCAATTTTTCAGTTGACGAAAGGAAACATGTTATTTTGACAGTTTTGTTTTTAAGCAGTTAAAGGTGGACCCAAGCTACCAGGGGAGCACGTTCTGTGCATTTTTACTTGACATTCAAAGCGAGGTTGCAGAGAAAGCTTTCTGTTCAACATAAATACCTCTCTATTTTTTAATCTCCAGAGAAAATTACTACCCAGGAACTATTTTTTTTAACTTGTTTTCATTTTCCCTGTGCCAGACTAAGTACTCCTGAGAGAAAACAGACCTTCTCAGGGAATCCAGACTCAGCGCCATGATATCCAACTCGGAGTGAATTAAGATTTTTCCTACTGAGACGAGCAGAAAGCAGGCCATCAGAGGATCTGTGTTCACTCCTAGTTAATCTTTAGTTTTACAAGGCATTAGGCTGTCTTTCTCCTTAATGATTTAAGTATCTGATACTAAGCTTTCTTGTCAAATAAACTAGAAGTCTGGCTTTATTCTATCTTCAAGTTTGTAGCTAAATATTTATCTATAGTCTGAAGAAAGACGGAAAAGTCACGTTGGTTGTAGGAGAATGCATTTCTGCACACATCACCAGAAGCTATTGAAAATGGGGAAATAATTACTGCCATTTTAAATGGTCAGGTCTGCCTAGTAAAGGAGGTTCTTTTGTTTTCCAAACAGTGTCCACCTAATTTTCTCTAATCTTTATTTTACCTTCTAGTTGAGTCGTCTGCAAGATCTGAGGCTGCATTGGATCTAGTCCAGGAGTTTGTAGGTTGGGGGAAGTCCTTGTGAAAATGAAAGCAAGAAGTTTGATATCCTTGACGCAATGCAGTAAGCGATCAATTATCCACGTAGAGAAAGAGTGAAAAATCAGTAAAGGAAACCACAGATGCTACAGAAATCCTTTTTATTCACTTCGGGCTTCTGTCCCAATGCACACACATTTATATCACATAACAATGTGCTATGATTTGCAAATGCTCACAGGGTCTGGCGGGAGATATTACCAGGCTTGCTTTCCTATCTCCTCGGAATATTCAAAAATGGTAGGCAGGATTGTGTTGTGGCATGGAAACTCTTCAGGAAAAATCCTGAGAACTGCTAGGTTCTCCTGAGTAGGAAGGTTTCTATTACACTTTAAACCAGGCGCATCATTTTCCTTTTGCTACTGTAACAAATTACCACAAACTTAATGGCTTTAAAAAAGAACACAGATGAACTATTTTATAATCCTGGAGATCAGACATCCAAAAGGGGTCTCATGGGCCACACTCAAGGTGTTGGCAGGGCTGTGTTCCTTTTTTAGAGGCTCTAGAAGGGAACCATTTTCTTGCCTTTTCCTGCTTCTAGAGGCCACTTGCATTTCTCCTCTTCAAAACACATCACTCCAGCTTCTGCTTCTGTCACCATATCTCCTTTTCCTGACTTTGACCCACTTGCCTCCCTCTTATAAGGACCCTTGTGAATACGTTGGGCGCACCTGGATAGTCTGCATTAATCCTTGTATCTCAGGATCTTAAATTAATCACATCAACAAAGTCTCTTTGTCTTTGTAAGGTGGCATACTCACAGGTTCGGGGATTAGGACATGAACGTCATTCAGCCTACTGTACCGGGAGGCGTCATGTTTCCTCAAACCTGGGTCTAATCCTGGTCTTCAGTCACCACAGCAGGTTTAAGCTGGGCCGGGGCTCCCAGGGGTCTGATCTTCTGCAACACCCCACAGTCAGGCACCTTCTGCTAGATCCTTCTTCCGCCGCACGACCTGCTCCTGCTCTAATTTACTGCGCAGCCTAGACAGAGTTGAGCAACTGTGGACAAGAATTCTCAAGTCCCTGCAGAGAACCCAGAAAATCATTTCAACCCCAAGGTAGTGGAAATGGCGACTAAGCATGAATTATGATATAATCAAAATGTGCTTTTGGGGCCAGCCCAGTGGTGCAGTGGTGAAGTGCACACATTCCGTGTCTTGGTGGACCAGGGGTTCCCGCCCAGATCCCAGGTGTGGACATGGCACCACTTGGCACACCATGCTGTGGTAAGCGTCTCACATATAAAGTGGAGGAAGATGGGCATGGATGTTAGCTCAGGGCCAGTCTTCCTCAGCAAAAAGAGGAGGATTGGCAGCAGTCAGCTCAGGGCTAATCTTTCTCAAAAAAAAAAAAATGTACTTTTATTTTTGTCTTCCGTTGTCTTCTTAAAATTTGTTCGGAAAAGGGTAATCCTGACCCTGCCTCTGTGAGTGCGTCTCGATGGGGCACTGTTAGCATTTCAGGGAGGACAATTTGTAGAATATTTCGCATCCCCTGCCCTTGCCCTCTAAATGCCAGTAGCACCCTCTCCGCTAATCATTGTGACAATCAGCACACACTCCCAAGCATTTCCTAATGATCCCTAGGGAGATGGTATTGCCGGAAACCTCAGGCAGGCCCATGACATACCTGTTCCCTCTCAGGTCCTGAGGAAGTAACTGTTTTATGGTTTCTTTAGGTCCCACACACAGTCTCTATTCAGTAATTAGGATGTCTGATCCGATGCAAAAACCAAAACTCTAACGGAGGGGCCGGCCCTGTGGTCGAGTGGTTAAGTTCGCAGGCTCCACTTCCGCGGCCCAGGGTTTCACCAGTTCAGATCCTGGGCACGAACATGGTGCCAGCTCATCAAGCCATGCTGAGGTGGCATCCCACATGCCACAGCTAAAAGGACCCACAACTAAAAAAAGCACACAACTATGTACTGGGGGGCTTTGGGGAGAAAAAGGAAAAATTAAATCTTTTAAAAAAAAAAAAAACTCTAATGGATTTGGGGCTGCTTCTGGGGAAAATCTGCCATAGGGAGGGGATGGGGTCAACTTCCGCTTTATCCACTCGGCCCCCAGCTTACTAACTTGATTGGGGAAGGACCGCGGAAAGGAGGCCAGAGAAGTTTCCAAGTTTCTTTCTGATGGCTGGATCACAACTGGCTTTTCCTTTTGGGGAGCTTTTGTGAGTTTTTCAGAGATTCTTGTCACTGAGAATCTCTGCTACAACTCTCAGGAAAGATAGACTGCGTTCCATTCTCAACACCACGTCCCCTCAATCCCTGCCCTGGCGGCCCCCCAAGGCTCACTGCCCTCTGGGGTAAAGGGTCAAGGGTCAGGAACTGCTTCTTCATTCTGTGTACGGTGATCAGGTGTCCCTTTGGGAGGTCACATCTATGGCAGCTTGGTACTTGCTTGAAACTTCCATTTGAACATCCTATTATAGTAAGGAATTAGGAGAATAATTTCAAAACACATAATTTAGAGCTGATTCTTTAATGGTTAGAGAAACTCTGGGTCTCTGCGTTTTCGCAACATTATAAAGTACATACGTTCATTTTTATAATCCAATACCTTTTCAAGCTGAATTTTGAAGATGGTACTTGAAATGTCCTTCTGTCTAAAAGAATGTTTAGGAAGTTTTTTTCCTCCACTTAAAATGCTGGTCTTCTCTTTTCTACTAATTCTTAAAGCTCTTACCCCTTCTGCTTTATATTCCAGTCCTTTCAAAATGGAGATTTGGGGACCCACAGATAACTTCTCATCCACCTTCTGTTTTTTGACTTTAAGGAATATCTGGAACACAGAGAAGTGACTGACTCAAATATGATGAAAATATAAAGACCCCTTTCACCAAAACAACTACTGCATGCAGCACGTCACGGCTTACAGTGTCTGAACGTGGATTTTCTCCTTTGATCCTTAGGAGGCAAGGATAAGGCAAGTCCTATTTTGTAGAGGAAGTGAGTGAAGCCCAGACAGAAAAGGAAGGGGAACTAGCATTTACTGAGTGCTATTATACGCTGGGTGGGTTTTAAACATTTATCATCTCATTTAATGTCCATAGTGAATATATAAGTTAGGGATTATTACCATCCCCAGGAAATTGAGGCTCAGAAAGGTTAAGTCATTACCCAAAGTCACACAGCCAGTAAGATGTCATTTTTGCTGTGTGATACATCCTCTCTTGGACTAGAACTTGATCAGTTACCCATAAAATGCTTTGACATTCTCCCTATATTGGAAAAATGGTTTAGGAATGTTTTTGTGTGTCTGTTTTATTGGATTCCAATGCCAGCAGAAAGCCAGATGGCCAAAAAGACCAGACTTTTATGGTTCCCAATTCTGGCATTTAAGAGTGGATGAAAAGGAACGTGAATTTGAGGAAATAGCAGAGCAAGGCATTGCACATCTTTGTAAAACGATTACTTTGAGACCAATCAAGCCAAGATAAACACTGAATCATTTCAAGTGAGACAAACGCAATCCCGTCTCGACATTGCTCATTAGGATCCCCGAGCACAAAGCTCAAGGGACTGGTGGTGGAAGGTTAAATTCTGGAGGACTCCCGTAAACATTTCCAGGACCTCCTTTGCCCTTTGTCAGCTGCACATTAAACAGCTTCCTCAGCCCAAGGGGCCCCTTCTTTTGCAGACCTCCTGCTGGAGCGGCCCTTCTACCCGTGATTTCTCTTTATCTATCCTGTCAGGAAAGCCCTGCCAGCGGCCTTCATTGCAGAGTTCTGCTCTGCCCTGAGTACTCGGGCTTTCCCCAGCTCTTTGTCCCCTGGAGCTTTACAGCTCTTGCCAAGTCTTCTACCCAGAGCAGCCCTTCATAATGCATGGTATTCCTTGTTGCCATTATGCAATTCAAGTATTACTACGATCAAGCCTTTATAAATCATTGCGTTGTAGCAAAGAACTGTGTAAGGCAAGTTCAGATGATGATATTTTACTGGACACAGATTCTCAAGAGAACAAAGAGCATAAATATTCAGCAGTGGTGATGTGGTTATCCATACAGTAGCACGAAAGTAGAAGAGTCTGGCCAGCACTGTGCAAAGGACCATATCTAACGGGATGATGTGGTTATTATATGTAAATAACGGGAGAGAATTCAGAAAAGGACAGGGCAGGGGCCGGCCCTGTGGCCAAGTGGTTAAGTTTGGGTGCTCCACTTCAGCAACCTAGGGTTTCACAGGTTTGGATCCTGGGTGCAGACGTAGCACCGCTCATCAAGCCATGCTGAGGGAGCGTCCCACATAGCAGAACCAGAAGGACCTACAGCTGGAATGTACAACTATGTACTGGGGGGCTTTGGGGAAAAGAAGAAAAAAAAAAAAGAAAAGGACAAGGCAAGCCTCTAATCTGAATGACTTCCCAGAAGGAAACTTATCTTCTCTGAACTTTATAACCTCACCTTAAAGTACTTCTAGGGTGTCAGTAATTCTATAGCTGATCAATATGGGCATAAAGAACTTCCTGCCTTTAGAACAATTGATGATGGAGCAAAGCACCCGAGATCATAGGAAGAACTCGTCCCCAGTGGCTGTTTACCATCAAAGTGGTTAAAGGACAGGTTGTGGGTTTACAGCAGTAGATCTGCCCCATCCAGGGATGGAGCTCGCGGCTGCCTGAGGGAGCCTCTTTTAGATTGTCAGGAAAAAAGGCTCCAATGTTCTCCCTTCAATGATGGGATTTATGATTAATACACAAGAGTAAAAACCAAAGGCTGGTATGTAGCTAAAACCTCAGGCTCTAAAGACAGGTTGGCTGATTCAGATACTGGCTCTCCCATCCCTCAGCTGTGTGGAAATTATTTAACCTTCCTCAGCCTTCATTTTGTCATCTGTAAAATGGGAAGATCAATATCTTAACATGAAATTTTTTAGATTAAATGAAATAATGCTGGTAAAGCACTTAATACAGTGGCTGGTACTCAAAACAATGTTAGTTCTTTCATCAAAAAACATCACTAATAAAATGAATAGGAGGGGCTGGCCTGGTGGCACAGCGGTTAAGTTGGAATGTTCTGCTTCAGCACCCCAGTGTTCACTGGTTCAGATCCTGGGTGTGAACATGGCACCACTTGTCAAGCCATGCTGTGGTAGGCGTCCCACATATAAAGTGGAGGAAGATGGGCATGGATGTTAGCTCAGGGCCAGTCTTCCTCAGCAAAAAGAGGAGGATTGGCAGGAGATGTTAGCTGAGGGCTAATCTTCCTCAAAAAAAAAGAAAGAAAGAAAGAAAGAAAGAAAATGAATAGGAAAGCTACAGACTGAAAAACATTCATAGGGCCTGTTTATCTGAAAAACTATTCATATCCAGAATATATAAAGAGCTGCTACAAATCAACAATAGATGAACCACCCAATTATTTTAAATAGGCAAAAAATTTGGATTGACGTGTCACAAAAGAAGATATATAAATGGACATTAGCACATGAAAATGTGTTCAACATCATTAATCCTCAGGGAAGTGCATATTAAAGCTACAATGAGATACCATTTCACACCCAATAGAATGACTAAAATAAAAAAGACTGACGGCAGTAAATGTTTGCAGTGGTGCAGAGCAACTAGAATCCTCGTAGATGGCTGTGCGGAGAGTAAAATGGTACAGTCAGTTTGGAAAACAGCGTTGGCAGTTTCTCATAAATGTAAGCATACATTAATCCTGTGATCCCGAAATGACACTCCTTGGTATTTATCCAAAAAAATTATAGCATATATCCCCAGAAAGACTTGAACATGAATGTTTGTAGCAGCCTTATTCTTAATAGCCTCAGACTGGTAACAATCCAAATGTTCATCAACAGAAGATAAATTATAGCACATCCCTCTGATGGAATACTACATAGCCATAAAAAGAAACCAACTAGTGATACTTGCAACAACAAAGGCGACTCCCCAAACTATTATGTTGAGCAAAAGAAGCTAGACACAAACAGGACATTGTATATGAAGCACAAGAACAGGCTCATTAACCTATAGCACTTCCAGCTCAAGAAGGATTGACTTGAAAGGGGCACAAGAGAACTTTCTGGGGTCATTAAATGTTCCATCAAGTTTTGGTTGGTGGTGACATGAGTGTATGCAATTTTCAAAATTTATAGAACTGAGCATTTAGCATCTGTGAATATCATTGTGTTAAATTGTACATCAGCAAAAAATAAGTGAATGTTACTTATTATTATTTTAACATTATTGCAACAGATCATCTCATGAGTGACACTGTCAGCCTAATGGAGAACCGGAAGATGATTTGCAGCTGTGCAGGATGCACCAGCAGCTGGGTGACTCCCACTTTTGTAGTCCATCAGAACGGAACGTCGCTGTTCCCTCATGACTCTGCACTCTCATGACTAAGGTTGTCCCTCAACTCTTCAATGATTGCTACTGCTGCCTCTATTTTTAATTCTCGTGGCTTCTACTGTAGTTTTTCCTATTTCCCTCTCTCACCCCCAGAGGGAGTAAGATTGGATGAGTTAGTTAGCGTTCTATTTTGGCAGCCCTACTGGTCTGATTTCTCATATCTGACCACCTCAGAAGCCTCTACTCTCCTTACTTAGGACATGCAGAGTCGCCTTTGTCAGAACCCTATTAACCAAGGCTGGGATCAAGCAGAAACAAGTTAGCTGCTTGTTCCAGGAAACTCTTACTCCTGGAAATAAGAGTATGAACTAACTAAACAGCTACCCAGTCAAGAATAACTTGCTCATCAAGACGCCCCTCAAGACCCTTGCCTCACTGAGCCCATGAATGCAAAGCTATTGCGTCATAAACTCTGCCTATTCCTAACCAGCTCCTCACCTTGCAAGACCTGCCTGAAAAACGACGCAGCCCGGGTCCTAAAAACCTGAAAAGATTCTGCACTGCAAGGTGGTGTTTATTGGCAGGTTTTTCTGTTGGTTTTGGGGGAGTTAACAGTTGACATTCAGCATAAATTTAACTGTATAGCTCTAGAAACATTGTGACTTTCTCAGTAAGATGGCCAAGTCTTAGAGCGGTCTTACCGGTGTAAAACACACCCAGGACCCACTTTGGATACCCCTGCCTGCCTCCATCTGCTGAACACCCCCACCCCCCACCCTGTCCCTCACTATTCGCCTCATGGCGCAGCCCCTGAGGGCATTTGTAACCTCTACCCTGTACTTTTCCATTGGCCTCAAGGTCCTTCCTTGTCATACCTCTTAGAAGTCATTCCAGATCTCTGCACCTTCCTTAGACAACTCTGCTGTTCAGTTCTCACTGCTTTACTGGTAAAATTTTAAGGCAATTTTTCACATACGCTGCTTTAATGTCGTGCCTTTAAATCCATCAATCACGAAACAATAAGTCGCAGCTGTTGGAGACCTGGGCAATGAGAGCAAGTTGTGATAGGGTGGCTACTGTTTCTTAAACTCCTAGGAGATAGTAGGATGCTTTTTATATTTTATCCATTGTTTTCATTCTATTAAGTTTATGATCCAGCGCACTCCTCGATTTCCTCATTTGTAAAATAGGGATAACAAATGTTTCTAAGCCCATGGATCTGTCATGAGAATTAAATGAGTTACATAAGTGTAAGGGGCTTGGAAACAGTTATTATCGTTATTTCCTCCTTTCTCCAGCGCAAACTCCACAGCAATCTTTCATGCCATGAACCTGTCTCGGCAAGTCCTTCTGTGGCACCAACCTCAGGTCTTCTCCTGCCCCTCAGCTCTTGCAATCAGTAACCAGGGGCACCAATATGGCCATAATAGTTATTTAAAATATTGAGAAACTTCCATCCAGGTGTACCAGTCTCTCGGTTTAATCCCATTTAAGGATCATTTACCCGACCTGGCACTGTGCTGAGCTGAGGGCTACCAAACAGGGAGCTCTTCTCCCGTCCTCCACTGGGAAGTGTCCTCCGTTGGCAAGACTAATGCTACATGAGCCCAAAGACTCAGAGTCCAATAGGTCATCTCGGCCTCTACAGGTCGGCCGACGCCCTGGCCCTCTGCCTGTTCCCACAGAAGTTGATGACACCTTAGGGCTCCCTCTAATAAAGTTCTTCTGGTGTCCAGCCACTACCAAGCTAAAACATTTCTCTTCCACTAGCAGTCTTCTCTGCTTTGCACCCAGATGCCCGGTTTTTCCTGCTTTTCTCGGAATTAGAGGCCATTTGTTTCCCCAAAAGGGATAAAAAGACAGTCCTTGTTTACCTATTTACTGCTAGAGTCGTGTGCTGCATGTGTAAACCACAGACAGAAGATCACACATTCAGACCCTCCCCCGAGGTGGGGGCCGTGCACCACAGGCCTCCCTTTTGCGGACCCTTCCCACTGTTTCAAACGTCAGTGGCAGAAGTTCTGTTGGCTCAGGAGTAGGAGGAGGCACAGTCTGCATGTGAAGGAACAGATGGCTGCAGGGGGGCGGAGACTGAGCTACCCTCTACCGCCCGGCCGGGCTAGTCCTGGCAAGTTCACGGATGTTGCACTGATGACAGCCTGGGTATTGCAACAACCACCTCCCTGTCTTCCCCACCTCCGCTCTCTCCCACTGCCATTCACCCTACACAGAAACTGGCATTCTCCTCGCCAACAAGGAATCCTGTCACACTGCTCAGCAGCCTTGGTGGACTTCCTGGGCTCCAGGATAAAACGCCAACTTCTTAGCTTGGCCCCAGTCACCTCTGATGCTCTATTAATCACAGAGGGCTTCTGTCACATGACCCCCTCATCATTCCTAAAGTTATTATACATGCAGCCACTCTCTATACTCTGCCCCAGGTCACAGGCTGTTTCTTACACCCAGAATTCCTAGAACCTTCTCTCGCATCCTTCCTACCTGCCAAACTCCTATTCACCCCTCAAGACCCACTCTAATGTCCCTTCCTGTGGAAAGGCTTCCCTAAGGCCTCTGTGGGAAGATCATTGTTCCCTCCCCAGAATCCCCTTAGCACTGGGTTCATACTTCTGATACCACATATTTCAGATTTTATTATAATTTGTCTATTTGCATATCTCTCTCCCTCACTAGACTGTCAGATCCTCAAGTCCATAATTCCTGTCATAAGTTGATATTCAATATATTTAGTGAATAAATTAATGAAAAGTTTCATTCATGCTACTTATAGTTTCTTCTTAAGCTTTAGGATGCTTCTCAATGTTATCAATATTCTTGTGCCTCCCTCTTTTCTCTCTCCATTCACCCTTCCTGGGGCTCAGAGGTGATAAGAGAAGGGAAATTGTGATGCTTGTCAAGTGGGACACCCCTGTCTCTAGACTCTCCTACCTGCTCTTTTCTGATGCCCTGCCCCTCCCCCCAAGCTCTCTTCCTCCAGATGCCCAGAGGGAGAGCAGAGCCAAACAACAACTATTAGTGTGTGACCACAGTGAGTCATGTAATGTTCTAGACTGCCGTTTCTTATCTGAGAAAGGAGATTTGAACCAAGTGATGTCTAAGGTTGTGTGTAGTTCTAACCATCTATAAGTCATAAAGAAAGTAATTGGAATTCTAGGCATTCCCAGGTAACAGGAAAATGATTTCTGTGCAGAAGGCCATTTCAGCATCCCATGTAGTTAGTCCCTTTATCTGTGAATGAGGCCAAGTCTGCTGATAGCTCCTGCCTTTTCTTGCACATCACTTCCCACCACTTCTGACTCAAAGCTACCTCCTGAGTGGCCAGCTGGGCATCTTGGAAGACTTCGTTTTTGGCTTATTCGCTTTGATGCGACAGCATTTACGATAGCTACAACGTGTATAGTCCAAACTCTTCATATCAAAAATTTCTTGTGTTTTTCCATCTTCTAAAGTTTAAAAAGGCCACCATGCACACCCCGGACCATGGGCAGAGCCTCTCAGAGGTGGAGACGCCCGGGCCCTTGCGTTTTGTGAGGGTCTCTGTCAGGGATTCCCTGAATAACTGTGCAGGTAGCGCACTGCTCAGCTCTACGGGGCGTCTTCACACCGAGGTCATTTAGGCTTGTACATGTATTAGATTCCCTTCTGGCAGATGGCAGCAAGATGTCTGAGGGAGGTGCCTTTTCTTACTCACACAGTACTTTGGGAGTTAGCTGTAGTCCTGCCTTTTTTTTTTAAAGGAAACTATACCAAAATAGGGTTATGCAAATGATTGTGGATCATCAATGTTTCCATGGAACAAATTAATATTTTTTAAATTGTAATAAGATACACATAACATAAAATTTACCATCTTAACCATTTTTAAGTGTTCGGTAGTAAAGTTCAGTAGTGTTAAGTATATTCACATTGTTGGACAGCCAATCTCCAAGACTCTTTTCGTCTAGCAGAACTGAAATTCCATACCCAATAAGCAACAATCCCCATTTCTCCCTCCCCCCCAGCCCCCAGCAACCACCATTCTACTTTCTGTCTCTATGAATTTAACTACTCTAGGAACCTCATACGAGTGGAATCATACAAGATTTATGTCTTTATGACTGACGTATTTCACTTAGTATAATGTCCACAGGGTTCTTCCACATTGCAGCATGTGACAGCATTTCCTTCCTTTTTAAGGCTGAATAATATTCCATTGTGTGTATGTCCCACATTTTGTTTATCCATTCATAGGTTGACAGACACTTGGGTTGCTTCCACCTTTTGGCTATTGTGAATAATGCTGCTAGGAATATGGGTGTACAAATTAACACTTTTAACACATCAAGAAAGTCGCATGGTGAATAGTTCCTTGGGGTCTTTCAGAGCACCTTTGGGCTTACTTGTATAACCTCATTTCCTTTTGCGGGTATAAGGCCAGGACCCCACAGCTCCCGCCTCACATTACTGCAGGCTCTTTTTATATGATCCCTCTAGCAGGCCTTCCTGGCCCAATTGGCAACCAGAAAAGAAAATTTTTAACACCCCTCCACTAAACCACAAAATTATTTTAAGAAATAATCATGAAATGAAATGAATAAAAATGATAGCCAGAAAAGACATGCAGACACTACTAACTTTATTTTTATTGAACTTTGCATATATTGAGAGCTGAAACTATCTATAGCTACACAGTTTACTGTCTGCATTAACCTGACTTTACTCTTCCAGAAAATTCTTGACTAGGAAGACATAGTTGAATTTCCTGAAAAGTTGATTTATCCAAACAATAGACTACCAATTTGCCCTTTGTAGGATGTCTTAGTTCAGGCTGCTTTAACAAAATGCCATGGACTGAGCAGTTGAAACAACAAACATTTTATTTTCTCACAGCTCTGGAGACTGAGAAATCCAAGATAAAGGTGCCAGTAGATTAGGTTCTTGGGGAAGACCCTCTCCCTGGCTTTTAGACAGCGGCCTTCTGGCTGCGTGCTCACGTGGCCTCTCCTCGTGGCGTGTGCATGGAGACAGAAAAGGCTGCACTGGCCTTCGGTCTTCTCAGAAGGGCATTACTCCCGTTGTGGGGGCGCCACTCTCATGACCTCATTTAAACCTAATTACCTCCAAAAGGCCCCACTTCCAAATACCATCACATTGGGGATTGGGACTTTAACATAGGAATTTGGGGGGGACATAAAGACTCAGTCAATAACACGGGATAAAGAGCACCTTCTCAAAGCAATAGTTAGCTCAATTGTGCTTATCAAATGATGGTTTCCTTTTTTTTTTTTTAAAGAGTGGGCCTGAGCTAACATCTGTTGTCAATCTTCCTCTTTCTTTTCTTTCTTCTTCCCAAAGCCCCCCAGTGCATAGTTGATGATTCTAGCTATAGGTTCTCCTGGTTCTGCTATGTGGGACGCCACCTCAGAATGACTCGATGAGCAGTGCTAGGTCCCCACCCAGGATCTGAACTGGTGAAACCCTGGGCCACCAGAGCGGAGTGTGTGAACTTAACCACTGGGCCATAGGGCTGGGCCCGATCATCTACTTTTTGAAGACTCACTTCAAAATTCTAACTTCACCATATTCACCAATACTAAACTATTGTATCATGAACCGTATTAACCATACTAAACTATTATTCCATGAACTTTGTCCAATCCCAGTCAAGCCTGACATTGGAAGATCCACCTCAAACCAGATCCCAGAAACCTCAGAAACATTATCTCTGACCTTCCTCTCTGGAGATGCCAGTAGGACTTCACCAAGTTGTGACCTCCGCAGAGCATCAACGATCGTCAATATAATCAAGCCAGTAAAAAAAATTTTTAAGGAAAAACCAAAATAAATATTCCAAGTCACAAAAAGAAATGTAATGATTGATACTTTTAAAATACATTAATTTTTTTGAAAAGGGGGCAAAAACTTACCTACATTTGGTGTGTTGCAGTAACGAATAGTATTATAATTTCTATTTTCAAGACTTCACTTCTGCCAGTTTGTCAATGACTGTCAAAATCAACCTTCTTCACGTTTGATAGACAGCATAGCTATCTCCACTCATAGTACACAAAGACATTTCTAACTATTTTAATTTTGAAAAGTTTTTTTCAAGTGATGCAATACATATACAAATAGTTAAGAAAAGAACTTAACCATAAGGGTGGGATTGGCAGAGAGCAATAATAATTCAGTTTCACAATAAATCCCCGAGATTATAATAGTCCATGTCTTTGTTTCTTCAGGATGAATTGTAGTTGTTTTCTGGGGGTCTTTTTTTTCATTTATTTGTTTATTTTCGGATGTACATCATAATATATTTCGAATTCTGTGTAGATTGTAGTTGTTTTCAAATGTCTCTGCAGTCAAAAAAAAATCCGCTAAAATATTGTCACCACAAAATTCATCATAAATTTCTACTGTTTGGTTAAAACTTCCCAAATTTTTCTTTTGCAAAAATCAGAAAAAGTGGCTGAATGATAGTAAACATTGATTGTATTTGATCCTTTATTTTTTTTCGTCTTTTTGGTTTTTGAGGACGATTGACCCTGAGCTAACATCCATGCCCATCCTCCTCCATTTTATGTGTGGGACGCCTGCCACAGCATGGCTTGATAAGCTGTGTATAGGTCTGCACCCAGGATCCGAACCAGCAAACCCTAGGCCACAAAAGTGGAGCACACAAACTTAGCCACTGCACCACCAGGCCAGCCCCTGATCCTTTACTTTAGAATGAGGGTCCAGCTGCTGGTGAAAATGATTGAGGCATTCAAATATTGTCCTTTTGATTTCTTCCGGCAGTGCAAGACCAGCATCTTTGTTGTTTGTCCTGACATTCTTCTTTGAAACGTCCATTTACTTATGCTTTGTTTTTGCAGAGTTAGTGGTGTTCTCCATGATTTCCATGTGCCAGTCTTCAATGAACAATTCTGAAGCCTTCAATTTCGCTGTATATTGTTCTGTTGATTCTGGCTGTGTGCAAATGTTTGTATGGTCACATATGGACAGAATTAAAGTTGCTCAAGTTCTGTCCCTTTGTCTTTACAATCACTGTGTTATCAATTATTGTTTCAAATCCACAGTTTAGATGCAGGAATATGTGGTTTAACTGTGTGCAAATTGAGGTCTAACGATTCCAATTGATTGTGAACTTATTCCTGTAACAAATGCTTTAGCTCAGTCCACAGTCATAGGCCCAATGTACAACTGGAACTTCTCCAAATTAACTGCATGATGTAGAATGACAAATAAAAATGGCAAGCAATAGGATATATTGGAGTATATGAGGAAGCCATTTGGTATAAACCTAATTCGGCCTGACTTTTTTTTTCAAAAGGGCCTGACTGTGGCTATTGAGCACGCATTGCATATCTACTTAGACATTTCCTATGGCCAGAACAAAGGCCCTTGAGATAAAGGTGCAACTTTCCCCCACATTAGCATTTCCTTAGGGATAAGCATTTTTCCTTAGGCTAGGAATTGATTGCTGCACTCACCTCCCAGCTCACCTGTGACCACCCAGCTGGAGACAACAGACTGCCACCCTGCTGTGTTCACCGAGACAGCAGACCTACCTGCTATTTCCATCAATCGCTGTGCCGACAGAGCAGTCTCGCGACTATTGTAAAAGGGACATTTCAATCCTATGTGAAACATCCTCTTTGAGGGTATATAACCACCCTTATACCCCCACTTCTTTGGAGTGCTCTGTTCCTTTGTGGAAAGACTCTCCCGGGTTATAATCCTCAGATTTAAGCTCAGAATAAACTCACCCAAATTTTCTTTTATAGATTGGTTATGGATTATTTTCGTCGACAGTTCTTGGCGTAGTCGCGGCAGGATTTCAGAGAAACCCACCGGAGGCCACCTGGAATCTACACTGAACCGGCATTCGGTACCAATAAGGGCCCATTGAGCCCCCCGGATCACTGCATTCTTCAGGTGACCTTGGTGAGTTCTCCTGAAACCCGGACCTCCTTATTTTAAGTCGATGGTCCAAGAGTTTATATGAGCTGGGTAAGGTCTTAAGACTAGAGGTTTTGAGGGGTACCGGTACAGTTCCTAGGTGGAGAAAAACCTAGAGAGAATTCCTAAACCTCAGGGGCTTAGAGGAGCTTGGAGTGAGCTGGGTTGGTTGTCCTTTTAATTTGGCTTTGAATTGGAAAGAATTGTATTTATAAAGTCTGAACAAACTGCTTGATAGAGAAATGAGAGACTGAATGTCTTCAGCTCCGAAGAAAAGGGACACTTGCTCCTCCCAGCCTTTACCAAAAGGCGCCCTGAGGTGACTAAGGACCTCAGCGGGAGTGTCAGAGGATCAATCCTCGCGACGTGCAGCGGTCCCATAGGGAACTCCACTCTCATTCACGGTAATTAATTACAGGCTCGTCCGGGGACGCGCACATAAGGGCTGGTCACCCGCGCTCCGAGCTCCCACGGCAGTATTAGGCGGCCGGAGGGAAAAACGGAGGCACGTAAGAGAGTGTTTACGACCTTTCTATGGGGAGTAACACTCACAAGCAGCACACTTCTGACCCACTACACTGTCCTTAGAAGTTGTTCAGACTTTATTAAAAAAAAAAAAAAACAGACAAGCAAAAAGAAAATGGGAAAACCGTGCTTTTTAAAGCCGGCCAGTTCCCGGATGGACGACCTCCCAATGGAACTCCAGCTGGTTTGCTGTATGGAAACAATGCTTGCAAGTATCTAACAAAATGGGAAGGATTAACTAAGAATGACTTAAGTGGCCAAAGTGGGGAACGTTCGATATCTCAAAGCTACTGTATTTGTGCGCACAAGTAGAAAGAGCCGGCTCTAAAACTAAAGCAAAAGAATGGGAAGCTTATTATGATTGGCATTTAGAGGCTTCAAAACGTAATAATGATAAAGTGAATTCTTTACAGGAGACTAACCGTAAATTGGCAGAGACTGTATCTGAATTTAAAAAGGATAAGAAGCCACAAACTGTCCCACCCCGTTTATCCCTTCCATCTCCTCTGCAGCTGCCTTTGGAATCTCAGAGCTCATCTCCTTCTTCTTTTCTAAAGAGCTCTATTCCTTCTATTAAAGTAAGTGCTTACAAAAAAGTTTTTCTGAATAGAACTAACCCAAATGTCTTCATCTCAGAGTTACAATGGCCATTTTCGCCTCCTTTTTAGCTTTGCAACCAGGAAACAAAGAAATCTTTAAGGAGTAAAAGGCTCCACCCCTGGGAGCCCCAACTTTGGGTTTCTGGGCCTGATCACCCCAGCAACCCTAAGTGGGGTGCCCTCTCTTGACAGTTGACTCATTGAGTATTTTAGTCACCTACTGAGTCGGTTATAAGGGTAGGAGACCTGTGATTTATTCTGTGAACTGTCCTGCTGGGGTTGTGTGCCCAGCATGGGAACTGTTGTGTGACTCTTATCTTGATAACCCTCTGGAAGAGGCCATGAGGGCGAGGTCTGATCTCATCTCTTCTTTTCTTTGTCTGTTTTGCTCATCATCTCTTCTGTTGTCACCAAGTCGAGGTTAAGTTCAGGCTGGACCTGACCAGAACCTGGACCTCCTGTAAATCGAAAACTTGGGTTTGTCTGTGCCTTTGTGATGCAGTTGGACAGGTAGATCAACCTGGAATGTAATTTGAGTTAAAACCCAGTTTCTGAGAAATCAAGAGTTTTGGCATAAAGTAAGTGCTTACATAAATTCTAAATGTAGTAGAAATTAACCCAGTATCTTTCAAGGTTAACGTCTTGTGAATTAACCTTTGGTAAATGAAAGCTTGTTTAAGTTTGTTGGTTTGATTGAAAATAGTCTTGTTGTCAGAGTTGTCGGTATTTGCATAACGATGCAGGCATGCAGCCTGGGTTTACTAGTCAAATAAGTTCATGTTGTCTGTTAGAAATTCATTAGCAAAATAATAGCTTTAAATGAGGACCAGTTTTGTCTCATGTCTCATGAGGTTTTCATAGGTAATCTGAACATAAGTGTTGGAAACAAACGGTTTAAATAGATAAAAGTGGGTACAATAACTGTTTTATGGTCTGTATACTTGGAAAAAAAAAAACACCTTTGAAATTCTTTTTGGTTTTGCCAAGTCAAGTTAAATGATAAAAATCTGAGTATCTGGGTAATTTTTGGATTGGATAGAACAAACGTTGCTAAACATCTAAGTTTATCTGCTTTTGGTTTTTATTGCAGAGATGCTAAAGTCTATGGGTCTTTTACTGTAAAGTGATGTGTTCCTAGAAATTATGAAGTGTTTAGAATGCTGATATAAAAGACAATTTGTAATTGCTTACCTTTTAGTGTTTACTAGGGTCTGTTAATGGTTAAAAGTTCTAATTAACATATGTAATTAAAGCCATTGGAAATTAATAAGGAAAACAGCTCTGCATTCAAGGAAAGTTAAAATGTAAGTTTTCAGTAAAAAGGGTATAAAGAATGGAAATATTTTTGTTTGGTTGGTTAAGAAAGATAAATTTGTCCTAATGTACTAGAAGAGAAGAAAGAAAGCATGGGACAAATTCTGAAGGCAAAAAGAAAGTTGTAGAAGGTTTGTGAAGGAGAAATTCTGAAAGGAGTTTTATGCCTGGTCACATAGACTGAGATTAAAGTAAATCCAATTAAGCAAATGAGTTTTAATGTTAAAAAACAAAACTGCTAACAGATTAAGATCAAGAACCAGTTATACAGGACTGAATGAACTGAGGATGATTATAATTTTTTTACAACTTTTGTTTGGAATATTGTTTTTGATGTGTTGTTTTGTTTTCTCAGATTTAAGGAAATCTTTTCTCTTATGCTAACCATGTCTTATAGCAATCAGTGAAATTATACCTTTGTGAGCAAAACTGAAACATTTGTCTTTTTCTCCCTACCTGATCCCTCCAGAATTTGGAAACTCTTTGTGAGTGAGTATGGCTATTTCTTGGCAATATAGTTATTTGCATAAGTTCAATAAGAATCTGTTCTCCTTGTAACAGTACACATTTGTTATCTTACCAAAACTTTGACTGGAATGTCATGTTTGAGAGAAAGACACAGACTCAGATATGACAATACTGCCTTTGAGGAATAAGGTTGACTTTCTGGAAATAAAGCCACTTGGAAATATGGGCCTGGTACCTTGCTTTACAGAGAGAGATTCCAGCAATCTTACCTGGTAAGTAAGGAAGCTTGCTTATCTGGCAGGTGCAATGAACCTCGAAATATTCTGGGGAATCTCAAGAAAGGAGAGAAGTCACCCAAATCTAAGGTATTGCAGGCAAGGCCTCATGGCACAAATCCTTGGCTTGACTTTTCTGGCCTCAAGAAGTCTTTAAAGTTCAATCTGAGATTCCTCATGAAAAATTCCAGCAAAGCAAATTTAAGAACCTATATGATCAATTGCTATTCTTGCTGCACTTATGTAAATAATTGGGCCAAGTTTCTTGAAACTAAACTTATTTTGGCAAACCAATTAGTCTTAACTTGACTATCTTTGGTAAAAATGAGGGTGATTTTAGAGAGAAGAATTGTTTCAGTGAAAAATTATAATACGCATTTGTAGATATTAGATCCTAGTTCTGTTAATTGTCTTTGAGGCTTTTTCTACCTGTGAAGTGAACTGCATCCTGAATTCTTCTACTGAAATATCTGGTTACAAACCTCCAAACTAATGTTTTCAATTTTTCCCTCATTTTCATTTGGAATCACTGAGAATTGATCATGCTCTTTTTCCTGAAACCTTGCAAACTGAAGCTGAAGAACTTGATAAACTTAAGAGAGATTCCTATCTGTTGCTGTGTAAGCTGTAAGCCACTCAAAAGATACCTGAATGCCTGATGACATCATCAGACATTTCAAGCTGCAAAAAGATGCTTTGACTCCGACATCTAGAAGTCTTCTTGACTGCCTGCCCCTGGACGCAGGAACTAATTTATAATTTGCTCCAACCATTAACCTTGTTACCTTCCAACATCACAAGGGAGAGAAGACCACGACTGCATTCTATTGTTTAATTTGGTTTACAAATGAGTCTTACTTAAGTGTAGGTGAGGATGTTACACTGTCTAGCCTCAAGAATGCCTGCAACTTTCTGTTAACTCTGCTAACCCAGTAAAAGATTTCCTTCTACAGGCTCAAGAAATTGCCACAGAACAAGAGAAACAGATGTGGCAGTCAAAAGGGGGAATTTTTGACACCCCCTCGCAGATGTGGTTCGGGCTCAATAGGAAACCCACTCCATGGGTCACAAGGCCACTTTCCCTTCCTAAGGGACCCTTTGAGGTATGACAATTGGACTTTGTCCAAATGCCACCATCTCAAGGATAAACATATCTTGTAATGATCTGTATGTTCTCACATTGTTTTGAGGCCTTTCCTTGCAGAAGAGCGATGGCTTTAGGTAAATTATTATCAAAAAGAATAAATTCCTGTTTGAGGAATTCCTCCCGAGTTACACAGTGACTGGGGGAACTCAAATCTATTTGTAATGTTTGGCCAATATTGCAGCATTTCTACTGTGCCCACCATCCTCAATCCTCAGTATTGGTAAAAGGAACTAATGGCACAACCAAAACTTAATTGGCAAGCTTTCAGAAACATTTACTCTCTCTTATGCTAGTGCTCTTTAATCTTAGATCTATACTTTTTGTAAACATCGGCTGTCTCCTTTTAAATAATACAACAGCCTATGCAGTTAAATGAAGAAATATATGAACCAGCTTTGCTTAAGGGATGTATTACATTGTTCTCATGGTCTTATTGTGGTGCTTAAAAGAAATGAAAGATTTGTAGCTGATTCTTTCACAGAGAAGTCCCAGAACTTAAGGATCATGGACTGTAACCTGAAGAATTTATTTATTGAAAGAGACATCAAATAAGACTCTTTGCAACCCTGTTGGAAAGGACAATACCAGGAGGAGAAGAAGACGACATCTGTTGTAGACAGCTGTCCCAAGACTCCGGACCAGGCCTGTATTCCCAACCTTATATCTCCTCATTTAAACCTTTGTTATGCTTAAACTGTATACCTATTTTATAATTGTTTGGAATCCTATCATACTTAAAGTGATTAATTTGGAACAGACTGGTCTTGAAGGCCAGGAATTTATCGAGTGACTCCTAATGGAACTCAATGGTTACGTGGAACAAATCTTTGGCCTTGGCTACTGCCTGGATGGCTAAAACATTGCACCCCGAGTTTCCTTTAAAAGCAGGGAAGGAGTCAGGCTGAGTTAAAACCTGTCGCCAATCTCCCGCTCTTTAAGGCCAGATGGGCTTGTTCAGTGTTCCACTGGTATGGCTATATTTGCAGCCATATTTGCTCCTTCTTTGGAGCTAAAAGATGTCATTATTACATATGGAAGATCTGACTAAATTTACTCAAGAAGCCCTTAACGATAGTCAAGCAGGAATAGTCTCATTAAATACTGAAATGCCTTTAATGAGAAGGGCTGTCATTCAAAACAGAATGGCTTTAGATATTCTTACTGCATCCCAAGGTGGTACATAGACAATCATTCAGACTGAATGTTGTGCTTTTATACGTCATGAATCTTCCAATGTGTCATCTCTGAAGAAGCAAGTGGATGCCTTATGCGATCCGACACCCAGTCTTGAGTTGTTTGGTTAGCTCCCTTCTGGTATCAGTTCCCTTTTCCAATCCAGATTGGAATTCCTATTTCTACTACTTCTTGGAATTCTTGTACTAGCATAATATTCAAACTAATTGTTATTTTCTTTACTCAGTGTTGTAAGAGTAGCATACAAACTAGAGTAATGATTGCTCGACGGCTTGAGATGGTTGATCTGTCTTATAACCCTGGACAAATTTCCTTTTCTGCTAGAGACTATGACTAAGAATGCATTTCAGACTAATCCTTTCAAGAATGCTGTTATTATCGTTACTGTACTTGTTCTATAATCATATACAATGTAAATGCAAGGTGTCATAGAAAAGCGCATATGCAATGTTTGTGCAACAATCTATATTAATTACATAACATGTGAAATGCTTCCTCTGTTAATAAATATACTTCCATGCTTGTCCACTATTTCCCCCCAACGTGGACAACTAGGCAAATAAACAAGATAAAAGCCTAGCACCGAGGGACATGATGGACCCAGGGCAGGCAGCAACCACCCTGGCGCCGAGGGACAATATTTTGATCATCAATGCTTTCTATTGAAAGATTAGAGATCAAAAGGGGGAAATGACAAATAAAAATGGCAAGCAATAGGATATATTGGAGTATATGAGGAAGCCATTTGGTATAAACCTAATTCGGCCTGACTTTTTTTTTCAAAAGGGCCTGACTGTGGCTATTGAGCACGCATTGCATATCTACTTAGACATTTCCTATGGCCAGAACAAAGGCCCTTGAGATAAAGGTGCAACTTTCCCCCACATTAGCATTTCCTTAGGGATAAGCATTTTTCCTTAGGCTAGGAATTGATTGCTGCACTCACCTCCCAGCTCACCTGTGACCACCCAGCTGGAGACAACAGACTGCCACCCTGCTGTGTTCACCAAGACAGCAGACCTACCTGCTATTTCCATCAATCGCTGTGCCGACAGAGCAGTCTCGCGACTATTGTAAAAGGGACATTTCAATCCTATGTGAAACATCCTCTTTGAGGGTATATAACCACCCTTATACCCCCACTTCTTTGGAGTGCTCTGTTCCTTTGTGGAAAGACTCTCCCGGGTTATAATCCTCAGATTTAAGCTCAGAATAAACTCACCCAAATTTTCATTTATAGATTGGTTATGGATTATTTTCGTCGACAAGAACACAATGTTTACGAAAGGATGAGTAATAAAAATGTGTTAATTGGAAATGTATATATATTTAAAACTAAACAGAAACCAAAGTAGTTGGTTAGAATTTAGATCAGAAAAAAATTTTTCAGGGAGAATTATTTTATCACTGTCATTGTTTAGAACTGTGGGCTGAATGGTAATAATAAAAAGCAGGCCACCTTGTAGCTGGTTTTATTGTTGTTTTTAAATTCCTGGTAGACAATGCACGCCTTACTGCCTGCAAGAGGATTGTTCTCACAAGCTTCCCTCTGCAGGCCCCCAGCTCCTGAGGTCAGCCAGGGCTGGAGACCGGGGACAAGAGAGACTTCAGTAAGACCGCAATGTATTCCTGTAGCAAGACTTCTTCCTTGTAAACAGAAAACCAATTTTCTTTGAGTCTCTGCCTCTAAGGGAAGGGGACCCTATGCCCAATGCAGAATATACTGATTAATCTCAGATTTTGTGTTAATTCAATTCCCCTTGCCTGTGATTGGTTTAGGCTTGGGTATTTGTTGACATTCTAGCCAAAGACCCTTGAAGGGAAGTCTGTCGTGGGGGCTTTCAAATCCAGCAATGCACCCCAACCTTATAAATAAGCCACACACACACGTGTGTATATGTGTGTGTGTCTATGTATATGTACATGTACATTTACATGGGAAACAAGAAGATATGTATGTATCTCGTTTCCAATGTATGGACGTACTAAGATTAATAAAAATACATTCACATGAAAGAGATACTAAATTCATAGTTGCTTTTCATCTTTATGTATTTTTCTCAGCCAAAAGGTAATAAAAGTACAAATACTATCAATACAGGTCTGTAACTTTATGTTTAAAAAGAGTCCTCTGAACGGACAACATTGCGTTTCTTTGTCATCACATTGCAGTGTCATCAGAATTTCTTATCAACCACTAGAGGGCAGTATAAACCAGCAAAAAGCCCAACCACCCAGTGGGCTGCTTGAGTCCCGAGACCATCTAAGCAGCGAGAAGCAGCAAGTTCATTAGAATGGCCAATTTAGGCAAAACAATTTAGGTCCCATTTTTTTTTAACTCAAATGAAAATACCTTTACTAACTCCCATGAGAAATATGTATACTCTAATTGGTTAGACAACCTTAGACATTAAGTGCTCAGAGTCTAGAGTCAGAGTGACTGGGTTTAAACCTCGCCTCGACCCTGGGAAAGGTCTTTTACCTGTTTCCTTATCTGTGAAGTGATAGTAACAACCCAGTTAGAACAGTACCTGCCTAGCACACAGGGAGCATGTTCCATTGAGTGTTAACGCTTCTTAAAGGTTAAACGCTCAGGCCCTGGATTCGAATACTGACTGTTCCAAGCTAAATAAACAGCTGGGTACTTTGGGCAAATGACTCTTCTTAACCTCAGTGTCCACACCTGTAAAATGGAGTTAATAATACCAACACCGTGGTAACCGCTTGAGAATTAAATGTACAGCGGCAGCTAACACAGTGCTTGATACATAGTGAAATATAATCGATGCTTATTGTTAGTATTACTTTTAATATTTTTTATAATTACTAATAATATTATCATCAGACTTGTAATGAAAAACTTGGCACTACTGTTTGTGCCATTCGTAGTTTACCTTAAGCATTTTATTTACCTTAATATTTGGGAAATACCAATTTGGACTCTGTTTTCTGATTCTTTCCAAAGCTAGACAGGCTCCTGACCACAGACTGCTCAGCACTGTTCTAAAGCTTTGCCTCTGCCAGAAAACCAAAATGGAAAGTTGTGCAATTAAGTGGAGAATTTGATCTTTGTCAACAGACAATGTGTCTCCCTTTAAAACTTGCTTTCTTTTCGGAAGGAGATATTTTATTTGGATTATTCGAAAACTTCAAGTTTCTGCTATCAGATCTGATAGCAGATCCTGTGTTTATTTCTGGATAGACTTTTACAAATCAAAGTGAGCGTCTGCTTTCTCCCTAAGCTGGTGCCTGCCCAGGGCTTACTCATTGTTAAGCAAGGATGGCTCAGCATTGGCAAGCCAGTTTACATTCTCCTATCTCCATGGAGAAGCTTGTCTTTTAAAAAAATCATACTTCAAAATGATATAGAAACATCATCCATCATTTTAACTGGTTTTTTTTATATATATCTGCCAGAAGAGTTTGATGAGGTTGGATTGTTGCTTAGCATGTAGTCTCTTTTAGTAATAAAAAAAAAACCTCTCTAATGTTGGCAACAAAAGTGAATTGATTTCATGAGCTTACCAATAATATTGGGGCATTTATAGTTTGCCAAAATGAACCCAGAGGACCAAACTGCTTTGGCCAGCCTATAAATCCCACAGTTGCCAGCAGATCTGGTCAATTCTTGGCAATGGATTGACTACCCCATCAGTTTTGCTCAATCTTACCTCTGAACTTCCTACTCCTGGAAACTGGACACCATCGTTGCTCAAATCAACCTCGTTATGGCCAAAGCGCCAGTGGTGATATCACAGAAAGCTGGAGAAAATGGCTGAGTTGGACTATTGCAAGCCCTGCATCACTTTCAGAAGACAACCTCCCCACGTGAGCCCATAAGTCTGTTTTCACCAAGTCAAGAGTTCAAAAGACTTGTCCAGGAAGTCAGAACTTCTGTAGCTGGACAACTGGTGTTCCAGTGTGATCATGCCTGCCCTTTCAATGTAAAAACTGAAGCACTTTGTAAAACCTGAAAACAGTTTAAGACATTAAAAAAGACAACCCTCCCTCCCAAAAAAAGGAATTTTCATGCACTGTAGAAACCATTCAGAGGCAAAACATCACATCCTAGTGAATATAATAGGGTCTTGCATCCCCCTCCTATTTGAACACAACTCTCATTGACTTAAAAGTGACATTTCCAAACTGGTGCAGGAATGATCTGTCCTCTAAACAAAGCAGGCTGCGTTTGTTCTGCCAGAATGGCCTCTCTTCTTTGTCTCCAGACAATGTGATACAGCATTCATTCATTCAAGTGTGACTCTCATTTGAAAAATTTCTCAATGAGACCATTTAAAAAATATTTTTTAATCTGAAGCTTTCTTGATGTACACTAAGGCTTCTTTCAGCCTTCAGCTTTGTCCCTGTTAGCTTCTTAGACTTGGCAAAAATTGATCTTTTGAAATAAAATTCTTCACAGTAAATTTCAACCTAAAACCGATCGTTTTCCCCTAAAACTTTGTTTGGGGCTACGTATGTGCAGTTTGTGTCTACAATTTTAAGACTAGGAATTTTCTAATTGCTTCAAGATTTTTTTTTTTTTCCAGATAAAATGATAGGTTATCAGCCTTAAGATTTAGAAGGGAAGTCGCTTAAATGAAATCTAGTGTCTTCCACGTGCCTAAGGCTATTTCAAGAGGAGTAACAGATCTCTGAGTGTTTAAAAACAGTGCTGTGGAAACCAGAGCAGGAGGTAATATTATTTTCTTTTCTGGGAAACGCACCCCATGAGGGGCCACTCTCCTTGCTACCCACCTTCTGCGGTCACATGTACTTCCTGCCCTCTAGGTCAGAATTCCCATAAATTTCAGAGCCTGCCATTTTCTCAGGGCAGAGGGGAGACTAGGGAAAAAGAGACTGCAAAATCACATCTTCATTAACTCAAAGCAGACTTGCAGGGTTTACATTTTAAGCCTATGAATCTTCTTTGTGATGGTTCCCATGTCTCTGGAAATAAACAACGTGGGAAGAAAAATACTATGGTCTCTATTTGCAGCATTTTGTTCTGAAAATAACTTGTGCAGGAGAGGTGAACTAGTGGCACATGTCTGAGCAAAGCTCTCTGACTTCACTTGCACAACTGCCTCTTCCTAATAAACAAACAGCTCACCAGTTACCCCAGTACCTGTGTGTGCATCAGAAAGCCAGGATTAAAAGGTCTCTTAAGACTAAAGGTAAAATGTGAGTTCAATTTAGGACCAACCAGAAGGCAGTCTGGTTAGTGGTTGTGTTTTGCCTTTAACTTCTGTTTTTAGCATGTGAATAGGATTTAAAAGAATAATCAGCATTTCAAGTCAGTGTGGCCCTTTAAGACAGAAGTAACTGAGAGCATCAATGAGATTGTTAAATATCAAAGAGGTGACTACCACATCCTAAATTTCCCCTTGAGTGAGGAGTGAACGATCAGATTCAGAAACACTTCATTTGATAAAGTTAAGTGCGTTCCTTCCCCTTGCTAATCTCCCCATGAGATTTTGCTCTTCACTTGAGCGAATTAACCGAGGGTGAACGATGATCAAAAGAAAAACTTACGAAGAGCAAACTCCATAAAGTGCTGGCGAGACTGAAACACAGATCAGAAAAAAATCTTTCTTTAGTCAGATAGAGATCAGAAGCAAAAGGCACAGATATGAAAGCATGAGATACCCGCTAAATAATAAATAGAGCAGAAACAGAAACAGGCAGGTTAGGAGCCGGGTTAAGAATGTCACACAGAGAACTTTGTGGTGCTCAGCAGCTCCTCCCTGCCCTCTTCCTATACCTTGCTTGACAGGTAGAGCCTGAGTTATGAGGAGCTCTCAATTTGTAGTCTCCTCGTGCCCACCCCCTTCACACACACATACCACC
Source organism: Equus asinus (assembly GCF_041296235.1). Lineage (NCBI taxonomy): Eukaryota > Metazoa > Chordata > Mammalia > Perissodactyla > Equidae > Equus > Equus asinus. Next base: position 99,635,300 of record NC_091793.1, read on the forward strand.
ACCCCACACACACATATCCCCCACACACCAGTTTTCTTTTTTGTGAGTAGGATTTACACAAACTCCTTGAGCTGAGTTGAAATGAACGGAGGAAGTTTACATAGGAGTTAGGAAAGGCCATGTTTAAGAAGGAGTAATCTGAAAATCACTTCTGGATCATATCCTACAGATACAGCTGCACGCATACCAAAGGACCTGTGTACAAGGTTATTGATTGTAGTGTCGTTTATGTGAAAGATGACCCAAGTGGAGCCATATTAAAAGAGAGCCGGGGCAGCCATTTCAGAGGAATTGTCTTGCATGTCCTGTTTTCTTTTTCTTCCAAACGGAACCAAACCACCAACATTCCAAGAAGTCCGTAAGGTCAAGAATATCCTACTTGTAAGAACTAATGAAATTGGACTTTGCTGATGACTGAATTGCTAACCATTCAGTGAAGTCTAGCCTTTTGCCTGATGACCAAATCTCAAGCCAATCTGTGAGGTACAAACCCAGCCTTACCTCATCTAGCACCAATGAACTCTTCTTTTTTTTTGAGGAAGATTAGCCCTGAGCTAACATCTGCCACCAATCCTCTTCTTTTTTGCTGAGGAAGACTGGCTCTGACTAACATCCTTGCTCATCTTCCTCTACTTTATACGTGGGACGCCTGCCACAGCATGGCTTGCCAAACGGTGCCATGTTCGCACCCAGGATCAGAACCGGTGAACCCCAGGCTGCTTTAGCAGAATGTGCACACTTAACCGCTGAGCCACTGGGCCAGCCCCTGAACTCTTCTTTAACACAATTTACCTCATCTTCCTCCCTTTTTCCCATAAAAATCCTGAGCCACGCTCCTGTAATGGTGACACTATTTGGATTTCTACTTGAATCTGTGCTCCTTGAATTGCAATTCTTTGATCCCAGATAAACACTTTGCCTCTTAAACTGTTTTCTGGTTTTTCTAGGTTGACGTCTTTCAAGAGATAATTGGAAACAACTCAAATGTCCATCAATAGGGGACTGGTTAAATAAACTACTCCTCATCCCCACAATAGAATCACATGTGACTGTAAAAAAAATACTGTGTGTGGATGCTCTCCAGGATATGTTGGTGCTGAATAGTGTACATATTATGTTATTTCTGGTGTAAGAATGGAGGGGAGATAGTAATACACATTTGTATTTACAGAAAGAGACTCTGGAAGGAAACATAAATTAATAAAAGTATTCTGTAACTGAGGTTGCCCAGTCAGGGGTTAATGGGGGCAGAGATGGGCAGTTCTTGATGAATGGCTTTTTTAATCATTTTTGGTTTTTCAACCATGTGAATGTATTATCTATTCAGAATTTTTTTCTTTTCCCTTTTTTTTTTTGAGGAAGATTAGCCCTGAGCTAACATCTGCTGCCAATCCTCCTCTTTTTGCTGAGGAAGACTGGCCCTGAGCTAACATCTGTGCCCATCTTCCTCTACTTTATATGTGGGATGCCTACCACAGCATGGCATGCCAAGCGGTGCCATGTCCGTACCCAGGATCTGAACCCGCGAACCGCAGGCCGCCAAGAAGCGGAAAGTATGAACTTAACGGCTGCACCACCGGGCCGACCCCTATTCAGAATTTTTTAATTAAAATAATAATATAACTCATGGGGCCGGCCCAGTGGCACAGCGGTTAAGTTCCTACGTTCCACTTCAGCAGCCCCGGGTTCACGGGTTCCAATCCCAGGTCCAGACCTACACATTGCTTGTCAAGCCATGCGGTGGAAGGCATGGCACATATAAAGTAGAGGAAGCTGGGCACAGATGTTGGCTCAGGGCCAGTCTTCTTCAGCAAAAAGAGGAGGATTGGTGGGCAGATGTTAGCTCAGGGCTAACCTTCCTCAAATAAATAAATAAATAAATAAAAGTGAATCTGGCATGGATCATTTAAAAAAATAAATTAAATAAGTAAATAAATAAATACAATAGTAACACAACTCAATAATAAAACAACGTGACTTTTTTAAATGTTCAACAAATTTGGACACTTCACCAAAGAAAAGATATGGGTAGCAACTAAGTACGTGAAAAGATGTTCAACATCATTAGTCATCAGAGAAACACAAATTAAAACCAGAATGGTGGGGCCGACCCGGCGACGCAGCGGTTAAGTTCGCACATTCTGCCCGGGGTTCGCCAGTTCGGATCCTGGGTGCTTGTCAAGCCGTGCTGTGGCAGGCGTCCCACATGTAAAGTAGAGGAGGATGGGCATGTATGTTAGCTCAGGGCCAGTCTTCCTCAGCAAAAACAGGAGGATTAGCGGCAGATGTGAGCTCAGGGCTAATCTTCCTCAAAAAAAAAAAAAGAATTGTATGCCATAAAGGGGTGGATTTTACTGTATGTAAATTATACCTCAATAACATGACTTTTAAAAAATTATGATAATAAATAAGAGGGAGACATGGTCAAACTTCTGTTTGGAAAGGTCACTCTGGTTGCTACGTGGTAAAAAAGACTGGATTGAGCGCGAGTAAAAACCAGTTTGCAGCTGTTACAGTGGTTCCCATCAGACATCTCTCCTGATAGCCAGGACCTGGGGGCGGGGGGGTGGTGTTGAAGATGGAGAGAAGCAGGCTCATCAGAGACATACTTTGCAATAAGAATTGAGAAGACTTGCTAGTGGGCTAGATGTTGGTCAGAAGAGACCTAGTGTTGCCAAAGGAGACGCCGAAGATTTTCTTTATTTCCTATGTATCTTAGTCTGTCCAGGCTGATATAACAAAAATGCCATCAACTGGGTGGCTGAAACAATAAGAGTTTATTTCTCACCACAGTCTAGAGGCTGGGAAATCCACGATCAAGACCCTGGAAGCTTCAACATCTGGTGAGGGCCCACTTCCTGGTTCATAGACAGCTGTCTCCTTGCTGTATCCTCATGTGGCAGAAGAGGCAAGGGATCTCTCTGCGGTCTCTTAAAGGGCACTAATCTCAATCATGAGGGCTCTACCCTCATGACCTGATCACCTCCCGAAGGCCCCACTTCCAAATACCATCACATTGGGGGTTAGGTTTCAACATATGAATTTTGAGGGACACAAACATTCAGTCTGTAGCACTACGCCATTTGAGGCAGGTGGAGAGCAAAGCCTATCCAACAGTTCTATTCCTAATTCCACCATGAATTACCTGCAGAACCGCCAGCAGAGTCTCTAAATGTACGTGAAGGATTGCAATAAGAATATAAAAACTGGACAACATCAGACCAAGAATCCTTCTGTTGTTTGTCACTCAAAAAATACCCAGACATGGTTTGAAAAGTCAACTAATACTACAAAATTTATAACAACAAACAAATAGCAACGACAACAAAAAAAAACAGTAAGTACTCAGCCTCAGAACTAGGTTCTCCAAAGGCAGAGGGCATTCTAATCCCGAGGTAGCAGTTTCTCCCTTATGTTTAATTCCTTATTTTTAGTAATGACTTGATGTTGCTATATATCAAGAAAATTTTAGACATTACTTACTTCCTACTCTGGAAGATAAGGGCTTAATACCCTTTCATATGCTTTCATCACCCCTACACACACACACACACACACACACGTCTCCCTCCCTGTGCATTTTAATCACAATTTTGTATTAAATGAATATTTCGTTTTTATAATATAATGATAATGCAAATATTGGTCACAAGTAAACCGTTCTTTGGTTACATTTTTTTTTACACATTCTTTTTGTTTTTCTTGGAGTTAAATATTGCTTACTTATTCATTTTGTTTTACTTTGTGTAAATGGACTTTTGTATATATATATATATATATAAAACTTTTCTTATACTTCTCCAATTCTCCTCCCAACAACATGGTCTAGCCTCTCAGTATTCTAGTAGTTCTTCTTTTTTTTTTAATGGAGACATCTCTCTTGGATCCTTGCATCCTTCTGTCTCTGTCTGGGCTGGTTGAACTCTACAACTGCTACTTTTTGTCATCCTAGGACATTTCTTTGTCATCACTCTAGTAATTCAGCTTGCCTCTTTCCTTTGCTGGAATCCTTCTTTCCTCTCTCAGATCTTCCTCTTTCTTGGTTTATTACCTTTTTTCGATGGCATGCATGCTCCAGAAGCTTCCTGAAATGAAGATGTAAAATTTTTGAGATTTTGCCTGTTTGAAAACGTCTTTTTTTGCTATCCTCATATTTAATAGTTTGGCTGAGCAGAGAATTGGGTTGGAAAGATTTTCTCTCAGAATTTTGAAGGTATTGCTCCATTAGCTTTTAGCTACTAGTGTTGTTGAAAGTTCAATGCCATTCGATTTCCTTGTGACCTCTCTTTTTCTCTCTGGAAACTTTTAGATTCTTTTTATCCCTAATGGGAATTTTACAGTGCTGTGCCTTGGTGTGGGTTATTTTCATTTTCTGTTCTCATGAGGACGCTTCACATGCTTTATTCTGAAGTATGTTTCTATATTGTATCTGTGATGGTTAATTTTATATGTCAGGTTGACTGGGCCACAAGGTGCCCAGATATTTTGTCAAACATTATTCTGGGTGTGTCTGGGAGGGTGTTTCTGAATGAGATTAACATCTGAATCAGTAGACTGAGTAATGCAAATTGCCCTCCCCCATGTGAATGGGCCTCGTTCAGTCCATTGAAGGCCTGATAGTCACTCTCTCTACCTTCTGTCTGGGACACAGGTCTTCTGTCTTTACACTTGGCCTTGGACTTGAACTTGAACTACACCATTGGCTTTCCTGGTCTCCAGCTTACCGATTGTAGTTCTTGGGACCTGTTGGTCTCCATAACCATGTGAGCTGATTCCTTATAATAAATTTATATATTTACAAGTTTAAATTTAGTGAGGGATGCATATTTATATATACTTTCTTACAAGCTTTTTCACATAAGCATATATATATGTGTGTGTGTGTTCACACTATTGGTTCTGTTTCTCTGGAGAACGCAGACTAATACAGCATATGTGATAATTTCTGCCTCTCTCTTTTGTCTTCTCTCTGAAATCTCTGTTAATGACATACCGAATCTCTCAAACTGCCCTAATTTTCTTATCTTTTCTCTCGTTTTCTAGCTTTTTTTGTTCCACTTTTGAGAGATTCTTCGACTTTATCTGTTAACCCTTCTACTGAATTTTTTACCTAAATCAACATAGTTTTTAATTTCTAAAGCTCTTTCTTGCTCTTTGGTTATTCCATTGTCTTAGTGTCCTGTTTTAGTTCATAGATACAGTTATCTTTCTGAGGATGCTCCTTGCACTATCCTTGATTCTTCTGAGTTCTTTTTTTTTTCTTGTTTGTTTTCATCCTACTTTTTCATCTCAGAGGCTTTCCTCAAAAGTCTGCCAGTAAGGTGCTAAAAGGCTGATTGGAAGTTCTGTGTACATGACTAGTGCTTGTTGACTGGTGAGTTTCACTACAGGATAATCAAGTGGAACGTGGATATTTTACTGGACAACCCTAAAAGTCAATAGGTCTTTTTTCTTGGACCTTCTTCAAAGAAGGATTATCCAGTCTGCGGATGAGGGGCATAAACCTTCCTGCCACATTCTGGGGACTGGGGCGGGGAGAATGCTTGGGGTGTCACCATGTGGTATGTGGCCTTTCGCTCAGTCCCACTGTTTTCTGTCTACTGCCTCATCCCCACCTCCAGTTGTGCCTGTTATCACTCCTAAGTCCAGAGTCTCGTTGGCATAATTTCTCCACGGATCAAAGCTCCCATTTCCTGCTGAGGTTGGGGGGTGTAATCACTGGACTGTAGGGAGTGGGGTAGAAGTCCAAGGAGTCTAACCATTCCCTAACAAACTCTCCACTAGTTTTCCCATGTTTATCTCACATCGTGCCCCTCCTTTGTTTTTTTTTTGTGTTTTTTTCTTTTTTATTAAGGTTATGATAGATTACAACCTTGTGAGATTTCAGTTGTACATTATTGTTAGTCATGTTGTAGGAACACCACTTCACCCTTTTTGCCCTCCCCCGACTCCCCCATTTTCCCTGGTAACCACCGATCAGCCCTCCTTGTCTATATGTTAACTTCCACCTATGAGTGGAGTCATATAGAGTTCGTCTTTCTCTGTCTGGCTTATTTTGCTTAACATTATACCCTCAAGGTCCATCCATGTTGATGCGAATGGGACAATTTTGTCCTTTTTTATGGCTGAGTAGTATTCCATTGTGTATATATACCATATCTTCTTTATCCCATCATCAGTTGCTGGGCACTTAGGTTGGTTCCACGTCTTGGCTATTGTAAATAATGCTGCGATGAACATAGGGGTGCATGGGACTCTTGGAATTGCTGATTTCAGGTTCTTAGGATAGATACCCAGAAGTGGGATGGCTGGGTCATAAGGTATTTCTATTTTTAACTTTTTGAGAAATCTCCATACTGTTTTCCATAGTGGCTGCACCAGTTTGCATTCCCACCAACAGTGTATGAGGGTTCCTTTTTCTCCACAACCTCTCCAACATTTGTCACTCTTGGTTTTGGATATTTTTGCCAATCTAACGGGGGTAAGGTGATATCTTAGTGTAGTTTTGATTTGCATTTCCCTGATGAGTAGTGATGATGCGCATCTTTTCATGTGTCTATTGGCCATCCTTATATCTTCTTTGGAGAAATGTCTGTTCATGTCCTCTGCCCATTTTTTGATCGGGTTGTTTGCTTTTTTGTTGTTGAGCTGTGTGAGTTCTTTATATATTATGGAGGTTAACCCTTTGTCGGATAAGTAGCTTGTAAATATTTTTTCCCAATTAGTGGGCTGTTTTTTTGTTTCAATCCTGTTTTCCCTTGCCTTGAAGAAGCTCTTTAGTCTGATGAAGTCCCATTTGTTAATTCTTTCTATTGTTTCCCTCATCTGAGGAGTTATGGTCTCCAAAAAGATTCTTTTGAAACTGATGTCAAAGAATGTACTGCCTATATTCTCTTCTAGAAGACTTATTGTTTCAGGCCTAATCTTTAGGTCTTTGATCCATTTTGAGTTTATTTTTGTGAATGGTGAAAAAGAATGGTCAATTTTCAATCTTTTTCATGTGGCTGTCCAGTTTTCCCAGCACCATTTGTTAAAGAGACTTTCATTTCTCCATTGTAGGCCCTCAGCTCCTTTGTTGAAGATTAGCTGTCCATAGATGTGTGGTTTTATTTCTGGGCTTTCGATTCTGTTCCATTGATCTGTGCACCTGTTTTTGTACCAGTACCATGCTGTTTTGATCACTGTAGCTTTGTAGTATGTTTTGAAATCAGGATTGTGATGCCTCCGGCTTTGTTTTTCTTACTCAGGATTGCTTTAGCAATTCTCCATCTTTTGTTGCCCCATATGAATTTTAGGATTCTTTGTTCAATTTCTGTAAAGAATGTCATTGGGATTCTGATTGGGATAGGGTTGAATCTGTAGATTGCTTTATGTAGTATGGATATTACAACTATGTTTATTCTTCCAATCCATGTGCATGGAATGTCTTTCCATCTCTTTATGTCGTCATCAATTTCTTTCAAGAAAGTCTTGTAGTTTTCATTGTATAAATCTTTCACTTCCTTGGTTAAATTTATCCCAAGGTATTTTATTCTTTTCGTTGCGATTGTGAATGGGATTGAGTTCTTGAGTTCTTTTTCTGTTAGTTTATTGTTAGTGTATAGAAATGCTACTGATTTATGTATGTTGATTTTATATCCTGCAACTTTGCTGTAGCTGTTGATTGTTTCTAATAGTTTTCCTATGGATTCTTTGGGGTTTTCTGTATATAAAATCATGTTGTCTGCGAACAGCGAGAGTTTTACTTCTTCGTTGCCTATTTGGATTCCTTTTATTTCTTTTTCCTGCGAAATTGCTCTGGCCAACACCTCCAGTACTATGTTGAATAGGAGTGGTGAAAGTAGGCACCCTTGTCTTGTTCCTGTTCTCAGAGGGATGGCTTTCAGTTTTTGTCCATTGAGTATGATGTTGGCTGTGGGTTTGTCATATATGGCCTTTATTATGTTCCTTCTATACCCATTTTATTGAGGGTTTTTATCATAAATGGATGTTGGATCTTGTCGAATGCTTTCTCTGCATCTAGTGAGATGATCATGTGGTTTTTGTTTCTCATTTTGTTAATGTAGTGTATCACGTTGATTGACTTGTGGATGTTGAACCATCCCTGTGTCCCTGGTATAAATCCCACTTGATCATGGTGTATAATCTTTTTGATGTATTGCTGTATTTGGTTTGTGAGAATTTTGTTGAGGATTTTTGCATCTATGTTCATCAGTGATATCGGCCTGTAGTTTTCCTTCTTTGTGTTGTCCTTGTCAGGTTTGGGGATCAGAGTGATGTTGGCTTCATAGAATGTGTTAGGGAATGCTCCATCTTCCTCAATTTTCTGGAATAGTTTGAGAAGGATAGGTATTAAATCTTCTTTGAATGTTTGGTAGAATTCTCCAGAGAAGCCGTCTGGTCCTGGACTCTTATTTTTGGGGAGATTTTTGATTACTGTTTCTATTTCTTTACTTGTGATTGGTCTATTCAGATTCTCGATTTCTTCCTGATTCAGTTTGGGGAGGTTGTAAGAGTCTAGGAATTTGTCCATTTTTTCTAGGTTGTTCAGTTTGTTGGCATATAGTTTTTCATAGTATTCTCTTATGATCCCTTGTATTTCTTTGGTATCCATTGTGATTTCTCCTCTCTCATTCCTAATTTTATTTATTTGAGATTTCTCTCTTCTTTTCTTAGTGAGTCTGGCTAACGGTTTGTCTATTTTGTTAATTTTTTCAAAGAACCAACTCTTTGTTTCATTGATCCGTTCTACTGTCTTTTTTGTTTCAATATTGTTTATTTCTGCTCCAATTTTTATTATTTCTCTCCTTCTACTGACTTTGGGCTTTGTTTGTTCTTCTTTTTCTAATTCTGTTAGGTGTTGTTTGAGGTTGCTTATGTGAGACTTTTCTTGTTTATTGAGGTGAGACTGTATTGCAATGAATTTCCCTCTTAGGACTGCTTTTGCTGCGTCCCAAATGAGTTGGTATGGCGTGTATTCATTTTCATTTGTCTCCAGATAAGATTTGATTTCTTCAATAATCCATTGTTTGTTCAGTAGTGTGTTGTTTAGTCTCCACATTTTTGCACCTTTCCCTGCTTTATTCTTGTAGTTGATTTCTAGTTTCATAACATTGTGATCAGAAAAGATGCTTGATATTATTTCAACTCTCTTGTATTTATTGATGCTTGCTTTGTTTCCCAAGATATGGTCTATCCTTGAGAATCTTCCATGTGCACTTGAGAAGAATGTGTAACCTGCTGTTTTTGGATGAAGTGTTCTATATATATCTATTAAGTCCATCTGGTCTAATTTTTCATTTAATTCTATAATTTCCTTGTTTATTTTCCATCTGGATGATCTATCCATTGGTGTTAATGGGGTATTGAGGTCCCCTACTATTATTGTATTGTTGTTGATGTCTCCTTTTAGTTCTGTTAAGAGTTGCTTTACAAACTTTGGTGCTCCTGTGTTGGGTGTGTATATATTTATAAGTGTTATGTCTTCTTGGTGGAGTGTCCCTTTTATCACTATGTACTGTCCCTCTTTGTCTTTCTTTATCTGTTTTACTTTGAAGTCTACTTTGTCTGATATTAGTATAGCGACACCTGCTTTCTTTTGTTCATTATTAGCTTGGAGTATTGTCTTCCATCCCTTCACTCTGAGTCTGTGTTTGTCTTTGGGGCTGAGGTGTGTTTCCTGGAGGCAGCATATTGTTGGGTCTTGATCTTTGATCCATCCTGCCACTCTGTGTCTTTTGATTGGACATTTAGAGTGATTATTGAAATGTGGCAGCCTACCGCTGCCATTTTATCTCTTGTTTTCCGGTTCTCTTGCATTTCCTTTGTTTCTCATCCCATGGTTTTTGGATTACTAATTCAGGTATGTAAATTTCTGTACTGGGTGTCTTCTTATTTGTAATTTGTGTCTTTATTCTTGTTATTTGTTTAGTGGTTACCATATGGTTAGCATAGAACATCTCATAGATGAGATAGTCTGTTTTCTGATAGCCTCTTATTTCCTTATATTAAAACCTTCTATCCCTTTTCTCTTCCCCTTCTAGGTTGTTATTGTCAGATTTTTTTTTTTTCCTTCTTTCTTGTGTTGTGAGTTTGTGGTTAAAATGACAGGGTTATATTTATTCTTGGTGTTTCTCTTCCTTTAATCTTTAATGCTTTATTTGACTTTTGCTAACCTGTACTGATTGAGAGCTGCTACTTTCTGTTATTGTCCTTCTACTTATCTCCTTTGCTCTTGGTTTTGTAGCCCCTTTCCTTTTTCTTTGATTTTTCAGGTATGAGGGTTTTCCTGAGCATTTCTTGAAGAGGAGGTTTTGTGGCAATGAACTCCCTTAATTTTTGTTTATCTGGGAAAGTTTTAATTTCTCCATCATATTTAAAGGATATTTTCGCTGGGTAGAGTATTCTTGGCTGCAGGTTTTTATCCTTCAGAGTTTTGAATATATCATTCCACTCTCTTCCAGCCTGTAAAGTTTCTGCTGAGAAATCTGCTGATAGCCTTATGGGGGTTCCTTTGTAGGTTAGTTTCTTCTGCCTGGCTGCCCTTACTATTTTCTCCTTGTCGTTGACTTTTGCTAGCTTCACTACTATATGCCTTGGGGTTGGTCTTCTTGCATTGATAAAGTTTGGAGATCTATTGGCTTCTGTCACATGAAGTTCCATCTCTCTCCCCAGGTTTGGGAAGTTCTCAGCCATTATTTCTTTGAACAGACTTTCTGCCCCCTTCTCCTTCTCTTCTCCCTCTGGTATACCTATAATCCTTATGTTGCATCTCCTAATTGAGTCGGATAATTCTCGGAGAGTTTCTTCATTTCTTTTTAGTCTTAGTTCTCTCTCCTCCTCTGCCTGCAGCGTTTCTATATTCCTATCTTCCAAATTGCTAATTCTGTCCTCCATGTTATCAGCCCTACTGTTCAGTGCGTCTAGATTTTTCTTAATCTCCTCTATTGTGTTCTTCATTTCCAGTATTTCTGTTTGGTTCTTCTTTATAGTATCAAACTCTTTGTGACATAGCTCCTGAACTCGTTGAGTTGTCTATCTGAATTCTCTTTTAACTCATTGAGTTTTTAAATGATGGCTATTTTGAATTCATAGTCATTTAGGTTATATATTTCATTGTCTTTGGGATTCTTTTCTGGGTATTTGTCATTTTCCTTCTGTTCTGGATATTTTTTCATATTGCTTGATGGTGTAGATTTGTGCCTCCACATAGAGATAGAGTTTAGTTACTGCTTCCACTTGTTTCTACTGGTGTGGTGGGGGAACAGCTGTTTATACTGCACTGACCAGGAACCCTATCAGCTGTTGCTAACTGGGCCTGGGTCCCTCCTCATACTCACAGTGGTCCTGTGGGGTCCCTCTTCAGCTGTGGGGGCAGTCACAAGGGGGTTTCAGGCTGCTGGTGCCTACTTTTGCAGACCAGCTAGACGTGCTCCCTCTGTAGGGTGTGCAGCAGTATTATAGGCTTTCCCAGCAGCCAGGGGCAGGATCACCCATATTTGCAGCTCTGTCACTGTTGGTACCCACAAAATCTCACTTGTCCACTATAGGTCACAGCAGAGCTACGGGCATCTTCTGCAGTCTGTGGTTAGCTAACCTAGCTATGCTACTTTTGTCCCAGGGTCTTCGAGCCTTGTGGTTGCCAGGCAGGGGCTCTCTACTAGTGCTGTGAAGAGGTTTTCGCTGAGGCTGCTGTGAGACTGTAGAGTTTCCCCCTGGGCCATGGAGCCGGGCCGCTGGAACTCCTCTCAGCCCCAGTCCTCTCCCCCAGGATCTCTGGGAGCCCGTTGCCCTGTCTGGGTGACAGCTGGAGACTGTGAGCTCAGTGGCAGCTGGCCGGCTGCTGCCCTGCCTGGGATTCTCCTCTTTGGGACCCTCCCGGTGTTCTGAATGCTGGGTGGGGCCTCTCCACTAATGGCGGGTAGAGGCCTTGCCTGCTGCTGGGACAGAAGCCTGAAGTTTCCCCCTGGGCTGCAGATCTGGACACTGTAACTCCACCCAGCCCCAGTCCTCTCCCAGGAGATCTCCGGTAGCCCTGTTCCCCGACCGGGCGACAGCCGCAGTCTGTGAGACTGGCGGAGGCAGCTGGCTGGCTGCTGCCCCGTTCGGGATTCTCTCTGGGAGCCTCCCGGCGTTGTGGATGCTGGGCGGGACCTCTCCACTAATGGCAGGTAGAGGCTTTGCCTGCTGCCGGGACAGAAGCCTGAAGATTCCCCCTGGGCCGCGGAGCCGACCGCTGGAACTCCACCCAGCCCCAGTCCTCTCCCAGGAGATCTCCAGTAGCCCCGAGCCCCCCGGGTGACAGCCGCAGTCCTTGAGGCTGGTGGCGGCAGCTGGCGGGCTGCTGTCCTGTTCAGGATTCTCTCCGGGAGCCTCCCGGCATTGTGGATGCTGGGTGGGGCCTCTCTGCTAATGGCGAGTAGAGGTTTTCCATGCTGCCTCTGTGTAGAACTGTGGAGTTTCCCCCTAGGTTTACATGTAATCACTGTGGGCTTAGGTAGGGCTGTGGTCACCTGTTTCCACCGTTGCTCCTCTGGTGTGGGCTCCCTCCTGCCCTTGGTGTGTGGCGATGTTCTGGGGGCATCCGCTGGAAGAAAGCCGCTTGTAGGTAGTAGGCTGTTCAGGGGTGGGGGTCAGAGAGTTTTCACCTATCTCCACCTCCTCCTGGGGTGAAGTCCATCCGCCATCTGATGTATAGCAGCACAGGTCTCTCAGGCGTCCTGAGATGCTATATGGATATCCTTTGTGAAGCGATGAATGTCCAATTAGTTGTAGATTCAAAGGGGGAGAGACAAAGAAGACTACTCACGCTGCCATCTTGGTCCTCGTGCCCCTCCTTTGAAGGTACATGGTGTCTCTAACTTCTCGGTCTCTCAGGTGGACTGGGACATGAATCAGTTTGCTTCTCATTGCCAACTACCTCTGCAGAGACATAGGCTTCAGTTTTCACTGTTCTAATAATTTGGTTACCACTTATCCTCCACTTTTAACTTTCCAAAATTTCACTGATGTCTCTAATCCACTATTGTGGCCTCTCTGTTCTATTCACCCTTTGTTGTCTCTATGTCTTTACTGTCATTTTGGTGAGGTTTTAGGAGAAAGCATGGATGAACACAAAAGATGTATTGCAAAAGGCACACAAGAATCCTTTATAATAAGTAAGTATAGGGAGCAAAATGTGAAAGCATCATTCTCCAAAGCACACCATTCTCCCAAGGTGGTCACTATCTGTGGTCTGGTACACACACCCTCCCCAGTCTACTCTTGATGATTACATATATGCAAAGCATGTGATTCTATATTTTTTGTTCTAGTCTTGGTTTTGTCACTTAACAAGATGTCTTGAAGCTATTTCTGTTTAGTACGTATAGGCTTATCTCATTCTTTTCAGTGACTATATAGTATTCAACAGCATGAATTTATCATTTATTTAATCCTTTAACCACACTCTTTTTAAAATTTTATACACACACAGACATACATATACACTTATACATATATATGTATATATATATATCTTTTGGAAAAGTCAGTAAATTAGTATTGCATAAATGTCAAATAATCATATATGCAAGGGAGAGATCAAAAGAAGGACAATGTTATATACACAGAAATCTTCACTGTTGAGTTATATCTAATAGAGGATGAATAGAACCATCATCAATGCCTCCAAAATCAGAGATGTTAGGATTCACTCCAGTTAAAGATGTACCATAAATTAAGCTAAAACATCTTTGAAGCTATGTAAACCCATAGACATAGAGCTATGTAAATCAATAACTCTATGGTTCAATATATAATTTATATTTTTACAAAACATGGTGTACTCTCCACTAGTCTGAACTACCTTGTGTCAAATGTCCTGACAGGAAACAGATGGCACTTTCACAAAGGAAACTGAGGAGAATTTAAGGAAGGGACCATTTTTAGTGGTGTGTCAGGATTAAGGGAAACCAGAAAGGGATGGTGAAGCACCCCAGGGCTAGCAACAGAGGGAGCCATTGCCACCCCTGGGCCGTAGTGTCAAGAGAAGAGTTTCACTCTAGCTGTGAAAGCCATGGCTTTGCAGGGAGACACAGCCAACCTTCAGCAACCAGAAAAGGAGGACATGGGGAAAGCCCCTGATGTCACTCTTCATCTTGTATTTTTGTTAGCTAAATCTGGCAACCCTGAGTGGGGAAGAGCACAGTCCATCTGGAGGGGTAAATGGAGGACACTCCTCTTCCATGAAGGAGGTACATCAGTCTCCTACTTTGTGCATTAATAGCCATGTCTGTGAACCTCAGGGCAAAGCCATTCACCAAAAACCACAAACAATGTATTTATTCAGTCATGGTGATGGATTAATTAAGTCAGCTCTGAAAATTGCCCACACCTGGACTTACCATTCCAATTGTATATAAAAGTGACTTTGTATAAAAAGAGTCAATAAAAATGAAAAAGTAAACTTCAGAGGGGAGAAAAATGTCCCCTACTTGCCCCTTCCCATTGGTATTTAGTTTCCTTCTCATTCCAATCTAAAGGTCTGCAAATAAAATATGCCATCAGTAGCTGAATGGTATGTCTCTGTCCAGCCTTAGAAGAAAAATTCATCATAGCTAGAGGCTAAGCTAACTAAAGAATGCAAGAGGGATAACTTGAGCAAAAGATGGAAACCATCCTCACGTTTATAATAAATATTAACCCATGACAGAAACAACATACAAAGAAGAATGTGGATGGGCTCCATAAGAAAGCAGAGTCCTCTACAGTCAATATGGTTAAATAGAATTCTGATAATTCCAAAGCAGCAATCTACTTTAAGAATAAAATTTACTTTAATTTATAAGCAAATAGAAAAGAAATTGGAGACGGGGTATCTGTGGTTATTCTTATCTTAAAATAATAAATCTGATTGGTTGGGGAAAAAACAGCCCAGAGGAAGCACTGACATTTTATAGATTCAAAAGTTATATTAACCCTAAAAAAGTTTTTTAGAGCCAGCCCTGATGGTCTAGTGGTTAAAGTTCAGTGTGCTCTGCTTCGGTGGCCTGGGTTTGTTTTCTAGTCCCGGAACCACACCACCCATCTGTCGGTTGCCATGCTGTGGCAGTGGCTCACAGAGAAGAACTAGAAGGACTTACAACTATGATACACAACCATGTACTGGGACTCTGGGGAGAAAAAAAAGAAAAAAGAGAAAGATTGACAACAGATGTTAGCTCAGGGTGAATCCTTCCCTGAAAGAAAAAACTTTTTTAACTTAAAAATGAATTTGATGGGGAACTGGCCCCGTGGCTGAGTGGTTAAGTTTGCACAATCTGCTGCAGGCAGCCCAGTGTTTCGTTGGTTCGAATCCTGGGCGAGGACATGGCACTGCTCACCAAACCACGCTGAGGCGGCATCCCACATGCCACAACTAGAAGGACCCACAACGAAGAATATACAACTATGTACCAGGGTGCTTTGGGGAGAGAAAGGAAAAAAAATAAAATCTTTAAAAAAAAAATGAATTTGATGGGGCCGGCCCAGTGGTGCAGCAGTTAAGTTCACACATTCCACTTCGGTGGCCTGGGGTTCACTGGTTCAGATTCTGGGTGTGGACATGGCACCGCTTGGCATGCCATGCTGTGGTAGGCGTCCCACATATAAAGTGGAGGAAGATGGGCACAATGTTAGCTCAGGGCCAGCCTTCCTCAGCAAAAAGAGGAGGATTGGCAGCAGTTAGCTCAGGGCTAATCTTCCTCAAAAAAAAAAAAAGAATTTAACTTATTTCATTTCCACAGTTCATCTATTTACTACCAAAACTAGACATTTTTTTTTAAGATTTTATTTTTCCTTTTTCTCCCCAAAGCACCCCGTCCCCACCCAGTACATAGTGCGTATTTTTAGTTGTGGGTCCTTCTAGCTTTGGCATGTGAGATGCTGCCTCAGCATGGCTTGATGAGCGGTGTCATGTCTGAGCCCAGGATTTGAACCAGCAAAACCCTGGGCCGCAAAAGCAGAGCACGCAAACCTGACCACTCGGCCACAGGGCTGGCCCCCAAAACATGACATTTTTTAGAGGTTTAACCTGTCATACTTTTTATTATGAAATTTGTTTTTTAAAAAAGAGGAAATATGATTAAGGTTCCGCCATTTGGCTCTAGCTGTAAGAGAGTGTAAACTCATTTTAAGTCGCAGGCTGCTTACGATTCACACCTTGATGCCTGAGGAAGTCCAAGCTTCTGGTTTCCAAACAGTGGCCCGCATAACACAACCCACACCTGGAATCATCACTTTTTCACACACCCCTCTCTTTGTGACAAGTTATTTTCAGTAATAATCATGAAAGAAAAAGAAGAAAAATAGCAAAAAAACAGAGTGAAATTTTTCTTGTATTGAACTTTCTATGTATAATCATGTCATGAAAAATAAATATTATACTTCAAAAAAGTAATGGATTAATTCTGTTTAATTACATTAAAGTTTTTTTAAAGGGGGGGCACATAAAGAAAGGCTTTCAAAATATTTAATTCCACAAAATGTGATGATAAGAGAGTGACACAAGGGTTTTGTGGTGATGGAGAGTTCTGTATCTTGATTGTGGTGGTGGTTACACGAATCCACACGTGATAAAATTGTAGAGAGCGGTATACGCCTCTACAAATGAGTGCACATAAAACCGGTGAACTTGCAGTGAGGGTTGTACCAATGTCAATTTCCTGGATTTTATATTATACTATAGTTATGTAAAATGTCAGCACTGGGGGCCGGCCCCGTGGCCGAGCGGTTAAGTTTGTGCACTCCACTTTGGCGGCCCAGGGTTTCGCTGTTTGGGATCCTGGGCGAGGACATGGCACCACTCATCAGGCCATGCTGAGGCAGCATCCCACATGCCACAACTAGAGGGACCCACAACTAACAATACACAACTATGTACTGGGGGGGCTTTGGGAAGAAAAAGGCAAAATAAAATCTTAAAAAAAAAAAAAGATGCCAGCATTGGGGTAACTGGGTGAAGGGTACGGGGATCTCTTTGTACTCAATTTGCAACTTTCTGTGAATCCATAATTATTTTCTAAAAAAAAAATTTTAAAGGTTACATGTGATGTGATGCTGTTTATTTGATATTCTCAACAGACAAAAGTATAGCAACAGAAAACAGATCAGTCGTTGCCGGGAGTCGGAGAAGAATGTGACTACAAAGGAGCCGCACAGGGAGGTTTTGGGGTGACGGAACTGTTCTGTATCCCAACTGCGGTTACGGTCACAGGAATCTATACATGTTTCCAAATTCACAGGACTATATGCCAACAAAGTGTCAATTTTAGTGTATGTTCATTCTTTTTTTTAATTTTGTCATTATCTTTATGTTTTTTAAAGTGTTGAAAGCTTTGGAATCAGTCAGACTTTCATTTAAATACTGAGATATTGGGCCAGTTAGTCTCAGTTTTCTTATCTATGAAACAGTAATAATAATATTCATCTAAGGACAATGTATGTAAAGGCCTTAGCACATTGCCTAGCACTGAGAAAGCACTGAACAAATACTATTACTTATTTTTATTTATTTTTTATTTTGAGAATTTACTCTGTAAGGAAATTTAGAATAAGCCAAAGAGACTACTGGGTGTTTCTAATGGAAAACAGCATTATCTAAAGCACACTCTTTGGTTTACCTGATTTTGAGCTATTTTATAAATCTGTAATTTGTAGATGTGTGATAGCAATGCAAAATAATTCTTTTTTTCTTTTTGAGGAAGATTAGCCCTGAGCTCACATCTGCTGCCAATCCTCCTCTTTTTGCTGAGGAAGACTGGCCCTGAGCTAACATCGGTGCCCATCTTCCTCTACTTTACATGTGGGATGCCTGCCACAGCATGGCTTGCCAAGTGGTGCCATGTCCACACCTGGGACCTGAACCGGTGAACCCCAGGCCACTGAAGCAGAACGTGTGCACTTAACTGCTGCACCACTGGGTTGGCCCAAAATAATTCTTATCTATTGTGTCAAATGCCAAAACTAAACCAATTTAGCAACAAGTTCAATGCCCTTTATTCAAGAGAATATAATCCGTGAATTGGGGGAATTCAGTGTCTCACAAGCAGTGGAGCCCTCTTCCCGAGGGATTCTGGGCGAGAGCCAATTCCACAGAGCATTAGAAGGGGCACCGTGGAAACAGGGCATGATTGGTCACGAGGTCGGGGATTCTGTGTAAGGCCAGCAGGTCGAGTTTCCTGGGGTGAGGTGAGCTGGCTGAAGCTGAGTTGGAGGATCATGACTGGTGTACGTTAGCTTCTTCCACAGGTGCTTTCTGTAAGTGCAGTCTGATTTAGGATTAGATATGTGATGCGAGCTGGGCCACTCTATTTTCTGGAAGCCTCCATTTTGTGGGTCCCAATATATGAATTAACTTTATCAATTGTCACGCAAATAAATTCTGTGGTCAAATTATGGTATGGTGCTTCAAACTGACTTCCCCACATCCCTGAAACCCCCGAGCCCAGTGAATAATGCCCATTCTGTGTCCCTTTGTAAATTCATGTCAACATTTCTTTATTCCATATGAAACTGTGGTTCTTTTGACTTCTCTTTTGGACCAGTTATAGCATATCTCCAGTTTCTTCATTAAATGATGAATTAAGTAAAATCTTTGACATGCGTTCATTTTATATCTGCATAAGAGTCATGATTTTACCTTTTTTGGAAATTTATCCTTTAACAATTTTGTAGCTGCAAAATGCTCAGAGGTAATGTGAAATTGTAATAAAAGCACTCTGCAAAGCATCTTAGATACTAAGTCATTTTGGCTGTTTTGAATTATCTGGAATTTTAGAGTCTTATCCATAAATAGCCCTGATAAGCAAATGAAGTTTTTGTTACCTGTATTATTTTTTTCTGAGGAAGATTAGCCCTGAGCTAACATCTGCTGCCAATCTTCCTCTTTTTGCTTAAAGATGATTTTTGCTGAGCCAATGTCTGTGCCAATCTTCCTCTGTTTTATGTGGGATGCTGCCACAGCGTGGCTTGACGAGCAGTGCTAGGTCCACACCCAGGATCTGAACCTGCAAACCCTGGACTGCCAAAGCAGAGCACAAGAACTTAACCACTGCGCTACCAGGCCGCCCCCTGACCCCACTTTATGCTTATTAATAATGCTTTGAACAGAGTAGATCCTCAATAAATATGTGCTAAATGAATCAATTGAATTGATATTTCATCTGAGATTGCACAATCAGAAGAAAACACAGCCTTTAACTTTAGAACTTACATGCTGAGGCAAAGATCCACAATGCTCTTCATTACTTATTTACAGTTGTTCTAAATTTTATCCGTCAGGAGGGACTAGATGGTAACAAACAGCTTCCAAACCTTAGTGGCTTCACGAAACAAAGGTTAATTTCTCATTGTCCATTGCAGGTTGGAAGAGAGCACTTCTAATCATTGTCACTCAAGGACCTAGGCGGTGGAGACTCCATGCCAACATTTCTTCTACAACCATTGCAGCAGTGGGAAGGGGAGCTGAGGCATCACATGCTGGCTTTTAAAGTTTTCACTGAAAAATGATATATCTCACCTCTCACATTCCATTGGCCAAAGTGATTCACATGGTGTCACCTTACTTCTAAAGTGTCAGGAAGTACAACCCTACCATGTGTGGGGAGGAAAGAAAGACCAAGGCAGCATTAACGAATTCCACATCAATATGTTACTGAACCAAAGTGGGTCTTCTTCCTGGTGAGTTGAAATCAGAGCCTTCACCAAAAGTAGTTGTCACACAAAGTCAAATTGATTTGCAGCAAATAGGAGCCCATGTGGAATCATTTCCAAAGTTGTGGCTCTCCAGGAGTGTGAGACACCAGAGCCTTTTATTTCTGATGGGGAATGACTACTCAAAAGGGAGAGGCAGACGTTCACTTTTTTTTTTTTTTTGAGGAGGAGGAGGAGGATTAGCCCTCAGCTAACATCTGCTGCCAATCCTCCTCTTTTTGCTGAGGAAGACTGGCCCTGAGCTAACACCTGTGCCCATTTTCCTCTACTTTATATGTGGGAAGCCTACCACAGCATGGCTTGCCAACTGGTGCCATGTCCACACCCAGGATCTGAACCAGCAAACCCTGGGCCACCAAAGCAGAACGTGCACACTTAACCGCTATGCCACAGGGCTGGCTCCAGACATGCACTTCTGCAGGCTCCGTTGGAAAACACGCTTCCACATATATCACATGTCATGGTAATAAGGCTTAAGCCCCTCCTGAGGTGAAGATCTTAGCATTAAAATGAAGCAAAGGGTGACGGTAGGTCATCTCTTGACTCATCTGTGCAGGTGCTGCTCTTGCTGTGGGGCTCGGTCTG
Source organism: Equus asinus (assembly GCF_041296235.1). Classification (NCBI taxonomy): domain Eukaryota; kingdom Metazoa; phylum Chordata; class Mammalia; order Perissodactyla; family Equidae; genus Equus; species Equus asinus. The sequence continues at coordinate 99,655,616 of NC_091793.1, forward strand.
GTTCAGGGTGGATGTTGATTTCATCTCCTAATATAACAAAAAAAAAAACAATTTGGAGAAACAGGTAAATGCTTTTGAGAACTCCCTTGAGTTCCTCAGAGCAATTAGTAGTGACAAACATACTCAGAGAGAAAATGAACATTAAAGGACGTGGCCCCCACCCATAGACTTCTAACAATATTGTTAATATAAACTGTAGAGATGTTAGAAATTTACTCTACATCTTCTCCCCTCACAAAAACTTTCCCGTACCACTGCCCCATGAGAAGAAATCATCCTTTGATTTTTTTTTAATTTTTAGTTAGAGTTTACAGAAAAAGAAGAAAACTCTTTCTTTTTTATTACCACCATCAGAAAACCACCGAGGTCCCTGGTAGAGGTGAGGAGAACCTCTGGGCACTAATCGAAGAAAAGGAATAATCTGAATGTCTAAGGGTAAACTGAATGCCTAGAAAGAATCAAAAGAAATTTCAAATGAGGAAAAAAAGGCAGAATGAAAAGATACTTCTGGGGCTGACCCTGTGGCTGAGTGGTTAAGTTCGAATGCTCCCCTTTGGCAGCCTGGGGTTCGCCGGTTTGGATCCTGGCTGCAGACCTACACAACTGCTCATCAAGCCTTGCTGTGGCGGCGTCCTACATAGAAGAACTAGAGGGACTTACAACTAGGATATATACTATGTATTGGGGCTTTGGGGAGGGGAAAAAAAAAGAGGAAGGTTGGCAACAGATGTTAGCTTAGGGCCAATCTTCCTCACCAAAAAAAAAAAAAAGTTCTAATTGGATAAAAGAAGTTTTTCAAAAAGCAAATCAATGGGTCTAATAAAGTGCACACCTGATAGTCCACCATGGGGGTGGCCACAGATCCCCTGGTTATTTTTGCGTATCTTTTGGTGAACACAGCATGATTATGCCCTGGCATAGATTTAGAAAAGGAATAATGAAGGTTTTAAATCACTGTTTTATTGAAGGGAAAACGTAGCCTGCACCAGAGGACTTTAAAAACCCAGGAAGTGAAGTGTAACCAACTGCCGCCTGGGGGGATGGGGGGCGGGTCTGTACCTGGATCCAGACCAAGTCTGTTTCAAGTTGATTTGATGGAGAATTTCACTTTGAAAAGAGTACTTCACAGGACCTTTGGGGGCTGTCAAACTCTGCCCGGGGGCAGAAGATTAACTGCTCTGTGGACCAGCAGGAGAAGCCTAGTAAATCAGAGGCCCCTTGTTTGAGGGTCCGTGGGCTTACAGGTGGCAATGCAACAGGCTGAGCCTCCCTGTGGGGGCCTCCAGGCCTTCACAGTTTACGGGTCAGAACTAACCATGCAGTGGAAAGGAGCATCTGAATCCACTCGCAAAACTGCTGACTGGAAAATGGGCTGAATGAGCCTGCAAAAGCATTATCTGTCTTCTGGAAGGATCCCCAGGAAGCTGGTAACAGTGGAGGCTTCTGGGGAGGGGTCAGCCCTTTTGTGTCTTGGTGAGGGGGGCGGTCAAGTGTAGCGGCTGAGAGCTGACCCTGGAAGCCTTGCCCTGCCCTTTAATGGTCGTGTGAGTTTTCCACCTTAAATGGTCTCAGCAGTAAATTGGGGATTATAATAAGGCTTGAATGAGTTAATTATACAGAAAGCAGGACAAGGAACATGGCAATTGCTGTACAACTCTTGGCTTTTGTTGTTACATGTATTCGCATATATTACCTATTGAAAAAAATTAATTTTCTGTTTTTATAAAGTAATAAAAATATTTCTATAAAGCAATTATCTCACATCTGTCTGTTTTCTGGGGGTTTATTTTTATAAAGTTTTCTAACAGACACACTATAACAAGTTCGACACAACTATAACACAACTCCCTCCCTCAATTCTTCTTCCTTCCTTGCATCTCTTTTCCATGATTCTGCCCTGATGAGTGCAGGGCTCTCCTTAGCTGTGTGTGGCCTGGAAGGGTGAGGGGACATTCCATCTCATAGCCCAGTTCTCCAGTCATTGCCTGTCTGCTCCCCAGAGACATTCTATTCCTTATCAGTAGAAGAGGAAATAAAATAATATCTACTACCGCTTGGGCAGTCTCCTGCATGTAGGTACCCCCGAAAGAGAAGAGGACGCTCTCTTCGTCCATTTTATTTTGCACTTAGTAAAGATGAGAGGGAAAGCCTTCTCAAATTGATGCCTAAGGGCATGGATGTTAAACTAGAACCACCACCCTCTTTTTTTTATTAAAAGAAACTTTTTTCAAACATACGAAGTAGAGGGTCTGGCCCCGTGGCCAAGCGGTTAAGTTCACGCAACCCCCTGCAGGCGGCCCAGTGTTTTGTAGGTTCCAATCTTGGACGTGGACATGGCACTGCTCATCAAACCACGCTGAGGCGGCATCCCACATGCCACAGCTAGAAGGACCCACAACTGATAATATACAACTATGTACTGGGGGGTTTTGGGGAGAAAAAGGAAAAAAATAAAATCTTAAAAAAAAAAAAAAACAAAGAGAGAAAAGTATAACAAACCCCCAGATATCCAGCACCTGGATTTAACAATGTTAACTTCACCATATTTGCTCCTTTTTTTCTTAATTATTTTAAACAAAATTATAGAGCATAACTTTTTTCCTTTTTTTTTTTTAAGATTGGCCCTGAGCTAATATCTGTTGCCAATCTTTTTTTTTTTTGGTCTTCTTCTCCCCAGTGCCCGCCCCCCTCCCACCACCCCCGTACATAGTTGTATATTCTGGTTGTAGGTCCTTCTGGTGGTGCTATGTGGGATGCCGCCTCAGCATGGCTTGATGGGCAGTGTTCGGTCTGTGCCCAGGATCTGAACCAGCGAAACCCGAGGCTGCCAAAGTGGAGTTCGAGAACTTAATCACCCGGCCATGAGCCAGCCCCTTTTTCCTTGTTTTAAAACAGGTTTATTGAGGGGGACTGCCTGGTGGCTCAGCGGTTACCTGCGCACATTGCACTTTGGCAGCCTGGGGTTCGCCAGTTCGGATTCCAGGTGCGGACATAGCACCACTTGTCAAGCCATGCTGTGGTAGGCATCCCACATATAAAGTAGAGGAGGATGAGCACGGATGTTAGCTCAGGGCCAGTCTTCCTCAGCAAAAAGAGGAGGATTGGCAGCAGATGTTAGCTCAGGGCTAATCTTCCTTAAAAAAAAAGCTGTATTGCGATATAATCACATACCATTCAATTCACCCATTTAAAGTGTACAATTCAATGTTTTTTAGTATATTTATGGATATGTACAACTAGCACCACAATTTTAAAACATTTTCATCACCCCAAAAAGAAACGTTGAACCTTTTAGCTGTTAAACCCACTTCTCCCAAACCCCCAGCCATAAGCAACCACTAATCTACTTTCTGTCTCTATTATACATTTGCCTATTCTAGACATTTCTTGTAAGTGGAATCATATAATATATGGCCTTTTGTGACTAGCCTCTTTCAGTATTTTCAAGGTTCATCCATGTTGTGGCATGAATCAATACTTTATGGTTGAATAATATCCCATTGCTTAGATATACCATATTTTATTTATCCATTCATCAATTGATGGATATTTGGGTGGTTTCCACTTTTTGTCTGTTATGAACACGGCTGCTTGAACATTGGTCTACAAGTAACCTGATATTTTACCCCTAATTTTTTTTTTTTGAGGAAGATTAGCCCTGAACTAACATCTGCTGCCAATCCTCCTCTTTTTGCTGAGGAAGACTGGCCCTGAGCTCACATCTGCGCCCATCTTCCTCTACTTTATATGTGGGACGCTTACCACAGCATGGCTTGCCAAGTGGTGCCATGTCTGCACCCGGGATCTGAATTGGCGAACCCCGTGCCACTGAAGCAGAATGTGCACACTTAACCACTATGCCACTGGGCCGGCCCCACCCCTAATTTTTTTATATTCATCTCTAAGAGATGGCGTTTTCCCACTTAGCCACAATACCATCCAAATTAGCAATCATCTAGTAACCCAGTCAAAATACAAATTTCTCCAATTTCCTCAAAATGTCTATTATGGTTTATTTGTTGAAATCAAGATGCAATCAATACAACACTTCTCTATATTACATCTGTTTGTTACGTCTCTTGAGTATCTTTTAGGTAGAAGAGTGCCATTCCTCCCCTCTTTTTTTCCTGACATCTTCTGGCAGCCTATGAGAAAACAGCCTTGCTGTTTCATGATAGCCTCAATTCTAGTCATGTTCACTCATTCTTTTTGTAATGAGTTTGAATCTCAATCCACACAGTAAGTGTAACTTCCTTTTCCTCTACAGGACTACTTTGAGCGTTGTCCTTATCTACTAAATGGTGGAAACCTCATTGTGATCAGGGTAGACTTTCAGTTTCATTTTTCCCCAGCGTGGAGCCCAAGTTCCTGGGCATTTCCAGAGTGTGGGCGTGTGTAGAGGGCTGGGTCTTGGGCCCCTGGATTGCTGTGTCTCCATGGTGTCCACCGAGACATCCATATTGCCCACTGTCTACTCAGCCTATGCAGATCAGCGATGGATCAGTTTCCCCTCAGCCTGAACCAGATCTCCTCAGGTTACCTGGCTCTTTGGGCCTTGTCTATGGTATTCTCGAGCACACAAAACACATTCTATAGCTCCAGTTTTCAGACCTGGAAAATTAGATCTAGGCTTGTGCTGTCTAATATGGCCTCCAGCCATAGTAGGGGAGGAGGACATTTCCTCTCCCCAAATGTGGGTTCATCTGGCCGGTGAACGAATTAAATTCACATGAGACAGAATAGCAACAGAAAATTAAACAAAGCTTTATGAGGAACCATGGCCCGGGGCCTTTCTTCCTGAAGGAAGAAAGGGCACCAAAGAAGTGGGGTGCACATAGTGGTTATATACCCCCAAACAGGGTGTTTCACATGTGATTGAAATGTCCCTCCCACAATAGTCACAAGATTGCCCTGTCGGCACAGTGCTTGATGGACACAGCAGATAATGGCCTGCTATCTTGGTGGGCGTAGCAGGAAGCAAGTCGATTGTCTGGAACTGGGCGGTCACAGGTGAGCGCAGCAGCAATCAGTTCCTAGCCTAAGGAAAGATGTTTAATCCTTAAAGAAATGCCAACGGAGGGGGAGGGAAGTCAGTTACAGGAGGTTACCAGAGAAGCACAATAAAATGCAGATTTAAGTCCTTGCCTTTGGTATTGATTAAGAGTTTTCAGAGAGAAGGTCATCTCCTTTCTTCTTCCTGGTACAGAGAGGGAGGCACCCCCTACAGATAGAGATTTACCCTACAAATGCAAAGATGTCCCAACAAAGAGCAAATTCCATTCCTCAGAGCCTCCTTCCCTGTCCCAGTTTATCAAAAGCAATCAGCCTCAAATAATCCTGATGCCAAAGAGACATATCTTGGGGTGGCCAATTCCAGGTCCCCACACTGGCTACTGAACGTTTAATTAAAATGTGGCTAATCCAAACTGAGATGTGCTCTGACTGTGAAATGCATCTCATTGATCATTTTTATGTTGATTACATGTTGAAATGATAATATTTAGATATATTGGGTTAAATAAAATACTTTAATAAAATTAATTTCACCTGTTCTTCACTTTCCTTCATGTGGCTACTTACTAGAACATTGAAAATTACACATGTGTCTCAAATTATATTTCTTCTGGGCAGTGTGCTGGTTTAGACTTTCCATGTTGCTGTTTTTCCCTACTCTTCTATGCTACACTGAGGTAGGTGGAGCTCTGGTGTTTTATCAACCCCACAAGCTCTACTCCAGAATGGGGTTCAGCAGGGTGGGATGTACGGCCCAGGCCCCTTTCTCAGGAACACATACCAGTGTCTCATTTCCTTTTTCTCAGCTTTCCTTCCTTTTCCCAATTAGACCATATTTAGCCAGGGGACGCATAATACAGCTTTTCAGCCAGTTTTCTAAATCTGTTGTTCATACCCCACCTAAGCTTTTGAAAGTCAAAAGCCAAGAATTTGCCTCTGGTTCTATTGTGTTATTCTTACCCTCAAGCAGTCTGTGTGTAGAACACTCTAGCTGCTGCTGGAATGGGGAAGCTGTGACAGGGAAGCAAGGAATTCTGCGAATGAAAACTTCATCAGCTACTATAGTAAAACATTACCCATTACCCATCATTCCAGAAACAAGTATTGTGCAATGATTCTGTGTCAAATGCTGTGCTAGGAGCCGAGAACAAGAAGATGAATGAGACCCAGGTCCTATTATAGAAGAGTACAGGCCCAATGAGTGATTTAAGTATGTAAATCCATAGGGGCAATGAAATGTTAGAGGCGCAGCAGCTGAAATCTGTTCAGGATGCAATAGGGCACAAGGAAAGGGCTAGACTGGCCAATTCTGCTGCAGGGTTGGGGCAGAGCAACCAGGAAATGCAAGTCAAAATGCTATGGAACCTGCAAAGCACTATGGACCCCAAACACTTGGTTATGGACTGTCTTAGTGCTTCAGGAAAGTTACTTTCTGAGCCTTGGTTTTCTCAACTGAGAGTAATGTGGATGACTTTGACCTGTTCTTTCTAACTCAAAGCAGTGTTGCGAAGGAGAAATGTTCATTCAACAGATACACCAAACTGTTAACATGGTTCAGTATTGGGTGGTGGGATTATGAGTGACTATTATTTTGTTCTTAATATTCTGCATTATCTAATTTTTATATAATGAACAAGTATTACTTTTATAATCAGTAAAAAAAAAAAAACAACTTTATTCTAAATTTTGCGTTTGCTGCCAAACTCCTTGCACTAGTGGCCTCTACTGGCTCCCTTTGCTTCCTCCTCATCCGCTGAATCCAACCATTGTAATCTGGCTTCCACGCCCTCATCCAAAGGTCTCCAATGGCCTCCCACTGGCCAAAGCCAATGACCTCTTTTAAACCCTCATCTCCCTTGACTTCTCCACAGCATTGACACAGCTCCTTCAACTTTCTGAAAATCAGTGTTTAAATTACAGAAGTAATGTATCTACACTACCGAAAATAAAAAACCATCATCTACAATGCCACCATCATAATACAACCAAGGCCATTTTAGTATATTTCCTGCTAGTCTTTTTACTTAAGCATGTTTTTACATCACTGTGGTGTGAATGTATATCCAATTTTGAATTCATCACCTCGTTCTTGAAATATTTGTTTCCACAAAATTCTTCCCTGGTTTTTCCGCAATTCTCCTCTCTCTCAAACTTGCACACTAATGCACTAATGGGCATAAAAATGTCCTAAAGTGCTTGTTAACATGCAGATCCCTGGACCCCACTCTACCCCCTTATAAAGATCCTATTTCATTAGGCTTGGTTTGGGCCCAAGAGCCTTATTTCCTGCTTTCTGTAGCACGCAGTCCAGAGAGCCTACTGAGAAACACAGCTGCAGACAAACTCCTCCACAGCAACTAGCTAACCAACCAAAAATCACAAACAGCCTTGGAAATCTATACCAGTGTTTCCTAGTTACCAGATTCTCTAGAGATTAGGTCAAGGATCTGTATTTTTTTTTTTTTAAAGATTTTATTTTTTCCTTTTCCTTCCCAAAGCCCCTCCGGTACATAGTTGTATATTCTTCATTGTGGGTCCTTCTAGCTGTGGTATGTGGGACGCTGCCTCAGCGTGGTTTGATGAGCTGTGCCATGTCCGCGCCCAGGATTCGAACCAACGAAACACTGGGCCGCCTGCAGCAGAGCGCGGGAACTTAACCACTCAACCACAGGGCCAGCCCCAAGGATCTGTACATTTTTTAAACCCTCCTAGTGATTCTGTTGAACCAATGCCCTAACTACAAGCACCCAATTATATTTGCATTTCCGTGAACACATGTCTCACTTTGAAGTCTCGGAGCCTTTGTTTGTGCTGTTCCCTTGGCCTGGATTTCCATTACTCCTCACATTCATCCTTGAAGCCCAGCTCAAAGGTACCCTCCTCTATAAAACTTCACAGAGGCTTCTCTTATCTCCTCTATTTTCCATCCCGCTCACAAATTGGAAGTAGTCATTTCAATGTCTACGTCTGTAGGCCAGGCAATGAGCTACTTGAGAGCAAGTGCAGTGGACGTATTAGTTATCTATTCCTGAGTAACAAATTACCCCCAAACTTATTGGCTTAAAACAACAATAAACATTTATTATCTCACAGATCTCACCACTTCTTTGGTTCAGGAATTCAGAAGCAGCTTAGCTGGGTAGTTCAGGCTCAAGTCTCTCATGAAGTTGCAGTCAAGGTGTAGGCCAGAGCTGCAATCATCTGAAGGCTTGACTGGGCCTGGAAAATTCACTTTCAAGATGGCATTCTCAAGTGGCAAGCAAGTTGGTACCACCTGTTGGCAGATGGCCTCAGTTCCTCTTCACATGGATCTCTTCATAGGGCTGCTTGAGCATCCTGACAACATGGTGGCTGGTTTCCTTCAGAGCAGGTAATCCAAGAGAGAGCAATATGAAAGCTGTAAAGTCTTTTATGACTCAGCCTTGAAGGTCACACACCATCTCTTCTTCAGGATTCTGTTGGTCACACAGGCCAGCCATGATAGAGTGTGGGAGAAGATTATGCAAGGATGTAAATACCAGGAGGTGAGGATCATTTGGGGCCATTTTTGAGGCTGGGTATCACAGTGAATATCTGTTCTTTTTGTCCATGCATCATGCATTTCTCTGTGTGAGAAACGTATTTCACATTGCACAACTGGGGATGAACCTTCCTCATCTGTAGGGGAAGCAGATAACCCAAGCGTGGCCAATCTGAATACTCTGCTTGCCTAGCCAGAGTGGTCAAACAGGCAAGTGATCAGCTAGCGCCAACCAGAATCTTCCTTAATTTTTGATGTATGGATTCTGAGGGAGAAAGGGTCTCTGTTCCTCTGCTATTTTGAGCTCCAAGAATGATCTAAGCTGGAACTTCTTACTGCCATTTGTTCAGGTCATATTGGAGGAAGCTATCTTTAGTAAGAGAAAATGAGGCCAGCACACAAAGAGAGGCAAAGATGAGCAGAGATGAAAAGAGAAAAGGGAGTCTTAATGAAATAACTTAAGCCCCTTCAATCCAGCAGTGCCTGAAATTTACACTCAGACTTTTCAGTTACGTAAGTGAATAAATTTCCTCTCTTGTTTAGCTAGTTTAAGCTAGATTTCTGCCACCTTCAACCCAAACAGCTCCAACAAATCAGCAGGGTATACATCTTACTCCTCTTGAATTCCCAACATTGGATTCAATTCCTAGTACTCAATTCAAGTTTGATGAGTACATTACTTTATTGTCATATTTTTACATAAAAGCAATCGGATATATACAAACATTGGAGATTTTTTTTAAAAGAATTGGCAGCTTACCAAGAAAGTAATAGTTACAAGTACGCTAAAAACCCTAGAACCTTGAAAAGTTTGGGGATCTGGCAGCCCCCAGAGCCATTATGTTAGTCTGCTGTGCTCAGGGTCAGTTTCCTGCAGTTTTGTGTAATGTGGTTGAGCAAGTGGTTTACCAGGATCCTGAGAGAGGTTGGTCGAGAAGAGGGGACTGCTGGAGATGTGCCCCACCTTACCTCCACGACTGGGAAATGGAAAAAGGCCCTGCGTGGACCTCTAAGCACTCGCTTGTACAATACGTGGGTAACATTATGTTGCAGAAATAAAAGTGAGTAGGTGGGTAAAGGACATTCACAGAGGGCTGGTTATGGGCTGGTGGTTTCTGTCCCCTCTGAGAAGCGTGCCCCGAGAGAAACTTGCAAAAGAAAGATGCGAGATCAGATTTATAGCTGCAGGTAAAGAGTTCACCAAATAACTGGGCTAGTAATCAGATTATCCCAACTCTTGCCCTGACTGAGGGACTGAATAGAACAGAGAAAAACATGGCTTTACGAAGGGATGTTTTGCTGTGGCTTAGATCAGTAACCTCACATGCGTGAGCGGTTGTTCTCACAGAGGATGATCCAGGGAGATATAGAAGGAAGCAAGTCAAATACGGGAAAGAGAAAAGCAGCTTGTCTGCTGCCTGCCTTTCTCTTCACAGTCGCCTAATACTCAGCAGCTTTGTTGCGTCTAGGAAAACTGTTATACACATCGTCAACTGAGTGACAGGGCTTTATTTTTAATTCATCACAGAAGCCCCGCTGCCCAAATGATGCTTGACAGAAAAATCTCTTGGTTGTAAGGGCCTTTTCTCAAGCCAAGGAAAACCTCAAAATTCCTTAGTTTTCCCTTGGGCTCTTATAGCAAGTCCAGTTTTCTTTAACTCTGTAAACTCCTGTAGCCAGCTCCTGGTCACATACCAACTGCTATTTTTCAGAAAGGAAACTCTGGTATCTACAAACAGCAAGAGCGTGGATTCCGGAGTCAGACTGCCTGCATTCAAATCACTGCTTCCCCACTTGATCTGTAAGGTCTAGCACAAGTCATACTTTGTGCCTCAGTTTCCTTGCCAGTGAAATGGAGTTAATAATCTGTTACTAGTATCTCTTCATAGAGTTGTGGCAAGTATTAAATGAACATGTACATTCATAGAGAATATTCACAGAGAAAGAGAGAGCATGAATAAGAGCTTAAAACAGTGCCTGACACATAGTGAGCCGTATGCAATTTTTGATATTATCATTTTATAGAAATTTCTATGAATCTTATTTGAATCTTTGTATGTAGCTTTTTTTTTTCCCATTTGGCCCTCTTTTTTTTACATTAAATACATCTCATAGTAAGTATTTGTGGACCAAATGTCCTTAACTGGCTTAAGACAGTTTGGTGGTACGTGATTGTCAGCCCCTTTTTTTTTTTTAATCTTTTTTTTTGAGGAAGATTAGCCCTGAGCTAACATCTGCTGCCAATCCTCCTCTTTTTGCTGAGGAAGATTGGCCCTTAGCTTACATCATGTCCATCTTCCTCTACTGTATATGTGGGACACCTACCACAGCATGGCGTGCCAAGCAGTGCCATGTCTGCACCCGGGATCCGAACTGGTGAACCCCAGGCCGCTGGAGCGGAACGTGTGAACTTAACCGCTGCACAACTGGGCTGGCACCAATTGTCAGCCTCTTTGTGGGGCCTCTGACAATCTGTGTCCTTAGAGCCTGGGTCTTCTCACCCTTCACAGGGCCCCTGGGTGATGAGGTCCGTGCAAGTCAGTATACGACCGAATTCCACATGCAAACGCTGATTAGCAATTAGGCACGAGAGCCAGGCAAATCATCCCGGTATGTCCCATGAGCTCACAGCTCCCAACCAGAACCTCGTGTGAAATGTTTGCTTAAGCCAGATACCACAATGTCCTAGAGCAGGATCCAGCCACACTCGACATCGGATCAGGTGACAAAATCCTGCATGAAGCGGCAGGCACAGGACTAAACAAACACCAGGGCTAGCGCAGCATCCGGGCTCACCCAAACCTTATGCTCCATTCATTTGAGGGTGAGATGCCCGTGTGGTACACATACCTCAGAAACCATGCATTTCACCAATAAAAAGTTATTTCTAACATCTCTTATGCTAAAGAATAAATCCTCTCATGTAAATGCAGAAACGAATATTTGCAGGAGCTGCCACAGATTCCAAGTCCAAAGTTCTGATTAGTGCTTTCAGTGTTCACAAACTGCCCTCTGGAGTGTGCGTTCCCCATCAGAGCACTGCAAAGGGTTCATTAACTACCCCTAGGGTGAATAGTAAAACCAACATTTTTTTTTCCTAGGAAGATTGGCCCTGAGTTAACATCTGTTGCCAATCTTCCTCTTTTTTTCTCCCCAAAGCCCCAGTACATAGTTGTATATCCTAGTTGTACGTCCTTCTAGTTCTTCTATGTGGGATGCTGCCACAGCATGGCTTGATGAGCCCTGTGGAGATCTGTGCCCAGGATCTGAACTGGCAAACCCTGGGCCGCCAAAGTGGAGTGTAGGAACTAAACCACTATGCCACCAGGCCAGCCCCTAAAACTAACTTTGAAAGCACACACATAAATCTTACTGTCTAAGCTGAAGTATTTAAATCATGACAATAATCGCCTAATGTTGCGAAACCCTCAGACTGTAACTGATTTTTTTGTTTAGGCGACAGCCTACGTATCAACTCTGATTTTTTAAGATATTCATAGATTCCTCATTAAAAATGAATAATTAAAATAACATTAGCTGATAAAATGCTCTCTTTGTAAGGAAACTTTACAGCTCTTGATTTTGTAATCAATGAAAAATGTGTTTTCAGATGCATGGGGGGGTTGGAAGTGATTCTACATGTGACTTAGGCACATCAGAGGTGACACTGACTTCAGCCCTTTAATACCATGATTATCAGTGGGAAACGGTCCTCAAAGAAATAGATTTTTGATGACACAAATGGAATTTTGGAACTTCAATATCAATGTATTGACACAGAAGATCTTTTCAACTTTCGCTGTCTAGAGAAGACAACTTTGGTTTATGATACAAAAGCTGTGAAGCCGAAAGGGTAGGACAGAGTTAATTGACATGTTTATTTAGGACACACCTCACCCCCTTGCTTTTGAAATGGAGCTAAAAGTAGGTCACAGTAGGCAAAATATTCAAAGAAAATGTATTTATTTTTAGTGTCCTTGATGGTACATAAGTTTGGCTCTAGTTAATTGCACAGAGGGCAGCAGGAGGGCACAGATTTTCTGCAGGATAAGGGAGAGAAGGCAGAAGGGAGGAAAGCTCAAGAAGGGTAATTGAGGAAGACAGGCTTTGTCTAGTTTGAAGTGGATTGTGTATGGCTAAAAACCTGAACCGAAGTTTTTTGCTTTTGTTTTTTGTGGTTGCATTGTCGGGGGAAATGAAGGAACCCTATGATTAGTGAGACACAGCAATTCAATGGGGTGTAAACATGAAACCCTTTAACTGCTCCCAGACTCCTCTGGTAGAATCCTGCTTTACTCTGGGCAGTGGGCTCCCTTAGCTTAATGATGTCTCCATCCAGTTCCATAACTTCCCAGCCCCATTGCCAATGCTCAGACCTATTCATTTTTAAACTTCAATCTCAAAAACAAAACAACACAGAATTTCGCAGTTAGTCTAGTGGGAGTGGGAGATGTGTCTACTCTCGCACACCTGTCTTCTCCCACTTTCCCAGACAGGACCACCCTAGGTTTGGAGTATGGAATGAGAGGCAGGATCTCCTTACTTGACTCCTTTGGACGGGAGGCAGTGGGTGCTGCCACCGAGCTTGCTGCTGCCTCTCTAACACCAGCAAATTTTCTTCCCCCTCGATGGCTGCCCCTGTTGACTCTCCCTGGCTCACATGTTCTGGTACACAGTCTCTAGACATGGGGTACGGCGCAGGCTCAGTCTCTTCTTCTCTCTCTCAGTCCAGGTCTCCCCCTAACCAGATGGTCCTCTCGTCCAACGCTCTCTTGGATGCGGTTCTGGCAAGACGGCTCAAGCTCAGCTACTTTGTCTATTCCACTTACAGGAAACTCTATCCTTGCAGTGCAGACGATGGAGATGCAGCCTGGAGCCTCATGAAGAGTGAATTGGAGCGCTCTGTAGGAGACAAGGGGAACAAGAGAAAACAACCTATCATTAACTCAAAAGGAACGCACCATTCCTGGAAGTAATACAGTTCCAGGCTGAGGCATGGAGTGGACAGGACAAGCTCCCAATCTACCTCCTAATTCCAAACATTCATTTAATGCTCAGTACACAGACAGAGAACACTCAGATGCTTCAACTGATAAGCACAGATACTGCATTTGATTTTTGCCAATAGGCAGGGAAGGGATAACAGTTCTACTTAAGGCACACACCTCCCCTTTCACACTTGAGGCAGAGACTGTCATGTCCAGAGCTCCCCACATCTGTCCAGTGTTCTGAATCTTTCCCTGATATTGCTCTGACCTGATATAATGCTCCTGAAGAAACATCTTTCTCACTGAGAATGATCAATCTCAGTGTCTTCTTCCTGAGGCCTGATCCAAACAACTCCTTTGTGTACTCACTCACTAAACTTAATCGGTCAGCTCCTTCCTCCCAGCTCCCATATTTTCTGTAGCCCTTTGAAAGTCAAGGAACAACTCTGGGACTAAAATCAACAGACTATTTTTTTAAACTTTTTATTATGGAAATTTTCAACATTAACAAAAGTAGAAAGAATAGTATGATAAACTGGTATGTGCTCACCACCCAGCTCAACAATTATCAACTCTTGACCAGTCTATATCCCCACCTACTCTCCCTTCTTCCTGTTCCATGCGTCTAAATATAAGAACTCTTTTTGTTGTTTTACACATAACTGCAATACCGTCAACACAGCTAAAAAATAAACAGCAATTCTTAATTATCATTAAATATCCAGTCCGTATTCAAATTTCTACAATGGTTTCATAAATTGGGAATGCTAACAAAGTTTATCTGTTGTATTTGATTGAAACATTTCTTGCACGGATCAGATTACACCAGGTTATGGTGTGGTAGCCGACAACTCCAAAATCACAGAGGCTTACAACAGCTCAGGTTTATTTTCTGCTCACGTGAATTTCCATCATGAGTCAGCTCTGCATCCTCTTCGCTCCTGGCCACGGGCTGAAGAAACAGTCCCTATTTGGGATACACCCACTTGCTGGCAGATGGAAATGAGGAATGGTTGAAATACAATGACTTTTAAAACTTCTGCTCAAAAGTAGCAACCATCACATCTCCTCACATTTCATTGGTCAAAGAAAATCTTAGGGCCAAAGATGCTGTCAGTGGGGAGAAGAGCAGTATAATTCTCCCATAGGAGTGGGCAGCAAATATTGGGAATAATAGAACTATCTTTCTTTGTAAGTCTTTTTTAGGTTCTCCTCCTCATCTTTGTTTTCTTTTCAATTTACTATTTGAAGAAATTGGGTCATTTGTGCTGCAGAATTTCCTATATTCTCAATTTTGTTAATCGCATCCCTGTGGTACACTTGTTTAACATATTTCTCTGTCATCTCTATTTCTTCTAAACCTGTAGTTAAATATACAGGCATTATCAGATTCAAGTTCAAATTTTTGGCAAGGATGCTTCCTAGGTGGTCATGTGTATTACGTTAGTTATCTCTTGCTGTGTAACAAATCATCCCAAACCTTGGTGGCTTGAAACAATAATAATCATATATTATCTCATGGTTTTTGTGGATCAGGGATTCAGACAGGGCACAGGGGGATGGCTTATCCCTGCTTTATGATTTCTCGGGTCTAGCTGGAGAACTCAAAGTCTGGAGGACTGAAATCATCGGAAGGCCTGACTGAGGCTGAAGGTTCTTTGTCCAAGGTGGCTCACTCACTTGGATAGCAAGCTGGTGTTGTGGAATTGGTTCTTTTCTATGTGAGCCTGTCCAGAGGGCTGCTTGAGCATCCTCACAACATGGTGGCTGACTTCCCCCAGAGTGATGGATCCAAAGACCAATGCTGAAGCAGCAATGTCTTTTATGACCTAGCTTGTGAACTCATACACTGACACTTCCATTGGTCACAAAATCAGCCCGTATTCAATGTAGGAAGTCTATACAAAGGCATGAATACCAAGAGAGGAGGTTCATTGGGAGGCATCTTGGAGGCTGACTATTATACGTATGAAGTGGTTTTGATGTTAAAAAAGACAAGTAGGGACAATCTATATCATGTTGTGTAGGACAATGGCTTCTAGCATTTGAGATGCCGTGGTCCAGTACAGCTTCAGGGGGAAAAAAATAGGGCCTAAATGGAACTACTAGATCTTTATTTTGCCACGTAAAGTCACTCAAAAAGACTGAGCTATTAATTCTGCCATCATTATTTTTTCATTTTTTTAAAAAAAACCTTTTTCGTATAGAAGTACGTTATCTCAGAATGAAGAATTATCATTTTAGATGTGGAGCAAGGAGAATTCTCCTAAACTGCTAGTGGGAACATACATTGGGAATCCACTCAGAAAACCTTTTATAGTCAAGTTGAGGATTCACTCACTCTGTCACCCAGCAAGTCCACTCCTAGGTATACACCCTAAAGAAATGTACACACACACACCAGGAATCGTGTACAAGAATGTTCATACACTGGGGGCTGGCCCCGTGGCCGAGTGGTTAAGTTCGTGTGCTCCGCTGCAGGCGGCCCAGTGTTTCGCTGGTTCGAATCCTGTGTGCAGACACGGCACTGCTCATCAAGCCACGCTGAGGCAGCGTCCCACATGGCTCAACTAGAAGGACTCACAACTAAGAATATACAACTGTGTACCGGGGGGCTTTGGGGAGAAAAAGAAAAAAATAGAATCTTTTAAAAAAAAGAACGTTCATAGCACCATGTTAACAGTACTCCTGAACTGGAAACAAACCAAATGCCCATAGATAGACAAATTGATGTATATTCATACTGTGTGATTCCATTTATATAAAACCCCCAAACAAACAATACTAAAGTATAGTGCTCTGGGATGCATGCTCTGATGAAAAGAGTTTAAAAAAAAGAGCAACAGTGTGGTTAGTATAAAGGTCAAGTTGTAGTTACCTTTGGGGAGAGGGAGCATTTCTGATCTTGAGGAAACACAAGGTGGAGACTGCTGGGAGACCGGCAATGTTTATTTATTGACCTTAGTGATAGTTACACAGATATTGTCTTGATAACTCATTAAGCTGCACATCTCATGTTTTTTCTGTGTGCTATATTTTACCATAAAAAGGGGTGTTTAAAAGGGAAAGAAAATTAGTCTTTTTAATTAAAAATTTTAGTTTTAGGGGAAACTTTTTTAAAAAAGACCATCTGTTCTTTTTCAGCTCCATCATCCCTTTCCCACCCCTTTCTCCATACGGGGTGTCAGCAGGATCTCTGCTAGTTCCAGCACTGGCAGCCTCACACTAGAGACTTGCACATGTCCCTGACTCAGTGGAGCAGGAATAGATGTGGTTATATACACACACGTGCACACACACACTCATGGGGCGTCCTTCCCTGTGCTTCAGGAAGAGGATACGCCTTTGGTCCTCTTCCTAGGTTGGCAAGAAGAGGGAATAGCCTCTCCTCAAGAACTCTGCAGCCCTGCCAAAAGGTCCCCTACTTCTTACTCCCCGGCCTTCTAGGCAGGAATGATGATAGACTTGCTGGCTCTTCTGACAGGCCCTGTCAGAAAGCCCTGCTGGCAGCCCCAGTGCCTGGCAGTGCCCTGGACTAAGAGTGTGTGGTGCTTAGCGCTGTAGTTCTCAGCAGTGGACCTGCATAGTGCACTTTGGTACAGGCACCTTACAGCGTCCTGGTACACCACTGTTGATGGAGCATCTATTACATGCCAGGGATTTTGCAAGTTGTTCTACATTGTGCAATGCTTTATAATTTACAATATTTTATTTCATTCTCATAACAATCCTTTGAAATAGTTGGGAGATATCTAATTATTTCCATTTTTCAAAAAGGCCATTGAGCCTCCAAAGGCTTGAGTATCTTAGCTAAAATCACTGTAAAGGGCTAGCCTTACCTCTGAATACTTCCCATACCCACAGCCTCTTGACAGAAGAGTAGCCCTGGGTGGTTCCTCAGACAGTATTTATTTGATGGTATCTCCCGAACCACTTCCCACCCCAGTCCACAGCTGATTTTGCCAGAAATGGTGACCTGACTCAAGGGCAGCCAAGCTATAGGGCAGAGATATATGGGGTGGCCTGGAGAAACAGATCTGCCCAAACAGGTAAGATGGTAATTACATAGATAATTAGATTGTCTCGGAATTGTTTTGTGAAAAATACAAGGAAGCTGTTCTTATAAGAGGAAAAGCTACAAGACACCAGAGATGAGGAAGTTGTGCACAGATGCCATAAGGCAGTAGGAATCATTAAAAACAGGGAGTATGAGTAAGAGTAAGGTAACTGTGAACAGAAAACATATATATATTTGAAACAAATAGAAAGTGAGTTATTTAAATGGCATTGGCAGGAGCACCGGAAGGAAAGATTTCAAGGGACTAAGTTCCCATAATGATGGGGACCAGCACTCCTGTTGCTGAGGAGGCTTAGTCCAGGCCTTGTACTTAAGTTCCCTCTCATTTCTTTTTTTAAATTTTGGGCAGATGACCAACCTATGAAGACAATGATAAAGGAAGTCTGAGCCTACAGGCAATGAATATTCTATCTAATTGGATGACAAGAGTGAAGTCTTTTTTCCAAAGGACTGATGGAAAAGTAGCTGAGAGAAAAAAGAAAGTTAGAGAATCAATCCAGGAAGTCTAACATCTCATTAATAGGCTAGAGAGATTTAAAAAAAAAAAAAAAGGACTAAACAGAATGAAATAGAATGAAGGAAATTATCAAAGAAATAATGGAAGAAAAATCCCCACAACTAGATGATGTGAATTTTCAGAGGATAAGGTCCCACTGAATGCTCAGTGAAACAAATGAGACAGGAAAAGAAACAAAAAGCCATGGCATATCTTCACATAATTCCAGAACACCAGGGAAAAAGAGAAGACTCTAAAAGCTACAAGAAAGAAAAACAGGTGACACAAAAGGAATAGGTAGGAGAAAGACACTAGACTTTATTTTTTCATTTTTTTTAAAGATTGGCACCTGAGCTAACAACTGTTGCCAATCTTCTTCGTTGTTTTTATTCTTCTCCCCAAAGCCCCCCAGTACATAGTTGCATATTCTAGTTGTGAATGCCTTTGGTTGTGCTATGTGGGATGCTGCCTCAACGTGGCCTGATGAGTGGCGCCATGGCCGCACCCAGGATCCGAACTGGCGAAACGCTGGGCCGCTGAAGCAGAGTATGGAACCTTAACCACTCGGCCATGAGGCCGGCCTCCACACTAGACTTCTTAACAGCAACACTGGATGCCAGAAGACAGTTTTGAAAAAAACCACTGTTTATCAACTAATACCCAGCTAAACTGTCAATCAAGCTTGAAGGAGGAATAAAAATATCTTCAGTCACTCAAGGCCCTGAAAGATTTATCTTCCAGGTGCCCTTTCTCTGGAAGCCACTAAAGTTTGGGTTCCAGCAAAATGAGTGAGCAAACCGAGAAAAAAGCAAAGAACAAAGAAAATAGGAAAGCCACAAAGAGAACCCCTAGGCAGTGCAGGAAACCTAGAGAGCAACCACTCTACGTTGAAGCAAGATAATGACAGGCTTGGAGAGAGTAGTCTCCAGGAAAAAGGATGATTCATACAGGTGAGGATTTGGCAAATTTTTTTTTTTTTAAGATTTAATTTTTCCCTTTGCTCTCAAAGCCTCCTGGTACATAGTTGTGTATTTTTTAGTTGTGGGACGCTGCCTCAGCATGGCTTGATGAGTGGTGCCGTGTCCGCACCCAGGATTTGAACTGGCGAAACCGTGGGCCATCGAAGCAGAGCACACGAACTTAACCACTCGGGAATGGTGCCGGCCCCAGGATTTGGCAAAATTTATATCTTTATGATAATGAGTCTCATTGATCCATCCATATGTACTTCATTGTTTTAATTACTGTAACTTCATAATGTGTTTTGATATTTAGTAAGGGAGGAACATCCTCATTTTTCTTCCCTTTCAAAGTTTGCTCTTTTGGAACAGCTCAAAACAACTTAAGTTGCAAAACAAAAATCCACTTTTGAGACCATAAAAAATGCTATTGGGATTTTGGTTTTAAATTCTTCATGGCTGTATAGCAGGGTTAATTTTTATCTGGTATGTACTGCTTGGCTCTTCTGGTTGTTTATAATTAGCATCCATTTTCATTGCTTGATATCTGTGACATACCAATTTTAAATATTTTTAAAGCCCCGTGGCAGAGAAAGCTAGCTGGGCATATTGTTGCCCAACTTTACTACATTTCCCAGCACTCTTTGCAGCTCTCTTGAAATCTGAGCGGAAGCAATGAATGCCACTTCCAGGTCTGGCCAATAAAAAGTTCCAGGCTCATCTCTTCATCTTCTTTCCTCCTTCCCTATTGCTTAGAATGGTGATGGTGACAACCAAAGCCACTGGAATTTCATAAAGATGGTAGAGACACTACAATCCTGGATCCTTGAAGAACTATGTGGATAAGAGCTGTGTGGACAAACAGCTCCCATCCCTCCAGCCCCACTGCTACTGAAGGGAAATCTGCTTTGAACTATTAGAGAAGAGAGAAATAAACTTATTGTCTTTATGAGAAATTTTCAGCTGTATTTATTACTGTAGCTACCCTAACCAATATAATGACTAAATGAATGTTACACTTTTGAAGGGCAATATGATAGTGCCTATCAAAATCGTAAAAGCAGAAATGTTTTGATATAACAATTCCTTTTATGAGAATGTATCATACAGAAATAAATAAGCAAGTAAAGTTATATGTGCCAGAATGTCTGCTGCAACATTATTCATAGTAACAAAAAACTGTAGATAATCCATATGTACATCTTTAGGAAAATATTAAATAAATTATGAGTATCAAATGAAATACTATGTAGCTATTAAAAAGAACAAGCTATGTGTTATGAGAAGAAACGATGTCCCTAATAAATTATTTAATGAATAAAAATTTGCAAAATAATATACACAGCATTTTCTAAAAGTTTGGTAAGACAACGATAAATACATAGGACACATATATACGTTTATATTTAAATTCATACGTACATCATATATATATTTGTATGTGCATAGAAAAAGGTTTAGAAAGTTACGTACAGGGCTGGCCTGGTGGTGTAGCAGTTAAGTTCGCACATTCTGCTTTGGCGGCCCAGGGTTTGCCGGTTCAAATCCTGGGTGTGGACATAGGTGCTGCTTGTCAAGCCATGCTGTGGCAGGCCTCCCACATATAAAGTAGAGGAAGATGGGCATGGATGTTAGCTCAGGGCCAGTCTTCCTCAGGAAAAAAGAGGAAGATTGGCAGCTGATGTTAGCTCAGGGCTAATCTTCTTCAAAACAAACAAACAAAAAAGTTACATACCAATATGTTAACAGTTATTACCTTTATTTTTATTTTATTTTTTTGGTGAAGAAGATTGTCCCTGAGCTAATATCTGTGCCAATCTTCCTCTATTTTGTATGTGGCACACCGCCAGAGCATGACCTGGTGAGTGATGTGTAGGTCCATGCCTGGGATCTGAACCTGCAAACCCTGGACCACTGAAACAGAGCATGTGGACTTAACCACCATGCCACTGGGCCAGCCCCAGTGATTACCTTTAAAGAATAGGAGCACTGTGGTGGTTTTAAGAAAATGTTCAAAGTTTTTCAGTACTCCTCTCTTCAAAAGGTGGGGCCCCGTTTCTCTCCCCTTGAATGTGGTTTGGATTTAGTCTGTGTGTGATTCAAGATTAGGTTATAAAAGACATTCGGCTTCCTCCTTGCTCTGTCTTTGGATCCCTCACCCAGGGCACAGCTTGCTTCCACCTTGTGAAAACACCCAGCAGCCCTATGGTGAGGTCTGTGTGGTGAAGAACTGAGGCCTCCTGCCAACAACCAGCACTAACTTGCCAGGTGTGTGAGTGGATGCTGCCTTGGTAGTGGATCCTTCAGCCCCTGTCAAGCCTTCAGATGAAATAATCCCTGCTGGCATCAAGACCGCAACTTGTGAGAGACTCTGAGCCAAGAACCACCCAGCTAACCCACTCTGGATTTCTTTCTTTCTTTTTTTCTTTCTTTTTTTTGAGGAAGATTAGCCCTGAGCTAGCATCTGCTGCCAATCCTCCTCTTTTTGCTGAGGAAGACTGGCCCTGAGCTAACATCCATGCCCATCTTCCTCTACTTTTTTTATATGTGGGATGCCTGCCACAGCATGGCTTGACAAGTGGTGCCATGTCCACACCCAGGATCCGAACCAGTGAACCCTGGTCCGCCAAACCGAAACGTGCAAACTTAACCGCTGCACCACTGGGCTGGCCCAACCACTCTGGATTTCTGACCCACACAAGTTGTATGAGATAATCAATGTTTATTGTTTTAGGCCATTAAGTTTTGGGGGTAATTTGTTATGCAGCAATAAATAACTAGAATGAGTATGAAGAGGAGAAGGGTAGGGGAGAAACCTTTAAAAATTTGTTATATTCCTCTTCATTGATCACATTATTATAATTAGCATGTGTGGTTTTTCATTTTTGGGGGGTTTTTTTGCTGAGAAAGATTGCCCTAACATCCATTGCCAATCCTCCTCTTTTTTTCCTTGAGGAAGATTAGCCCTGAGCTGACATCTGTGCCAATCTTCTTCTACTTTGTATGTGGGATGCCTCCACAGCATGGCTGATGAGTGGAGTAGGTCCATGCCTGGGATCTGAACCTGTGAACCTGGGCCACCAAAGTGGACCACGTGGAACTTTATAAGTATTTGGCCACCAGGCCAGGCCCAGCATGTGTAATTTTTAAATAAAAAAACTTTAAGTTAAGACTGGCCCCGTGGTCAAGTGGTTAAGTTTGAGCGCTCCGCTGCAGGTGGCCCAGTGTTTTGTTGGTTCGAATCCTGGGCATGGACATGGTACTGCTCATCAAACCATGCTGAGGCAGCATCCCACACGCCACAACTAAGAGGACCCACAACGAAGAATGTACAACTATGTACCGGGTAGCTTTGGGGAGAAAAAGGAAAAAATAAAATCTTTAAAAAAAATTTTAAGTTAAAAATGACAACTTTTAAGAAAAAGTACTAGCTCATCATTTGCTGGACCTAAAAAGAATAATACACCTTTCAAAAAACATGTAGGAAACTCTCAGGGACTAGTGGTGGTAATTGCGTATACAGAGAAACAGGCCAAAAATATATAAAATACTTACTCTCAGTGATATAAAATATAAGATACTGCCAGTCATCAATCATTATTATGTTTTTCTGACTGAATATTACCCAGTCATCCCTGATTTGCAAAGGAGAAAACCACAGAAGAGCATTTCTCTCTGTTGTTCAAATGTTCAAAGGACAAAGAAACCCTTTCTGGTTTTTTCCTTAGAGAACCACTACTTAAATTTGCAGTTTTGATTAATGGTAATGCCACTAGTTAAGACACCAGTTAAAGAAGTTAAGTATTTAATATCTGCTTCTTTCTTGTCACCTCCATAGCCTTCCTCTGGGTTGTACCTGTTAGAACGTCAGTATTTGTCTTTAGCTCACATTATTTCTTCTCTTCTACCCAATTTTTTAATCTCTGCACTCCTTGGGCAAACCCAACAAATCAGTCTAGCCAGGTTGCAAAGTAAGAATTTCCTAAAAAAATACCATTGACTTAATGACTTCCTCTGTTCATAGTTACATTTAATTCCTGTTGAGCTAATGGCACCAGGGGACTGATGTCTGCATCCTGTAGCAAATATTCCCATCATTTCTTCCTCTCCACTTAAAAACATTCTTTAGGTCTTACTAAAGTTAAGGGCCCCAGAGTTCTTTACGTGAGTATTGTATGTGCTGTTATACGGATTTTATTCATGTACCAGATTTTTTAAAAAGTGAGTATTAATCTTGCCTGTTATATAAACTAAACGTCTGCAATTTTCCATATGTAACAATACCATCCAGGGAGGAGGGAGTGTAAGAGAAGAAGGGGGAAAGTCATTAAAAAGAGAACGTTAGGCTAAGACAAAGGAATCTAGACCTAGACTGACTGTCTGAACAGTTAAAGTAATTGTTCAACTTGAATTACATCATCAACCCAAGTCAGGGTGTTCAGGGCCATTCCAGTCATGGCCATTCCAGCTAACCACCCAAGGAGTATAAAAACTGCTCTCAACCTGTTCTTGTTCGTTTTTAGTATCCGGGCTTCATCAGCGTTCAGACAGAAACTTGACACCTATTTGACTCACTTAAAATATGTTAGTAAGATAATTGTCCCAACCCCCTCCCCTGGTTCCCTTTGCTAACACAGTCAAAGCATCTACTATAACAGTCCCAAAAGAGGATCAAGATCTACCCTGTTTTGACTATGGAAAGCAGGTCTTTTGAGTACTGACTGTTTTATGGTCTCATTTGGATTGTGGTAGGCAAATAAGAGTGAGATAAAGCCCAAATAAACTGGCTCTCAAATTCCCATGCTTGTATGGATTTATTTGGTCCTTTGATGTCTTTTTTGTTTCTCTGTTGGAATGTTTCAAATATGCACTTAAGTCACCCATAGAAAAGGCTGCTAATGTAAACGGACGTGTGTTTAGAATGGGCTGTCATCTTAACCTTCCCAGAGATGCAAAACCCATAAAACACAAAGGGTCAATTGGAATTACCTCTTCGGTTTCTTCTTTTAAATATGAGAGGTTACAGAGTTCAGATTGCCCTTTCCTTCTCCTCTCTCTATTTATTCAGGTGACTTAAATTTGGGCTGTTATAAGGAGGGGTTGACCCTCAACTCTAGGACATTCCTCTTAAAATTGAGTTTTGACTTCCATGCCTTACTGATTATTTTAAGAGTGCTATTTAAGTCTTTGATACTCTATCTTCACAGCGATTGCCATTAAAAAAAAATCTATAGGAATATAGGAGTGTGTAATCTGCTGTATTAGAACTCTTATTGTAAATGGTCTTTTCAAGTTTAAAAAATATTTAGTCATAAAAGTGTTATAAAAGTAATACTAAAGAAAAATTGAGAAGTGGGGGCGGAAAATCATCTGTGATCTATAACTCAAACACAAGCACTGCTACAATAGAACTAATCAGAGGTGGCATGGGGCCTTGACCCATCCAAGCGCCTCCAGGTTGGTATAATGAAGCTAGAAAGCTCTAGAACCAATGTTGCTGTAAAGTGGATGGATTGCCTTTTACATGTAACATCGTATCACAAGTATTTTTAGATACAGTTTTCACAAGAGAAGGAATTCTATTCCTTCAGGTTTATAAATTTTCTTTCAGAGTGTACTTAGAGAAATTAAAATCTAGCTATCTCAGTATCTTCAACGTTAGTTGAATATTTAAGGTCTTACCATCAGCTATATAGTAGAAATGAGACACAGTGTAAAAGCTATTTTAAAAGTTTAAAGGGTCATCCTCTCCTTGCTGAAAATTACATCCTCCTAGAAACAGGTCAACGGTACCCAACCATGCTCTGCCTGAGACTTCTAGACAGAATCAGTGTCTCTGGCTTGTCTCAGTACACACTTCACTTCAAAATGTGAATCCCTGTCAGAAGGAGTACATTCAGAGCAGCAATAAAAAATATATACATATTGCTTTTAATGAACTTCGCAAAATTACAAACACTCTTCAGGGATTAAAGGTGAGAATTATGTAAGAGCAAAGAGAGCTCTTTAAAGCAATTGGGCATCACCCTGGGTAATAGGAGCCACTCTGAAGTGATCACTTGAAGGTTTTTGAGGAACAGAAATAGCATAATACTGCCTCTCAATTTGATGGCACTGTCTGTCTGACCCTCTTGGCATCCCCAGTATCTCCTTTTCCACGATCTCGTTTTAGTCATTTTTGTTTCTGATCTTGTGGAGTACAGTTTCAGGTCCTTGGTTAGGTTAGTTCAGTTGGTCTCCTCATTATACTAATGAGGCCAAAGAAGTATGCACCATTTGTCTTTGTGGAAAGAAGCATTTCTTAACAATAAACCCTTTTCTCTGTTCTTTATCCTTTGATTCCACCCGAACTCCCAAAGTTGTGAGGTTGTGAGCACTGAGCATGTTATTCTAGGAGGCTTGGGGAAATAATGGAAAAAGCAGAGATTTTGGAATTAGATGAAACTGAAATCAAATCTACATATTAGATGGGACTCGGACAAATTGCTTGACTTGTCTAAGCCTCAGATTTCTCATCTGAAAATTAAAGTGAAAAAATATCCAATTTGTTATGAGAACTGGATACTCTAAGTCATCTGACACGCGGCTGGTATATAACAGGCACTCAGTAACACTGTTTCTTGAAAGTCATTAGTGTGATCTGCCATCTCTTTCTGGTGCCCCTCTTCCCAGCACATGGCAGGATTGCACTTCATGGCCCACTTTTGGTCGAGTGGCGCCGAGGGACTGGTTCTAGCTAATGAATTGTGAGCAAAAATGACACATATTTGAAACTGCCAATGCAAGGCCCTTTCCTTTTGACATAGTGACTGGCAACATTGAAAATGGTGGCTGCTCTCGCAGCTTGGGTTCAATGGCTACAATCAGGAGAGTATCCCTTCTGACCCACAAAGGGTGAAGAGAATGAACAAGAAACAAATTTTGATATTTTTAGCCACTGACATTTTAGTGTTGTTACTGCAGCATAACCCAACCTACCCTGTTGTTTTCCTCTACTTGAACAACAAAGCATAAAAATGGAAAGAAGAGGACCAGAATTTAATTAGTAGATTGAAGAGATGTCTGATAGTTTCTTTGATTTCGCCCTAGTCAACATGATGAAGTTATATTTCCAGACTGAAGCCAGAAATAGCTTTCCCGATCGTGGGGATGAATCCATGCTTCAGTCCAAGTAAAGAGCTTGGGGAAGCAGAGACATGAGAGCAAGCTATTTATGGTGTCATATATTCACCCTTGGGAAAATCTTGAGAGATCTCCTAGGGCTTTTATGCATTTCAGATTTGCTCTTGGGTGAATCAACAACATTCTGTTTTCCCTACCTCCACGCTGCTCTTGCTTACAAAGCATTAACATGTTCTTGATTTCCAAAAGAACTAATCTACTATATTCATAAATAAAAATAAAACAAGCATCTCTTGAAAATGAACATTTCTTTCCACCAAATAAAATAAACATTGATCAAAATATTTAAATGTCCTATTCCCTTCCCCCTCAAAGTTTATTCAATTTATCAATAAAATCATCTCCTTAGAGGGTTAGTTGAATATAACCTAGCAGCAATAAAAAAACTACAATACAGTGTCAAATTCTATTTGAACAAATGTCATTACAGCCAGTGTCTCTGAACAATGAGACTGTTTACCAGCCCTAGTTGATAATGCACTATTTACTATAACTAAATTCCAGAACAATAGCTGTGAACGTTTCTTAGTGCTCACTGCAATGACAGCTGACTTGTAATTACGATACTTTATAGCAAGATAAAATGTAACCTTTACTATGGTATTATTATTGGCAGGCAGTTCGCCGAGTGCTTCGATCAGGATTGCATTCAGCTGCATATAACAGAAACCACACCACGGTGGCTCAGCCAAATGGAGTTCATTTTTCTCATGTAACAAGAAGTTCAGAGGTAGGTAGAGTCAACTCCTGGTACAGCTGTGTGAGAGAGTCATCAAGAACCCAGGTTCCTCCTAGCTTCCTGATCTACCATCCCTAGCATGTGGCTTTTGTTCTCTTAGTTTCGAGATGGCTGCTTTTCTTCCAGGTATCCCCATTCTATACAGAAAGAAAAAGGAAGGGCAAAGGGCAGAACACACATGCTGGCTCTGTCTCTTTTTTAATCAGAAACTGTTGCTTCCTGGAAGTCCCTCCCTATAGAACGGAATCAGATGGTCACCATAGCTGTAAGGGAGTCTGTGGAGGGAGTATGTTATCTCGGCACGTTGCCACCCCAAACAAAATTGATTTCTGTTAATAAAAAAGAAAGCTAGAGGGGCCGGCTGGTGGCGCAGCGGTTAAGTTCGCATGCTCCACTTCGGCGGCTCGGGGGTTCACTGGTTCTGATCCAGGGTGCAGACATTGCACCACTTGGCAAGCCATGCTGTGGTTGGCATCCCATATATAAAGTAGAGGAAGATGGGCATGGATGTTAGCTCAGGGCCAGTCTGCCTCAGCAAAAAGAGGAGGATTGGCAGCAGATGTTAACTCATGGCTAATCTCCCTCAAAAAATAAAAAGAAAGAAAGGTAGAATGGGTCTTGGGTAGACAACTAGCAATATCCTCCATTAAGCCTTAAGGGCATTATCCCAGATCTTTGCAAGAAAACAGTGAAGTAGCTATTATTTCCCCATTTTATACCTTAGGAAACCGAGGCACAGAGGGCTGAAATAACTTACCAAGGTTACACAGATGCTAGGTGGAGAAACTGGAATATGAAGCTAGGAACCCTTTGGAACATGCTTCTCAAGTAATCACAAAAGGCAAAAATGGCCAGCTGATCAAGTTTGGAGCTTGGTTCTCCTGTAACTCCTCTAACTGCTTAATCAGTCATACAGAGAGCCAACCCAGGGCATGGCCAAGGTCTCTTGGGCAATCTGCCAGGAGGTCCCTACGGGAGGCAGTTATGCTGTCATACTTTCCCAGCTATAACCACATACTCTCAGACTCCAAATAGTCTTGAAGCAGCTGTGACAAGCATCTGCATGAGCTTGCTAATGAGGCAGAGTTCATGAGTCCAGGAGCTTGGCACATCACGGTTCTGGGAAGCAACCTGGGTTGGGGGAGGGGTGAATCCAAGGTGTGGCCTTTCTGCCCTCTGGGTTTAGGGAGCTTTGTCTCAGGCATGGGATAAGGCACTTCAGGCTCAGGGAGAGGACAAATCATTTTGAGGCTATAAATATTTACCAAAATTCAAATAGTCATTAAAATCCTGGGGTTTTTTGTACTTACCATCTTATCTTTATTCATTACTTTAGTTAACTCTAACAGTTCCTGGCCTGTAGTAAATTAAATGAAGTATAGCAACAAGAAGAAAGGCTTAGCTCAGAGCGGGAGAGCAGAGGCACTGGGAGCCAGCCAGCATTCTCAGGTTGTAAAATAAAATCTCCAGACCAATCGGACACTGGCCTCGAGCCATGGCAGTGATTAATGCCCGAGTTGTAAAAAGCGCTATGGTGGGAATGGTTAGCCAGGCTGTACTGCGTACGTGCCTGTGCGTGTGTATGCACGCTGTTTTTTTTCTTCAAAGCAGCTTAACCTGAAACACATAATTTTCAGTTGGTTTAGAATCTACAAATAAAATACTCATTTACTTTTCTTTTTTAATTAAGAATTTAAGCAACTTTATAGAAGAAAAGAAGCCTAAGAAACATTAGCTCTAAATTAGCTACTTCATGCCAAGCCTCCCTAATCTTTGTTAATATACTTCTGTGCATTTTTACACAGCTGTAATTATTGCAGTAGACATACAATTCTGAGTTCTACCTTTTTCACTTAAATTTATTTTGTATGAACATTTTCATACTTATTTGAAATATATGGGTTTTTTTTTTAAGCTTAAGAGTATTTTATTACATGGATCAGCCATGGTTTGCTTAATCATCTCTCTGTTGTTGAGATATGGGCTATTTTTGTGGTTTTACTGAAATAAATGATGCTACTTCCAACATCTTTGTATAAATTTTCTTTTTTTTTCTTTTAGGCTTTAGGTTATTTCTTTTGATTATGTTCCCCAAAGTGGAATTATTTAGTCAATGAGTATGAAGAGTTACTCAGCTCTAACTGTGCTCTGACTTACAGCGTTATCAGCAATGTAGAAATATACCTGCTTTTCCATAACACTGGATATGGTGATTATTTGTCTCTTAGCGCCACATCAACCCTTTTATAATCTGCTTCAAAATGCTGGGGCTAGGATCGTGCAAACTATATTTTCCAGGTTTCATTTCTAGCTGGCTTCCTGTTAGATTCTGTCAATGGAAGGTGCCAGAGAATCAGAAGGCATTAGAAGGAAAGATGAGAGAGGTCACAACTCTCTTCCCTTCTGTTTCTGGCAGTATCTCTAGGAGAGCCCTGATTGCTGGATGCCCCCTCCCTTGTTCCCGGCATCTTGTTTGGCGCTCCCAGTGACACAGTAAGAAGTGCAATCCTGTTATCATAGTGCCGCCTCCTCCAGCTACTTTCTGTCTTTCTGTCCTTACTAATCTCAGGGTCACCTACCTTTCCCTTTTTGACCTCTCAGCTCTCCCAACAACGTAATTTCCTATATTAAATACTCTCTCTTTGAAATACCTGGTTTGGTTTCTATTTTACTGATGAGTCTCTGATTTATAAGCTGGGTCTTATAATTCAAATATGTATTTTATGAGGATAATTTGTGTATGATGGTTCCCCAAAGTCTTATTTTGCATTTTTAAAAATTGTTGGTGGAAATGGATTTTCTTTTTTTTTTTTTTTTAAAGATTTTATTTTTCCTTTTTCTCCCTAAAGCCCCCCGGTACATAGTTGTGTGTTTTAGTTGTGGGTCCTTCTAGTTGTGGCATGTGGGATGCTGCCTCAGCGTGGCTTGATGAGTGGTGCCATGTCCACACCCAGGATTTGAACCGGCGAAACCCTGGCCATGAAAGCAGAGTGCACAAACCCAACCATTCGGCCATGGGGCAGGCCCCTGGATTTTCCTAAAACTGTAAACATTTTCCCCTTTTGTCATCAACTTAATTGCTCTGCATGACTTTAAGTTTAATGATAAAAATCTCTAGATGATTACATATATGTGCATTATTTCAATACAATAAATTACTTGTATTAAACAGAAAAAATAAAACTTTGAAGATTTCACTAGCAAATATAATTGATTTGTAGATTTAAATCTGGTCTTAGGATCTTTATTCAATTTCGTTGGCTTATTTTTCCGTTTCAACAAATCCTATAGTGGGTTGAGAGTGGCCCCAAAAAGATATGTCCACATCCAAATACTTGGAACTTGTGAATGTTACCTTATTTGGGAAAAAGGAGTCTTTTGTAGATGTAATTAAATTAAGGATGTTGGTATTAGATCATCTTGGATTATCTTGGTATGTGCCCTAAATCCAAAGACAAGTGTCCTTGTAAGAGAAAGGCAGAGAGAAATTTGAGACAGAAGAGAAGGCGCAGACACAGAGCAAGAGAAGGCCATGTGAAGATGGAGGCAGAAATTGGAGTGACTCAGTCATAGCCAAGAAATGCTCAGAGCCAGCAGAGGCTGCAAGAGGTAAGGAAGGATCTCCCCAGAGCCTTCAGAGGGAGAAAAGAGCACAGCCCTGTGGACATCTTTTTTTTTTTTTGAGGAAGATTAGCCCTGAGCTAACTACTGCCAATCCTCCTTTTTGCTGAGGGAGACTGGCCCTGAGCTAACATACGTGCCCATCTTCCTCTACTTTATATGTGGGACACCTACCACAGCATGGCTTTTGCCAAGCAATGCCCTGCCTGCACCCGGGACCCGAACCGGAGAACCCCGGGCCACCGAGAAGGGGAACATGCACTCTTAACCACTGCGCCACCAGGCTGGCACCCCCGTTGACATCTTGATTCTGGACCTCTGGCCTCCAGAACTGTAAGAAAATAAATTTCTGTTGTTTTAAACCGCCAAGTTTGTGGTAATTTGCAGCAGTAGCCACAGGAAACTACTACAAATATTATACAATTTCAATATCTATTGTTAAAAACTATTTTTCTTTATTCCATTTGTGAGATTCAAAATATTTATACATTAAAAGGGGAAAAGGTCACATAAATGTCCCATTAGATAATTGGGTTTCAGATGCTTCTTTACCTGTTTCCATCTCTTATTTAGTATTTGTTCCTACCTTTTTTTAGGCAAGATTTATTACAAGTTGTTCTTGTTCTGTTCTTTTCTGTTCCATTTTGATGATGACTCTAATAAACCTTATAATTAGGCCTCTGTGTCATTCATGTTCAAGGAAAAAAAACCTACTAGCTTTTTATTAAGCCAAGACTCTTACAATTAATTTATCTTTGCTTGTGTTTTTTCCTTCCAATCTTTCTTTTTTATTTCGGATCGATTTATCCTGTTCTCTTCCCTTTCTTTTGCTTTTTGTTATAGCTGTGATTTCCAACCTGTTTTTTAAATTGTGGTAAAAAATATATAACTTGCTTTTTAATATCAAAAATCTCCTTGATTACTTTTCCCCATATAGTTCATAATTTGAAGGATTTTTGTCTGTAACCCATATTTGCTCATTTCAGTAGATACTTGTTGGCTTGCTTCTCTCTAATCAGATAGTCATTTGGGAACTTACCCTTTCCTGGTGTAGCCCACATGCTTCGAGGCAAACTAATCACATCTTCCTCTAACACCAAGAGATGTGACATGAGTGACTTGGGCCCAATCAGCATGTCCCAGGCCCCAGTCCATTATCATTGATTTAGAAGTGGACATTGGACTTCAGCTGGTCCAATAGAGGTGAATTTCAGGATTCTTGCTTAGAAATGTCGGGACAAGAATGTGTGTTCTTTCCTACTGGATGTCGACAAGGATGCACACTTGTCAGTTGTAGCTGCAGTTGTAGCCATGTTCCATTGTTAAGGGGAATCAGCTTTAAGATGAAGGATGAAGCTCACATTTTACAAAGCTAAGCTGAGCAGAGGATGGAAAGAAAATGGATCTTTGATGACCTTGCTGAGCTGCTGGCTCATCCAATTTTGAAGCTGCTCTTACCGTGGCCTCACCACTTACATGAGCCAGTAGCACTCTACTATTGGTTACGCCTTTTTAAGCTGAGTTTTCTCGGATTCTAGCCTTAACTGGTATATCAAGCAATAACTAATTAGTCATTTTTACTAAGACGTAAATTTGAGTTTTGATCAATAACTACAATACTTGTTACTATTTATTGAGTATCTACTATGTGCCATTGTATTGAGAAGTAGTTAAAATCATCATCATTAAAAGCATAGCTCATATGTCAGCTGCAGAGGTAGGGAGAATGGCACAGAAGGACACATAGAAGCAATGCGTTACCACAAACAACTTTCAATTTAACAATAGGCACTCCTTCATTCTTAAAGTGTCCTTTAGCCACCTCATTGCAGGGAACTTCTTGGGGGGGGAGGGGAGGAGTCCTTTATACACATTGCTTCATACCTTTTGCTATTTTATAGTTTCCTGTTACCTCCTCTCCTCAGAAGCAAACACACATTCCTCTCCTCATCACACTCAGAGCAGTCTGGCCCCTGTCTGTGATACTTGCCACTTATCTCATACTCGGGACCAGAGGTCTCACCTCCTGACCCAATGAATGTTTTCCCAGTAAAGACCTTCTAAAGGGGAATTCTGATGCCAGTTATTAAGATAACAGTTTCACCTTGGGTTGCAAAGAGGTTAAACCACTTTGCCAAAGGCTCGTAGCTAAGAAGGGGAGAAGTGAATACAGGTCTGCCTATCTCTAAAGGCTAGGTGTTTCTGTTATACCATGGCAACTCTCAACAAGAATATGAACGGTTACTGTGTGACTTCTGAGTCTAGAAAAGGCCACTTAGAACAGGCCACTTAGCTTCCACAACTGCCCTTGGAAACTCACTCCAGGAGCCTTCAGCTGCCATGTTCGAGGTTCGGCTATGCTTGGGCTGCCATGTGGAAGAAACCACATAGACACAGATAGAGAGATGCCTAAGGAGTCCCAGCTCTTCTGGGTCCTCCCCGTCTAGGTATCAGAATCCACTCGAGCCACATTCTGACTGCAGTTGCGCAAGGGACCATGAGTGAGAACTGCCTAGCTGAGCTCAGTCAAATCCTAGATGGTTATTATACAAAGACACTGAGTTTGGGGTCATTTGGTATACAGCAATAGGTAACTGGGAAAAAATGCACGATTTGTATTCATTCAATCATGCAACACGTTCCTTGTCCTTATGGAGCTCACATTCTTGTGGGAAAAGCTGTCAAACTCATTATGACCAGCTTTTAAGCCACTCTGCCATTTGGTCATCACCATTATTTATTGTACAGATGGCTCTTCTCAAGGGCCTCTGGATATTATATTTTAATCAACATCTGGAGGCAGTTTTTACTTTTGATACATTTGTTACTCTAAGTGATGATTCACAGGACTTTTTTTAAATGGTAATTTTTTTCTATTATTATTTTGTTTTTCCTGAGTATTTTTTGCCATCTGATTCTTTTGTGTGTGTGTGTGGAAGATTAGCCCTGAGCTAACTACTGCCAATCCTCCTCTTTTTGCTGAGGAAGACTGGCCCTAAACTAACATCCATGCCCATCTTCCTCTACTTTATATGTGGGACACCTACCACAGCATGGCTTGCCAAGTGGTGCCATGTCCACACCCGGGATCCGAACTGGTGAACCCTGGGCCACCGAAGCGGAACATGCACACCTAACTGCTGCGCCACCGGGCCTGGCCCCAATGATTCTTTTAAACTAAACCTTCTGTTTTGAGATCATTGTTAATAACACACGCAGTTGTCAGAAATAATACAGAGCTTTCCTGTACCCTTTACCCAGTTTATCCCAAATGGTAACATCTTGCAAAACTATACCATACTACCACAAGGATACTGACATTGACACAATCAGGAAAAATAACATTTCCATCACTGCAAGAATCTCTTCTGTTGACCTTTTATAGCCATACTCCCTCCCACCATCCCTAACTCCTGACAACCACTAATCTGTCCTCCATCTCTATAATTTTGTCATTTCAGAATGTTATATAAATGGATTATACAGTATGTAACCTTTTAGAATTGGCTTTTTGCATTTAGCATAATTCCCTAGTAATTCATCCAAGTTATGTGCTTCAATAGTTCATTCCTTTTTATTGCTGACTAGTATTCCACGGCATGGAAGCACCATAGTTTGTTGAAGGACGTCTGAGCTGTTTCTACTTTTTGGCTATTACGAATAAAGCTGCTGTGAACATTTTTGCATAGGTTTTTGTGTGAACACAGTCTTCATTTCCCTGGGATAAATGTCCAGGAGTGCAGTTGCTGGATCATATGGTAGCTGCCTGTTTAGTTTTTTTTAAGAAACTGCCCCACCGTTTTCCAGAGTGGCTGTATCATCTTATACTTCCTTCAGCAATGTGTGAGTGAGTTAGTTTCTCCGCATGCCGCCTGATTTTGCATAATAAGTTAAATACAGCTTCCCAAATTAACAATTGGACAATTTTTTTTTCAATTGCAGATACCAATTCTCTGTCAACAAGGTTTAGGCCTCTAATGTTCCAGTTGGGTCCTGGAGGTAGGATGAGGGCGTGGAGAATTACAAAGAAGATGAAGAGCCTAAGAGGACACCATCTAATTTTAACCCCCAGTGATTGCTGTCTTATTTTGGGTTCCTGACATCGTCTTTTAACCTGTTTCTATTGTAATTGTATGAGTAATCTCTTTCCCTTCAGGTGGTCTTTTCAAAGGCACTGGAAACGTTGAAGAGTGAGAAGCGATAGATTAGCTGTAAAAGCAAAAGGAGGCTTAGGAAGAGCCTTGAATTCACTGAAAGGTAACAGGGCTTTAGCTACAGCTCACTGGGAAGTCAGATCAATCTTTAGTAAGTAGCTGGTTTTTAGAGCAAATGCTCTAGGTAAGGATAACTTCTCTAATGAAGCCCAGTGGTTTAATTTCTCCTGATAATTACATTGTGCCCTATTTTCTCTTAGGCAGTCATGACTCCCGTAAAAGCCACTGAAACATTTAAACAAGACACACGAAAGAGACTGAGAGCAAAACTTTGTATTTAAACATTTCTGCCCCAAATCTAAAATGTTCAGATCTTTAATAGGCTGTTTTAGATAGAATTTTAATTATTGTATTAAAATCACCAAGGCTAGTTTTAAAAATAGTTTTCTAAACACAGGAATCCTGCTTTACGCATGTTTTGGCTTGGAAGTTGCTTCTGTCTACTCTGCATTGCCCTTTAGCGGAGAAACCTCTTCTGTTCTAGGAAATTGATCACCATCATCATCAATATTCCCATGCGTTTCTGGATTAGGTTGTCTGGTCATCAAAGGGGAAACAGCAACCTGATTTTTACGCAAAGTCAAAGTCTCCATTTTGGTGAGGCTCACCATATTTAAGCACCCCCCCATCTTACCCCCTTTAAATCAATATACTGATACACTGCATAATCAAGAATTTCCATATGTTGATTTGCATAAAATGAGGTACACCTGTATTGTATATATACTACAATTTTTCCTCTTTAACACTAACACAGGAGAAAAATATAACTCTGTGAATGGCTCCTGACTGATACTGTTTAAGACAAGAACTGCCAATTTATCCCCAGATGAGCCTCGGAGAGCTTAATTGGAGTTATTATCTACCACTAAATAATCTTTAAGGCACTCTTCCTTTCACATTTGGCAAATGTGGGCATTCCAGACTGCTCTGATCAAGCCTTTAGGTTGTTATTCCAACCAAAGTGGTCCCAGGTAATGGGGAGGGAAAAACACAGTTTATTGTCTCTTAAATAAATGTTAGCTTTTGTAGAGCATTTTCTAATTTATTAAGTGCGTTCCACCTTATTTTATTCCATCTTGACAAATCTGTGAGGCAGAGATTCTATGCTTCCCTCCTTATTTCATAGATGAGGAACCGGAGGCTCAAAACAACTGAACCGCCAGGAATCACAAACAATAGGTGCCGAAGTCAGAACCGAAGTCTAGATTATGACTCCAATGTCAGTGCCTTTTTATACAACTTCCTGAGAAGAGGGAAAGCACCACTCCCAAGGCGGAGAATACTAAAATGCTTTTGTTATACCCAAACTTAACAGCACATTTCTTTTTAAGCCATCTTAACCAGACTCAACAACATTTATTGGAGGGATTACTACCTGATCACATTACGTCACCCTTCCTGAACATGGGAAATTTCTATTTCCCCCTAGAGACCAGTTCACCGTCAGAAGATTGGACTAAATCTGTATATAAAATGTTAGAGCACAAGCCATCTTGAACCGGACCCTCCCAGGATTTTAGCTACTCCTATATTCTTATAAAGAAATGAGAACCCCTGATTCTATCTCCCTACTTTCTTCCCTCAGAGGACTCCTTATCAGTTTAAAGATTGGCACCTGAGCTAACAACTGTTGCCAATCTTCTTTTTTGCTTTTTCTCCCCCTAAGTACATAGTTGTATATTTTAGTTGGGGGTCCTTCTAGTTGTGGCATGTGGGACGCCGCCTCAGCGTGGCCTGACAAGTGGTGCCATGTCCCTGCCCAAGACCCGAACCAGTGAAACCCTGGGCCGCCAAAGCGGCGCTCACAAACTTAACCACTCAGCCATGGGGCCGGCCCATCCTTATCAGTTTAAAGGATTCACAGCCTATCCCCTGTTGGATGAGTTTCTACAATATTGGCAGGCCATGTGCTAGACGTGCAGAGGGGTTTATATGTCCCATTGGATGACGTCTAATTTAACTGTCTGGCTAACTGTGCACAACCGTGGCTTTTAATATCCCTGGACAAGCGTCTGCCATTAGCCCACAACTGACCACGGTGGTGGCACACGTGTGTGACCACAGATCATTACACATGTAGGAACTGTGCAGGGGTATGTCATTTCATTGCTTTTCCCAACTGATTTCTAACTATGACCCAACTTATTTCATTATTCCCATGTCTTTAATAATTCTTTTTCTCCCCAAAATGTTAAAAGGGAAAGGAAGAATGAATGGACCAAAGGAGAATGAATTCTATAAATGTTAAAAGATGCTCCAAAGGAGGTGAAAAGTGTTCATGAGCTGAATTATTTTGAGTCTGGGTTTCCTACCTTGCCTTATGCTTTTTGGTCCTGTCTCAGTTTTTGTATTTAATTACTATACTGTTTTAAACATTTCACTTCTCACTCTGTATTCTATACTACACATACCATAATAAACACTGGCTATGATCCTAACTTAGGCTTGATTTAAAATAGAAGTACTTAAGAATCTGAGCGAGGGAAAAAGCATACTAACACTCACAAGGCACATTCCTTCCTCACCCCTTCCTCAGCCTATTGCTCTGGGCAGTAAATTGTGCAGTACAATAACCAGTTTATTATTTGCTATTTTCTTTCTCTCTACTGAGAAAAGCTCCATTGCTAGCAATTTAAAAATAGAATCCAGTATCTGGTATGTATATTTGGCGAATGTGTTCAACATATAATAGTCATGTGGTCTATATTGCTCTCTTTTTTTCAGCTGGAATCAACAGAAATGTAATGAGTGAGCTTTTTAAACTGGATGGGATGAGCAGAAATACCCTAAGAAAAAAAAAGTGATTCTTGCTCTCCCCTCCCCCTAAAAATACAAATCACCTAACAACTAAATAAAACATTCTTTTTTAAGGGAAAAGGAGATTTTTAAAAAGCATTAAAATTCATTTTTTGAACCTGGGCTCAGCTAATACTTCACATATTTAGATGCCTAGAAAATGTTCAAATTTTTTTTCTGACAGAAGATCTTAAGGATCCTCTTTTTTTTTTTCTCACTCATGAATTTTTATTACTGTGTTTTTGGCCTTGTCTTCTATAAAATGTACCATTTTCACTTACAGCTTAAGACAGCTTTGAAGTTCTTAGTATGACATACTGTATGTAATGTTAGCTGTTTAAAGCTGAAGATCAGATCGTGCATAATAACATATGTAGTTTGGATTATATAAACAGTACAGGAAGAAGGGGAGACAGGGCCATTCCGTGTATAAATTTCAGATTGCTAGCTGTATGCCTGTTGAGAATGTTAAACACTGCTAACTAGGCAGTGATGAAATTACTTTTAGTGACTATGACTTCTGAAACTATAAAGACAAAAATTTTTCAACTAAAAATAACTTAAAGATGATGCCAGTAATTAACATATTTACTTTAGATGATGTTCTACTTGCTACTTAGAGAGCTTTGATAGAAAGAAAAAACTGAATTTCATTGTCTTCAAAGCCCAGTTTACGCAATTTCATCAAAAACTTGGAGAATATAACTTAGAAGAGCCAAAGAAGGAAGGTGATGTATATTTCCTCCCTTACACATTTCACCCATTATAAAGAAGTGTGAGGCAGAGAAGTGTACCAGTCTATCTCCCTAGGATTGTTTCTTTTACATCTTAATATTTCAGATTAGGTAGACTACCGTGGGGTTTTTTTCTTTGGTTTGTGTCATTTTTTTTCATCATTAATGTTGCTGACTGGCTTTTTTATCTGTTGTTGAAAGATCATGTTTTTTATCTGTTGTTGAAAGATCATGCATTTCATTTCAAGAGAAATTAAATAAAACCTTACCATATTTTTCAGCAGAGACATTTCTTTTTTTTTTGATTGGCACCTGAGCTAACAACTGTTGCCAATCTTTTTTTTCCCCCTTCTTTCCCCTCAAAGCCCCCCCAGTACATAGTTGTATATTCTAGTTGTGAGTGCCTCTGGTTGTCCAATGAGACATTTCGAAGTGCAGAGATAAGTCAATAGCTTTTCTGGTTTAACAAGTTTATATTTTATTTTAAATATTCATATCCTGCTTTGTTTCAGGAAGACTTCAAGGCTGTTGATATGTTTATTGCTCAAATATCAGCACAGTAATATCAGGCCTTTGAAACTATGGATGAAAAATCCAGCAAACTTGAGTCATCTTTTATTTACATAGAAAGATTGTGTGGCATTTTGCTTCCTGTCTCTTCTCATAAGAACTTTAAATATGGATACTTATCGCCGGGTATCTTTACAGTACTGGGAAGCTCTGCACGAGGTTGAAGTTTTTATGAGGAACTTATTTAAAACACAGTTGTCTTTAAAGGCGGGTTTGCCACAGCGAGGTTAGGGGTTGCCAATAAATCCACTTACAGCAACTTCTGTATTCGCTGCTCCAGACACACCATTGGGGTGACCCGTGCACGTTCCCTCAGGCCGCACAAGGCAGCAGCAGTCCTAGCTGATCGTTCCGAGACCAAGGCTGGCCTAAAGGCCTTCGGGTGTGGAGAGGGCTGTGCCTCCCAGCCTGAATTGGCTGCCTGGGATTCCTGAGGGGTGCTGGTGAACCCAGGACTCCTGAATCTGTAGGCCCCTATCTCGGCTTTCGCTCTGCTGGGGAATAACAAAACATTTTGGGAACTCGGGAATTTAATTTACTGCTACCAACCGAAACAATAATAGCATCTTTGTGTTTCTCCCCGCTCCATACCTCCCTCCTCCCGCCGACAGAAGCAAGACATTGGCCCTCCGTCGATGTATCACAGACAACATAGGGCAGGCCCAGAGCGGTCGGAGGAGGCTGCAGACACCAGGTCCTGAACGTCCCTAATTCGCTTTCGGGAAAGAAAAAGACACAGCAGGCGAGATGTCCTGTACAACTTCCAACTCCCTTAGCTCATTCTTGCCCCAGAAAGTGAGTGTGTTTGAGTATGTGTGTGTGTATGTAGTTAAGTGAGGGAGAGAAAATTCAAGAAACCACACAAGTCACCCTAAAGCATCCACCAAAACTTCAGCTTGGTTAATTGCTCCCATATGTCCTCCTCGGTTGTTTTCAAAAGGCAGCAAGGAGGGGAAGACGGGTCACTTCACTGATTTTTAAAGAGGTTGAAAAAAAGACTTATCACCTATCATGATCCAGTCCCGGAGGGGGCCAGGCGCAGCCTCGGGGGACTAGCCCTTTGGGGGAAGCCTGGGACGCGGCCCAGAGATGTGGGGCGGGGAGGCGCTGGGCCGACGCCCGGCGGAAAGTTCGCGCCGCGCCCCAGCGGGTCCCGGGAGCCGCCGCAGCCCGGGGCGGGGAGGGGCGGCCGGGTCGGGCGCGCGAGAGGAAGGTGCCTTCGGGAACACGCGCAAGGGCGGGGATTCGTGCTGCCAATGAGGCCCCGGTGTGGGCCGAGCGAGGCGGGGGGACGGGTCGGAGCGCAGCTTTCGCTGTGGCAGCTGCCGGAGCCGCGGCCGCCTCGGGAGCGGAGGAGAGGCAGCCGCAGAGCGCCGAGCTGGCCGCGCCCCGAGGCCCGGCCCTGGGGGTGGGGAACCGCGCCGAGGAGCTGGAAACTTTCCCGGCAGGTAACTCCCGCCGCCCCGGCGCCGCTGCGGGCCTCCGTGCGTCCCGGGCAGGGCCAGCTGCAGCGGTGCAGAGGGGAGGAGAGGGTCCCCGGGACGTGGAGACGGTGATGGGGAGAGGGGAAAGGCATGTGGGAAAGTTTCTGGTTCCTCCCTCCCCCCTGCGCTGGGAGCACTCGGAAGCTTTCCGGGGATAGGCACGGACATGTTGGGCGCCCTGGGCCTTGGTCCCGGCGGCTCTGGAGAGT
Source organism: Equus asinus (assembly GCF_041296235.1). Taxonomy (NCBI): domain Eukaryota; kingdom Metazoa; phylum Chordata; class Mammalia; order Perissodactyla; family Equidae; genus Equus; species Equus asinus. Next base: position 99,696,222 of record NC_091793.1, read on the forward strand.
CGGCGCCTTCCCTTCGCCGTCCCCTTCGCGCCGGACCGAGCCGGTCCCCCGCGGAGCTGGGCTTCGGGGGCACCGGGAACGCGCGGCTGCACGCTCGAGTGTCAGGACCACCCCTCCCCAAAGTACCTCCTCGCCCCCTTTCCCACCTCCTCTGTAGCCCTCGGGCTTGGCAAGGGCCTGGGCTGCGCCTGGTACCTGGCGCGGGGGAGGCGGGGGAGAGGCGCGCCTGGTACCGCGGGGTCCAGGGCGCCCCCGGAGTGAAGGGGAGCGCAGGTCGCGAAGTTGCCGGGTGGAATTAAGCCGGAGGGAGGGGTGCCGTATTGCCCCAGTCTGGGCTGAAAGGCTATTGCTTCGCTTCCGAGAACACTGCGATGAGCATGTCCACGTTCTTGGGGGGGTGGGGGGTGGGCGGTGAGCTAGGATTAGACATTGGGGGGGGCTGAGAAAGACGAGAATTGTATCAAGATTGTGAATCCCCTTGTTCGTGGAGAGTGGTCACTTCTGGGGGACTTAGGTCAGGGCGCACGTTCTTCATGGGGGACTTTGGGGTGCGGACATGCAGCGCTGGGGGCGTGTGAGGCTCCCGGCTTTGGTCGGGCAGCTTTCCGGAACGGCTGGCGAGGAAGGAAGCCCTAGGCATTGTGCGGCGTGTTTGCAGACAGAAACGTCTGTGGACCGGCGTTCTCAAAACTTAAGTTGACTTATTGTGTAAGTCTCCGGGAGGAAATGCGGCGGTGGCCAGGTAGAAATACGGCGCCGCGGCCAGGGGGGTCTGAGGACGCCGGGCTTGGCGACAGTCTTCCCCTCACTGACCCCTCCAGCCCAATCTGAGCAGCCCCAGATCCCCGTGCCTCGTGTGGGAGTCGTCTCGGTAGCGCTGTTCCCTCTTGTAGTCAAGTCGAGGAGGTTAGGAGGGCACGTTCATCTTGAACTTGACCCTAAGAGCAGCGCCGTCTGGGAGGGTTACAAGGTAAGGGAAGCTGAGTCTCCTGGTGGGATGGGCCTTGAACTCTGCCGCGGAAAGGAAGTGTGTGGATCAGAATGTTTGAAGAAAGGGCTTAGGACTGCTGAGGTCGCTAACTGGCAATGCCAGACTACCAGACTGCCGAAGTTAATGTGTTTGGAGGGTGTGGGGATGGAAGAGGAAAGGAGAAGGCCGGCTAGTTGGTACAAAGAGTTGGTATTTCTCTGTAGTGGAAATAAAGGGAGTCTGCATCTCTGCTTTCACCAGATCCGCTACTCTCTCTCTCTCGTTTTTTTTTCCTTCCTGGGTCGTCTTTATTCCTGCCAGGCTGGCACTCCTGGGATGGGGGAGGGGAAGGAGAAGAAAGCAGTTGTGAAGCGGCTCTGGCCAGCTTGGAGGTCTCTCAGATCTGCTACTAGGAAGATTCCTGGATTTTAACAGCTGCTTCTTGATTGCTGGGAGTGAAAGAATTTATGAGCGACTGAGACATGTTCATTATAGTGGTAGTCTGAATGTTTTTCTCATCTAAGCTACTTAAAGCACTCACAAGGGGCCTTCCCTTAGAGTATGCCAGTTTTTGCAAAGTTTGTCAGCCAGAATGCTTGGTGGGTGTCAGTCAGAACTCATGGTAAATATATCCTGGTGGTGTGAAGAGGAAAAGTATGCGGGAGTAAAGGAAATATGGTATCTGACATCCTTCAGGACTTCCTCCTAGGGTTGCTCCTGTTACCTGCCAAGTGAGCTCAGTCCAGGCTTCCGGACTGTTGTGATTTGACAATAAAGGATGGGAAATAGTGTCATCGATTTTACTGGAGCAGGAAAGTCCAAAAATAAATTTAAGGTCGCTTTGCACGACCCTGTCTTTCAGCTGTGATGCCACAAACCTAACTTTTGCTGAGGCTTGGAAGCAATGGTTTTCCTGCTTGCTTGGTTTAACCACCAGAATGTCCAAATTATCATAATTTACGTCCGTCGTGAAACTAAAACATAACTGATTCGTAGTCAGCTTTTTTCTGCTCCCCATAACAGCCTGTAGGAAAAAAGAACATTTTGTCTCTTTAACCACATGCAATTTATTCGGTGCCACAGTGGGTTTTTGATACTGGGTGATGGAGGGCACAATTTTAAAGACAATGGAATTGTCTCAATTTAACTGTCCATTTTTAGGCAACAGCCCCCTCTGAGTTGCTGATTAATCTTTCTCTCTCAGGGGACATTAAAACCAGTATCCCTGGGTTGGTAGAATGGTAATCCATATTGTAATGACGCCTGCCGGCATAGCTGGAGGTTCATGTTATGTCGAAGTTTCCATTAGACATTTCTAACCCCATTGTAGAGGTTTGTCTGGGTTGGGTTGAAAGTGGGCTGTGAGTCTCATAGTCAGAGAAATGGCTTTATTTTTCTCTTTCTGATGAAAAGTTTAGTTTAACTTGTAAATTACAGAAATAAAGTTTACAAAAACAAAGGGGGGAAAGAGCCAGAGATGTATGTATATTGCTGGGGAGGTATTTCTTTTAGTCCCTAGAATAGCTTTCTTTTGAACTGTCTTTAAAATGTGTATTTCAGTGGTGGAAAAACTAGAACCTCCCCCCAGCCTCCCATCAGAAGGAATGTGTTTGTGTATATGGCTTTTAAGTCTTTCTGGGCCTTGGTTTTCTCGTTGTTATTATCCCTAAAATGGGATTACCTTTCAACCCTAAAGTTCTTTGAATCTCCAAGAGTTTGAGAAATGTAGGCATACTGGAGCCAGTGCTGTAATCTTAGAACAGTTCTTTGGTGTTTATAAAGGGCTTTACTTACATATTTTTTCCTTGAACCCTCAGTTAAATAAACTGAGGCTGGGCCAGTTAGATCAGTTTGCTTGATATCATCTGTAAATGGTGGAGTTGAACTTGAACCTAAGTCTTCTGATTCTTCCTATTCCCTCCTCCATACCTCTCTCTCTATTGATGGAGTCACCTGTGAATTGGCTTAAACTTGACAGACTAATGTTAAATGTGGCAATTTCTCACAGTATTTCATTATGAGTTATTCTGGTTTCAAAACCCCAGGGTTAACATCTATGCTTTGATGTCAGATTAAAAACAGTTCAGTAATAATGCTAATAAAACTTTCTCCCCAAGAGAGTTTCAGAAATTCATATACCTCAAACTAATCATTTGTTTATTTTCAACTTCTTTTTTATTAAGTAGGCTTCAGGATCTAGTGTGATGTATAATCCGGACTAATAACCCAGACAGCATTCTTAAGGAAATCACTTCTCAAATCTGTACGTCTGTTTTAAAATAAGAAATGAACATATCATTTGCCTTTCATCTTGGTAGCTCGCAGGTGACTTACAAAGCCTGGATAAATGTCCCTTTTTTGGTGTCGTTGTACTTAGGCTGTTTCTACTGATGTCTGAATAAGTCTGATTTTGCAGCATTTTCTGTGCTAAATAGATTCTTCCCTTATGTCATTGGTTTAACGGTAAAGAAGTAGTAGGCTGCAGGTGACCCATTTTCATTCTGACTCTAAATATTTGTTCCGTGTCCTGCTTGCCTATTTAAGAGCACTGAGTGCAGCTTGACGCTCATCTGGAAGCTGGTATGGATTTTCTTTAAAAGATTCTAAAATAAAATTATGTGCTAAGCTATAGGCTCTTTTATGTCTGAGCAGCCTGTCCATCTTCAGCGTTTTAAACTTATTCTTAGAAGACTGTCTTTTCAAAATATTAAGCAGTGGGTTTAAACCTCAAAAAGAGGATGTCTCAGTCAGTACCCATTGACTGACTGTGAGGGCTGCCATTTCCGCGTGTGTGAGGAGAGAGTTTCATGAAGCAGTATTTGCTAAGAAAGTTGGGAGACTTTGTTATCAGTGTACCAGAAGGGGACAAGAGCAGCAAAGCTGAGGAATGGCTTCTGGTTTTTTATTATCAGGAGAAAGGATTTTTGAATGATAGGGGAGGACTTTTGATAAAGATGGCTGTTGGGGAACATTATCTTGTGAAGAGGGAAAGCGGTTCTGGTTTGGTTCAGCTGCGTTTCTCGTGAGGGTCACCCTTGTAGCATAAATGTTGTCTTTAGGGGCTTCTGCAGGTGTGCGTGATCAAGGAGAATATGCTGAAAAGGTGAGTGCCATAGGCAAGAATGTCGAGGGCAAGAAAAGTGTTGCAGAGGGATGTCATAGTCCCTGGATTTTAGCGCCGATTTTTGCCTCTACTATGAGGGAATTTGTAAGTACAAATCTTCCAGCCACAGTTGCCTACAGATGTGAACCCAGGATGTTCAGTTGTATAGCCCGGAGCTACGGTGACTCACCACCTTCCCTGCCCCACCCCAGTGCACCTAGGGTTACTTGCCTCTCATGAGCAGTGGTTTATTACCTCTGAGTGGGGGTCGGGGGTGGGGCAGACTCTAAGAAACACTTGGCTATGACTTTTTCATGCATATATACTCATGCAAAACCGGGATCCTATATTATGTGTGCTTTTGAGGAAATATGAAAGAGATTCAACATACAAGGGTGCATATAATGAATTTGCATGGTTTAGAGGACAGTATGTAATGTGCTTTTTCCCCCTGTCATTTCAGTACATTCTTCTTTGGCACTGTTTTAATGGCTGTTTAGTAAACCATTACATATATTACCATAGTTTATTTAACCGGTCCGTTTTGACATTTAGGTGTGTGGGAAATAAATATCTCTTAGGCTGTCAGACTTTGGCTCACATATGATTTACTCATTAAATCACCGGGGCCCAGCACAGTGCTCAGCACATAGGGCTACCTGACTACTGGTAGCTTCAGAACCTCACAGCATCAAAAAACTGACTCCTTGCTCTTACTTCCAATTTGGGAGAGCCCTGGAGAGAACCCGGATTGGCCTGATGCCAGCCAAAGGAGAATTACGGTTGGCAGTCCCCATTAGATCCACAAGATGGGACTGTGGGGAGACGAAGTATGCCAGAAAGAAGGGGGTTATTGTTAAGGGGGGTGGGAGGGGGCTGGGTAAACAAAAAGAGCTCGCTGTCTCATGAAGGATCTGCTTCCAAAAGTGGTATTGCTGGTCATAACAACATACCAGTATGCCAAAGGGTAGGAACGTTTTTAATGCTCCTGTGATGTGCGCGCCATAGTCTGGAGAGTAGTAGACTTTTCCACATTCTGTGGGGATTTGAATTGCTGCATACACAGGCATTTGTGTAACAGGGTGTTGAATTACTGCCGAAAACTCGAGAGTTGGTCATTATTCCCATGTAACCCATTATGCTCCTCTCTCTCTGCCATGCTTTATTCTAAATTACTTGGGATTAGTAACATCAATTATTAATGTTTATTGAGTGCTTGCTGACTCTGAACTAGATGTTAGAATTAAAAAAAAAAAATCTGTGGAAGTGAAACAGTGTAGTTCTTTGTTCCCCCTTTGTCCTACATACGTAGAGTGCTATAGCAGGAATGGTTTGTTGCCTGTGTCACGGCATTCCCCATCCTGGTCACCCCTCCTTGTGGCTTAAACCAACAACCGTTTATTTGATCAGGATTCAGAAATTGGAGGTGGGCTCAGCTGGATGGTGTTTCTGCCTGAGCCTAGGCTCCCTCATGCTCTGGTGGTTACATGATGCGTTGTAGGGGCCATTGCTATAATTTACCCCATTACTTGATAACACAGTTCTGCTTTTGATTAGTTTTCTATTGGCCATGTACTTCAGGGTAAGTTGGGTTTGTCCCCTGCCCCCGTGAGTAAACCTTGATTAAGCCAATCAACTTTAGTAATACCATACCTGTTGCTAGTGACTGGTTCATGAGTACATATGTGACACCTATTGGGTCCCACCATACTGAGAAGGTAAGGTCAGCAAAATAGATCAGGTTGACACTCTGAGGATCACAGAGTACAAAGATGAAAGGTGCCTAAGACCACAGTGACTTTTTTTAGCTGCTGAATTAACCAACCCTAAAACCGCTGTGACTCAGAACTTCTTGTGTGAGAAAAAATTTTTTGTTATTGTTTGAGGCAGCGATCTCCAAATTGTAGTGTGCTAGACCATTCAGTATGGGAGGGAAGGAAATATTAAAACTTTATCTAGAAAAAAAAGCTTTACTAATATTTAATAGATGAGTTGACACTGGTTGGTAGATATCTGAAAGTTTCCTGTCGTTTAGGTTATATGAGGTTGCTTGAGGCATTTTACATCTTGGTGGAATTGACAGTGGTACCCACATTCTTGCTGTCGGTGAACTCTATCCATGTGAATGGATTATATTATCTAGTTTTAAGTAAACTGACTCCTACAAAATGGGCAAGTGCCTTAAAAAGATTCTTGCAAAGAAAGTTTAATGATGATGATGTAAGTATATTGGAACAAGAAATTCCTTATGAGATTAGGAAATGACTTTTAAATCAAATTTAATAAGTTGGCACCAAAATTGTGTATGGATTTGTATTAATAAATAAAAGTAAACTTAAGAATAGTGTTTGGGGGCCAGCCCTGTGGCCAAGTCGTTAGGTCCTCATGCGCTGCTTTGGCAGCCCGGGGCTCTCTGCTTTAGATCCTGGGCACAGACCTACACACCGCTCATCAAGCCACAGTGGGGCGGCGTCCCACATAGAGGAGCCTACAGCTGGGATATACAACTATGTACTAGGGGGCTTTCGTTGAGGGGGAGAGGAAGATTGGCAGCGGATATTAGCTCAGGGCCAATCTTCAAAAAAAAAAAAAAGGAATACCGTTTGAATCATTCCCTTTTTTAAAAAAGTTTTTAATGGATGTTTTATAATGTATGCACTACATTTGTATGCACATATAATTTGTAACTTTAGTGTTTTAATTATGTTTAAATTATATATAGCATAACATGTTGGGAGTACGTTTCGTTTTTTTCTTGTTAGGGCTGCATAATCAAAAAATTTGAGACCACAGTGTGCGCTACTTACAGTCACATATTTTTCTTTACTTGCAGCTTAAAGCACCATAGCTGATACCTGTTCCCCTTTTATTCATAGCTTTCAAGATTCTCCGTGATCTGGGTCCTAACTCTCTTTTCCAGACCCAGTTGTCCTCTCTGTGTCTCTGCAAATGCCATGGCGCTCCTGCCCGTTCTGTAACCGTCACATGTTTTGTTTCAATTTTGCCTCTGAGGAAACTGTTCTCTCCTCCCCCCCAACACTGAGATTTTTGTTATCCTTCAAGGCCTAGCTCAAATAAATACTGCTTTTCATTAACATTTTTCTGATTTCCCCCTTCTACATTTAAATAATTCCTTCTATTTAATCTGCCTAGCACATTGCTTGTACGTTCGTTATAATATTTTTCTCCTTCTGCCTTTTTTTTTTTTTTGAGGAAGATTAGCCCTGAGTTAACTACTGCCAATCCTCCTCTTTTTGCTGAGGAAGACTGGCCCTGAGCTAATGTCTGTGCCCATCTTCCTCTACTTTATACGTGGGATGCCTACCACAGCATGGATTTTGTGAAGCGCTGCCATGTCCACACCCGCGATCCGAACTGGCAAACCCCGGGCTGCTGAGAAGCGGAACGTGTGAACTTAACCGCTGCGCCACCAGGCCAGCACCTCCTTCTGCCTTTTATTATTAAGTTGTTCACCTGTTTGCTTTGCCTATAGGCTGTAGGCTTCTTGTTGCTTGGGATCCTGTCTTGCCTTCGTCATTTTGTAAAAATTGATTGTTTTCCCTTTTGGGGCAATGAGAGGCAAGCAGAGAACCCAAAGTTGTTAGACGCTGCTCTCTGCCGGTTACCATGGGGAGGTTTTCTCTCCTCCAGCTCTTGACAACTTTAGGAGGTAGAGAGCTCCATATATAGGTAAGGGAAGTGAGGACAAGGAGTACACATGGCCAAGACAGGAAGATCCAGGATCCAAACCTGGGTCATTTTTATTTCAAAGCTGTTTTGTCTCTCCTCACACGTGTTGCCTACAGTCACACACTGTCCTCCTTTCACGTGGGAACGCTGACTTGGGTGAAAATGGGAAGCTCTGTGGGATGATGGTGCAAAAACATTACTGGATAATCCTACGCAGTTGCGGTGAGTTCAAAGGAGAGTCTGCTCTCCTTGGGGAGTAACAGGAAAGGCCTGGAGGATGAGATGTATGAAGATCTAAGTGCCTGTGGACAGGTAGCTGTCTGCAAGTACCACCAAGCAAAATCATGGGAGATAGGCTCCATGGTAGGGTCTGGCCTGAGCGTCCCTATTGAGAGACAGGAGGTGATGGTCTCTTTACTGCTCAGCTGAATCAAATTATTTATGCCAATATTCTCTCCGTAGTAAGGACGATTAGGGGTTGACAAGTGGTCAGCTTTCAAGTTGAGTCACGTTAGATATATGCTGCCATGAAGGAAAACAGACATCTCTCCAGGGTTTTGAGGGTCAGGTGACAGAATGTGTATAAAAGGGTTTTGAACATTGCAAATTGCTTCCCAGATGCCAGGGAGACATCACGTTTGATTGTTTTTCCTTGTAGCAGTGACTTCTAGCTCAGATTTCTTTGTTAGCCATTTTTGTTTTCTTTAAAGTTTACTTCCAGAGAGCTTTTAAGTGTTGAGGCTCTTAAATGGAATAGGACACAATTTTTCGCTAATGAACTACAGATATTAGTTGAAAGCTTGCTGTAAAACTTTTAGTCATGGAGTAAGTAGAATTTGTGATAAAGTGAATCTGTTGGGATCTAGTTGTTCAAGTACCCAAGGACCCGTTCATAAAAATAGAATTGCTTCTGGTGCATGAAGATGGAAATCTGGGAGACTTTGAGGTGAATTACAGGAAATCTTAAGTATCACCTGAAAACCTTCAAAAGTTTTGATTTCATGTTTTTGTTGTTGTTGTTATTACTGTAAAGCCAGTAATTTATTTTGAGGAGTCATTGAAGAGGGTTTGGGAAGCCTTTGAACTATCTCAAGGTAGTCTTGACAGTGAAAACTAGGTGTGGTTTGACAACTTTGATGAATTTAAAATTTAACTGCATTTGGGGGGAATTTTGCAGTTCCAATTTCATATTATAGAAAGAGTCCAACTTATAAATGAAAACATGTTAACTTAAAGAGTAAACATATCATTATTTATAGATGCAGAAAACGCAGGAAAAATGAGTGGCTCCTAAATTGCAAATAGAGGCAATTGTGAATTTTTTATTATTCAGGATTCTTTTTTTTTTTTAAAGATTGGCCCTAGCTAACATCTGTGGCCAGTCTTCCCTGTGTTTTTTTTTCCTCAAAGCCCCCCAGTACATAGTTGTATATTCTAGTTGTAGGTCCTCCTAGTTCTGGTATGTGGGATGCACCTCAGCATGGCTTGATGAGCGATGCTAGGTTTGCGCCCCGGATCCGGACTGGCGAAGCCACGGCCACCTAAGTGGAGCACATGAACTTAACCCCTCAGCTGGGGTGGCCTCTATTCAGCATTCTTGAAGCATGCATGTGATTTAAGAGAGCCTTAGTTCAGAGTGATTTATCTAGATAAAGCAGGAATTCTCAAAGTGGGTTCCATGGAAACTGATTCACAGGAAATTGGTAAATGTTATGCAGGGAAAAAAGATTCTGTGTTCAAATAAGTGGGAAAATCTGAATTAACCAAAGTAAAATGAGTATTTCTGTTTTAACTGTAGAATTTCTGAGCACCCTTATTTCTAATGTTCATTCTGAATCTCCTTGAAGGGAAACAGTATTTAGTATTTCCCAAATGCATTGAGGTGTAGAAACTTTTTTGCAAAGCATCTTTTGGCCAGAGAACAATGTTGGGTTGTTTTTTTGCTGAAATATTTTAAAGCAAATCCGCAGACATCATATAATGTCACCTGACAAACTTAAGTATGCATTTCTAACTAAGGACTTAAGAAAAAAAAACCACCTCCTTATCACTTTTAATAAAATTAACAGTAATTTCTTAATGTCATCTAGTTGTCCCTCAAATGTCATTGTCACCCTTTTTGTTTTTTGGAATCGGGATTCAATCAAGGTTCACATATTGCACTGTGGGTTGTTGTTATTTTTGTCTCTTGAGTCTTTTTAAATGTAGAAAAATATTATCTCAGTGCCCCTTCCCTCTTCCTCCCGATTTTTAGAAGAGAACTTGTAGGATGTCCCATACCTGAATTTGTTTCCTTGTGATGATGTTTACCTTGTCCCTTTGTCACTGTATTTCCTATAAACTAAAGGTCAGATCTAAAGGCATGTTTAGATTCAGGTTAAATATTTTTGGCAAGAATAGGTCCCAGACTCTACTTTTTTCCCCGCTATGATTTGGGAACAGGCATTTTAGTCTAGCAATTCATAAGCAGCTTTTTTTTTTTTTGTAAAGTATAAAGAAGTAGTAGTTTAGAGTTTGTTTGGAAATTAATTTTATTGGTATATCGAGGGGGTGCAAGTTTAATTTATTCCAGTTGTGGTTGGAAATACAGTGGTATTCTGAATAGTTGGCCTGGTTAAATGGATATAAGTTTTCAGTATAACTTAAGACTATAAACCATGTGCCTCTTGGGTAAAATGGCTTTGAGTGTTAAACATTTTTGGTGGTTGAATTTTATTCAGAATGACAGGGTATCTGAGTTGGAATAGTAAAACACGATTCTATAAAGATTTATTTCTAAGCACATTAATTTAGGAATATGCATTAATTCCATCTCTGATAAATTTTAACAATATTTTTCTGATAAATGCTTATGCTAATTTGAAGTTCAGCCATAAATCTGAGAATACCCTCAGGGTGATAATTTTATATGTACATTGTTTTGGAAACTGAGTCATGTAAATAAAAGTTCCTATCATAGCTGATTTTACTAACTTAATTTGATATTTAAGGTTTTTCCCTTTATATCCTTCCAAGTGCTTGTTGTATGTCTGGGAAAAATTAAACCTAAAGGAATTCTGTGCGTCTTAATGAAGAATAGCACAGTGTATATAAAGTCCCTTTGTGTGATGAATGGTAGCTATCATAGGCAGTTCCCAGCACATTCTATATTTAATCCCTTAGCAGGCAGGAATACTGGTTTATACATTAAAATTTGCCTTAGACAGAGTAGATACTTTGTAACTACAGTAGTACACTAAAAATATACACACATACTCCTTTTTTCTCTTCCACTTTTTTTTTTTTTTGAGGAAGATTAGCCCTGAGCTAACATCTGTCGCCAATCCTCCTCTTTTTGCTGAGGAAGACTGGCCCTGAGCTAACATCCATGTACCTCTTCCTCTACTTTGTATGTGGGACGCCTACCACAGCATGGCTTGCCAAGCGGTGCCCTGTCTACACCTGGGATCTGAACTGGCGAACCTCGGGCCGCCGAAGCAGAACATGCGAACTTAACTGCTGTACCACCCGGCCGGCCCATTCTCTTCCGTTTTTAAAAATACAAAAATATAGGGTATAGTGAGTGAAAAAAGCGTGATCTTTGAAGCAAGGTGAACTGTGGTTTTGTGTGTGGCTTTGGGCAGTTTCCTTGACCTGTGTCTCTCTGTCTGTAAAATGGGGTAGTAATTCCTGTTTCCTAGGGTCCCTGCCAAGTCTGAAGGTGAGAACCTATATAAAACGCTTAGTGCCGTGCTTGGCTCATAGGTGCAAAAAACAGGTCCTTTTCTCCCTTCTCCTCTTAACCATATTTTTAAATTCAACTTTCTGGATCAGTTTTTGAATGGAAGTTTTTGTTTGTTCTGAGTGTTTTTAAAATTGCTAGTTTTAAGGTACTTGTCACAAAAGCCTGATAAGACTTTGATTTCAAGATAATCTGTGTAGTTAGTGGTTGCTTATATTAAAACAATTAGATGTTTGTATAAAATGTTTTGAACAAACAAGTGGGACATTTATAGAGAAGAAACCAGAGAAAAAAATGGTATTTTATTATTGGTGTGAAGATACTGCTAACAAGTCTGGTTTTAATTAAAATTAGTGTTTTGAAAATCCATTTATTTGCTACAGTGGAGAATGTGAGAAGCTCCACAGTCTTCAGTGGAGTTTTGCTTGAGTGTGGTTTAGAACAATAAACTTTATTTTATTTTGATGGAATAAGTCTGTAGTGCCACACTCAAGTCATGTGTGTGTGTTTATTTATGAACAGGGTTATTGCCAACCAGGAGAGCAGTCTTCCCTGCAGAGGAGAGGCGTTAGTGCTTCCCTAAAGGGCCTCGGTCCTCACAGTGGGGAGGGAGGAGAAGGTGCTCCTTCATGGCTTGTGCCCTCTTAAAGACTCATGTAAAAGGAGCATGAGTATATCCTAAGTTTTGAACAGGAGAAGTCAAAGAAGAGTTTGCAGGCTCCTTAAATAGACATTTATGGGCCTTGCCTTCTTGGCATTTATGGGTAAACCAAGGAGTATTCTCGTCTATCAGCTGTTTCCAAGTCTTGGGGCATTTGGCTTTGTTAATGGCTTGTGCAAGAAAAGGTCTCAGGAAGACCAGGGCTCACGCTGCTCCATGCCCGTGTGGTACCTATTCTCTGAGCATGAACTTGATCCCTGAAGGGCGCTCGAGTCCAGCTGCACTTGAGCTTTCTACTCTTCTTTCCTACCATTAAGTAACAGTTTTGTTTATCCTTTCCTTTCTGAAATGTTTTGTTTAAGCGAGAGGGACCCCTTAAACTGTCCAGCTCCATATACCAAGAGTCAAGCCAGGAGGAATCAAAGAGCATGATGTCCGCCTCCCATCCTGGAAAAAGTGAGGAGGTCCCATTTCTAGAGGGATGGTGGTTGAGTTCTAAGCCAATGGACTTTTTAAAGACGTTTCACCTTCGCAGGGCTTTTTGGCTTCCTTCATTAAGAGCAGTCTTAGCCAGCTCAATGAATGAAATATCCTTATGAGTTTTAGAAGTAAAAAGTTACCATGAAGGTGTTAACTGTTTGACAAATTAGAAACTGTTTTCATTTCTCAAAGGGTCGTGGAAGTCTTGGCATTAATTTTTCCAACAAATGTTTCTCAAGGGCTGTTATTGTGCCCTTCTGAGTTTGAGGTCCAGCTCTGTGTCTCAGTCAGAGGAGACAAGTGCATGCATAGTACAAATGTTAGATACATGTGCAGCAGGAGAGTAGAGGAGAAAGGAAGGGGGAGGAGGAGAGAGGGGAGGAGGAGTTGGTGGCTGGGGAAGGCTTTAGGGAGGAGCTGAAGGATGCATAGCACTTTGCCAGGTGGGGAAGAGGGTGATGGGCTTTCTATGAAGGGAGCATGATGAGCAGAAGCCGGGAGGCATGAAAATACAAGTCATGTTTGGGGTGTTGTTACTAGAACAGATGGTGCTTGGCATTTGGGTACAGTGGCAGGGAGGAAGAGCCAGATTGCAAAAGTCCCTGCATGCCAGGCTAAAAAGTATGGACATGATCCTGTAAAGCAAGTGATAGCTGTTGAAGGTTTTAAAGCAGGGAGATGATGTAATCAGAGCTGTGTGTTGGAGAAAAGCTTTCGCAGCGGTGGTGTGGAGGAGATAACTGGTGTGGGGGCAGATGGGTGGCAGTGCTCTCTGTTATGAGGTTTTTGAAATAGGTCAGGTGAGAGATGATGTTTGAGGCCTGAGTTAGTGGGAGGAAGAGAATTGGTGTCAGTTGAATACCTTTTATTGTGCACGTAGGTGCGTTAGCTCAGGACCTTCACAGAAAACTTCATAGAGTGCTGTTGTCGTCATCCTTATTTCTCAGAGAAGGACACCGGCTCAACGTGTCCTGGCTCAGCCAAGATTTAAACTCAGGTTGACAGTCCTTTGCCACCATGCTTTTAGAACAGAGGGAGTGAGAACTCAAAGGATGCACATGGGAGATAATTTTTGTGGTGAGATGGAAGCTTCTTCCAGAACAGAAAAGGAATACTTGGCAGCTGACTGAAGGTACAGAGCAAGGCTGTTTCCAGGCTGGGCAGCAAGCTGTGGATGATGAACGATACAGGTAACTGAGAACTCTTGGAGGAGGAGAGGGGCAGGGTTTGGGGCCCCTCTAGGATACCCAGTTGGACATGCCCAGTAGGCAGTTGGAAATTTGGTTCTTCAAGCGGCGTCCCAGTCTCCCTGTGGAAACTCCTGTAAGTCCTCTGGGCAGGCTTGGCGTAGGGCTTCTGTAGGAGGGGATGGGTGACATAGCCCCTACCCTTGGAGCCCCTAGACCTAAACTGTATTGTATTGTGCGTAGGAATCACTTGGGACCCTTTTTCTGAGTGCACGTTTCCAGTCCTTGCCCGTGGGTGGTGTTTCAGTAGGTTTGGAAATCTGCATTCATATCAAGATCCTGGGTGAAGTGAGGCAGGTTGCAACAGGATCATACGTTTGAGAATGTTTGGCTCTGAATGGCCTAGGCTGTCTTTTAATTTCACGTCTTTCAGGGAGCTTTTGGATAGCTCCTTAAACAGTGTGACCTTGATCTCTAGTAAAAATCAGCACCTAGGAAACTTGCTTGTTTTTAGGAACTTATGGACATTCATATTTAATTTGGCCAAGGATGCTTTTTAGTTATTTGGATTAATACTCAAAAGCAGCAAGCCCTCAAAATTAAGTTTGTTTTTGCCTTTTTAAGTGGATCTTTGGCAAGAGATTTCTAGTGAAATTAGATTCTGAGTATTTTTCTTGCTTATGGAAAAGAGGTTGGAAGAGGGAACCTGAGCCGTAGAGAGTGAGGAGTAATACCCTGGGGTTCTTGGTCGCCTAGGAATGGCCTAGCTTGTCACAGATTAAAAGTCACAGAATGGGGAACTCATGTACAGCATGATGACTAGAATTAACAATACTGTATTGCGTATTTGAAAGTTATTAAAAGTGTAGATTTTAAATGTTATGACTACACACATTCAAAAATGATGATTCTGTGAGAGGGCGGAGGTGTTAACTAACCTTATTGTGGTAATCATTTTGCAGTATAGATGTTTTTCACTTCATCATGTTGTATACCTTAAGCTTATACATGTTATATGTCAATAATATCTCAGTAAAGTTGGAGAAAGCCACTTAAAAGTACTCACCTCTTTGAAATCTGAGTTTTAAACCTTATCAACCAACCGGTTATTATACCATTTGCTTGGTATTAGTCACGACCCCAGCCTAGGGCCCACGCCTCTTCCTCTCTGTTGATTGTTTTTTTTTGTGTGTATTGAGATGTAATTGACATGTAACATTATATTAGTTCCAGGTGTGCTACATAGTGATTTGGTATTTGTATATATTGTGACATGTTCACCAGAGTAGGTCTAATTAACATCCATCACCACACATAGTTACAATTTTTTTTTCTTGTGATGAGAACTTTTAAGGTCTACCCTCTTAGCAACTTTTCAATACGCCATACAGTATTATTAACTATGGTTGCCATACTGTACATTACATCCTCCAGACTTAGTTATTTTATAACTGGAGGTTTGTACCTTTTGACCGCCTTCACCCATTTTGCCCATCCCCCACCCCCCAAGGTGTGTCTTTTTTGGTGAGTGGAGGCTTTGAAGCCAGACGGACTGGGTTCAGGTCACATCTCAGCCCCTTGGTCTCAGTGTGACCCCTGTCTGGTTACCCAGCCTTCCTGAGCTTGTTTTCTGTGACTTTGGAATGTGGGTACCTTTGAAGCTTGTTGTAGGAATTGAGTTAGATAATGTCAAAACACCTAGACCTGCGTCCGGCCATCCTCCCTGAATTTCTGGAGGGAGAGGGGAGCCTGGGCACGTGCCTCATTCAGCTCACCTTAAGTACCTACTTATTGGACTGGGCAGTGTGTTTAGGGCCAACTGCACAGTGCAGTTCTTACTCTTGGGATAATTTTTGCTTCTTTGTCTCTCCTAGTTAACGAGGTTTAGGTTCATTAACTGCTTGCTGCTGACTGCTTCAATTTTCTTGTGTGTGGGAGGGAGAAGCAGCTTCCTCTTGTTTTCCCACCTTTGCTAAATGCCAGTACCACTTCCTACATTAATTACAGGGCTTCCCAGCTCCCTTTCCTGAGTGCCTGTCCTGGGGGAGGGGACAGGAGGAGTCCACCTGCTCTCTGGTTGGTTTGTTCCATCATTGAATAGACGCTAATTGAGCCCTTACTTAGTGCCAGGCTCTGTGCTAAGTGCTTGTTCTTTTTTTTTTTTTTTTATTGAGTTGATGGGTTACAATCTTGTGAAATTTCAGTTGTACATTAATGTTTGTCATTGGTGTTGTAGGTGCGCCACTTCACCCTTTGTGCCCACCCCCCACTCCACCTTTCCCCTGGTAGCCACTAATCTGTTCTCTTTGTCCATATTTTTAAATTCCTCATATGAGTGGAGTCATACAGAGATTATCCTTCTCTAACTGGCTTATTTCACTTAGCATAATTCCCTCAAGGTCCATCCATGTTATTGCAAATGGAATGATTTAGTTCTACGTTGCAGCTGAGTAGTATTCCATTGTATATATATACCACATCTTCTTTATCCATTCATCTGTTGATGGACACTAAGTGCTGTTCTTAATGATCTAATTTCATTCTCTTAAAGGCCTTAAGTGGGAGCTGGCATTCCTACTACGTCCACTTTGCAGATGAGGGCCCTTTTCTGGTCCCAGGGTTCATAGCAGGGTAACAGGACCATGGTACCTACACCTACAGTGCTGCCCTTCTCTCCCACCCCTCACTCACTGATAGGGTTTCCTGGGGTGGCTTGTCTGTACAGAACTGGTCAGCTTTTAAATCATGTAGGGGGCTGGCCCAAAGGTCACTTTCAGTGAGTGGTATGGGGACTGTAGGTGCTGCAGAGTTGGGGGGTGGGGAGAGGAACTTGGGGGATCACTGCCAGTGCTCACAGGGAGAGCACGCTGGTGGAATTAAGCAGGGATATTGCAGCTGCATGAGCCTGCTTGCTCTCTTTATTTCGAATGGCTCCTGAAAGACTGCCTGGTATGCCAAGTGTCTATTTGTGGACGCTGTAGACAGGATTTGTTTGTTCATAACCTCCTTTTCTTTTCTGCCATTTTAGTCCTACATTCTAGATGCTTTTGGATGACTTCTGGGAGGGACTGCAGTGCCCTTAGATTATCCATAATAATTATGAAGATGTCCTGCCCTTCAGGGCTGCATACTGGACTTCCTCACTTAACTTTCAACATCAAAACATGTAGGTAAACAGCCTAACGGAAAGATCAATGATTCTGGAGTAGATTTGGTGTGAAATTTCAGCTCTCCCTTAATGCCCTTGGAAAAGTTTCTTAATTTTGGGACCTCAGTTTCTCCATCTATAGAATGGGAATCATTGTGCTCAGTGAGAAATAATGTTTGCCTGGGACATCTAGAGTAGAGTTTGGCACCTGGTAGGTGTTCAGAGGTTTCCTTATTCATTTCAGCTCGATTCAACAGGTATTAAATAGATTTAGTGTGCCAGACTTTGTACTAAACGCTGGCAGTTAGAAAGATTAGTGAGATGGGGTTTCTGTCCTGGAGGAACTTGAAATCTAGTGGTCAGGGCTGACACATACTCATCATGAGGAGGTTCCCGTGCCAAGACCCAGCATGTGGCAGGAGAGACAACAGGAGCATTTCCTCTGCCCCAGGGCTTGGGAGATTCTTTCTTTCCTGAAGGAGGTGATACCTAAGCCTGCTCTTGAAGGACTGCGTAAGAATTAACCAAGCAAAGGAAAGTGGATGGGTTGCAGCCAAAGCAACAGCATGAGCAATGGGTGGAGTATGTAGAACTGTATGCAGCCAAGATTTGGCTGGAAGCGGGCAGGCCTGGGAAAGGAGCCCAGAGAGCTGGTGTCTATGAAGGGCCTGGTGGGCCTTGCTGAAAAACTTAGAAGATGTAAAATTTGCTAGGATGAAAAATCAAAATGTAAGGAAAAGGGGCTGGCTCTGTGGCTGAGTGGTTGTGTTCGCTCGCTCCGCTTCGGCGGCCCAGAGTTTCACCGGTTCGGATC
This sequence comes from Equus asinus, assembly GCF_041296235.1. Classification (NCBI taxonomy): domain Eukaryota; kingdom Metazoa; phylum Chordata; class Mammalia; order Perissodactyla; family Equidae; genus Equus; species Equus asinus. Next base: position 99,713,996 of record NC_091793.1, read on the forward strand.
CTGGGCGTGGACATGGCACCGCTCGTAGGGCCATGCTGGGATGGCATCCCACATGCCACAGCTGGAAGGACCCACAACTAAAAATATACAACTATGTACCGGGGGGCTTTGTGGAGAAAAAGGAAAAATAAAATCTTAAAAAAAGGAAAAAAATTATATAAATAATGTTTAATAGCACTGTCATACATTTTTTAAAAAAATTCTTCTCCCCAAAGCCCCCCAGTACATAATTGCATATGCTAGTTGTGAGTGCCTCTGGTTGTGCCATGTGGGACGCCTCCTCAGCGTGGCCTGATGAGCGGTGCCATGTCCCCGCCCAGGATCTGAACCGGTGAAACCCTGGGCCGCCGAAGCAGAACGCACTAACTTAACCACTTGGCCACTGGGGCCGACCCCTGTCATACATTTTTGTAGTGTGCAGTCTGGCTAAATAAATTATGGTGCATCCATGCAATAGCGTATCTGCAGACGTTAAAAGAATGAGGTAGAATTATATATGCTCTTAAGGAAAAACTTGCAAGAATATTACTAAGTGAAAAAAATACATATGCATAGAGTATCTTTGGAAGTATATATGAGAAACTACTTATGGCGATGGCCTTTGGGAGGGGTATGGAGGTCTGGGATAGACGACAGACTAGCATTTAACTGCAGACCCTTTTGTACTGTTTGGCCATTTTTCCACATACATGCATTTCTTTAAAAAAGGAAAATACTGTAAAGAAATGACTAATGTTGGACATTATCAGGTGAGCCGGAAACCAAGAGGCAGAGTTTAAAAATAACTTGTGCTACTGTACTGTAATGCTATTATGCAGAATGCTAGATTATTTCATACTCTGACAATAATACCATTCATGGGGGGTTTTAGAATTTGCCACTTTCACATACATTATTTCAGTCAGAATTAATCACTTCCATCTGTGCTCTCATAGCAATTAAAATATTTTAAGAATTATAATGTTAAACGATGCTCTGTAAAGTTTGGAAAAGAAAAGAGTGATATTATTTGTTTAATGCAACGTCCATGATTTTATTCCCTTTCATTCTTTGCATATACCTTTGTGAAAAATACAATTGTAACTAAAATATACATTTACTTATAGGCTCTTCTGTTTCATATGATTTCCTGTGCTTTCCCAGGTGTTGTGTAGTTGTTCTCTTTTTCTTTTTGAATAGCTGCTATTTTGTGGAACACCGTCATTCCTTTACCCGTGGCCCCTGTGATTTGCTCCTGCTCAGGCGTACTCTCTATCATAGCTGGGCTGGTTTGTTGGATTGATGTCATCTCTTCCTAGACCCTTGGGGCTGGGATGGCCTCTTTGTCACCAGAGTGCAAGGCACAGGGGAAGGGCTTGGCAAGTATTTTTGAAGGAACGGATGTTCCTTTTGGGCTTTACAACAGCATTTTAAGGTAGAGATGGTAGATATGGGCAGTTATCAGCCAAGGGAAGAGATTCAGGTTAAGCTGTCCTCCCAAAGTTACACAGCAGCTGTAAGTGGCTGAACTCGACCTTGAATTCATTCTCCTAGCCCCAGCCGTCTGTCCACTGTTCTTGAAATCAGAATTTTCAGTAGGTTTTGCTGGAGAAAGCAATGGTTGGGTTTCATGTAGGAGGGGCGAATGGGATTTTGACCTTTTTGAGAAATTTATTGCTCTCCTGTGTGTTCTGGTCATGAGTGAACTGGGTTCAAACCCCAGCAGCATCTTTGACCTTGGGCAAGTTACTTAATGTCTCTGGGCATTAGTAGTGTAGGTGGGAAGTGAGTACTCGCATACAGAGTTGGGAGAAGTAATGGGGACAACTGTTCTGGAAGGCCACCTGTCAATGTGTGTAATTTAAAACATTCCACCTCTGGGCTGGCCCCGTGGCTAAGTAGTTGAATTTGTATGCTCTGCTTTGGCGGCCTGGGGTTTCACCGGTTCGAATCCTGGACGCGGACATGGCACCGCTCATCGGACCATGCTGAGGCGGCGTCCCACAAGCCACAACTAGAAGGACCCACAACTACAGATACACAACTGTGTACTGGGGGACTTTGGGGAGAAAGGGGAAAAATAAAATCTTAAAAAACCCCGAAAAACAAAAAGCATTCCAACTCTTTGACCCAGAATTTCCAGTTCTAGAAATTTATGCTAAGGAAATAATTGTACAAGGACATAAAGTTAATATTATATGGATATTCTTGGCCGTATGGCTTAATAGCCAAAAAAAAAAAAGGGAAAAACAAATATTTACCTCAAAAGGAGCTTGGTGAAAAACTTGGTCACCCATACAATGGAATAATAAGCAGCTGTGTACAGGGTAAGAGAGAGCTGAGTGGAGTGATGTGGGAAGATATCTTCTATTTACTGTGAAGTTGAAAAACAGTAGGCTATAAAATAGTATGTATGCTATAATCACATTTATGCTTTTTTTCCTTCAAAGTATTTATTATGTAACTGTTTGACACATTTAAGAGTCTACTATGTGCAGGCCCTAAGCTAGGCCCCTTTAAATGGGTTTGTATATGTAGAAAAAAAGTATGGAAGATCTTTGGGTGCTGCGGTTGAACAATTCTCCCTTTAAAAAAAATTAATTTTATACTATTTTTTCATTATTTATGTATGACTTTTGTAATCCGTATTTTGGAAAACACAAAACATCTTCCTCTGTTCTTAAAAAAATATAAAAACATAGCCATTCCCTTCCTCTCCACCTCCAAATTTCAACCCTTAAATTTTCTTCTTAAATTTTTAAGAAGTTAATTACTACAGTTCTCTTCTGGTTGGTCTAAAGAGAAGACCTTGTGTTTTATCCCGAATTGCTTTTACTCCATAACAAATAGCATTTGAGTGCCTCCTGTGTGAATGAATGCGCTGAATTTGGCAGTGATACTGCAAACGTCTACAGTGTGTGTTTGACAGCATCACTCTAAATCATTGAAAGAGTGCTTAAGAAATTAAATCATGTTAGCATGAAAAACTTTTCGGGTGGTTTGGGCCAAGTTACTCAGGTGTCCTTGACATATCTAGTTTTAACTTTCCAGGGGGATTCCTATTTCTGGAATGTAGATTAAACTGTCATTGGGTCCTAACCTTTTTTATTTTATGGTTTATAGATCACAGGTAGAATTGTTGTTTTGCAATTAATGGTAGAAGCAGAGTCTCTTTTTGTGGGGAGGGGAGAGTGAGTGGATGGGGGAGGAGAGGGAAGAAAGGATATAGAGGAAGATGGTTTTATATATATATATATATATGTATATTTTTTGGTGAGGAAGATTGGCCCTTGAGCTGTTGTCTGTTGCCAGCCTTCCTCTTTTTGCTTGAGGAAGAGTGGCCCTGAGCTAACATCTGTGCCAGTCTTTCTTTCTCTATTTTGTATATGGGTGGCTGCCACAGCATGGCTTGATAAGTGGTGTAGGTCTGCACCTGGCATCTGAACCTGTGAACCCGGGCCACTGAAGTGGAACATGCTGAAGTTATATCATCTATGCCATCGGGCTGGCCCCTGTAATATATTTTAAAATTCAAACTAGATAGTCCTCATTGAGAATGAAAAAATCAATCTTGATGTTCATGTCTCCCTTTCAGGTCTTCCTACTGCAAAAAAGTTGTTTTTAATATATTTTAGATTTACAGTCATTAAAAAAAACCTTACAACTTGTAATCAACTTGATTATTTGTGGGTTTTACAATAATGTTTTACTAAATCATAAGTAGGTAGCTTTACTGCATGGGGGCTTGAGGCTATGCTTTAGATTTTTAAATTGAATTCTTGGCATCATGTATGAATTACATTGTAAAAGAACTACTATTTTGAGAAAAAATTGAGCAGATCTCTCTTTTTTTAACCAGTGATACTAAAGGTATGTTTAAGTCTACTTTTGAGTTTGCTGGAACAGATGACACGACTCTAAGAGGAAAGATGACGGGCTTGGAGCTGGACAGAGCTGAGTATGGATTTAAGTTCTGCCAGTTCCAAACTGAGTGGCCATTTACAAGGCTAATCCTGCCTTGCTGGTTGTGAAGACTGAGAGATAATGTGTGTAACACACCTGCTGCCTTATCTAGTCAAATGTTCAAGTACTGGTTCCTCCTGAGCTCTTACTGTTGAGATGGGGCTTCCCTGGCTGTGTTTCCTCTGTGCCTCTGTAAGATTGTCCTGTAGCTGTCTCTCTATTTATACCTGTGTGTGATCTGGTCCCAGAGGTGACTGGCTGGTGGGCACAGTGTTGTTCATTGAAAAGTTATGACAAGCTGGAAGTTGGTCGTTGTTATTGCCGTTGAACTTTCCAGTGTAGTGGATGGTTACCATGTATTAATATGTGCTACTCTCTTTTTAAAAGCACTTTTTGTAGGGGTGGAGTGTAAATGCCAATGTAAAAATGTTAATCTTTGGAAACCCAGAGCTGGGCTCCTGTTATCGGCCACTTGAGTGTTATCAAATCTGCTGGAGGCTAACCAGATCCTGTTATGGAATCCTCCCCCACCCACCCTAAATCCTATGCCAGAGGGTGACTTGCCGGAGGACAGACACTGTAAACTGAAGCTTCTGCTGTGGCTGTCGTGGCTTAAGATTTTCCTTGGGTTTTTACAGAATGGAATAATGACAAAACCTCCGAGTTGCATGGGTGGACTTCTTAATACCCATCTCCAGTCACACTGCCTCCCTCCCTCCCTCCCCTCACCCCTCCTCCCCGTTTAAAGCTCTCTGGTCCTTTAAGGCTCCACCCAGCCCCACATTCCTGAGAGTGCTTCCCAGACTGCTCGCACTTCCTCTCCTGTGCTTCTGTCTGTAGTAAACACATTATCACAGGCACTGCTGTCCTTACCTTTTTTGTTAGTCTCAGCTTATGGCTGACCCGAGGGCATCCTCCAGCCCTGCATTCTGCTCACTTTTCTTTGCCTCTCCTACCTGGAAGTGATGTGGAGCTCCAGTACACCACTGCTGATTTCACAGACTTACACACATAAGATAATAAGTTAAATGATACGCTGGACTTTTTATGGTGTAGTTTGCTGTTTTTACATACACACATGATGCATGTTATCTACTATTGATTTGTATTTTACAAATGATTTCTAATGATTGCATGTAGTTCATATTCCTGTCTGTAGGTGTAACATAATTTTTTAACTATTTACTTATTGTTGAATTTTAAAGAACGTTCTCCTTCTGCAATTTTGTTGAAAGACCTCCAGCGATTAAACTTATTAAAATCAACCTAATACAGTAGTTAAAAAAATAAATTTGTAGAATCTGTTCATTTTATTAGTATCTGAGTAATCTCTGTGGTTCGCCGTTGTTATAGGTGTCGTGGGGTACACTGAGAAATAAGTATTAAAGTACTAAGGATAAAATAAAACGTGTATACCAATAGAAATTGATGTCAGGTATTTAAATAGACTGTTAACTTAGGTTGTCTGCTTAAGTTCTTTAATACCTATTTTGTCTAAGTGTTCATCAGCAGTTCAGATGTGATCTCTGCTTTATTACATACCTACTGATCAATCCATTTTATTTTAAAAAGTATTTCAAAGTGGGGCCAGCCTGGTGGCGCCACAGTTAAGCGCGCATGTTCCGCTTTGGAGGCCTGGCGTTTGCCGGTTTGGATCCTGGGTGTGGACATGGCACCACCTGGTAAAAGCCATGCTGTGGTAGGCATCCTGCATATAAAGTAGAGGAAGATGGGCATGGATGTGAGCTCAGGGCCAGTCTTCCTCAGCAAAAAGAGGAGGATTGGCAGCAGATGTTAGCTCAGGGCTAATCTTCCTCAAAAAATAAAAAAATAAAAATAAAAAAAGTATTTCAAAAGACATAAGTACATGTGCTCCCCCTGCCCCCGCCAGGAAACCCCAAACCTGTTTAAAATGTAATGTCCACCAAGGTTGCTGTCCAGGCACTCACAGTTGACATTATGTCTGTGGTTGTTCCCTACTGAGCATAGTGGAGGGTGAAATGCTGGAGAGGATGTAGGTTATGTAGGCACTGAATGATCAAGGGACTGTGCTTGACTGAAGTGGATCTGTGCTTGCGGGCACTGGGGTGTTGTGGGGTCTGTGAGCGTCCAGGAATTAGCAGCTTTTTCCCTGCCCTGTGTTTCCAATACCTCAAACGGTATTAACCAACGTGAGCAGCTTTCAGGACGGCTGGAAGGGAAGGTAGATCTGGACTGGGACAGTGCTGAGCGCTCAAGTTGTAAGTATTGCGCCTGAGCGTTTATTTGGGGAGAACCCGAGGCCTCCCTCCCCTGCTGTCCCCTCGGGTCCCCTGGGAAAATAAATAGAGCGAGAGGGGGGAAGCTTCAGTTCTGGATGGGGGTAGGACGACTGATCAGCTCATCAATCAGGAGAGTGTGTAATTATGCGGAAAGGACAGAAATCACTCCCTGAAGGCCACAGACTTGGGGATTTGCCCAGAAGAGGACCTTACAGCTGCTAACAGTAGCCCTATTCAGTTTGGGTGCATAATGATTTTAAAACTAATCAGGAACCAAAGCCGGAGGCTGGGGACAAACACAAATATCTTGTTGACAGAGCAAACATCTAGATTCTGTCAGATAGGAAGTTGCTGAGGAAGGTCAGAGTGGTGTAATGGTGTACGCCAAGCCTTCATCCTTAAACAGATGGGCCCCTGAGGTACCATCTGCAGCTCCCCAGGGCCCTTTGAAATCACTTCCTATAAATTAAATTATCATAAGTAGTATAGAGAAGTTAGTATGGAGGCTGTACCTGAGGTAAAACTAGACAAAGAAAGGAAATTTCCACTGGAGTTACCCACTTCCTCTTCCTCCCTTGCCTTATAAATAGACCTGAGACTATTATTTTGGTCAGCTTTCTTGTTTAGTACTTAAATATCATCGCCTCCCCCAAATAGCCATCCAGAGTAAACTTCCCTTTCTCCTCTTAAGCTCGGACAACTGCACTTATCCCTACCTAAGCCAGTGTCAGCTGGATGCTTTTCATAAACTGTCCTGCTATTTTTGGTTTTCTGTTTTGGTTGAGGAGAAAGTAGTGTTTTGTTTCTGGTTTTTTCTTTCATCAAAGGAATTTGTGTTCTGGGAAGGCAGGGGGAGGGGTTGTTCCTCAGCCTGGGTCAGAGGAGGAAAAGGTGTGGCATCATATGTAAGCTGCTCATTATAAATCTTAATTGGTGATGTTTTTAATAAAACATTTCAATAAAAACATTTAATAAAACACTTCAGAGCAGAAAGCAGGGTCTGCTGTACTCATCCTTTGATTTATTCAACGGTTATTGGCACCCCTATGTGCCAGGCATGGAGGATTCACGATGGACAGTGTAGCCTGTGTTCTCAGCGACAGAGACAGAGGAAATGGTAAAGTGAAGTTTTCAAGGTGCGTATGGAGCGTTAGAGGAGGAGGAGGAGTGAGGGGAGACTTCCTGGAGGAGGTGATTGTTGAGCTGCGTATCAAGGGAGTAGCAAGGTGAGGTGTGGGTAGAGCAGAGGGGATGCGAGCTGAGGCCTGGAAGGTAAATGGTGTGGTGTGTGTGGGAACAAAGTGGCTAAGTGTGGAGGGAGCCTGGAGTGCAGGAGGGAGCTGCAGGAGAGGCCAATGGAAAGGTTGATTTGGAATAGCAATGAAGAGGAAAAGCCAGGGAGGGTGCATGTGGATACCTTGATTGTAAGGAACAGAGTCAGAGTCAGGAAGTTGGACTGTTAGCATATCAGACCCGCTGGCTTGGGTTTTCTGGGTGAAGTGGGAGGAAAAGGCGTTTACTAGACCAGGGCTAAGGAGTTAGAGCAGGGTTGAGGAGAATGATGATAAAGGTTTGAGATGGTTGTTGAGGGAAATGGGGGGCACTTTCTAAGATACTGAGAGCCTTTCTGGGTTAGAGACATTCAAGGGTAGTGGCATCTCTCTGTGAAAGGTGCGACTTCTCTTTGGGACTTTTGGGCCCAGGATTTAGGTGTGGAGAAGCCGTGTTGTGGTATTGATTCCCATGGTGTGGCAAAACAAGAGGGTTGCAGGAAATCGAGGGTGCTGGCAAAGGGGGTGAGTCAGATGATGAGCGGTGGGATCCATGCTGTTTAGGGGATGAGGAAGGGGTCACACTCCAGGGACATCAAAGAGCAAGTGCCCCGTGAGTGAGAGGGAGTGAGAGCTGGAAGGAAGGAAGATGTGGTCATCAAGCGAGAGCATTGAATGGTGCCCTCTGACTCTGAGCTGTGACCCTGGGAATGGCTGACTAGAGTCAGGAGCCAAGGATTAGAGGCACAAGTGCCCTCAGTGACAGTAACTGCGGTTGTACGTGCTTCCCACCCCTCCATGCTCTCGTTCCTTTAGGAACTGACCTTTGGCTGAAGGGAAAATTGTGAACTAAGTCCCTCCCCCTGTTTTCTTGGTGGATGAGGGGAAATTACCAAACATAGATAGGTGACAGCTGAGAAATGGGGAGGAGGGTGGTATGACTGTGAGTATTGCGAGTTTCAAGGGAGGATGAATTTTTTACATGAGGTTGGAAGAGAAGTGGGCTCAGCCAGCATCTGCCAGTGGAGAGAGGCCGCATCAAGGGGGCGCAGAGGGGATGGGAAGTTAGTGTTTAATGGATGCGGAGTTTCCATTTGGGAAGCTGACAAAGTTCTAGAGATAGACGGTGGTGAAGGTTGCACAACACTGTGAATGCCACTGTACTTCATGCCACTGAAGTGTACACTTAAAAATGGCAGATTTTGTGTGGCATATATTTTACCACAATAAAAAAATAAAATGTTGGTGGAGGGAGAAAATGATGATCGCTACCCTTGACAGTTTTCCAGGTACAAAACAGACACTTAGTAAATACTTGAGTGTATGCTGTGGATTTTGTTAAGTGCTTTATGTGTATTTTTATTTAATCCTCACTTGTAGAGATGAGGTAATCCTGGTGTACAGATGAGGAATCTCAGGTTTGAAGAGATTAGGCAACTCCCCAAGGTCATACATCCAGAAATGGTGGAGGCTGGGTGCTACCAGAGGCCCCTGCCTCCAAAACCCTTACCAGTAACCCCCTAGGGAAGTTAACAATGGAAAGAAGATTCCAGAGGCTGTAGTGGAAAGGGAGAGGGAGGGAGCTGTTGATAGAGGGAGGACTGGAAGAGGGGAAATAGATGAAGAGGGGAGGGTGGGGAATGGGAGAGAAGCAGGACCAGGGCGTGAGAGGTCAGCTGCAAGGACTACCCTCCCATGTTCCAGCTGAGCATGAGCTGTGATGGAGCTGGCTGAAAGTCCAGGTACCACTGACCTGGTCTCACAAGTGGACTGGGGGCTGCAGAGAAGCATAAGGGCCCTGTGTGGAGTGTGTCTGCTGTCTATAGACAGTCTTGGCAGAAGATTCTTCCCAGACTGGGACCTGGAGTGGGAGGGGCTGGAGGTCTGCACAGTGCAGACCTGTCCAGACCTCCAGGAGTGGAGTGGGAGGAGCTCAGCCTGTACCCCCTTTCTCATCTTCCTCTGAACTTCCTTCCTGCTGCCCATTGAGTCTGAAGTCGGCAACCTGATACTGACTTTAGGTGCATCAATACGAGGAGGAGGGGGCTGTGAGAAAGATTGACTGTTTTTCTAAAGCCCGAAGAGCAAGGGTGAGGTCAAATCACAGCCTCTGTAGGTGATCGGCAAACTGCACACATTTTGCTGCAGATTTTCTTTCTTTTTAACAGAATGGTTGAAATACATAGATTAGGAGATAGATTTTACCTGGCTCCTCACGGGTTTTTGAGGTTGTAACCTAAACTCTTACGGGGTGTCCTGTCTTCAGTGGGGTCCAGTGGCATTCGTGACCCCTGGGTAGAGATGCAGGCCTGTCTCAGATATTGGGATTTCTCGAGGTGTTTGTGAAGTGATCTAAGCTGTTTATAAGGGAAGTGCTCTCTGGGGAGTTCCTGTTATCATTTTACTTCACGTGTTTACTTTGGATTCAGCAGAATTCCTTTATTCTCCTGCTGGTGGTTTTAGATTCTGCGCTAAAAGGCAGGCTGCTTGAGCAATGCTTTCTGTGTAGCAGTGGTGACAGTGGTTTGTGATTATATAATAATTCTGAATAAATAAAGAGATGTTCTCATGGCAGGTCTGGTAAGGGCGGCCTGGAAACTGGCATCGTTAGGGATTAAGTTGCACTGCAGTGAAATTTTGCAGCTGTCAGCTGTGCATCCGCACGTCAGCTGTAACCTCCAGGTGTAAATAGACCTTCATCAGCATCATTGGAAAGTCCTGGGAGGATCTGGAGTGCAGGGGGCTGCTATCCATCAAAAGTCGTTTACAGAATCTTGTTCCTGGCTATGATGTGTCTTACCCCCAGTAGCTGGCTGGATCTATAGAGCCTTACAACAATTCTTTTCAAGGAAAGGTAGAGAGTTTATATGCTTGCTGTGCCAAATTCTGATGACTCATTTAACTGTCCCCTTTTGTGCCCTTTTTCTCCAGCTAAGAAACATTTAGGGGCTAAGTAGAATAAGGCAAGTGGGATTTACCGTCAAATGAAAATAGGACTAAGATGGTGATTACTAAGGGTATCCTTAGTTTGGGGAGATAATAATGGCTAACATTATAGTGAGCGGTTATCTTCTGGGCCAAGTGCCATCAGGTATTACTTAACAGGCTCCTTCAGAACAGGATTTTGTCTTTTGTTCACAGCTATATTCCCCAGCCATTAGCAGTGCCTGGCACTGAGTAGGCTCTCCAATGAATGAACTTAATGCAGATAAGGATTCTGAGGCATGGAGGGAGGTTAAACTTTCTGCCCAAGGGCACACCATTAATAACTGGGATTCCTTGACAGAAGGTAGATGAAGAAAGTGGAAAGCACAGAGAATAGTGGTTTGTCTTCAGAACCCCTTCATTGAAAATGCTATTTACTGTGGTTTTAGAGTGTCTTGAGTTTTACAAAAGGAAATTTCTCCGTCTATTAAAAAATACTAATTTTATGATTAATTTTATTAACAATAAATATAATTATATGATGTAGTTTTATAATGTTATGAGGATTAAATGAGAAAGAACTTAGAACAGTGCCTGTACTTTGTAAGTGCTATATGTGTTTGAAAATTTGCCTTGAGTGTCATTTAACTTTTAAAGGATGTTTGATTGTTTACTTGGATTTAATTTTGAAATAAAGACAAATTTTTTTTTTTTTAGCTATGAAGACTGTCTTTAAGAATAGACCTGGGGCCAACCCTGTGGTGGCGTGGTTAAGTTTATGCACTCTGCTGCGGGCGGCCCAGGGTTTCACCAGTTCGGATCCTGGGCGCGGACATGGCACCACTCGTCAGGCCATGTTGAGGCAGCGTCCCACATGCCACGACTAAAAGGACCCACAACTAAAATACACAACTATGTACCAGGGGGCTTTGGGGAAAAAAAGGGAAAAAAAAAAAAAAGAATAGACCTGAGGGGCCGGCCTGGTGGCACAGTGATTAAGTGCGCATGGTCTGCTTTGGCGGCCTGGGTTCGCCAGTTCGGATCCCAGGTGTGGACATGGCACCGCTTGGCAAGCCATGCTGTGGTAGGTGTCCCACATATAAAGTAGAGGAAGATAGGCATGGATGTTAGCTCAGGACCAGTCTTCCTCAGCAAAAAGAGGAGGATTGGCAGCAGATGTTAGCTCAGGGCTAATCTTCCTCAAAAAAAAAAAAAAATAATAATAATAAAGAATAGACCTGAATGAGAAACATTACACAGAGATATAATAGGAAGCCAAGAGTGCGGTCTGATTTTAATAATAAGAATATTATGTTACCATCTAAACAGTACATGAATACCAAATATTTTATTAGCCAAACAACTAGAAATACAACATTTTAGTAGGCATTGTCCATGGAGCACCAAGAAAGCATATTATAAGAAAGTATTATTGTTTAGCCCAGTAGTCTAAACATTTTTGACACAGCAGTCCTATCAATAAAATACTTTTTTGCTCACACCTGCAAGGTTTGTATATTTATGAATTATAATCATTATAAAATACACAAAGATAGAAGTAAAGGAATGAGACAAGTAAACGTTATTAGACATTCTAATATTTTCTTTCTGTATTCCAGAAGATCGCTTGCACCCTTCACTTTTGATCTGGTTTAGAAAGCCTGAAAGTGATCTAGACGAGAAAGCACACAGCATTTTTTGAAGGAGGGTTTGCTGCTCTTGTGGAGTGTCGTGTGGATGAGACATTGAGAGAGGTAAACTGCCAGGCAGATTGAGTGTAGGATGTTTTGGGGAGTAAAGCAGAAAGCTGTCTCTCTGGCCATCTGCTTGAATGTGTTGGTGAGGTGGTCACAAACCAAAGTGCTAAGGATTAAAGTGTCCCTGTTGGAATGGTCAGATCACTTCCTCATAACTGATTGCTGGGCGTGCTGGAATAGAGGAAAAAATATAGTACATACAGAAGGTATGGAAAATTGCTCTTAAATTTGATAGGTGTTTCAACTGTTTGAGAGGGTTAGACCTGAATGGAGTGATAAGGCAGTCAAGTTAATAATCATCTGGAAGTGAGACGGTGGAAATAAGATGAAATTACTGGACTGGACCTTGGCAGGAAGTATAGCGAGTGGAGGGGTAGTGAGGAGGCGGCTCTAATCTCAGCCACCAGGAGAGGCCAGGGTGGAGGCCGCTGACGTCTGTGGAAAGGCAAGAGCAGAGCCTAGAGTGTGGCTTATTGTCCTTATTGTGGGATATTTGCTGGCAAATTTGTCTCAGTTTCCCCACATATTAACATTTTCTAAGCTTGTTAAAAAGTCACCTGTTTCTGGATTTAAGTACTATTGGAATATTTTCAGTAGAAGCATTTCACAATAAGAGAGAAAGAAGCCTCTTCTGGAAATTGGTGGGCCAGATATTAAAGAACCAGAGGACGTAGCAAATATGGACCATTGGTGGGTACCTTCCATTCCCTAAAGAACTTCTCTGAAAGATGGGATAGATAGAAGGACCTAGTCTTTGGCAACATTCAGCCCTGGAGAAGTTTTCTTAAATGATAGTGATGATATCATTCAGAGAACATTAGTAATAAATATTCCTGCCCTTCATTTTACATAAAAAAGGCTTAGTCACTCATAAATAATTAGTTGATGTGTTTGTGGCTTCAATGGGGAATTTGGGAAACTGTGATAGTTGGCAAATACTTACAAGTGACAGGAATAGAATTAGAAACTGGTAAAATAAGGATTTGGGGTTGTTGGGAGTCCTTGAGAAAAGTGAGCTCACTAAAGGAATGAATCAAGGAAGAGTTACGTTGATTCCAGAAACATTACTCAGTAGGGGAATGCAACCATGCCCTTCTCACCCTTCCAGTGAGAAGCCGTGGGAGTGTCCAGTGGAGGGCCTGTCCTGTGGCAGGCGTGCCCATAAACCCTGCCATTCTTCCTTGCTGTTGTTTGTCCAGTAAAGAAGGATTTAATACTAACACGTGGCTGTAGTATACAGATTAGAATCTGCCAAATCCTATTTCAAGGACTGGGAAGGAAACAACATTCAGAACTATGTGTTTGTAGAAATGAATGAGGGCTTTTAAAAATTTTCACTGGGTGACCTTTGGCAGATCACTTGTTCACATTGAGTCTCAATTTCCTCCTCTAAAAGGAGAAGAAAATTTCATTGGAATAATCTAAAGCCCTTCGAGGTTCTAAATGAGTGTGTCCATTTTGAATAGATGAGGGTGGAAGGTGACGTTTATTTAACACTATCCACTGTGTATGTTCCAGGTACTTTATGTACAATAGTTCCTTTAATCCTCATTATTTCATTCACTCTGTAAATCATACTCACGAGGTAGGGATATCACTCTTCCCATTTTACAAATGAGAGTAACATGGACAAGTTCACTCAGCTATCACTAATAGGTATAAGCTGGAATACAATGAGAAATGGTCATGATAATAGTAACAGTGACTTGTAAGTTTTGAATGAAATGAAATACAGTGTTTAGGGTATTAGAATTGTCGTATTTTCTTTTCTTTTCTTTTTGCTGAGGAAGATTAACCAGCTAACGTCTGTTGCCAATCTTCCTTTTTGTTTTTTTTGCTTGAGGATGATTAGCCCTGAGCTAACTTCTGTGCCATTCTTCCTCCACTTTATCTGTGGGTTGCCACCACAGTGTGGCTGATGAGTGGTGTAGGTCCACACCTGGGATCTGAACCCTCAAACCCAGGTTGCCGAAGCAGAGCGCGCTGAAGTTAACCACTCTTTCTTGGAGCTGGCCCCAGAATTGTTCTATTTTCTCATAATTTACTTAGAAGTAAAATAAATTTTTAAAAGATAGCAAGATCTCAAATTCTATCCCTTGAAGACAAAAAACTCATTTTTTGGATTGTTGGGATTTGGGAGGGGGGCAATAAGTGACACCCCTGTTTTTCCTGTCAGTCTGAGTTCTGAACCAGTTCTGATAGAGACAAAGAGAAAGAAGACATCAGGAATTCAGGTTGCACCCTTTTTTACTGATAGAACTAATATTGGAGAATATAAGTATGTGTCAACAGAGGGCTTCCTAATACTGAATCCCACAATAATTAGGCTAACCTGGCTGCCCACAGACAGTGCTGGATCATCATATGGAAGCCTGCTCCTGGATGGCTGGAATGTTTGAGAAGACTTGAATGTGTACGTCCAGAGGGTAGCTTGGCACCTAAGAAGAAGAAGGGGGTGGCGCTGGGGCCCCATCCCCAGTTTCTGTTCCCAAGCTTCAAGCATTATCTAAGGCAATAGGCTTCCAGGAAGGGGTGAGTGGGGCCAGGAGCGAAGCCCAGATGGTAAGCTAGAGGCTGGCTCTCCACATAAAAGGGAACAGGAACCAGGCAGATCCCTTCCTTGCTCCCTCTCCCCCATAATAAATGCTATTCTGTTTCCTGAGACCAACAACATGCTGGATAAATTGTTTTCTTCCACTTGAGACACTGGCTTTTGTAAAAGTGGAGTTGGATTTAAAAACAAAACAAAACAAAAAAGCCCCTAACCATATTGTTGTTGTTGAGGCCCATGCTGCTTCTGTTTCCATTTTAGTAGAAGTCAAAGTAAAATATTCTGGCATATATCGTTCACTCGATGTTCTAAGAAAGTCACTGTAACTGATTGTGCTAATAGCATTGTCTTTCAGAATCTGAATTCAGACATATGCCTTTGGAACTTTAAAATACCTTGGTAATTCTAGTTTTTTGGGGAGGCGGTAAATAGATTGAAAACTTGGGGTGAACAAAAACTGCCCCTGGCCATATGGCTGTTGAAGTCTCTGCTGTGCGAGAGACCTAGTTTTAAAGTTGTTCTTTCCCCTCACATGCTGTTTTTTCCTAGGAGTAATGGAAGATATTGAGACTGAAAATTATTGTGGGCAACTGGCTTGTCATTTTCTAAAGTAACATTTTTATTCAACAAGTAAAACAAATTTACCCAACTAAATTATTCATAGGAATTACAAAACTTGTCATTTAGTGTGGATGTTGGGATATTCAGGTCATTTAGAAGGCTGTGGTTAAAAATAAAATGACCTAAATATATAGCTCTACTTTTTTTTTTTAAGGGAAGTTTAAGCTTTTAATTTTTGTTTGACATTGGTCCTAATTCTCTTTCTATTGGGAATGTAAGTAGCTACTCTTTCAGTGTTCTAAATAAAGAAATTCCTTCTCTTCTTGTTGGTTGTTTCTCATTGTATATGTGGCTCTGTTTTTCAGCCAGGTTATATAAGTCCTGTTTTCTTTCTGCTACATGAGGGATATATATGTGAGTGACAGAGAAACTGGAGAAGATGGTACACAAATGTCTCCTCCAAGGAAAACTGAAGACAGTTCGTTAATTGTTCTGATCACTTCTTTTATACTTTAAAGGAAGCAGCATTTAAAATATGAACTGGTCCCAGTCTGCTTTTGGGCAGTAACTGGAGCATAAAATGTTGAAAATCAATTATGTATTTAGGGAGATGAAACAGGCTGACATATTGAAGGCATATTGTATTCTGTTTGGTGGACAAAGCAGGGCACTTACCTCATATTCCTGCAGTAAAATGTGTCCCAAAGTGAGACAGAGGATAACACATCCTGATGTACCCAGACTTCACAGAACATGAGAGTATTTATGATATACTTGCCATTTTGTCCTGGGAAAAAGTCCTGTCTTAAAAATTGGCTCAGCTTTTTTGGTTGTTGGCTGATAAGTAAAGAATTTGATTTTTTTAGTACGTTCTTGGCCCCATTTATAGCAGCATTTGTAATGCATTATACATTCCTCATGCCAATTTGGTGATAAGATCTTCACAGGAGAGGGTAGAGAGAGTGTTAGGTTTCTTCTGTGACCCACTGTGCCTGACACAGTGCTGACCAGCTGCATAGCCATTTGATAACTTGCATGAGTGTTATCTTATGACCACTTGATAGGAAAGGCCTCTGAAGACTGAGCTGTTTCGAGCCTGAGGCCACATGGTTGGTAAATATCTGTATTAGTCTGCTAGGACTGCTGTAACAAAGTACCACAAACCAGGTGGCTTAAATAACACAAATTTATTGTCTCAGAGTGCTGGAGCCTGGAAGTCCAAGATCAAGGTGTCAGCAGGGTTGGTTCCTTCTGAGGCCTGTGAAGGAAGGATGTATGTATGCTCCTTAGCGTGTAGATGACAGTCTTCTCCCTGTGTCTTTTCACATCATCTTCCATCTATGTGTGTCTGTCTCTGTGTCCAAATTTCCCCCTTTATAAGGACACTGTCATATTGTATTAGGGCCCACCCTAATGATCTCATTTTACCTTTTTTTTTTTTTTTGAGAAAGATTAGCCCTGAGCTAACTGCTGCCAATCCTCCTCTTTTTGCTGAGGAAACCTGGCCCTGAGCTCACATCCATGCCCATCTTCCTTTACTTTATATGTGGGACGCCTACCACAGTATGGTTGCCAAGTGGTGCCGTGTCCGCACCAGGGATCCAGGCCGGTGAACCCTGGGCTGCCAAAGTGGAACGTGCGCACCTAACTGCTGCGCCACTGGGCCAGCCCCTCGTTTTAACTTGATTACCTCTGTATGAAGACTCTATCTCCAAAGAATGTCACGTTCTGAGGTCTTGGGAGTTAAGCCTTCTATGTGAATTTTGAGGAGGACACAATTCAGCCCATAACAGCAGCAGGTCTGGTGTCACACTCTCTTTTTCTCTCCTAATTCAACAACTTTCCTAGCCCTGGTTAATAAATGTTTGTTGTTTCATTTATATGCAGCTTGGACAGGGAAGGCCAGACTTTCTCCTCACAGAAATACCAGCTCCTCTCCTTACGGTTCCTGCCATGTTGGTTTATAGATTGAAGCCATTTCTTAGATTGAAGCCATTTCTTAGATGGTGATAGTTTTGCTTGAGGCTGTCTTTTAGCGAATTGTAAAAACATTTATCTTGTCCTCCTTTGACCCCTGGAGTATAAAAATACTTGTCATTTGATGTACACATTGGTTTGTCTTTTTTTTTAAAGATTTTATTTTTTTCCTTTTTCTCCCCAAAGCCCCCCAGTACATAGTTGTATACTCTTCGTTGTGGGTCCTTCTAGTTGTGGCATGTGGGACGCTGCCTCAGCCTGGTTTGATGGGTAGTATCATGTCCGTGCCCAGGATTCGAACCAACGAAACACTGTGCCGCCTTCAGTGGAGCATGCGAACTTAACCACTCGCCCACAGGGCCAGCCCCCACATTGGTTTTTAAAGAGATGTAAAGTGTGTGCTTTGCCTATGATTTTTTCCCTTTTAGTCTTTTTGGAATACTTTTTTTGTCCTGGCAGGGGAAAATGATCATCAGTATTTGAGGGTTTATATATAGGACATACAGCCACCTGGATAATTGGTCTCCTGACTATCAGGCAGCAGTGGAAATCAAGGTACCAGGTAGTGTTTGTACCTCAAGTTTGGATTGGTACTCAGAATGTAATATTTAAAAGATAAAATATATTATGTCTTATCACTTTGAATTTTCAATAATATTTAAAGGGATCCTCCTGCCAAACAGCATTTATGCCAAAAAGGCATCTGTTTATCTAAGAAATTTCCAAGTGTGCTGCAGTTTCTTCTTAGAGCTAGATGCAGTCTGTCTGATTTAAGATTGTAAACTCCTAGGGGGCGGCCCTGTAAATGTTAGGGAGTAAATATTTGCAGTGGTCCTGAGTTGGAAGACTGCAAACATATACTAGCTATACCTTTTGTGTGTGTGCTTCTCAGGTTAAATGCAGTTTTCAAAGTAGTTTTAAATTCGCTTATATTTTACATAGTTTTTTTTCTTTTTAAATGGAAAGATGCCATAGAAAGCAGCAGCAGGTAGAAATTTGAAAATAAGACCCTGATTGAAACAGTTTGGGACGGTCTCTTGTGCGTGTTGATTTACAGCCTGGCAGGACTCTTTTGGGGTGTGTGTGCATTTTGAATGCTATTATAGAACAGGCGTGGAGATCAAAACCTCTTGTCATTATTGCCCAGCATCCCACAGTTCAAAGGCAGCCAGTTACATAGTGCTTGGCAGGAAGCCTCCCATTTTGTATATTTGTTGGGAGAAAAGAGAGAATGAGGTGTCTGTGTGGAGCATTTTATAATGAAGGAAGAACAGCCCGGCTGCTGTAGACAGGTATTAAAAGTTTATCCCACCAGCCTCATACTGTATTTGCTACAGATGCATTCCCACCAGGCCTCCAGATTGAGAGGAAAGCCCACGGTTGTGCTGCACAGCTGTTAAGATAGTTAATACTGTTCTTCCTAAACTGTTGTGGGAAAGGCAGTATTTGGCTTTTGAGAACATGAACTTATAGTGCATTTGGGTCTTTGGGATCATTAACAACTTAATTCTAGCAAATAGTAAATTATGTTGGCTCTGGTAATTCGTTTTTAAAAAAAATTTTGCTAAAATATACGTAACAAAATTGACATTTTAACATTTTAAGTGTATAGTTTAATGGCATTATATACTTTCAGATTGTTGCTCAGTCATCATGACCATCGTCTCCATAACTTTTTCATCATCCCAAGAGAAACTCTGTACCCATTAAACATTAACTCCCCGTCCCCCTCTTCTCCTGTTCCTCTAACCTCTATTCTACTTTCTGTCTCTATGACTTTGCCTCTTCAACTACCTCGTATAAGTGAAATCATTTAATATTTGTCCCTTGTGTCTGGTGAGTCTGGTAGTTCTTAAGTTGTATCTGAACAGCTTTCAGCATATGCCATTTTCTTTTTGATCATAAAATAATTTAATAGATAACTTTAGAATATTAAAGCTCTAGGACAGAAGTTTGAAACGTATGCCCTCAGGGGCCAGAAAGTTGTAACATCTAATATTTATAGAGCAGTTGCTATATATCGGGCACAGCTCTAAGCACTTTGCAGGTAACAGCACATTTCCTCTCACACCAATCCTAGGAGGTAAATACTATTAATACCCTGGTTTTGCAGATGGGAAACTGAGTAATGAATTACTTGCCTAAGATAATAACGTGGCTGGTATGTGGCAGGGTGGAGATTTCAGCTCACCAGTCTCTGCTCCAGAGCCCGGGCTCCTAAGAAGCTCCTTGATTGTGCGCAGGTGGAGTGGGCAAAGGAAATCAGAATCCCAGACCTGGGAGGGAGTGAGCTGATGGTAAATGGAAGCTGCTCCTCAGCCCCAGTGTTGGGGTTCATTAAGGGAGGAGTGGAGGTGGATGTGCTGCTCAGCTACCGTAGGCTGTTGCTGAGCGGGAGTGCAGGTTTACTACTGCTGGCACTTCCAAATTTCCAAGAGAAGCCAGAACTGCTTATTTATGTATGACCTCTCAATTTCTAAGTGTTGGCAACCTAACTCAATTAAAAACAAAAACAGAACATGTGGGCCAGACAAAATATCTGTGGCCCACGAGTTTGAGACTTTTGCTCTGAAGGTTTCAGGATAACCTTTTACTTATCCAAGGCCCTCAACAGTTTGTACCCCTGGGACATTCATCACTGGCCGTTGTTTCAACGGGGAGGCGAGGTCTTGCTGATCTTTGCTTCCCCAACTGCAACGTTCATATAGCAATTTTCAGTAAATGTGTGCTGAGTGAATGAGTCTTTACAGCTCTCATGCTTTCTTCCCACGTGCTGCCAAGAGTTCACTGAAAGCCTAATTTAAAACAAAACAAAGCCAGTCGATTTTGAGAGGCCCATATCCTTTCATGTAGAGCTTCATAATTTATTGTTTTGTTTTGGGCTCCTTCGATTTAACAATGCTGATTAAAATGAGACTTGAAAGTGTTTTTTTTTTTTTCCTTTAGAGAGTTCTGCCAAAGAAATTCAAATATATGCTGGGTAGCTTGTATATCAGACACCAACCTGAACCTCCTTATTGTCATAACAGTTGCCAGCATTTATGACATGCTTACTGCATGCCAACCGCTGTGTTAATGATTTTGCGTGCCTTGTTTCTTTTAATTCAGAGTCACTTAATTCCGAATTTGTGGCTTTGGATTGAATTTTAGAATTGGAAGAGTTTGAATACATCTAATCCAATTTGCTAACTTTGCATTTGAAGCTGGTCAGGGCCAATGAATTTAAGAGATAGTCCAAGGTCACACATCTGTTGTACGGCACCACCAGAACCCTTTGGACACACATATCTGTGAGTGGTATAGATAGAACCCTCTTGGATACACACATCTGTTGTGTGGGATAGCCAGTGTCTCCTTTTTTTCTGGCCTCTCACCCAGTAGTCTTTTTCTAGACACCATAGTGTTTCTACTTTTATCTTTTCAATATCTGTGGGAAAACAGAGCTGTTAAGTGAAAGTGTAATAATGTGTTATTACTCCTATAAACGGCTTCTGAGCTATGGATCATTAGCAGGGTATTTGAAATGGTTTGCTAGTACAGGTGTGGGTTTGGATCATCTACGGTGCCTTTGAGAGATGCCTGGAGTCTGGAGTTACATGAGGCTAAGAGACGGAAGTCCTTAGCTCGTTAGCACAGGACCCTAAACTAAAAGGTCTGATTATCTTACAGATAATACTGTAATTCAAAATGTAAGGAGAATGTTTAACTTAAAACAGGTAATGTACATATGAATTATATAGTAATCATCACATTTATCTAATATTTGACCCTTTGCCCACACTTTGGTAGATGTCAGTAGTTTTTAGATCCAAGTTTGAAGCTGGAGGGCATGGTTTGAACCCTTCTCTCATTCAGCTGAAAATTACTAAGGCTTTTTCTTTTTAAAAATTATTTTCCCAGTAACAAAGGTAATCTATGCTTCTGGTACAAATTTTTTTAAAACCCAGAAAAGTAATTTTACCATCCAGAAATATACTGAAGACATTTAAAATAAAGTAGTAAATTTAATTTTATTTAAATTGAACAGAATAAAACTGGAATTAAAACTGAAGGAATTACTGAACTTAAATATTTTTTCAACTTTAATGTCTCCCACACACATCCAAAGAAGATTGCTCTAAAGTTAAAAAAAAAAAAAGTACATGAAAAAGACTGACAAGCCAGCACAGGAATCCAGATTGCTGTGACTTCAGAGTTCCTGTCTTTTCTACTTTACCATGTTGTCCACATGTGAGAGAAGGATAAACAATACAGAGTTCATATAATGAAGGGCTAGAGTGTGCGGCAGAGGCCATAAGTCACAGTTTGAAGAGAGCTTAAGAGGGGATTTGTAGACTCGCATTTAAAAAATAGAAAACGTAAGATAACCGAAAGTTTTTCCTAGGGAAATTGAGAGATCATTATTTTTTTCATAATTTCAAAATTGTATAAGAAAAGAGTTCTGCTTAAAAATAGGTTTTAAAACCTTGTTCACAACAGCCTGTGGAGGTATTCCTACTTTCATCAGTGAAGACAAAGGCTAATGGAGGGGAAGTGACATGACTCCCTTGAGGTGACACCACTTGTCAGGGGAGTGGCTGGAATGCCACCCTTTCTCAGCTGATGCTCTTAGTAGTCTATTACTTGGGCAGGAGATGGTGGCATTGCACAGGGACAGTTATGTATCACCTGACAATCTTGTTATCCTGAGCAAGGTTGCAATTTTGGAATTAAGCAGAAAAGCCCTCTGAGCAGCCCAGAATAGACAGTTCATGTGTCTCATGTGCACCTTTCTCCTGAGTGTGTGCCCGGGGCCTCGTCTCTTTTATCTGAAGACCGTTTGAATTGTGAACACTGATGTGTGTTCAGGGGTTCTAGCCATAAGGAGTGACAATCTGGAAGTTAGAATGGAGGCCAGCTGTAGAAGTCAGCGTGCTTGACTGTGTAAGCACATTAGCTTGGGAAGAACACGCGCTGTGCAGCCTGACAGGCCTTCCTGAGATCCCGTGGCAGGACGCTAACTGGGTTTTTGTGACCACTCCAGGCTAGGTCTTGTTAAATCCCCGCATATTTATCAGGTGCATACTGTGTACCAGGCCCTGGCCATATGATGACAAACAAATTAGGGTCCCTTTCTTACTCACAGTCTAGGAGGGCAGACAGCTTCATATGCACATACAAGACAGTGTAATAAGGGTCCATAGTAGAGATGAATGGGATATAGTGGGAGCACGGGGGAAATTGAGACCTCTGCTGTGGAGTGAATGGGAGGTGGCGGAGTCTTAGGGAGTGAATAGGAGTTGTCCAGGTCGAGTAAAAGGACACTCCAGGTAGAAAGAGATCCATGTAGGCTAATAAGGTACCTGGAACCTGGGTAGTAAACGTTAGAGACAATTTTACTCCAAAATGGTTAACCTGGGGCTTTTAAAAGTCCTTATGGATATTGTCAAAAACATGCAGGTAGTGAGGCTTATAATAAACCATTATACCGATCAACCAGCCTCACCAGTATTAACATTTTGCCAATCTTGTTTTACTAACCTTGCATTGTTTTTTATGTGGTTAGAGCATTTTAAAGCACATTCCAGGCATTATGTAATTTTACTTGTAAAGAGTTTGGTATGCATCTCTGATAAGGAAAGACACCCTCCTCAAAGCCATTATCACATAGTAAAGTAAGAATTATTCCCTAATACCCATCCAATATCAGTCCATATGCAGATATCTCCAAAACACAGGTTTTATACTTAAAGGGAACAGTTTCATTACCTACAAGATTAATTTATTTAGCGGGTCTAATTTTTTAGGGATGTTGGATAAATGGAATGTTACTCTAATACATGTTTTTGTTGTTGTTGTTTGGTTGGTTTTTTTTTTTTTTTGGTGAGGAAGATTGGCCCTAAGCTAACATCTCTTGCAAATCTTCCTGTTTTTGCTTGAGAAGATTGTCACTGAGCTAACATCTGTTCGAGTCTTCCTCTATTATATATGGGATGCCGCCACAGCATTGGCTTGATGAGCAGTGCATAGGTCCATGCCTGGGATCTGAACTGGGGAACCCCGAGCTGCCGATGTGGAGTGCACGAACCTAACCACTACACAACCGGGCAGGCCCCTCTAACACCATATTTTTATTCTTTCCTTTGGAAGTGTTATACAATTTATCTCGTCTTCTTTCTGATCTTTTTAACTCAGACTGGTCCTGATGGAGGGCTGTGATTTATGACTTTTTATATTACTTATTTGTCACATAGCAAGGGCTTTTCTGGGATTTGGAAAATGCTCAAACTCGGAGAGCTAGATTATAAATGACTTAGGGTACTCTGACTAGTTCCTTTGGTTTTGCTTCAGTTTTTCGCTCTCAGTGTCAAGTTCATGAGCTGGAAGTGTGGAGTTCATTTTACATGCTACTGCCCCTCCAGCCTTGAAAGCTCTTTCCCAGGAGGTCTTGGCATGGACCAGCCCAGAGTCATTACTTAGATGCCAGACTTGTTGCAGTCTCCACAGGCTCAGCTTGATCCTTCAGGGGTTGGCCTAAGTTGCCCTCCTTTTTAATGCGTTCCTCAACTGCTTCAGCCTCCCTTGGCCTCTTGTCCCTCTCCATTTCTCCTGCCCTGCACTTCAGCCCTTAATTGTATGCTAATCTATACTGGCTGTAGTTCCCTTGCTTGCAGGCAATATAAAGCAGTAGAAGGGATGGGAGCTTTGCAGCCTGCATAATCCGAATTCCTGAGCCTCTTTCCTCTTTTTTTTCTTTTTGAATTCTTGTAAAACACACACACTCTCACAACATGAGATCTACTCTCTTAACAAATTTTTTTTTTTTTTGAGGAAGATTAGCCTTGAGCTAACTGCTGCCAATCTTCTTTTTTTCTGAGGAAGATTGGCCCTGAGCTAGCATCCGTGCCCATCTTCCTCTACTTTATATGTGGGACGCCTACCACAGCATGGCTTGACAAGCGGTGCCATGTCCACACCCGGGATCCAAACCAGCGAACCCGGGCCGCCAAAGCAGAACGTGCGAACTTAACCGCTGCGCCACCGGGCTGGCCCCCTCTTAACAAATTTTTAAGTGTCCAATACAGTATTGTTAACTATAAGTGCAATGTAGTAGAGCGGATATCCAGAACTTTTTCATCTTCTGTGACTGAAACTTTACACCCTTTGAACAACATCTTCCCATCTCCCCCTCCCCTCAGCCCCTGCAACCTCCATTCTGCTTCTTTGAGTTTGACTCTAGATGCCCTAGATACCTCATATGAGTTGGAATCATGCAGTATTTGGCCTTCTGTGACTGGCTTATCTCACTTAGCATAATGTCCTCAAGTTTCATCCATGTTATAGCATGGGACAGGACAGGATTTCCTTCTGTTTAAAGGCTGAATAATATTCCATTGTCTGTGTGTGTATGTGTGTGTATATACACGCCCATTTTCTTTATCCGTTCATCTGTCAATGGACATTTAGGTTGCTTCTACATCTTAGCTATCGTGAATAATGCTGCAGTGAATAGAGAAGTGCAAATATCTTTTTGGGATCCTGATTTCAATTCTTTTGGATAAATACCCAGAAGTGGGATTGCTGGAGCATGTACCTAATTTTTTTTTTAGGTTCGTAATACAGCATTTGCGTTCCGTGTAATGCATGGCGTACAGTGGGGGTCCTCTGCTGTCTAGAGCCATCGGGCAGCCCCTCTTGTTCGTGTATCTTTGCTGTGCTTTATCACAGGTAGGTAGTACTTCTTGCTTTGCTAATGCCTAACTGTTTTTGACCTTGTGTTCATTAACTTTGAGAATTGCTTTTGAGAGAAGACATCATTTTCCAAAAAAAACAAAAAAAAGCAAGTTTTTATTTACTGGTCACTCACAGCAGCTGTGTCATTGAGGAAGTGTTGACACTGCTTTTGGTTGTCAAATGACTGCGTGTGATTCTTTCCCAGGACTGAAAAAATTGCAAGGTTGGAATTTTTGGGATTGTTAACAAGATCAAAAAGCAAAGAGATAAAGCCAAGAGGGAAAAGTCTTTCTACAGAATTGTAGTAGAAAGCAGAAAAAGCTAGAATTCTGTAGAAAATGATAGGTATTGCAAAAATAACCTTTGACCAGAAAATGAAGGTTGCTGTTTTTCGTGTTATTTGAAAGTGGAAGACAGTTTAGCGAGCCAGAGTTTTTTTTTTTGTTTGTTTGTTTTTGTTTTTTTGGTTTTTTTTTTTTTTTGAGGAAGATTAGCTCTCAGCTAACTCCTGCCAGTCCTCCTCTTTTTGCTGAGGAAGCCTGGCTCTGAGCCAACATCCGTGCCCATCCTCCTCCAGTTTATACGTGGGACGCCCACCACAGCATGGCTGCCAAGCAGTGCCATGTCCGCACCCGGGATGCGAACCAGCGAACCCCGGGCCGCCGATGTGCGGAACGTGCGAACTTAACCGCTGCGCCACCGGGCCGGCCCCGCGAGCTAGAGTTTTAATGTCTAATTTTTATTTTTTTAAGGATAGTAATAAAAATGTACTTACAAATTTAGCTTTGTTAATAGGGTTTTAGAAGATGACTTGGTTTTCTAGGAAAGAAGAAATATCCAGTTGTTCTCTTATTTGTAATTTCAGTAGCCATAGGTCTTAGCGGTGAAATGGTTTATAAGAAACCCTCTCACTGCCCCGCCCCTCCACTCAGGGAAGATATATTTCTCTGATTTTCCTCAGGTTTCACCTCAGAACTAGTGAACGAGCGTCCCATGGCTTCAGCGTACCGACAAGTCAACATGTGGGTGTTGAATTCTTGGGGAAAAGATATATCGTATTTTCTCTTGCTTTGTTGATGTTTTGTGGCTGGGGTTTTAATTTCTGATGGGTTAAGATCCAGCTCTTGTGACTTATTTGTGTTCTGGCCAGAGGACCCTCAGCTTTTTTGTGATCTGAGTCATTTCCTAGTAAGGCCCAGTTTGGGGCTGGAACTCCCTGCCCAGGGATGGGGGACATGTGGTGGGGGCAGCAGACCTGGTGTTCACAGCTGGGAGGAAGTCCAGTGTGCCCGGAGGAAAGAACAGGGGTCTTCAGTGCTAGGGGCCTGGCAGGTAGTCGTCTGGAGTGGCCTAGGGCATCAGAGTAGCCTGACACAGGCACCCATGTCCCCTGACCAGCTGCGGCCCTGTGGGTTCAGAGTAGACCTCAGTCCCTTGGAGGCTTGCCAAGAGCAAGGCATCGCCTCTGCCTCCAGGCACTGGCAGGTTTATCGAGAGAGGGGCTCAGGCGCAGTTATCAGAACTGAGCTAGAGGGTGAGTTAGGCCTGTGGAATGCCAGAGAAAGAAGCCTTGTTATTAGACACAAGGTCAGGGCCGGTTAAGCTGCAAGAGCAACTTGGCCCGAGCTGTTTAAATCTCTATTCTAGAAATTTCTGCTGGATTGAGCCAGCGAGGGGAGGGTGGGGCAAGGGTCAAGAGGCTTCAGCTGTAGGGAAGGAAGGGCAGTAGAAGCTGAAAATGGCAGGCCAGGCCTGGAAACCTCAACATAAAGTGAGAGGTTTTCAATTCCCTGGTGGGTTATTGTAGCCTGTTTGTGAGTGAACGGGTCTTAGAGTGTAAGTTGCACATTCAACAATGAGCTTGAAATAAGACCGAGAATTACTTTAGTAAGTCTGGAAATAGATTTAGTTTTTAACTCAGATAAAAATTTTCTTGAATCAAGTGTAAATCATAACCTTATAGAATTACCAGTTAAATTTGTTAAAAATACTCTCTTCACTAAACCTGAAGCAAATCAGTACTTTTGAATGCTATTACTTATCAAGACATAAATATGAAGTTCCTCAATAATCAGATCTGAATAGAGAATGGTTGAAGCTATTTGAGGTTAGGTTACTTGAGATGAAGGAAAAACCCACCCTCACCTTTGCGGTTCAGATAGGCACGTGCAGTGGGTACAGAATTTATTCCTTGGCTCTGTGTCCCATGTAGATTAGATTCCAAGATAAACTGAAGCTTGCCTCATTGATCGCAGAATCCTAACATTTAAACCTATTTTTTTTTTAACTCCGTAAGAAAGCAGGAAAATCAATACTTTTAAAGACTATAGAAAAACTTGGGCTATTTAAAAACACACTTATTTAAATGGCTGCCTCCTTAAGATCACCTGGCCTAGCTAGGACTTCTAGACAGATTGAACTGGCAAAGGGTCACCAGGCATCGGCTCCAGATGTGGAGTGGGGACGTAGTGTCCATACAAAGGTGCAGTCCCTCTGCCCAAGAAAGTTTATAATCTGGTGAGGAGCTTTACTCACAAATACCTCAAGAAAAGGTAGATGAGAAATGGTGAGTGTGGGGTGAGTATGGGCGTAGCCAGACAGAAGGTTCCCCATCAGAAAGGCAATGCTGAGGGTCGTGTGCCTGCCTGTGAAAGTCTGTCCCAGTGTTCAGTGGTATGGAGACCACATAGAGACAGTGCATTGCTGTCGGATATAGTGCCCCTTCCTATTTTTGAGAACACTTGGGTCTTAGGGACTGAAGTTGGGCGTGTGGGCATCTTCTCTCCTAGATGTAGTGGCTGGAGACCCACTGAAAGTGAAATAACCTTTTCTTAGTGCCCGGGGTCATCTTTCAGAGCTACTAATTGTGCTGTTTTGAAATGCTTTGTTTTGGTGTCCTTGGACACTTTCGGGGATTGAAAGGCTATTTAAACTCTGACAGCCTGTAATCTACTGTTTGGGATATTATAACTTGTCTCCTGTCACTCGGAGCTTCTCAGGGCTGTCACTGTGTCTTGATCTAGCAGCCGCCCTCCACCCTCTTCATTTACAGTGACCTGGGAAACCAAATATTTCCCTCCTGTTAGAATTGTATCTAGAAGAGGAGGTAAATAACTCTCAGGGAGGGCCTGGGAAAGAGGTGTGGGATAGAGATGGGGAAAGGTTTGGAAGTTTTTTTCTGAATTGTGTGTGAATTTAGTTGCAGATTTTGGCAGCTGCAAAAACTAAAATCTTGGTTCCTAGCTGTTTGCTGGATAGTTGAGGTTGCTAGCTTATGACTTCTGTCTTCCCCCTTTTCCCCACTAGTATGAAATGTTTTCTCCCACCCTTATCTGAATCAATTTTGTTATGGAAAGGAGAGAATGACAGTTTTCTCAGGGAAAATGAAAAGAAGGTGAATGAAGAAAAACCCGGGGCTGAGGCAAGACCTTGGTCTGTCAGTCAACTACTGTTCTTGAAACCTAAGATGTAATGAGCCCTGTGGAAGACAGCGATGAGGTGGACCCTGCTTTTAAGAAGCTTAATGTTTAGTTGGGAGAGAGAACTAACAGACGTGAAACCCTGAACTGAAAGTGGTAGAGAAGTTTTGCATCAGCTGTAAGTTCAGAGGGGAGTGACTTGATTCAGGTACTTTGAGCCAGCATTGCTGGGATCCAAGTGGTATTTGAGTAAGTGGCCATGCAGCATCCATTGCGGAGAGCAGATACACTGGAAGACCAAGGAGGAGGGCGAGTTGATGAAACCCCAGTTAGGAAGTGGCAGAGGCTCTGGAGAGATTTGGCAGCACATCTGATAAATCCATTTCCGTGGAGGAATTGGTGAGGATTGTGATTGGTCCACAGACTGTTGTGTCTGTGTGGTTGATTACAATGCAGACGCTTGGGCGTCTGGGGTGGTGTCCGGGAATGGCTGGGTCATTCTGGTACAGTTGGCCTGCAGGACACACTTTGGGAAACACTGGTAAAGGATGAATAAGGCAAAGCTGATTAGTTCCTCCATGAGGAAAGTTAGGAAGGAGGCATCCAAGCTGGACAGCCTGATTTTTGTCACTATGCTACAGAAGGACAGGCACAGAGCAAGTAGCCCTAAGAATTAAGGAACATGGAGGTGAGAACAGAACTAGCTCCTCAGCTGGAGACAGTGTTCCCACAGTCCTCACCCTTTACCCAGGTACCCAGGTTCTCTTTCTTATCCACTTGCTGTCACCTCCGAGAACATCATGATGCTAATTGAGATCAAGTTGAGGTTCAGCCCTTGTATGAGCTAGCTGTAACTCCTGGCAGTTATCCTAAATTGAGTGTGTGCTTTGTCAGATTTGATGAGCAAGAAAATATGGATCATCAGTAATAAAAAACAAAACCAAAAAACCCTGTTACTACTATTAGTAGAGGAACCAGGAGAAATCATAGTGGTGAATACAGTTTAGTAGTTTCTTCACATATGAAAACCATCATATTATATCACTTCTCACACAGTAAATGCTTGACATAAGGATGTTCTTTACAGATGAGCTTTGAATTGTTACCTCTTACCAACTCGATGGCAGGTGCCATCCAGGACTTACTTAGGGAACTACCCAGTCTGTCCCCACTCCTGTCTTCTCCTTCCTGAAGCGTACACCTCCAGGCCACACCTTGTACCCAGCCCAGTGATCAGCATCTACAAGTTGTTATTCACTGCACCTTCCTCCAGCTCTCTCCTTGGTCCATTTGTGTTTCTCCCACGTCTTTTTCTAAGCATAAATATTTCCTGCCCCTCCCCGCATCCCCATTGAGAAGACAAAAGAAAACACCCTGGGAATAGGTCAGGTTTAGTGGTTCCAGTCTTGGCTATGCATGAGAATCAGCTGGTTAACTTTAAAAAGTACCAACATTTGGGCCCCATCCCCAGAGATTCTGTTTTAATTCGTCTGGGCATCAGAATTTTGAAAGCTCCCCAGGAGATTCTGATGGGCGGTTAGTATGGAAAACCACCTCAGTCTAGCTGATCGATGTCAACAGTACAAGCTGTACACCTGTTTCAAGGAAAACGGAAGCTGCAAGATTTGAAATGGAAATAGGTATTTTTAAATAATGCCTTTTGCCACTTTCTTCCTATCTTCCTCTGTTATTTAATTCCTCTGTAATTTTAAATAATGCCAAGTCCCGCTTTCTTTTTATCTTCCTCTGTTATTTAAGCCTGCTTTCTATTAAGCACCAGCATTCAAAATGAAACGAAAGGAAAACAAGAGCTTTCTTTTATTTGCTTTAGAATTTCTGTGGTATTGTTGCCCACTCTGTCCTCGCAGTTGAATGTGACCTGAGCCTCCTCGTGAACTCTCAGATGCAGCAGGTTGTGCCTGAGTGACCCTCCTCACGCTCTTTAACCTCATTGGGCCTCAGCTTCTAGCGGAGCCGTATTTGATGCTGCAGGACTGTGTACACCGGAGGATTCAGCTGTCACATGGCATCGATGGTCACATGCTTCGGTCCGTGAACACATACAGTAGTCTTTGTTTTGTGGTCTGAGGAGGCCCAATGTTAGGTTTTTAGGAGGCTACTTGAGAGAAAAAAAATTTTTTTTTGATGACTACGTACTCCTATTGGATAAACAGCTTTGAAGTCTCTCTGTTCATCCTTGAAAGAGAGGGATGACTAGGAGGTAAACCCTCATAATATTCTTCAAAAGCATTTTCAGGGTCTTTTTTTTTTTAAGGAGCCAATTGGAAATTAGATCTGAAAATAAAAAGCTAGTGATGGGCAATGAAAGGTCATCCTTCAGCAAGTCTCTAAACTCTTGTGTTTTAGGTTTCGTAAAAATTCTTCAACAAATGTACTTTGTCGTGTTTTGCATTTTACTTCAGACAATTTTGTGGCGTACTGCTGCTTTTTCAACACTTTCTCGGGCCCCAATTTTGGATTGTGTGTTTGAGTGGAGGAAGGATAAAACAAAAAAGTAAGAAGTTCCATTTTTTTGTTAATTTAAAATGGAATCTGAAGGACAAAACATGAAAACCTGAGGCGTAGTTTCTCCTGAGTCCAGTGGGTGAGTGTGTAACTAGTTCTAAGTAACTTCTCAAACCCCACTCACGGTTCCTCTGGTCTTGCTGACCTCCCTTTTTCCTTTCTGTAATTACTGAATATGGCCCTTAAAACCCATGTAGAACCAAATACAGAATCGAAACTCTGTGATCTCATCACCACAAAAACAGGCTGTGGGGACAGTCCTTCTCACAGGAAGCCACCTCCCTTTGGAACCTCTGTCACCCTGTAATTTATAGCTGTGCCTTTGTAGTCTTAAACTCAGAAAGGACTCCCCTCCCCCCACCCTTAGTGTAACAAATGGATTGCTCTAGGTGGAGAAGAGGCCAAAGAGAAAGTATGTGTGTGCATAACCTGTTACAGATCTAATTTTAAGGGTGCACACGCGTCTGTGGGTCCTCTGGGCAGAGCGTCTGTCTGACAGCAGGCGTGTTGTGGATATACTTTTATACTTGTCCGTCGGTTGTCGTTGGGACAGTGAGAAGCCTGGTTTTTCTGCCGAGGTGCATTCTCTGAAAGGAGCTTGGCTGAAGTACTTGAAGCAGCTGCCAGATGAATCTCTCCCTAGCTGCCAGAGCCCTCTGTAAAGAGGCAGGTGATCCTTTTTAGGAGCAAATAATAGGAGGACGCCTCAGATATTTGAGCTACTGTTCACCAGGTGGTGCTGTCCTGCAGTGAATGCTTAAATACTACCCAGTGAGGTCAGCAACCTGGTGAAGGAGATACCTGGGGTGCTCAGAAGCCTTGGCTGCGTTTGTGGGCTGCTGCTGAACACGAGATGAGGCCTTTTTGAGGAAACGTTAAACATTTGACACGAGGTGACCCCTGGGTCCATGTGGGTTTCTCCTCCGTGTGCTGCTTGAGCTCTCAGCTGTCTCTGAAGTGGGGGAAGGCTGAACCCGTCCCCTGCCTCAGTCCCAGGTTTCCTCCCAGGGAAAAGCTCCTGGGCTCCGTTCTCATCTTTGAAAACCTGATGGGTGAGGGGGGCAGGTCTTCTGTAGCTCCTCATTAAGCAGACTTAAAGGGGAGAAACGGCCTCCACCCAGCCTTTGCATGCACAAACCTATTAGTAGTCTGGTGCCCTGCCAAGTGGTTTGGTTGCTCCAAACGTGACCACACACGATTCTGTCCTTTCTGGCAATGAAGCCTGGCAGCATTAGTGTGAGGAGGGCATTGACTTGCGCGAGAGCCTGGTTGTCAGTGTGTTTGAGCATGGAGGGTGCCCTTGAGAAAGAACATTTTCCAGGAGCAGTGTAGAGTAAAAAAATTTCCCAGGGAGATAGACTCTGAGTCAGTCACGGGAAACCTCTTGTTGGAATCCTTCAATCAGCAAACATTCGTGGACCATCTGCCTCTCAGGAGGGTGGTGTAGGGGATGGCAGGTAAAACCAGCCCTTGAGAAACCGGTCAGAGCAGAGGTCAAGGCAGAAGGAAGCAAGTGCTAGAGCACAGGTCCCAGCAGGGTGTTCTGAGGGCAGAGGAAGGACTGGTGAGATTCCGAGGGCGTGGGGCAGGGCAGGCAGGTGCTATTTGAGCTGTGCATGGAGGATGACGAATTTCCAGAGTGGGAGAGTGGTGTTTCAGGATGAGGGAACAGGGAGAGCGAAAGTGTGAAAGCGGGCAGTGTGTTTCGAAATGGTGAGTTGTGTAGAGAGCTGGGACCTGTGAGGAGTGAGGCAGGAAATATGGGAAGGAGGTGTTCTGGAGAATTTCAGCACCCTAGAGGTTTTAGAGAGGTTCTCGGCTCCTTGTCTTGAACCTTTGAAACATTTCATTGGGTATTGGGCTGCAAACCCAGTAGCGTCGTTTAAAGAGAAAACCTGAAGGAGCGGGCGGAAGGTACAGGGAACTCTTCCGGAGCCCTGCTAAAGACGAGGGACTTTCAGTAAATGTCCTGTCCCATGCTGCCCCCCACAGAGGGTGTCAGAAGGAACAAGTTCTCTTGGATTTGCTGAGTTCTCTTGGGTTGGTGGTATGTAATGCTGATGTCTCTTTCCTCTCCATCGTGGCTTTGTTGGGATTTTTAGGGAGATTGTAGCTAATTTTATAAAACTCTGTGCTTCTTGTCTCATAGGACGAGTGTGCTGACAGGTTTTCTTTTTTCTAGTTCTCTTTCCAGGTTTCTGTGGTCCACTTGTCCAGAGGAACTTTCCGGGTGCCCCCTGAGTGAGCCAGCTCCTCTCTGCTGCAAGAAGGTGGAGTCTGGGGTGAGGCGAGGTGAGTGAGACCCAGAGAGAATCCATACTCTGACAGAGCAAGTTTTCCAAAATAAGTTATTTTCTGAAAATTTTGAGGACTTTGAAAGTAAATTAGTCTTTTATTCAAACAAATTTAAGGATAATTTTTTGAATATCAGTGTCTTAGTTACTATTTTAAAGCACTCAATAATAATATGGATGCATCAGTCCATTCTCTCAAAACTTTTCTAGTTTTACTTATTTGTGCCTATTTCAGGGTTTTCCGGTCTTTTTATGGTGTCTAGCACAGTACTTTTCTACTGAAGACATTGAATGTATGTTGAGTGAATGGCTTAATATCTTGGTTTACAGTTTGCATACATAGAAGTACAACTGATAACTTCAGATTTTTAGTAATGTCAGACTGGCTGTCTATTCTTTATCATTGTCATTCTCCTGTTCCCCATTCCCCATGAAACACTGTGAAGTTGAATTACAAACCTCTCTTTAGCTACTGGGAGACAAACAAGGGAACGTTTACAACCTGCGTTACCTACCTGCTCTGCTTTCCTAGGCTGGCTTTTTAGGGTCATGCCAGTTACAATTGGCTTAGGTTCTGTCTCCCGCCTGTTCTGCAGACTGTCTTGTTAATTTAGTCAGAGTTGTGTCGTTCCCCTAGCCAGTTTCAAGGAGGATTTTCTAGTTGTGTGGTTTATGGTTTTCCTGTACTGCAGTCTTACGTGTAAATTGTGAAACAAAAATAGCTACTTCAAGGGGTTTGGTGAGGCTGGAGGCTCCTGAAGGGTAAGATTTTTGTTCTATTCATCTTTTTATTTGCATTCCTTATCTCCAGTGTGTAGAATGCAGTTGGGACTCAAGTATTTCCTCTTTCCTTTAAGAAGAGAGAGAATTGGCTGGGAATGGAGCATCTGCAGTCCCATCGTGGGCTCAGAGAACTGTTCTTCCTTATGCTCAGCTGCTCACGGTTGAGGCAGTGGAGTGGGCGTCCCCAGGAGGGCCTGGACAGAATGGTGGCCTGGGGGTGCTGAAGACTCAGCGCACGATCCCCCCATAGGAGACAGGGGTCAAGGTTAAAGCTGCTTCCAAACCTCTGTGAATTCTTCAAACATCCATGTGACATGCAGGTGTGTTCTGCCATCTGTCCAGCATGGCGTGCTGGCAGGATTTCATATTCTGCACTTAGCCCTCCTGTCATGCCTTGCTCGTCCATGAAGAACAGAGTGGCCACATTGCCCCCCAGACTTTGGGGGATCCTTCCAAAGGCAGAGCTTCTCGACAGGAGCATGGCAGGGGAGTGCACATCAGAATCTCCCATGAAGCTTTAGAAATTAGGATACTGAGACTTGCCCCAGGTGTGCTGAGCTAGAATTTGGGGGATAGGGAGGGAGTCCTTGCTGTCTGTTTATTTCTCTTTAAAGCTCCTTAAAAGGTGGTGGTGTGTAACTTCTTGAAAAATGTTTGTATGTGGAGTAGACTTAAAAACAAAAACCTCTTTCTTAGCCTGAGCAGATGTTTGGGGGAATTATTTTTGAACTCTCTTAACTAGTTTAACCAGTTTATACTGCCAAGCCAAACATTCCCGTGTTGTGCCATAATTTGCATTGTAGACCATTTTATAACTTTAATTTAAAATTGCCTGGGACAACACTTTCTGGGGTCGTAAGTATACAAGGAATGAGGAAGATGACATTGAAGAACAATTTACTAAATTTAACAAGAGCTTAGGCTTATTTAGAAATCCAGGTGGGAATCTGCTTAAATGGAATTTTTCCAAAGCACGCAGAGATTTGCATATTGAAACCAAAGCCTTTTGACCTGTGGTAACACATTTCTCAAAGTAACATTGAAATAGCAATTTAAGTGTATTGCCCTTAGAGATTTTTTGGACAGGAAATTTATTTAGTAAGTTATACAATTTTTTTTCCTCCTCCACTTTTTGGGTGGCAGAGAATTAGCTAATTTTTCTTTTCTCCTTCCCTTGGACAAACCTCAGGAAGTAAATAGGAGTTTAATAGCAAAGATCACGTTAAATGGTTTTTGTGGTTTTTAAACTACAGTCATGCGTCGACGGAAATATGTTCTGAGAAATGTGTTGTTAGGAGATTTTGTCATTGTGAAAACATCATAGAGTGTTCTGAAGGGGAAGGGGTACAAAATTTGCCCCAAATGTGTCTCCTTAACATGAAGATTATTTTAGGTTGATTATTCCTAGGAAACAAGACTCAAAGTTTTTCTTGTTACCTCCCCCTTAACTGCCTAAAAGAATTCAGATGAAAAAAACCTGTCTCAGGAAGCAAGCTATCACCTTAGCATAATATGAGCTAGGTGGCAGACAGGACACTGAAAAAACCTGTTAGTTGGGCTCCACCCTGTGTTCTTCTGTTTCTATGTGGCTAAACACTTGTCTTCCAAACATTTCTTCCTTTTCACCTACTTCTGAATTGCTTTCCTTCCCTTTGAAGTCCCTGACCCTCCCCACCCGAAACATCTTTTGTCTTTAGCTGAGGATGATATTTAAGGTGAGGACTTTGGCCATTTGGTCAGTTATTTCATTTTCCTGGGTTTCTGCCATGTATAAGTGCTATTAAACTTTTGTTTGTTTTTCTCCTGTTAATCTGTGTCACATCAGTTTAATTCTTAGAGCAGCCTGAAGAACCTACTGGTAGAGGAAAATTTCTTCCTCCCTTTCAGTATTTACACAAACCTAGATGGTATAGCCTACTACACACCTAGGCTATATGGCACAAATCTTATGGAACCACCGTCATATATGCGGTCTGTTATTGACCGCAGTGTTGTTATGCAGCACATGACTGTCTCTTTTGCAAATTCCTGTTTGTATGAAAGAAAACCTTGCAACCCATTGTTGTTTGAAGTTTTAATAATTTGATGGTTTGGTGGAGAATGGTAAGTTTCTATTTTGAAATCAAAGAATTTTAGTGTTTAGGAGGGACCTTACAGATGACCTATCTTCTGGTTTCCATTGCTTCAACTTCATGGAAACTGCTTTTGTTAAGGTCACAAAGGGCCTCTGATAGGACTCCTGACAGGACTTTTCTGTCGCACTTCATACTACTGACTGCTCCTCATTTGAAACTTTCTCCTCTGGGTTCCTTTGTGCCATTCTTGACTGCTTTTCTTTTTCCTTCTTTCATTTCTTCCTAAGTCCTGCTGCGTCTGCCCTTAAGTGTTCATATTCCTGGGGCTGTTGTCCTTGGTGGTTTTCTTTTCGTCTGCTCAGCCTCTTTGGAGGACCTCAATACTTCCATGACTTCAGCTGCCACCCACATGTTAATGACCTCCAAGTCTTTCTCTGAGTTCACCCTCGTCTCAAACAATCTTTTGGACATTTTACTTGAATGACTCATAGGTACTTTTAACTTGGGATATCTGAACTGAACTCATTTCCCTCCTAATTATTGCCTGCTTCCTGCCTGCACCTCCTCCCCCCCCAAAAAAAATCCCGTCACCTCCATGCTGTGTCTGCTTTTCCCACTTTGGTCATTGGCGCTATTCAAACCAGAAATGTGTGACTCATCCTTCACCCTCCCTCAGTCAGCCCCATATCTTAATTGGTGATTGAGTCCTATCATTTTAATATCCTAAATGAAAAAGGAAAAGGGCATTCCAATGACATTTAATTATTTTGGGCTTTAGAATTTGTAGTTGGTCCTATGTAAGTAGATACAATAACATGAGGCAATTACAATCATTTATGAATATACATTTCATGGTAGGCATAGACTTAGATACTTGTAATATGTTATTTCTAATTTCCACAACTATTCTGTGGTATATCATTTATGTATAAATGAGGAATTTAAAGTTCAGAGAGATTAAATTACAGGCCCAGGATCACAGAGCAAGTAAAGCACGGTGGAGTTAGGATTTGGGAAGTTTAAACCTACAAGTTGGTCTGCCTGACTCCAAAGCCTTCACCGTCATGTCACTCTGTCTTTCTCTGTTCCCATAATGCCACAGTGCTGTTTTAGGCTTGTGATGAATAGGTTGACTTTGTTGAGGCCAGTAACTGGGTCTTACTCCAATTTGTGTGTCGTAATATATGTATTTTTCTTACACAGTAGGTGCTAAAGACAAGACTTGTGATGGCAGAACCATGGTGCATGTCTTCTGTGGCTCCATCTGGGTTCAGTCCCTGGTCCTCCTGTTAGCTGTGCATTAGCTGAGTAGCCTGAGATTGGGATGGTGGGCTCAAGCTGCTTATCCTCACAGGGTTGTAATGAGAATCAGATGGGCTGGCATAAGGGAAAGTGCTTTAAAATTCAGGGGTATTTTTGAGGAATTCTGTTTAGTTGTGGAAGTCGATAATTGGCTGGCTCAGATGAGCATCTCTTTTTTGTTTATAAATGACAGCATGTGAAAATATAAACTCTTCTAAATCTCTGATCATACTGATTGAATCATTCACATGCTGGCAGTAATAAAAGCAGAAAAGGCCCTTTCAAGTAAAGACCTTGTTAATAAGGATGGTGGACACAGATCTGATGTTTGTTATTAATTCTGAGTATAACTATTTTAGAAGAGATGAGGATATGCTCTACAAAAACCAGACAGTGGCTATTTAGGTATAGGCAAGTGAATTAGAGCAGAGTCTACTGGAGTTTTTATTCTGTTAAATTGATCCTGGGAGGATGGGCTTGGACATGCTTTGTGCTGTACCCAAACAAACCCTAAATCATGGCACAGACGGTTGTGTATTCTATATCCTCATAGCTCTCTCCTTTTGCCCTGTCCTGAGAAGGAAATGCTCTTGTTTTCCTTCATAGTTCTCCTTTTTCC
The DNA here is from genome assembly GCF_041296235.1 of Equus asinus. Lineage (NCBI taxonomy): Eukaryota > Metazoa > Chordata > Mammalia > Perissodactyla > Equidae > Equus > Equus asinus. The sequence continues at coordinate 99,751,972 of NC_091793.1, forward strand.
ATCATATTTTGGTAACGAAGTTTGTCTGAGGGTCCCCTTTCACGACTATATAAAGCCAATTTGTCATTGTGGAATTTGGAAATTGTTTAGCCTTTCTAAGTCTCATGTTTTTTTCAAAATTGCCCTGTGAATTTGGGGCAATGCCATGTATTTTCCAGGATTTTTTTTTTTTTTTTTTGAGGAAGATTAGCCCTGAGCTAACTGCTGCCAATCCTCCTCTTTTTTCTGAGGAAGACTGGCCCTGAGCTAACATCCATGCCCATCTTCCTCCCACTTTATATGAGGGACACCTACCACAGCATGGCTTGCCAAGCGGTGCCATGTCCACACCAGGATCTGAAACGGTGAAACCCGGACCGCTGAAGTGGAACGTGCAAACTTAACTGCTGCTCCACCGGGCTGGCCCCCCAGGATTGTTTTCATTGCAATGTGGCAGAGATAATTCACTTAAAGCACGATAGGTACTTGGTGAGTACTAGCTCTTATTGTCCAAACTTAGTTATCAGGGGCCTACATTTTCAGATTTAAAAAGCCTCCAACTGGTCCATGAAGAAAAGATTCAGGAAGAATTTATGTAAGATGGAAAGCGAGGCAGGAGAATCTAAAGCAGTGGCTCTCGGGAGTGTGGACCTTGAGGAATGTCATCATCATCAGCTGGGACTTATTAGAAATGTAAAGTTTCAGCTTCACCCCAGACCTAAACATCAGGACTCTGGGGGTGGGGCCCAACAATCTGTCTTAACAAGCCCTCCTGGTGATTCTCATGCACTTTGGCCTGATGTTAGGGAAATCAGGCTAGAGTCTTTTGGAGTAGTCCAGTGGGGGATAGTGAAGACCTCCCCAGGATGGTGGGAGGAAGCGGAGGGGAGATGGAATTGGTGATACTTAGTAATTTAATTGGCTGTGTATCAGACAAAGAAGGATGCCATGAGGACGGAGAGGCCTTGAGTCTAAAGCACTAAAAGGGAGTGGTGCTTATCTGCAGGAACTTGGAACACTGGCTGGTGAGTGGGTTTTGGAGGTTGGAGGAAGAAGAAAACGAGGTTATTGTTGGCCCTTTGAGTTTCTGTTGCCAGGGCTGATGTCAGCAAGTTGGAAATGAACTACTGTAGGTAGCACAGGTAAAACAATGGAGAAACAGATTTGCGAGTCGCCTGCGTGGAGGTTGCAGTTAAAGAGGGTATTCAGATCATTTTTCCAAGGAAATTGGTGCAGAGAAAAGAGAGCCAAGAGTGACTAGTTTGGAATTGGATGTTTGGGATGATGGCATCCAGTTTCTCTTGCAGAAGGAAGAATATAAATGTTTAGGAATACATGGTGATACAGTTTTAAATAAAACCAAATTATCACAATAACTTTGGGGTTTTGTCATCATGCTATCTTTAGGCCCCGTGCTGTGCAATAGAGGCTGGTCTTGTACATCATTTAATCTTGGGATCCAAGGCTTAGGGTGCTGAAGGCAGGGTTCTAGTTTTCTTTCCCCCAAAAGAGGGAGTGGAGTGTGCTGTGAAGAGCGAAGGTGTGGCCTGGGGCAGGCTGCTGAGTTTCTCCAAGTCTCAATGTCTTTATCTGTCAAAGAAGACAGTTACAGTTCCTACCTCCTTCTTGTGAGGACTAAACACGGTACTTCACAGTGAAAAGCTTAGTGCCTGCCACAGGGTGTATTTGTGTCGCCACCTCTGCTGTTATTTTCATGGTGGTTGTTGGATTGGTGGAGTAAAATTCTTCTATTTGTAACAGATTTACAGTATTTTTTTTCTTCTTCTTTTTCCCAAAGCCCCACAGTTCATAGCTGTATATTCTAGTTGTAGGTCCTTCTGGTTCTGCTATGTGGGACGCTGCCTCAACCTGGCTTGATGGGCAGTGCTAGGTCTGTGCCCAGGATCCGAACCGGCAAAACCGTGGGCCACCAAAATGGAGCATGTGAACGTAACCATTCAGCCCTGGGGCTAGCCCAGATTTACAGTATTGATAAGAGGAGATAATTATAAGAAGTCATAATATAAGTCTGAGTTGGAGATGAATGGCTTTGTGGTTTCCAGTGAATTATCAGTATGTTGAAACATGGGCTTTATTAGGTTTGTGAGAAGGCAGAATGGACTTGGTTTGGGATGTGTGCATAAAAAACAAGGACCAGATATTTAAAAATTATTTCATATCCAGCTTTGTTGCAGACTCACACATGTTGCTGGACCAGAAAGATGTTTCCCTGAGACCGTGAAAAGTTAGTGCATCTGTGCAACATCTTCATCATATTGAGAACAATTTCACATCCACTGTCTGTAATTCAAAGTCATTCGAGAAACATGTGTTCCTGTTTTCCACTGCGTTCTCATTGGGCTGTTTTTCCTTAAAGGGAGGCATTGGGACCACACACTTATGTTTAGGAAATAACTTTGTAGCTGTGCTACATGGACGTGTATAAGGAACCTTCTCAGTTTGGAGATTGTCGTTTCTGAAACTCACGCCCTCCTGCCCTCCACTAGAAAGAAAAAAATGATCTGTGTGTGTATGTATGTGTATGTGTGGTTCCCGTGCCACTTCACAATACCGATCTTGTTCCTTAGGTCTGAGATATGTGTCGTACTGTCTGTTTGTGTTAAGGGAAGTGGTGACAGAATCCATGATCAAAGGTTTCACTGCGGAGTTACTAAGGGCTTTAATTGAACTTTCACTGGGTTTTAGAGAAAAAAAATCTGATGTTCATACATGGCATGTCACATAACTTCAAGTGTAAAGCTTGAGCTTCTTAGGTTTGGTTTAAAGTTTTACGGGACTCCTAAAAATAACGTTTGTAATCTCCATGCATAGGAATTACTCTGTAATGAAGAATTTAGCTTAAGTGTGTTTTGCTGTTGGGTTGGGTTTGAATGCCTTTAGTTTGGTTCAGAGCTACCATCCCAGCTCTTCTAGAACTACACGAGGCTTGCCTCTTTCTGGGAAGTTTGGCTGCTGCCACAGCTGAGACAGTGAACCAGACTTAGGTAATTTTATTAGTCTAGAAAAAGTATTGTGCTTCTGCAGCTGTTGTTGTGGGTCCTGACCATGAAAACAAAAACCGGCTCAGTTACCCAGGATCCATGAGAAATTGGCAATGGCCCAACCTAAGTCCGTGTATTTTGGACTCTGAATTATATTTATCCTCATACGGGCATCCCCTCATTTGGAGCACACAGCTGGGAAATGGCCTGACTGTATGTATGAGGCAGCGGGGGCTGGAGAGGCCAAGCCTTGGGTACGCCCTCTCTAGGAAGCCTGATCCAGTTCTTTGGAAGACTAGACTTGCTAGACCTTAAATACCTTTTTAAAAAATAGGGAGAGTATGCAAGAGAACAACATAATCAATATAAAGCACAGTTGTCCCAGTCATTCAACCCGACTTTCCTGTTTTTGTAGATTGTCTCACACTGTAAATTTCCACAGGTCTTTCTCCTGCAGTGCCAGGCTGTTTATTGTGGGTGAGTTAGTAATTTGGCGGTGATGGACTTTCTTGTTAAAAAGAACCTTTACAGACCACTGTGAAAACTAGGGACTTGGCCTTTAATTTCTAGGAGTGGTGCATATGTGGAATGCCTACTCCTGCTAGTGTGTGCCAATCAGTAAATTACTGTTTAATTTTCTGAATTTCAGTGGTTCTGTGAGTGGAATAAAACCAAGCTACTGTTTCTCTGGAAGCACCTGGGCAATTAGCTGAGCTCTTGGCAAGTCTGAGTAATTGTTCCATTGAGTCTGACTCTGATTTTCTGGGTTGGGGTCCCTAACCCTTGGAGTCCCTGAATGGACTTCAGGGGGTCTGTGAACTTGGATGGGTGGAGAAAAAAGTTTACATCTTTATTTTCACTAACTTCTAACCAAAATGTGGCCTTTCCTTCAATCATGAAAGTGGGCAAGAAACCAGGTACTGTCAGTAGTACCTGTGGCTTTGGCACGGATTTTTGTATCATGTTATTGGACATAATTTAAACTATCGTTTATGCCCATCACTGCTTAGTAAACTACAATAGCTATTAGCCTGCTGCTGTCTTGTTATTTACGCATTGAGAAGCGCGCATTACCATTATCACACATTTGCTTTTTAAATATTTTGATATCTGTTTCAATACCATTGATTTTCTTAGTAATCATATTTTCTACATCAGAATCATTGAAAAACGTTCTGATTAGAGGGTCTAGATTGCTGAAGCAGTCCATGGTGGTTAAAAGATCAGAAACTCCTGCTTTGGATGGCACTCTTGTATCTTTCTCATCTTACTTTGAGACTGAATTTGTTAACATTAAAAACAAGAGAAGTCCGAACATATTTGGTTTTTGTTTCCTAGCATGACTTGTCTTTGACTTTTATCATCTGGAGCTCTGGTATTCCCCATGTGGGAGATGTTGGAATGAATTAGAAAATAAAGCCATCGCCCATTCCCATGTGACTGTTCTCACAGGCCCTGTGGCAGTTCCTTTTAAGACTGCTTACTGTAACCAAATGTTATGGCCAAGAATGATTTCCCTTACAAATTTCAGATAAGAGCACAGTGCTGCATGTGTTATTATTTGCTTTAGCTGTGGGAAGAGATGATGCTGTGTGGCTTGCATGAATTTGATTCAGCTCTCCACTGCATTATTACTGCAAGCATACCCTAATTTTTTTTTTTTTGAAGATTGGCCCTGAGCTAACATCTGTTGCCAATCTTCCTCTTTTTTTCCTTCCCCAAAGCCCCAGTCCATAGTTGTATATCCTCGTTCAAGTCCTTCTAGTTCCTCTATGTGGGATGCCACCATAGCATGGCTTGATGAGCAGTGTGTAGGTCCGTCCCCAGGATCTGAACCAGCAAATCTCAGGCCGCCAAAGCAGAGCACAAGCTTAACCACTCTGCCCCGAGCCGGCTCGAAGCATGCTCTATTTTAGAACTTGATGTCCAAGGTTAAAACCTAAGTATGTTTATTGGACTGTGTAAAATTGCCCAGAGAAAGAAATTTCCCATTCGTTGCCCTTCCTGTCCCCTTTTAACAAGCTTCATGCAGTTCATTCAGTGAGAAACAGGGTGGTTTTTTGAGCTCCTCTTGAATAATATAGTTCCTAATTCCTAGGAAAGTGTTAAGAAAGGGGAAGCATTGCCCGTGTGACACAGAGGTCTCTGCCCCACGTAGTCTTCCCTGTTGGCAGTATGGCCCAGCTCCCAGTGTCCTCCCCTGTGAGCTCATGAGCTGAAGAGCTTGCTCATTTTAGCATGTGTTTTGTTGCATGATGCCTCCAGGTCACACAAACTGACAACAGTGGAGTTTGAAATAACTCTAAGTTGCTGCCTAGAAGAACTTGAGGGAGTGGACAGTTTGTATCTCTGAAAGGAGGAAGATGCTCTTTTTCAGGATAGATTTGAGGCATGGGTGCTGCTCTCTGGGAGGGCAGGGGTATGTGTGTGTATGGCCAAAGATGATTTTTTTTCCCCCCTGTTTGGCAGTTTTCTCTGTGTTTGACCACCTCACCAGGCCCTTGGGGCTAGTCTCTCTCATTTTTATGCAAAAAAAAAAGGCATAGGATAGGGATTGCCTGGCCGGGCTCTGGAGCCAGACTGCCTGGATGGGCACCCTGGCTCTGTGTTCCTGAGCTGTGTGGCCCCAGGCAAGTCACTAGCCTCTCGGTGCCCTTGTAGAATGGAGATACTAACAGTACCTTCTGCAGAGGGTGGTTGCGAGGATTAAATGACTATAAATGACTATCTATCTATCTGTCCATATACTGAGTGCTTCAAGCAGTGCCTGGAATATAGTTAGTAGTAAATAAGTGTTGCTGGCTATGCATTAGAATCACCTGGGGGAGTTAAAAAAAAAAACAACAAAAAACTACACAGGATTGAGAACTCCCATCCTAATGAAATTAGGGCCCAGGGAGGTTATAACCTTGTTCAGAGCATCATACCAAGTCACTGACAGAAGTGGAGGAGGGATTTTGATGTCTTATATTCTGGGGCTTTAAGTGAAAGACCCATCTGTCAGCTACATAAGCAAGAGATCTTTTGGTAATAAATAGCTGCCTTTCATGGGTCATCTTTGAAGTTGTCTGACCCTTTTCACTTTGAGGCCAGATGCAGTGCAATTTAAAAAATTTAATTTCTTTAGATTTATAATACCAGACTTTATTCAGTTGGCATTGATTGATTGAGTGCCTTTTAACACTTTTTGAAAAATGGACTTTCTGACATGTCTTCAAGTTCTCTTCTCCTTTTATACTAAAGGCTTATCACCCATGCCATAGACTCCTCTGAAGTGTTCTTTTTTTCATCTTTGGTGATGGTTTATCAGCTACTGTGATTACAGTGGTCTTAAGAACAAGAAATAAAGTTTCACCCTTAAAATTATTGCACCTTCAGATGGAGGAGACCTGAAATTGTTCAGTCGAGCAGGAAAGGGAGCCGTATTCCCATTAGACAGTTGAGTCTGTGAAAGGCGAAATAACTTGCCCAAAGCCTACCTTTGTTCAGGGAGTTGTAATCGCCACACATTAAGAAGGTGGTCAGTGTAAGTTGGAGATTTTGGCTCTGTAGTATGACAGAACTGGAAAACTGAACAGGAAGGAGAAGGGAAAAGAGAAGAGAGTGTAATGAGAGTATGGTTGTGATGGAGCTGACCACCATAAGGAGGGATGGGACTTGGGTCTCCAGTTGCTGTAAACCTTACACAGAGGAGGATCCTGTGGCCCTAGTCATGTTCTCCCCTGAGCTGTGTGAGAGAGGATGGGACCACATTCAAAGACTGGTTCATATTGAAACCCTAGTGCTTCTCCACGAGCTTTTGGCCTCATGACCACTGGGGTGCAGGGTTGATGTTGGTTTTCTCCCAGCTCTCCTTGTCTGGACCCATAACAACTACATTTCCACTCTCGTGCAAAAGCCACCTTGACTTTGAGGCTTGTATTTTGTGCTTTCCTGGTCACCTCCCTGTACCCCCTCCCCCCAGTTCACTGAGGACTTTGGAGGCAACTGCTCAGTGCCTGAGCTTTCAAGTCAGCCCTGGGTTCAAGTCCCAGTTCCACCTTTACTACCTGTGCGACCTTGGGCAAGTTGTTAATCTCCTTAACCTTCTGCTTCCTTATTTATAAAAAGGAAATAATAAACTATCTCACAGATAATTTTTTTTTTGGATAAAATGAGATTATGTATGTACGTGCAACTGTTCACCTTAACTGACATAGAGTAAACACTTAGTAAACGTTAGCTGTTAGGATGTTGTTGATATCCTAAATCTGCCTCCCTGACTGCAGCAGCATCTGAATTCCCCAGACCAAGAATGAAGTTCCTTGACTTCTTTGTTTCCAACACCCCTCACGTAAGGACATTCCACTTTACAAAACCATGCAATTAGCCATCATGTGGGCTGTATCATTGTCTGGAATCCAAAATTTTTAAAATTTATTTAAAAGGACCAGACGCTCTTTCAACTTCCTCATTCACTTAGTCCAACTGTGATTGCTCTTTGATCTCTTTGAGACTCTTTGCGATCTCTTTCTTCTCTCTGGCTGTCATCCCTCTAAAGGCTTCACTCTTCCTGTCCAGCCTTGATGCCCTGGCATGCCACCCTGAGCACTCTGGTACGTGCACCCTTAGCAGTCTTCTTGGACCTGTGCTCCAAATGCCCAATCACTGATCAGTCCTCTCATCCTCTGGATGGTTCTTTCTTGGGACTGAGCATCAGAGGAGGGAACTGCACAGTTTCCTCATTGGTGCCGTGGCCTGGTCTGAAACCCAGGTTCAGCTGTCCTTTTAATCTTGTGCTTGCTGCCTTCTCCTCTACAACGGCTATTCTGAAACTTCACTGTTCCTCTCATAGCCTATTTTTACTTTATAGAGAAAATGGAGGCCTGCACTTGTGGCTTCCTTCCTGCCCATGTTTGTTGACATTTTTCTCTTCCTCCTCCATCATATTATATTTGACTTTGTGTTCTTCTTTGAGTAGATACCTAGGAATGTGTGTAGAATGAAAAACCTGCAATTGCTAACTCAATGCTTATTCTTTAATTGGAAAACCAGGTTGTAACCCTGTCTCTGCCACTTGCTGGCCCAGGAGAGTCAGGGCAAGTTCTTCTGGTGTTCAGGATCTTGCATTTTAAATGAGGTTATTACATATTTAAATTTATTGAAGTACGGCAATCTGTTTTAAGGTACAGCCATTCCCTTTGAGAATTATATATAGGTTAAAGTTATGTTCCTCCACAGTGTATCCATTGATATTAAAATGAGAAGACAAATACTGTGCTGGGATGGGGAGCGGGGCAGGGTCTGACCACCAGAGGCTCATAGCCTAGTGGAGGAAGCAGGTGGATAAGAATTAAAATAAGGTTAAGAAGCCTTCTAAGAGGAGGAGATTTTGAAAGGTGGGCTTTGAAGTGGGCTTGTGAAATTTACTTTGTCTAATAGATCTAAATAACTATGAATATTGGGGGAGTGGTGGTGGTGGTGGTGATAATCTTGCAGTTATTTTGTCTTCCAGTTAGGAGCATCTTGCTGTTAGGGTGGGGAGGCAGGTGCTTGGTTGGAGAGTGTCCAGGTGAAGACACCTCCTAGGTGAGCAGGGCTTTCTGCGAGACTGGTGCTCCGCCTTGCACAATAGCCCTTGGCCCGGGAGGCATAATGATTATTGCCAGGAAGGCTGCTCTTGATTATTCCCCTATCTGAGCCCTTCCTGATTTGAGGGAGAATGTATTGATTTCAGGTTTTGACTTTTTTGTCATCGTACTTATCCCTTTTGTATGCGTATTTGAAATAACAAACTAAAACTTTCCTTAGGCTGGCCTGGTGGTGTAAGTGGTTAAGTTCCTGCACTCTACTTTGGTGGCCTGGGGTTTGCTGGTTTGGATCCTGAGCATGGACCTACCCACTGCTCATCAAGCCATACTGTGGTGGCATCCCACATAGGATATACAGCTATGTACTGGGGCTTTGGGGAAGGGAAAAAAAGAGGAAGATTGACAATAGATGTGAGCTCAGGGCCAATCTTCCTCACCAAAAAGCATACCTAAAAAAAAAAAAAAAGACTTTCCTGCAGCTGATGCTTCTGAGGGCCTGATAACAAAACAGATCCAGCTAGGGGAATGTGTTGTTCATTGTGTATAAGCCAGATAATTTTGACTGTAAACTTGGAAATTAGTACTTGGGACCAGAAGAATTCTTAAATTATTAGTCCAAACCCCTTGTGGGGAGAATTGCCATCGATTTTGACTTCCCTTCCCTAAAAACCCTGTGACTCATTCATGTAAAGAGATTTATTGTTTGTTGTATATAAGGTACATTGCTAGGTGCCATCAGGATTTGTAGAGTTCAACATTTTTCACCGTAAGTTTGATTGATAACCATCTACCAGTGCAAAGTGGGGTGTGGAATCAGAGAGAAGACACCTTGACTGCCTGGGAAGTCGCATATAACACATCCCTTCACAATATACAAAAATGGTTGTTGTGGCTAGAGGGAAATAGCTTCTTCATATTTTCCTCCAAAAGTGAAATTTCCTTTTTGCCAAGTAGCTATCAAAATAACTTCTTTAAAGAAACTTACATGTAGTAATTTTCTAGCAACTTGAAGTACTAGCTTAGGAGAGTCAACTGTTTGTTTGTTTGTTTGTTTGTTTTGCGGAGGAAGATTCGCCCTGAGCTACATCTGTGCCAGTCTTCCTCTATGTTGTATGTGGCTCGCTGCCGCAGCATGGCAGCTACAAGTGGTGTAGGTCTGTGCCTGCCTGGGAACCGAACCCAGGCCACTGAAGGAGAGCACGCCGAACTTAACCACTAGGCCCCAGGGCCTGCCCCGAGAGTCAGCTTTTCTTAAGAAACTTTTCCCGAAACAACTTATGTATCTTCCAGCAGAATATTTTAAATATAGGTTGAAAGTGATTTTAATCTAACAGGGAGTTTCCACATAATTTTGGGCATCAGAACTTAAACATTAGAGTTCAAAACTTCCTTCCCAGAACTTTTTTCTTTTGAGGAAGATTAGCCCTGCTCTAACATCTGCTGCCAATCCTCCTCTTTTTGCTGAGGAAGACTGGCCCTGAGCTAACATCCATGCCCATCTTCCTCTACTTTATATGTAGGATGTCTGTCACAGCATGGCTTGACAAGTGGTGAATAGGTCTGTGCCTGGGATCAGAACCGGCAAACCTCGGGCCGCTGCAGCAGAATGTGCTGCAAACTTAACTGCTGAGCCACCAGGCCGGCTCCCGCAGAACTCTTTTAAATTAACATTACTTGTGACTTTTAATAACTCATACTCAACTCTGAAGTCTTTTTGCCTAAGAGGAACCTAGCTATAAAGAAAAGAACAGTAGAATTGGAAGTATAATTTGTAGAATGGGTTTGAATAAAAAAGATCGGAATGGTTGGGCCTTTGTCTCTTAGGGAATAAATTGTAACCTCATGATGCCATATTTCCCAGCTATGCAACTTAAGCAAAACCAAAGGCCAGTTCTTTACCTATTATCACAGTTGTTTTGTGATTGCTTGGTTAATAGCCCACTTGTCCTCCTCAGCCCTTCTGGACAAAGTATCTGAATCCTCCAGAAGTTCAGTGACTGGTTTCTGGTCACAATGCTAGGACCAGGGCTAGGATGAGGTCTCTAGATTCCTAGGCTTTATGTACTACAGGGAAACAAAAAGAAAGTGAGAGAGACCTCCTGGAATTTCAAGTATTCGTCAAAGGTTGGTTTTTCCCAGCCTCTGAAACCCTAAAAGAATGTTGAGATATGACTCTTGCTTTCAGGAAGCTTCTATAATGCAGATTTCCGTCAATTTCCAGCCAGCAGCCACTGCCCCCTCCAGACCTCTTTGTTTCCTCAGTGGTCTCTATTCTGCTTTGTTTTCTCTTATTTGCTCTCTTCTATATTATTTATCTTGTAGGCTGCTTCAGACCCCCCACTGCCACCACCCATTTCCTTTCTTTTGATAAATACTAAAGGTTGCTAATGCAAAGAAAAGTTCTAAAGGTAGTCATATGGAAGACATGGCTATTATTTAGAAGAGTCAAACCTTACTAGGTTGAACAGAAATTTTTTGGGCCCCAAATTTGTTTTTGGTGTTTCTCTCTTTTCCAGAAAAAAATTTTTTTTTTTAATTATTATGTACACCTCAGTTTCCAGTGTTTCACTTGTAAATTTTGTTACTCTGGCTTTATTGATTTATTTTGATGAAAGCAAGGAGGCACCTTCAGAGACGACTTTGCTTTGAGGTCAGATGGATGATGGTTTGATGGGAGAAGCTCCCTCAAATGGAGTCTGCACAAAGCATGTGTTTAGATATTCAGGACAAGTGGATAATAAGATTTTATTATTATCTTGAAATTTTAAGGTTAATTCAGGTGTGGATGTGAGGGATATTATGAAATGCAGTATTTTCCTGCCTAGTATCTCATTGCCTGATTTCGCATGGATTTAACTGAGTTTTTTTTGCATTCCTTGCAAATGAGAATATATAGGAATGTTCTTTGTAACTTATAAGCTGCTATAAATGTCAGTTAATTGCTTGATTTGGAGGAACTCTCGCATCTGTATTCATTGCAGCCTAGTTAAATCTGTCAACAAATATTGAGAACAGAGTGGGTGTGAAGCCTGTGTTCTGGCTTCTGTTTGTCTCTATTAGAGAATAAACATGGTCCCTGCCCTCAGCTCACAGATTCGACTTGAAATTGTGTAAACAGGCAGTATGGCACTCTAGAAGAGAAAAATTTTAATGCCAGTATTAGTCTACGATTGCAGACAAGGTGGTGGTCATGGCTATAATAGTGCCATTGTGGTTTCGAGGTGAAATAGATTTTGGCTTGTCTTGAAATCGTCTCACTGTTTTATCTAGGGTAACTTTTGTTATATTTTATATACCATTGTAATCACTGTGCAGAATTCTGACGAACAACATGGGGACGTTGTGCCTATCCCTGAAGGCTTTATGTTTAAAAGGAGAAATTCAAGAAGTGAAAGTAAGCTTGGTATTTGAGATTTAGCTTCTGAAGGTTTTAACAGGAGGAATCTGTGGCACCTGGGAAACTTACATGTTGGATGATAGTAGAAAAATAAGGAGATTTCGGTGACTTCAGGTCGTTAGTCTTCTGAGAGTGATGTCACATACTCATGTGTTAGTTTCTTATAAATGAACGTTATAGGAAATTTTCTCCCGTTAGCTAATTTCAGTTGTAACTTAGAGGCTGATCTTTCCTCTCTTCCTCAAAAGTAAATAATTTAAAGAAATGACAGCTGAAGTTCTCTACTTTTTCAAGGATTTAAGTATTTAAATCCAACCATATATTTGTACTGCTTGCTGTCATAGATGCTAAGGTTTTTTAAAATTTTTTTTAAAATTTATTTTTTTTTTAAGATTTTATTTTTTTCCCTTTTTCTCCCCAAAGCCCCCCAGTACGTAGTTGTATATTCTTCGTTGTAGGTCCTTCTAGTTGTGGCATGTGGGATGCTGCCTCAGCGTGGTTTGATGAGCAGTGCCATGTGCACACCCAGGATTTGAACCAACGAAACCCTGGGCCGCCTGCAGCAGAGCACACGAACTTAACCACTTGGCCACGGGGCCAACCCTGATGCTAAGGTTTTATGGGCAAAAGTTGAGGGATTCTATCTGGGCAGTATTTATTTGCGTTACACCTGTGCCTTTTGGTCTATAACGTAATATTTAAAGTGAAAAAGACAGTATTTCTTATGTTATATCCTATAGTGCTTGTCTGAAAGTACTTCCTCACCACATGTATGGTCCTCTAGTAGCAACTTGATGCCTTCTGGCAGTTTCTTTTCAGTGTGTTGGGCTTGTGATTTAATCAGTTGCATCTGAATTACTGTGTCTGGAAGGCTGGTTTGCATCATTTCTGTTTGGTTCACTTCTGTGGCAGGTCAGTGTTCACCCTTTTTAGGGGAAAAATGACAATAGTCGACATTGTTTTGGGAAGGGAAGTGTGGTGACACAGAGGGTGTGGCTTGGGGAGAACCTGCTCGCTGCCCCCACAAGATTGCTTCCTGGTGGCCTTTATATTCAAGAATTTACCACTGTCTTCCTTTTGGTACTCAAAGTGGGGTCAAACTCAATATTCTCCATGTTTTAAATGAATTGCACTTGGCAAAGTGACTCCCTTTAACAAAGCTCATGAGAACTTTTGATTAAAGCCAGAACACCGGTTTATTAATTTATTCCCGGAATCATATTTTTCAATAAGCCAGACAGTTGTGTTGGGTTGACTAGAGCAGCACACTCTCTCCCCACTGTTAGGCTAAGAAAGGAGCCAAGTCATGAGGGGTTGCTCAGTGAAAATAGAATCGGAACAAGGGAAAGTGGTTATGATACCAGCGTCTAGTGGCACTGGTCTCTGAAAGCCTGATGGGTCTGTTTCCAGAATTGGATGTGGGGGTGTGTGTTTGTAAGTATATAGGGTTCTGTCATGTGCCAGATAATCTTCTCTGGACTGTACTCTGCCAGTGTTGGCCCCTCCAGCCTATTGTTGTGGTTCTTTCTGACTGCAGATAGGCACAGTCTTTAGGTCTGTTGATGAATATGAAGTTCCAGTTATGTCTTTTAGGCCACAGATGACTGGGACTCCTGGGTAGCTTTGCATGGCTCCACTCTGATCTGTGTTAAATTCAGAATTTAACTCACTGGGAGCAGTCTTATTTTTTTCCTTTCCAGGTTTGTGTGTGTGTGTGTGTATGGGGTGGGAGTGGGGGGCGGTTCCTTACTGTTGCACTCCGGTATCATCAAAGTTTCTCCAGGTCACAGTTTGAATAGCTTTTAAAATATAAATTTAAGCCTTTTGCCTTGACCTGCTGTTAATGCAGGAAAGCAAGAACTAAAAAAAAAAAAAAAAGTTACAGCAGAGGGGCTGGCCTGGTGGTACAGCGGTTAAAGTTCACACATTCTACTTTGGTGGCCCGAGGTTCACCAGTTCAAATCCCGGGTGTGGACCTACACACCACTTGTCAAGCCATGCTGTGATAGGCATCCCACACATAAAGTAGAGGAAGATGGGCATGGATGTTAGCTCAAGGCCAGTCTTCCTCAGTAAAAAGAGGAGGATTGGAAGTGGATGTTAGCTCAGGGCTAATCTTCCTCAAAAAAAAAAAAAAAAATTACAGCAGATATCTGATAGCCTCTTGCACTTTAGTGAAGACGACTTATATGGAAGATGCAACTATTCTGAAAACAGCTGAGCTCCCCCAAATAGGCACACAGGGTGTCTGGGATGAGATGCCCAAGTTGGTGTCTCCTAGTCCTTGCCCTGTGGAACATGTATTCTGAGTAGCACAGTGGGTCTGCTGTGGATTGGTGGTGAGCAGGGTGATTAATCACGGGCAGCTTTACTACCACCATCATGGGACCCGAGCTGCTCAGTGATCAAGGGAAATCCAGGGCTCCGGAGGAGTTCATTCAAAGACCTTGAACGAGCTCTGTTGACATGGCTCCATCAGTATTTTTCTGTGTTTTATTTTTAAAGTGTGTAGTCTTTGCTACATGACAAACTCTGAAGTTTGATTGATTTATTTGGAAAATAAAATGTGCTTACCAGGCATCTATTTATTATTTAATTTTGCTTCCATTTTTTATGCTACAGCGTTTTGCGTTGTCTCTTTTAAGCATGACCATCAGGAGAAATTTGTGTTTCCACAGTTCTGCAGTTTATTAGGGAAGCGGACTGTGGCTGTCTTCCAGATAGAGTGCTTGCCCTTTAGGTGAAACCCAAGTCTCTTCACCAGGGTTCATTCAAGTAGCATTTTTTAAAAAGAATTAGGCTCTAAACCATGCCCCTTTTGTGTGTAAAGACTTGTTTGTAAGATGATTTAGCCCTAATAAACTTCACTATTGCTTTCTCCAAATTCCGCTTAAGATACTATCTTCCGAGTGTCCCTCAGGTTTGTTTCTTGATGAATTTTGTTTGATTGCTGTTGCCCGAAATTTTCATTGCTCTGAGAGGAGAGGCTGGTGCGTGGAAGGAGGAGGACTCTTGCTGGGAGTCAGCAGATTTGGATTCTGGCCCTGTTCTTAATTAGCTGCGTGACCCCTGGGCAAGTCAGCCTCCTAGGGTCTCTATTTCTGCTGTAGAAAAACAAAGGGCTTAGAAAAATAAACACAAGTCTGGGCCAAGTGATAAGAAAGGTCACCGTGTGCGCTTATGCTGTGCGGTTCTGTGAATGGCAGCACGTTGGGACTCTTCCTCCCTCTCAGTGGTCCCCACAATCCCTCTGCTTCATTCTGGGGTTGAGGTTGTGTGGGGTGTTAGACTAATGCCGTTTTAACCGTTCAAGCTGACTAGGCAGGTTGGGTGACCTCTTCTATGTAGGAGTTGTGCTCTCATTTCCCCTCTCTCTCCTCTCCTCTCTCCTTACTTTTTCTCCTTTCTTTCAAGAGCAAACTGCTTGCCTTCTACCTTCCTCTCCTTAGTGCATTAACAAGGGTGTGATGGTACACAAGCCACTCAGATTTGTTACTGTCTGGAGTTGTCCAGCCATCTCATCTGAGTCAGTGCAGGGAAGAGGGAGCTAAAGGAGACTGACCAAATGATGAAATAATAGTCCTTTTGTCTGTCTCTTGCTATAGGAGTGGTTTCATGTTTCAGCTAAGGCCTGGGCCATTGTGTTGTTTTTATGCTCAGTACAACCCTGCTTAAGAATACAGCTTATTATTTAAAGGATTCAGCTGTAATGCCATAGATCTGTTCTTCTTTTCTTCTCTACCCCCTCCAAAAAGTTATAACAATATGCAGTAAAAATCTCCTGTAGTGTGTGCTGTTTGATCGGATCCCCTGACATCAGGGTTAAAAATGTGTTCCCACTGTATTTATTTTGCAATGCTTACAAGGTATGTTTCATTCTGATAACCTTCCAAAATGTTTTCTTTGTGGTTATATAATCAGTAGCACCTGCAAAACATGCTTTTAACTAGGTAGCTTCCTTCTTAACCATCATCTTTTTGATTCTCTGTTTTAATGTTTTCTTTTGATGAACTAGGCTTGGGAGCCCCGCATTCCTGTGCCAGACATCCTACAGTAACGTGCCCAGAGTTAGCCTCATAACCTTAATTAGATGTGGAATGCTGAGAATGCACTGTTGGGTTTTTTTTTTTTTTAACTTTTATAACAAGACAGTGAACTTCTGATCATTCATTAAAAGTTATAAAAACTCGTGTCGTTAGTATTTAGTTTCCCATTTTAGTTTATTCATAGAAAATTAATGTAAAACTCAAGGTACCTTTATGTTTATCCTGAGCGATCTGTTTGTTTCCACACAAATTACCTCTTGTGTCAATATGCAAGTTATATTCCAACTTACAACCCTTAATTCCTCTTCCCTCCCCTCCTTTTCTCTTTAGAGGCAAAGGAGCATTGAAAATGTTAAAGGCTGTGCTGAAGAAGAGCCGAGAGGGAGGAAAGGGAAGCAAGAAGGAAACAGGTATGAGTAGAAGAATGAGTTGAGTTGAACAAGCGTGGTGGGCGTGGGGCAGCGAGACCTCACCCGTTCCAGGCTGGGCAGATGACATTGCATCAGGAATGGGTCAGAGAAGTGGTATGGGTTAGACACACGTAGTACTGGAGGCTATGAAAAACTAAATGTATTTCTGAGCTTTCTTATGGGAAGTGACTTTGAAAGTTGAATTTGGGTTCTGAACCAAATCCTTTCCCAGAAGATGTGTGAGGTTCCTAATTTTAACAGGTCATTCATATCCAAAGGCAGAGTTAGAGACATTGAGGAATAGCAGGTGCGTCCAGGAATTTAGTTTCTAGAAAGCCTTTTCCTTTTTTCCACAGGCGATTGCATTTTATATGTTCGAGCAACTGCTGGCTGACTAGTCCTCATCTTTTGAGTATCAAATTTTCCTCCTAACAGGTGTAGCTCCACTTAATGCCAGACTGCTAGGTTTCATTATGATGAGAGCTACTTCATGTGGCTTGGATTTCATTCCTGTTGGTAGAGTACTGGTGCATATGTGGTCATTGTGACTCTAGTCTGCGTTCCATGTGAGAAACTCCTCTTAAGTTTGTTTTTGTGATCACTCAGTGTTACACCCTGGAGCAAGTTTCTTTTGATAGAAAAACTACATATTGCCTACCTGTATTGCACAATGAAAATCTGTTAGCATGGATTGATTTCCCGGAAGTGTACCATTTCACTCTGTAAACTCACGTTAATCCGGAGTCATAGAATGACTGGTTTTCTGAGTTATTGTATATTGAATAACATTTGAGTTTTAATTTCTAGTAAGGTATAAATAAATACACTTGTTACCAAAACATCACTGAATTATGGTTAACTCTTTAATTCAAAAGGTTTTATAATAGATAATGTTAATATTTGTTGTTTCTGTACTTGTATAAGAGAAACTTTTTGGTTATATGAAACCTAGACAAATTTTCTATTTATTATTAATTATCCTTTAAACGAAGTCTGCAAAATGGCAGACTTACCTTTAGAGACTTTGTTGTAAAGTTGCTGTTAAGGTCCCATAAGAAGCTTCTCATTAATGCCTGGGTAAGCAGGTACAAAGAAAAGAAGAAACCAGTTTTTAATGATAGAAACAGGAGACCATAGTTAGCTCTTAACCTTAGAAAATCAACCTCTAGCTTTGAATAATTAATTAGAATTGTTACTATGGAGAATTTTCAGTTCACATAATTTCTATGCAGGAGGGCATTCACCCTCTGCTGGGTCAAGGCCAAAGCATCCTTCTCTTTAGTTCCCTGAAAGCCATTAAAAAAAAATTTATTTTCAATTTTGGCTCGCCTGACACTCATCCTAGGAATTTTATTATTTGCTTCTTTAGATGCCTTTGTAATTTCCAGCATAGTTAGGTCCTAAGCTGTCTGTTGGGCTGGCGCTGCCAACCAGTGGGTTATTTTTCTCAGGGCCAGGGTCTCCAAGCCAAAACTCCCTACTTAGTCACGGAGTCTTTCACAACAGACCTACCGTCCTCTTTGACCAGTGCCAGACTCATGTGGAATAACAGTATATTAATGATTTTCGGCACCCTGCCTTTCAGATGGGCCAGACAGTGAATGCAGTTTGTGTTTGAGACTTTTTCCGTTTTAGAGCATGTGATTTTGGGTTTATTTCTCCCTTTGGTCTTTAAGATCAACTGCTGATTGTCCTGAATTATTTCTTCATGATGATCCTACACTATGGCTTTTCAGTAATGCAAACCAACTTGCAAAAGCAATGGGAACATTTTTCATAAAACATCTGTATGTTATGTGCCTTTTTTCTCTTAACTAGAACCTGGTTGTATTAGTTGGGGAACAAAACAGATGGACTTTTAAATCTTGATGAAGTTGTCACAAGATGATTAGGGAAAATACTTGGAATTTGATCATTTATATGTTGAGCTCTGTGCCAACTCTCATTATATAAGTAAATCATAGCTAAGATTTTCTGTAAATTAAAGCTGGCTAATCTGCTGAGACTGCTTTGAAACTTGGGTAATAATATCTCCTGCAATATGGAAAAATTTTGCTCTACTGTTTCCAATTAAAACCATTCTTTGTTGCAAAGACAAAGGAAAATTCATTTTTATATACTTGAACTCAGTCATAGAAATTTAGGAAATATTCATGTCAAATATTGAGCTCAGCTTTTCATATCCTTTGTTTTTATAGACAATCTTGAACTACACTTTTATGTCGAAGCTATTTTGAGAATTTGGAAAATATAATCACTGAGTTAAATTTAGTATTCTTCAAAAGAAAACAATTTTTCGGAAGTGTTGAAAAGTTGTTATACACTCAGTTCCTATCCTGAAAAGAAAACGTCACATATATCTATTTTAAACTATTGGTAAAATTTTAGCAGGTATTGAAATTCAAGTTATGTGTATATAAGGGCATTTGAAATATGTACAGTGAGTATTAAACTTTGAAAGCCTTTGAGTAAACTCTAAGAATAGCAAAATTCTTTTTTTTTTTTTTTATGATTATACTTTTTACCTAGGAAATGCTTATGGCCGAGCAAAAAGTGTTTTCTGGAGGCTATAGAATCAAGTTGGAGAATGCAGTGTTAAAAACTTTAAAATGGGGGCTGGCCCCGTGGCCGAGTGGTTAAGTTCACGCGCTCCGCTGCAGGCGGCCCAGTGTTTCGTTAGTTCGAATCCTGGGCGCGGACATGGCACTGCTCATCAGACCACGCCAAGGCAGCATCCCACATGCCACAACTAGAAGAACCCACAACGAAGAATACACAACTATGTACCAGGGGGCTTTGGGGAGAAAAAGGAAAAAATAAAATCTTTAAAAAAAAAAAAAAACTTTAAAATGTTTTTTGGGAAATTACATTTACCTGTCCCCATTAGTCCATCATTGCAAATGAGCACTGTATTTCTCTCTTGACTTTGAGTTAGGCCTAAGGGAGCAAAAATCAATATTAAACCATAATGTGGGGAGGTCCAGACGAGGGCATCTATTTTTTCTTTCCCTGCTTTTATGTTAGGCCCTTGATCTAAAATAAGCAAATGAGGTGTTTTCTTTATTTTGAAGCTCTCCAGAGAGGTCTGCAACCTTCCACCACATGTCTAAGTAACCTTTGCTATCAGAAAACTTTCATGTTGCTATTATTAAATGTACTTAATTTAAAAATAATTACTGCATTCTAAGATTGAGAGTATTCTGATATCAAATCTGGACCTAATAAGAGTTTAGAGTGAATATATAAGAGCAGCATAGGAAATTAATGTCTTTTATGTACAGCAGCACTGATTAGAAAATGAGTAGCAAAAAAAGGCCCATTTTATGATAGAAACAAAAACTTTAAATAACCCAAAGAAGAAATGTACGAGCCTTATATTGAAGAAAATAATAAAACTTTACTGAAGGACTTAAAGGAAGACCTGAATAAATGGAAAGAAATACCAGGGGCTGGCCTGGCGGTGCAGCAGTTAAGTTTGCACCTTCGGCTTCTCAGCAGCCCAGGGTTCTCGGGTTTGGATCCCAGGTGTGGACATGGCATCGCTTGGCAAAAAAAGCCATGCTGTGGTAGGCGTCCTACGTATAAAATAGAGGAAGATGGGCATGGATGTTAGCTCAGGTCCAGTCTTCCTCAGCAAAAAGAGGAAGATTGGCAGTAGTTAGCTCAGGGCTAATCTTCCTCAAAAAAAAAAAAAAACAAAAAAACAAAAGGAATACCATATTCCTGAATGGGCAGATTCATTATTTTAAACTGACCAGCTCTCACAAAATTATCTATGCATCTTATTTAATCTGTAATGCAATCCCAACTATTTTCTTTTTTAAGGACTTTACTTTTTTAGAGCAGTTTTAGGTTCACAGCAAAATTGAGAAGAAGGTATAGCAATTTCCTGTATACTCCCTGACTCCCCTCATTCATGGCCTCTCCTATTATCAACATCCCCTACCAAAATGGTACATTTGTTACAATTGATAATGTACATTGACACATCATAATCACCCCAAATCCATAGTTTACATTAGGGTTCATTCTTGGTGTGCTTCATTCTCTGGATCTGGACAAGTGTATAATGACATCTATCCGCTCTTATAGTATCATTCAGAGTATTTTCACTGCCCAAAAAATCCTGTCAGTTTTTAAAAAATACAACATAACCACGTGATTTAAAGATTCATCTGGAAGAGAAAATGCTTAAGAATAGCCAAGAAATAATTGAAAGTGTGGAGTAGGTGCATCTAAATGGCTGAGCCTGGTTTCCATGCCTGGGTTCTAGCTGCAAGAGAGGCTGGACAAGAGTGTATTTGGATTTCTTAGCTTCTGTAGGGTAAGGTGGACTTCACCTCCCACCAAGATGCACACTGTGGAAGGTTCTTTAGTCTTAGACATTGGGCAGGTCTCCTCCACATCAGAAACTAACCAAGCACAGCTATCTGGTATAGCTCATTATAATAGCTAGTTTCTACCTAGTGAGTAAATGGCGCTGCTAGTTTTCTGGACTTTTTTTTCCCAACTGATCTCCAAGGAATGAAATATAATTTTCTTTAACATCTATTATATAATCAAAACTCACAGTCTAGAGTGTTTTTGGTTTTTTCTTTTAACCCAGGAGCTAGTGGCATCTGGAAGCATTAGATGGGCAAGGCCTGTTGCCCTCCTTGGAGAGGGCTGGTCCCTCTCCCTGTCTTGCCCTCTGCCAATCTTGAAACCATCATCTTTTGCCCTCTCCAGCTCTCCTGGTTGCTCCATATTGGTGTGGAAGTAGCTCCAAGCTGAGGCAGAAGAACAAAGCTTGGTGAACTCTTAATTATGGTACTGCCTCCATTAAAATAGAGACTTATTAAGGAACAGTTGCTTAATATGCCAAAATAATTGTTTATTGGTCGTTTCCTTTCAGTTTAATTATTTGTATTCTTTTTTCAGCAGGGGGGCTTAGTTTGAAGCAATTTAGATAAAGCAATATTTAAAAAAAAAAACATTTGACCTTCACCTTTTCATTGTTGAAACCCAGCTGGTTGGCTAAATGCACTAGTAATGGTGTTAATTAAGGCATTGGCTAATCTCTAAACTTCAGTATGCACTGAATTAATCTGTGAGTTTTTTGTCTAATCCTTCACTTTGACTTTGTCGTAAAAGGAAGCTGTAGGCCTCTAAAGTTTAAAAGCCATTGATGTGATTGTTAAATGTGGTATTTTAAGCCATTCCAGGCTGCAGTCTGGTTTTCCCTGGTACTTTCTAAAAATGCCTCAATACAAACGATGCTTTGTTTTATCTGGAAAATATGAAGCTGCTTTTGATTATTCTGTGCTGCATTGCCCATTTTCTGCGGTTGTGGACTATTATTTAGGAATTCAGTGCAGTGACTGTCTTGCTGAGTTATGGATATTTGGTATCTTGTTAACTGACTCCAAAAATGTTTTCCAAGCAACAAAACAAGCAGAAATAATTTGACCTAAAGGTATTGTATTTCTCTTTACAGGGCATTTAAACAAATTCTGCAAAATATTAGGATATGATTTAAACATAGAATGGAACCGGGCAGGATTTTAGTAGGAGCAGGAATGCTGTTCCCTGTGGTTTAATTGGTTCCTTCATCAGTTTTTCTTTGTTGTCCCTCATACGTGTCACAGAGTCTCGGAAAAAAACATAGACTTTGGAATTACAAGATACAGATTCAGATCCTAGCTTGATCCCCTCCTGGTTTACTTGAATTTGGATAAATTTCTTAACCTTGCTAAGGTAAGGTACCTTACAGTGATGTTGTCAGAGTTAAACAAGAAAACTTTTTTGCAAAGTGTCTAGCTTGACATCTGGCTTCTGTTAGATATTCAGTACATCTCTTCTTTCTTGAGGAAACTTTAAAGAACCAATTAAAAAAAACCCTTCTAAAACTTCTTGTTTCTTCTCTGTTGAAGGGGGAAGTAGGACTGATCTCAGGCAAAAGAGTGATATTCTAGAAGCTTCTTTTCATGACTTCTTATCTTTAAATACTGATTGCGCCATTGCCTTTGGATACTAAAGGCTTTTCTGTCATCTTTACCCTTTTCCCTCATAACAAAACAGGGAAAGTGCTGACTCATTGTCTGTTGTATGGTGGTTTATACTTTGAAAATAATTTATTTTGCCTTTTAGCCTATCTCAAGTACTTGGGTTTTATCCTTTTTCTTCATTAATTTAAACTGAAAGGTTTTTTCCCTTGGTGAAGAGATTCCAAGAGTCAGCAAGCAGCTTTAAGGATAGATTTCTAAGTACGTATAAAGTTTCTGAGATGTTTCATCTCAACATATCCTTAATTAATGAAGGTCTTTGTATGTGGAAGGCCCATCCCTCACCCACTTTGTAACTTTCCCATGTGTTTTAGGGGAAATAAAAAGGATGAAGGAATTAGAGAAGGAAGGGAACAAATACTTAGTGTTTGTCACGTGTCAGGCACCTGCACGTAGTGGATGACGCTGGTCCATCCTGAACTGCCTGTTTCCTGTGAGAGCCATAATTAGAGGAAGTTCTGGACCGAGAAGAAGGAGAAATCAAGACTCGTCCTAGATCTTCCACTTTTTATGGCCAATAAGACCTCCAGCAAGTCACAGCCTATCTGAATCATCATAAAGGACATGGCGAAATTTTCAAACAACAACACTTATTTACTTTGGTTCCATTTTTATATGTATATGTGTAAATGCAGTAGAAAACTTAGGGAAATACAAATTAACAATTCAGAGTCTATTTTTTGGTCAAATCTAATTTCATAAGTAATTGTTTTCTTTAAAGCTACTTTTCTGTTTAAAAAAGTCTTATTTTGGGGCTGGCCCTGTGGCCGAGTGGTTAAGTTCGTGCACTCTGCTGCGGCGGCCCAGGGTTTCGCCGGTTCGAATCCTGGGCACAGACATGGCACTGCTTGTCAGGCCATGTTGAGGTGGCATCCTGCATCCCATAACTAGAAGGACCTGCAACTAAGATATACGAGTATGTACTGTGGGGATTTGGGGAGATAAAGCAGGGGGAAAAAAAAAAAGATTGGCAACAGCTGTTAGTTTAGGTGCCAATCTTTTAAAAAAATAAAAAGTAAAAAAAAAGTCTTATTTTATATGGACCTTGTTTTCAAAAAGCTTTGTTGTGTGTAGCTTCTTAATTCCCATAAAAAACCCTCCATTTTTGAGTTTTCCTGTGACCTACTTGCATTTCCTAGAAGGAGAATTCCAAGGTTTTATTTCTATTTCACAGAAATATAAAAAACTTGATTTCATATATTCTACTGGCAAATGTAGTTCCTGAGGAGGGAGGTAGGCTACCAAAGATTTTGACCTAGATTGCCTTTTTTTCCATGAAGGATGATCTAAACTTACTGTTCCTCTTAAAGGGATGAGGGCTTTGACTTTGCAGTTGTCCTCCGGTTGACGGATGGCCATCAGGGGTAACCAGTTGGGTAGCCCCACTCCTGGTGGAGAGCATCAAATTGAGAAACGCTTATTCACATCTGAAATCATAGAGTTAGAAAGTAGGATCTGTGTGTCTCCACTCTGTCTCCCACATCCTACCCACTTTGGAGACAGGCTGGTTATAACACATGAGCCATTCAAGGTGCAGGATAGATTTGGAGATTTTTTTTCCCTATATTCTGGTGACCACAGCTCTATCTTAGGGGTAAAGATAAAACAAGACCTCAGCACTTGGTTTTTGATTTTTCACTCTCGTAAGGCTTATGTGTGTTGGAGAGTTGCCCATTTTAAAGAAAGTTTGGGAGCATCTACCTGCTAGGTTTGGTACGTGATGACATTCTTTGTGCCCTGAGACTGTTCTAGAGCACAGCGTACCCAGGAATGATGATGTCTCTGATACAGGACATGCACACAGGTGGCTGTGATGGTTTGGGCACTTGTCTAGAGTTTTTATAGATCATGGAACTGGCTGGTACAAGAGCCTGGATGCAAACTCCAGGTTAAGGATGGAAGAGAGCCACCTGCACGCTGCACGTGTCCAGCCAACTGCCTAACATCATATAGTTAAAGCAAAGATGGGATCAAAGTGTAGCTTTTGACTCTGGACTAGTTCACTTTCTACTATGTCTTTGGCTAGCTCTATAATTTTTATCTGTAGCACTGAGTAAACATAAAAGAAAACGTATCCCTGAGATAGAAGACAGTGGATTTCCTTTGTATTTATAATTTCTCTCTCTTTTTGATTTTTTTCTTCTCCAGAAGAATTTCTTTTCCCCTCTCCCTCTCTAGGTTTATTTCTGAGATTCTTACCTGGTCTTAGTCTAGACTCAGTCACTGTGAGTAATATTCCTATTTCTATATCCTAAAGTCCATTTCTACCTAATGTCCTTGAGACAGTTATAAATCCATCCTATTTTTTTTTGGTGAAGCCATTTAAACACCATAAGTGTAGTAATTAAATATAATATACAACTATTTTAAAAAGCTATACAATGGTATTAAAAGTAAAGGCCTCATCCTCATTTCTTCTTTCTTCCCTTTTTACCCCCCAAAGGCAGTTAATGGTTTCTTATTTGATCTTTCTAGATGTTTTCTGTGCATATATGAGCATATGCACACGTATACACACATGTATAGATACTTAGGAAAACCCACAGGGACTTTACAATGTGTTTTATTTTGTTAATTACTGTGTTGATTGAATGCAGTTTTAGACATTGTTTCATATTAGCACATACTAATATATAGGTTTTAAAAAAGTTGCTCAGTGTGATGTTGGACAAATATCCTATAATTTATTTTGTTATTCTGCTATTGATGGTTGTATCTTTTTTGTTGTCATTA
This sequence comes from Equus asinus, assembly GCF_041296235.1. Classification (NCBI taxonomy): domain Eukaryota; kingdom Metazoa; phylum Chordata; class Mammalia; order Perissodactyla; family Equidae; genus Equus; species Equus asinus. The sequence continues at coordinate 99,777,153 of NC_091793.1, forward strand.
CAGTCAATACTCAAGTGAATCTTCTTATACATAAGTGCCTGTACTCTCATAAGAAGACTTGTGAGAAAAATTGTTGGTTAACAAGTTTTTTCATTTATAATTTTTCTAGATTTTGTCAAATTGCCATTCAAAAAGGTGACATTAAATTTATAATTCCACCTTCAGTAGATGAGAATGCTTGTTTATTCATGTACTTACCAACATAGGTTATAGTCGAACTACTTTGTCTTTGCCTGTATGATAGGCAAAAATTGCATCTCGTTGTTTTAATTATGCAATTCTTTAGAATGAATTCAAACACTTTTTTTAATGTTTATTGGCCATTTGAAACCATACTGCCTAAATTTGTATCCTGGCTCTGCAGTTTACCAGCTGTGTGAACTCAAGCAGATTACTTAACCTTTCTGTGCCTCATGGGTCATTTATGAGGATTAAAGGAGTTAATATTTATAAAGTGCTTAAATCCGTGCTTGGCGGATAGTATATGTTCTATAAGTATTTTTCAAAAATAAAGATTTAAATTTTCTTTCTCTGTCCCGCCTGTTTATTTACCTATTTTTTCTGTTGGGTTCAATAGCTGTTTTAATGTTTTGGTAACTGGTTGACCATTGGTCATTTACTAGCTAGAGTTCTAAGCAAGTCAAACATATCATGTTTAATTTTGAATTATAAAACCTAGAAAGATTCATCTAAGCCATCCTTCATTTTTGATGGGATTAAGTGAAGGATTTTATTTTAATTCTGTGAGTTCAGTGTTGAAAACTGCCTGAGAGATTACAAACCATTATTTCATGGAGGTCGGCTCTCTTCCCCTGCTTTGCGTGAGAGTTTTGATGCCGCTAATCTGATTAAACCTCTTGGAGCTACATCCTTAGCTCTAAGATTCTGAAGATTAGAGGTTCTGGAGTTTTTCCCTCTGCGTCCATTAAATTGTTACCGTGGTTATTGGACTCCCCAAACAGTGCTGCAACTCCCCCCTCATTTATGGAAGCAGCATCTTAAAGATGAAGAAGCCCTGTGCTGGTTTGGCTTCAGGAAACTTCGGTAAGAGTTCCTGTTTGAACATACCTACTGGTTCTCTTTGAACAAGTTGTTTCGTTTTTCTGAACCTCAGTTTTCTTGCCTATAAAATGAAGGTAATAGTCTCTATGTGTGTCAGATAGTAATTGTGAGGGTCAAATGAAATAAAGCTTTGTTTTTTCTTAAATTCAGTCATGATAATGTTGACAGTGTGGGGAAATTGTTTTGTTTTGCTTTTACCATGTGATATCCTTGGTTTTGGGAAATGCCCATTAAGCAAGGAAATAAAATATACAACCACTTAAATTTGTATCACAAGTTTTTGATACACAAATGTTGTGAGGGAGGGGTGAGAGATTTCTTTTTCTTCCTCAAGATGTTGAAGAAACCAAGAAGCGAACCACAGTTCACCAGGAAGTGAATCCCCTGGGAGAAAATATGGCAGTACTAATAAAAGTTGCCCTTTGTTCACTGTGTATCAGACAGTGTGCTAAATGCTTATGAACAGTTACCTCACATAATCAGTAGCTTATTAGTAGAAGTTAAAGAACTAGCTTAAGACTGCCCAGTTACTAGGGGGCAGAGTCAGGATGTGAACCCAGTTCATCTCTCTGTCTCTGTTTTGGGCAGTATAGCAGCCAGCTGGCTTCACTTCACTTCCAGGTCAAGTTGCTTAACCTCCCTGTTTCCATTTTTGCATCTGTAAAATGGAGATGATAGCAGTATCTGCCTCCTAGGTGTTGGTTGTCTTGAGGGTTTAGCGAGTTAGAGAGCTTAGAACAGTGCCTGGACTGTAGGTAAGCACTTTATAAATGTTTGCTCTTAATTATAATTTATGGTAATTTCTACACCATTCTGCTTTCTTTGCTTTTCCACCCGTTGACCACCCTCTGTTTTTGGCTTTAGTAAATGGCGACATCTCAGATATTTGTGTTTCCTTCATTCCCTTGTCTGTGTGGCAGACATGACCTGGCCATTCCACCTGGTGCAGATGGAGGAGAGAGCCGTGGGGATAGGCCTGCCCTTAGCTCAGTGCTGTGGGACAGTTGCTGTAAACAGTCTGGGAGGGCATGTGTTTGCTGAGAGAGGGGAGGGAGAAGGCCTGAACGCGGGGATCCGCCTCCAGAATTCTGGGCAGAGAAGATGTGTGTACACTCAGAGGTGCTGTGCCTGTGTGATTTCAATAGTCACCGCGGCCTTACAGGAACGGGCCCTAGTGTAGTTGTTGAGTCCAGCAATTCCTAAACCTAGCTGGTTCGCTGGAAGCACTTGTGACTCAAATTCCCACCAGACCTGCTGAATCACTCACCAGCGACGGGGCCCCAGCTTCTGTATTTTTTTTTTTTAATGGTTTTTGAATGGTTGGCCAGGTTTGGGAGCCACTGGTATGCCATTTGTTCTTCTGTCTATGCAGTGCTAGCCTCGACCGCCCATGGCAGAGGTATGTGAATGTGACTTTGAAAACCCTTAGGAGAAGGGTCTCCCCTATTATCTAGTAAACCCTGTTTTTGGCAGCCCTGTGAGGATGAATTTGAAATACAGATATACGAGCAGATGAGTGAACGGATTCCCTTACAGAAATAACAAGGGACAGAATTTGATCAAAGTAATTTGTCAGTCTATTTTATTTGGTTCTCATGTTTATCCAGATTCCTTATCAATGTTTGCTTATTCTCACACTTGCAAGTTAGATACACAAAAGCAAATAGCTATTGAATATAATTTTGATGTTTAATTTACATGCAACTTTATAGAAATTGTTAGCGGGCTGTCTTCCCAGAATGGTGTTCAGAGAGTGAATGAAGTAAGTAACTCGCATTGCATTTTCTATTTGAGAAATCATGATTAGAGTGGAATGTTAATATGGGGAGCTGTGGTGAGACAATATTGACGTTGTTGCTAAGATATTTTACAAGACATGTCATTGAGGCTGCTGTTTCAAAAACTGAGCAAGGATTTTTTCTTCTTTGTTTCTTTCTTTTTTTGGTGGTTTTGGTGATAGAGCAGGAATATAGCAAATAAAACGACAGAGGCAGAAAATATAAAGTCGTCTTATTCTCTCTCCCATTCCCTACCCCCCCACTACAGGCTAGGAAAAGAGCTTGTTAAATAGTCACGTGTACATAATTGGTTTAGTCTTTTTTCTAGACTGTGCACTGAATTGGTTGTATTGCATTTTTACTATGTTTTTTGTGGGGAAGAAACTTTAAATGCTACCTAGAAACTTTGAGGCATTTTTTTTCCTCTAATGTTTATAGGTCCTATTTTCCTTGTAAGGAGTTGAAATAAGATAAATGCTAGCAGCTCCCTTTTATTCTCCTTCTCTTGTAATGACGCCTGTTGGCAGACAGCTTTGCTGATGGCACTGCCAGAGTTTGGATGTGAGTAGTTAGTGAGGGGGTGGTGTACTGGTTATGCTATTGTTCTACAAGTCTTTTTCCCTCCACTTATTTTTCCACCCCCAAAATGTCAGCATGTCCAATATGACAGAATGTTCTTGATGATTATCATTCAGAGAAAGATGACTTGCTAAATTATCTGTGGATGACAGTCAGTATTTCTTAAGCACTGAACAGACTCCAAGCTCAGTGTGCACCTTGGTTAGGGGATCCGCGGTGTAGGAAGGCAGGCCATTGTGATGCTGTGATTAAGAATTCTGACTGTGGGCTCAGACTGCCTAGGTTTACATCTGGACCTGCCACTCACAAACCATGGAACTTGAGGCAACTAATTTAGCTTCCTTAGGCCTTAGTTTTCTCATCTGTAACGAGGGGGCAATGACAGCATTTACTTCCATGGAACAGGATGGATAAATAAGCTAATGTCTATAAAATGTTTATCAAGGTGTCTGGTACACACGGTAAGGTCCTAATAATTGCTAGCTTAATCATCCTCATTGTTAGGGCCCATGCTTTCGATGAGCATGCATGTGTAGTTGTCCTCCCTTATCCACAGTGCATATGTTCCATGACCCCCAGTAGATGCATGAAATCCAGACAGTACTGGACTCTATATATACTATGTTTTTTCCTATACATACATACCTATCATGAGGTTTGGTGTATAAATTAGGCAAAGTAAGAGATTAACAATAGCAATAATAAAATATAACCTTTATAACAATATACTGTAATAAAAGTTACTGTAGATCTTAGCAACCTCCGCATGCAAATTTTTTTCCTTACCAAGTCGAGAAGTTTTACTTTTTCACTTAAAGGAAACACTTTATGACTTCTCTTTGGCATATCCAAATTGCCAGCATCACTACTCTTGTGCTTTGGGGCCATTATTAAGTAAAATAAGGATTACTTGAACACAAGTACTGAGGTACCGTAACAGTCGATCTGAGATGGCTACTAAGTGACTAAAGGGTGGTAGCATATCCAGTGTCAATATGATGGACAAAGGGATGATTCACGTCCCAGATGGGATAGAGCAGGACAGAATGGTATTTTATCATGCTACTTAGAATGGCAGCAATTTAAAACCTATGAATTATTTCTGGAATTTTCCATTTAATATTTTCAGACCATGGTTGAGCTTGGGTAACTGAAAAAGCAGAAAGAGAAACTGCAGATAATGGGGGATTACTGTATAGTTAAGACAGAGAACTTATATAAATCCTACCAATCCTAAGTAAGTTACCTGAATACGTACTTAATGTGAAGTTCAAGGGTAGGTGAGCTCCAGCAGTGATGGTGGGGCTAGGTGTGTAATTGAGGTGGAGAATGGCTTTAGGAGTTGGATATCCAGTGCGTAGTTACAATCTCTAGGGCTGCCTCATTGCACTGTTCTAGGGCATCATTCACGTAGATGCGAGATGTGCAGTATGGTGGTCTACCCTCATCATTCCTCATATCACCCCCAAGAAAGTTCTCTGGAAAAAGTGAGTTCTCTATGCTGTTATAATTTGAGGGTACATTCAGATTGTTGTTTTTGAGAAAGTTTAGTGTTAAGAGAAGCATCGATTGGTTGGAGATTGGAAGTTAAAAGTAGAGAAGTCAGAGTGTAGACAGAGCTCGGGCAGAGAGGTTCGTTTTTATTACTTCGAAGTATATAGGCTGAGGAACTGGATCTTGGACCACACGGAGACTGTAGGAGGAAGCCAGTCCAGAACTTCAGTGTGAGAACACTCAACAAGGAAGATGATCTGACATCAGTAAGAACCAGGAGACTGATGACTGTGGACAGTTTGGGCTGGATGGACAAGGGCAAGTCTGAGCCAGGTGGGTTGAGAAAACCAGCGGGCATAGTTAGAGGTGTCTGGATAAGGGAAAAGTGAGACCTCCTTCCTGGGGAAAGGGACTCATGAAGGCAGGAACTTGACGGGTACCCAGTAGGGGGCTGTTGGGAAACTTCCAGAAGTAAAAGGAAATGGAGACAAATGTATGTTTCAAATAAATGTTTAATGGAAAATAAAGTATGTTTTATCTTACAAACATCTTCTTATAAAAATGTCAGAACCTATGTCAACCTTAAAATGTAAAAGGCAGGGAGAAAACCATTGATATTTCTTCCCTCTTAAGAATAACCACCATCAACATTTTATCGAACTTCCTTCTAACTTTTGGTGGTGCATATTATTTTCCCATCGTCGTCATATGGCACATACAAAATGGTATGTACTGGCTTAAATGTTTATTCCACATGTTATAAAAAATGTTGATTATATGGTAAACTCAAATTTTTCTTTTTTTGTAATTTCAGTTCTTTGGCAATGAAAATGGTTATTGTGGTTTTTTTGTGCTACTCTGCTTATTTAGGGAGGGTGGAAGGGGTGAAGAGAGCTTTCTCTGCCCGGTGTCGCAACCACGTAAAAAATGTTAGCCATTGTTAGCAAGTTCTGGCACAGGGCACTATTGTTTTAAGAGGTTGACAGATAAGGTAAGAGATTCTTTCTGCACTATGGGGTGAAGGATATGGTTCAAAAAACACATTTCCTGAATGAGAAGGGAGTGGAAGCAGAAGAGGAGGAGTTGAGTCAAGTGTTTGAAGGCTGGGCTTGGGTTATAGTTTATTGCCTCTTTTTTAAATTCACAATGTCTCCACTGTTGAGTAGTTAATTTTGATTCTTAAGTAACTTCTTTCTCAAGAAGGATAAGTGGGCTGTGCATTTTCTGAGACTTTGAGTATCTGAGAATGTTTTTTGGTTCATATTACACTTGATAGAAAACTTGGTTCGGTTTTATAAGGTTTGGTCATGCTATCTGCTCCCTCAAATTTTGTAGATGTTCCTTTTTGACTTCTAGCTTTTGGTGTTGGAGAAGAGAAGTGTTGTGGGTGGAATTATATGCCCCCCCCCCCCCCCCCCCGCAAAAGATAACATCGAAGTCCTAATCCTTGAGACCTGTGAAAGTGACCTTATTTGGAAGTAGGGTCTTTGTAAATGTAATCAAGTTAGAATGAGGCCATCCTGGATCGCCTAATTGACTATGTCTGGTGTCCTTATAAGAGCAAAGACATGGATGTGGGCAAGAATGCCGTGTGATTACATAGGCAGAGATTGGAGCGATGTGTCTACAAGCCAAGGAACGCTAACGACTGTAGGCAACACCAGAAACTAAGGGAAAAGCATGGACAGTAGGCTTCAGAGAGAGCGCCACCCTGCCCGGCACCTTCTCTTTGGACTTCCAGCCTCCAGAAGGGTGAGAATAAATTTCTGTTGTGTAAGTCACCTAGTTTGTGGCAGTCGGTTACGACAGCCCTAGGAACTGATAGGAGAAGTCTGAAGGCAGGTGGCTTCTAGGTTTCTGGTTCCTTTGAAAGTCTCTGTGGTTTTGTATCCCATTAATTCTTTTTTTAAACTATGTAATTACCTGGATGCTTGTGATAATTTCTTCTTAAATCATCAACTTGAAGTTTTGCCAGGATGAGTCTGGGTTTGGGTCTCCCTTTAGGAAAACAGCCTACGGCATGGGGGTCCTTTTTATCTGCATAGGTCAATTAAAAAAAGATTGTTTTTGTTGTTGTTGTTGTTTTGTGTTTGAATTTTAAAAATTACCATGTCCTTGTTTCTTCTCAGAGATGCCTTTTGTTTCCCATCCCTACATCTTTTCTCACGTCGTTCACATGTTTGCCCCTTTGCTCTGCATCCTGGGGCGACCTCCTCAAGCTTGTTCTTGATTGTGAGTGGACTTTTTATTTTTTAAAGGTTGGCACCTGAGCAAACATCTGTTGCCAATCTTTTTTGTTTCTTCTTCTCCCCAAAGGCCCCAGTACATAGTTATATATTCTAATTGTGAGTGCCTCTGGTTGTGCTATGTGGGACGCCATGTCAGCGTGGCCTGATGGGCGGTGCCATGTTTGCACCCAGGATCCGAACTGGTGAAACCCTGGGCCACTGAAGTGTAGCGCGCAAACTTAACCACTCGACCATGGGGCTGGCCCCATGAGTGAACTTTTTTAGTATTAATTCTACTCTTTAAGCCTGAAATGTGGATCATAGTTTGGCTATTGCTTTTTAAATTTCCTTCTTTTTCTTTTATTATTTTTAATTTTAGAATAGATAAAGTAATCAAAAAAGAAACACCATGAGAAGGGTATAGAGGCCATGCCATCCTGTATTCTATTGAGGGTACCAAGCAGTTCACTGAATTTTTTTCTCAGTTTTCTTTCTTTGAGGCTGCAAGAAGATACTCCCTTTGTCTCACTAATAAGCTATATGTTTCCTTAGTCTCCCACCATTTAATATTTTGGGAGGTATTTGTGGCTTTTCGTCGAAAGAGAAAAGACCTAATCATCCCTGTTTTACCTACCCAAATCTATTGGTTCCTGCAGGTAGGTGTTGGGGGGGTGATTCAGCAGACACCAGGGTTAGGGACGTGTCATCCCCACTTGGTGGCTGAAGTGTGGTTAGGCCACCAGTTTTTGGAACAACAACAGAGGATGCTCCATTGTCTTCCTTAAAATGATTGGGAATTCTTTCCTTTTCTGGCACTCCCATATCTTTTGGTATAGTTTTGCACTTGTGAGTTTTTGTCTTTTACTTTGTAGTTAAAGGTGTTTTAACCAGGGTGTTTGGAGAGGCTTTATCAGGACTGCTAGCCAGATACAGTTTTTTTGTTTTCTTTTGTTTTGTTTTCTGGTGAGGAAGATTGGCCCTGAGGTAACATCTGTTGCCAATCTTCCTCCTTTTGCTTGAGGAAGGTTGTTGCTGAGCTAACATTTGTGCCCATCTTCCTCTATTTTGTATATGGGATGCCGCCACAGCATGGCTTGATGAATGGTGTGTAGGTCTGCACCCAAGATCTGAACCTGTGAACCCCAGGCCGCTGAAGTGGAGTGGGCAAACTTAACCACTATGCCGCCGGCCTGGTCCCCAGATGCAATTTTAAACAGAATCTGGAATTATGCTTTTACCACCTGGGCCCCACCCCCACCCTACCTCCCTCCACTTCTGGCTGTTCCCTCTCTTCCTTATACCTCTGTATTCCGTGGTCCCGTCTTTCATTCCTTTTTCTTCTGCTACCCCTCCCACCTCTCCCCCTCCCTCCCTCCCCATGCCTGTCTTTCCCCTGTCCCTGCCCTCTCCCTGGTAGACCTGATGTCTCCCCAGGGCTCTGCCTTATCCTGTGTGAGCTGCGTGCACAAGTACGCCCACACTCCACCACCGCAGCAGAGGTGGTCCGGACATGGGTGAGAGCCAGGGTGCAGGGTTGGGAGAGGAGAAACGTGTGCCTGCACAGAGCCCAAGGACGAAGGGAGCAAGTGCGCTCAGTGCTACCACGCATTCAACCTCCTTCAGAGCAGGACCCCGCGCTCTTCTTAGTCCCCTGCCCTCCGTCCACCTCCGCCAGCTGGAAACAGCTCACCTCCAAGCACTCAGCCCCACACCTGTCACTGTCACCTGTCTTTGTGAAATAGAACTACATTATACCTGCTTGCCCAGTTAGGCCATAGCGAGTGGCCCATTTAGACTTAAGACCTTCACATCTACACATGGCTTAATCCTAGGGAATGTAAATTTAGAATGTTTATAGGAAATGTATGCACATAGGAAAAAACATAAACCGTTTAAAAGTGTATGCCTCCCATCCATGCTCCCACCTGATCGGTTCCTGTTCCCAGAGGCAGCCGCTGCTACTGGTTCCTTGTGTGTCCTTAGAGATCGCGGTGCACATGCAAGTGTGTATGCTTTCTTCTGTTTGTATGCATAAACATACAGTGTGTGTGCATGTGTCTATACAGATATACACACATACACGCTCAAGGAATGCACATTTTGAATAGTGGAAACATTGCAGTCATCTACATGATTGAGTATTCCCTCCAGTTTCTTTTCCTTTTCATCTCTCCCACCTCGTTGCCTTGTAATAGGAACACAAACATTTCAGATCTTTTTTTTTCCCCAAGTAATTTTATTGAGCTCATAATGGTTTATAACATTCTGTAATTTTGGGTGTACTTTATTATTTAGCAATTTCTGAGTACACTTCATTGTGCTCACCCTTAGTAGTCTAATTTTTTAAAAAAATATTTATTTTGAGGAAGATTAGCCCTGAGCTAACTGCTGCCAATCCTCCTCTTTTTGCTGAGGAAGACTGGCCCTGAGCTAACATCGTGCCCATCTTCCTCCACTTTATATGTGGGATGGCTACCACAGCATGGCTTGCCAAGTGGTGCCATGTCTGCACCAGGGATCCGAACCGGCGAACCCTGGGCTGCCGAAGCGGAATGTGCATGCTTAACTGCTGCGCCACCGGGCTGGCCCCAGTAGTCTGATTTTTATACATCACCATACACATGTATCCCTTTATCCCTTTTGCTCACCTCACAATGCCCTTCCCCTCCGGTAACCACTAATCTTTGCAGATCTTTTTCATTACCTTCTTGCCTCAGTGTTTCTCAGTCCTGGCTGCACGTGGGAATCCCCTGGCGAGCTTTGACGGCCAGTGTCTGAGCCGTCGCCTTACAGCCACCTCCCTAGGAAGGGCTCGGGCTTCCGTCTGTGCAGGGATTGGGAACCTCGGCTCTGACCGTGTGCGGTAGTGGCAGGCTTGGCAGATCTGCAGAGTCCGAGGGTGCTGGGTTGGACAGGACCTGTGGGCCTGGGTAACGAGTATGTCCTGACATGCAAATGTAGAACAATGACTTCCATGCAGATTTGAGGTGAACCCTGCCTTGTTGCTTTTGACCACAGCTGCCCTGCTATTTCATTCTTCATCTGGGCCAGGCGGGGTGGTCAGATTCTTTGTTTCATGTGATGGGCATGGCATTCAGCCCATCCTCCCCGGGCAGAGTCAGCAAGCCCAAAGGCTGTAAGAGTTAATGAATTTGCAGTGCAAAGTGAAAGGAGAAAAAACTATTTAGGGTGCTTGATGACTAAACATCTATCTCAGATCTGCTTCTCTTGTTTGGTGACAGCATAAGGTGTGACTGAAAGAAAATTAATGATCGCTGGGCCTGGGTGCTCCCAAATGGAGTGTTCCAGGAGTGCTGTGGCGCTAATTAACCAGCCGGCAGGAAAAGTGAAAATAGATGAGGGAACAAGTTTCTTCTCACAGTGGCCTGGTACTGCGAGTAGACCTACATATACTATTTTTGGTTTTCCCTATTAAGTATATAAAGTGACATAGTGGTGAAAGGTACATCTCTGTAGCCTTTTGTTGGGGGAGCAGCACTGAGAGAATGGACTCTGCATCTGACTGCCTTGGTTCAGACTCAGCTCTGCCCTTTGCCGGTGTCCTTGGACAGGATACTTGATGCTTTCTGCGCCTCGGTTCCTCGTCTAAGGGGAAGCGTCATCATAGCACCTGCTTTATGGAGTGGTTGTGAGGATATGAGTTAGTACACATTGAAGTGCTTTAAAACGCTGTCCTAACACAGAGCACACCTAAGAAAGCATTTATTATTTAAAAATGCACCCCTCTGGCACTTGGGAGTGGGAGTTTTTCTGAGGTCATATATTCTTTTTTTTCTTTTTGAGGAAGATTAACTCGGAGCTAACATCTGCCACCAATCCTCCTCTTTTTGCTGAGGAAGACTGGCCCTGAGCTAACATCCGTGCCCATCTTCCTCTATTTTATATGTGGGACGCCTGCCACAGCATGGCTTGCCAAGTGGTGCCATGTCCGCACCCAGGATCCGAACTAAGGAACCCTGGGCCGCCGAAGCAGAACGTGTGCACTTAACCACTGTGCCACTGGGCCGGCCCAACGTCATATATTCTTAAAGCTCAGAGACTCTTGCATGGTGACATGCCTTAAAGGAAAAACTTTGATAATTAGATATGAATTGCCAGTGTGCTTACTCAGCATCTGTTTCAGGTTAAAGTACATGGGTTCTGTGACCACTGAGTATTAAGAATAAAACTATGAGGATAGTATTTACTGATCGCCATTGAGAACACACTTGGTGTTTTCAAAAGAGTAGACGTGTCCTATTGACCAGGTTTTTCTGTACTCTGGGGGTTAGCTGCTTTCTTGCCTCTTAGCAGTATTGTTTGAGAGTTAGTCATGACTGTGTGAATAATGTTTTAGAAAATTGCTTTCTTGGATACATTTATCTTAGCTTTCTTTTTGAAAATGCACGTTAACAATCAGTAGCTCTGGCTGTATATTTGGGGAGATCCTTTAAGATGTAAAATGGTTTAAAGTGCTTTCAGTTGCAGAGAGAACCTTCTGAAGTCTCCAAAAATGATATTGGATTTTGTGGGATGACATCTTTTCTAATTTTCTGGGTTTCTGTAAATATATATGAGTTATATGGTTATAAAACCTTATGATGGAAAATATGTTTAAGAAACATTAGAGCACTCCCAGGCTGGGACTGCACAAAAGATGCCTTAACACATTTAATGCCCTAGTTAAATGTATTGCACAAGTCTCGTTTTCTGGAACTGGATAAACAGAACATCTTTTCTCTTTCTATTCTAAGCCTCCATTTCCCCATCCTCCACCTAGGCACTTCAATGGCACGATAAATGGAAATCTTATTTCCTGCATCTGCAGACCTATTTACCTGAATGTCTGAGCTCACCCTGGCCTTTCTCAGGTTGACTCTTTCTGAAATGTGCTTTTACTTTCATCTCCCTGGCTTTGTTGCCCTCGTTTTTTTTAAGCCTTCTCTAATCCTGCACTCCATGTTCTTTAATCTGTGATGTTGGTCGTTGCCATTCTGCATTGCCGCTTTTAAACATTTATCATCTCCCAGATTCGAATTTTCTTCCATCATGAATTAAATCCCTTTTCACAGTCTGTAATAGTGAAAAAAAAAATTAAAGAACTATTATCAAAAGCCCTTTCTGCCAATTTAAAATGCCTTATTGGATGGCTTTATCCCCTTTGATAATTCCATTATCTTTGTAAACTATGACTTGGATTTATAGTTCTTTTGTGTGTATGTGTGTGTAGATGTGTGTGTTTACTTATATTTATTACCAACAGGAAGACCCTTATGCCCCTGTGTCCTTTCTAGTCTTTTATTTTTGGAACTTAGAGAATTAGTGATTTTAAAATAAGAGAAGGGGTGTATGTGTATGTATATCAATAACAGAGACCGTTATGTGACCTGCAAAGCCTAACCTTTTCTGGCAAAAATGTGCTGACCCCTTATAGATTTAACTTATATAAAAATGTGTCTCTTTTGGGGATCTCCATTTTTTTTCAAAGTAAGGTTCTTAAATGTGTAGAGTACTGAGTACGTTAGAGCCTGAGTCGGCAGTTGAGGGGACTCTGGAGGGTGGTTCTCGCTGTGGCCCCTGCTCCTCACAGTTAACCCCCGTGCCCCAGCTTCCTGTTTGTGAAACACTGTGATTGGACTAGATGCTCTCTGAGATGAGAAGCATGTTGGGGTGGATGAGAGGGTCCGTGGTGTAGAAATGTTCCATGGGAAACACCTGCCAGTGGACGAGGAGGCAGCCCGTTAAAGCACCGCTGGATGATGACGTGGTTTCCTACCCTGGAGAGGATGCACCCTTCTACCTGGCCTGGGCATTTCTGCCGCAGCAACAGGAAGGATGATTGAAGTGGGCTTCCTATCACTTAATTGAGACGGGGAATAAAATAGATCAGTTAAAAGAAAAACAATGTCTATTCCAGTTTAAAAGAAATGTGCCAGTCTCGCTGGTTGTTGCAGTGAAATGATTTTAATTCCTCTTAAACCTCTTTAAGCATCTGCTGAGGAATGTTAAATCAACTGGAGAATTTCTGGTGTCATGTTTCCCAGAACCAGTATTGTATAGTTCTCGTGGATGCCCCTAAGAGATTTTCACTTTCTGCCACTGGCGTCGTTGCAAGGCTTTTGGACTGACTTTGACCTGAACCCCTTGGCCCTTGTGCAGTTAAAGCGGCGGGCTCCGGAGTGCTGTCTCCAGCGTCTAAGCCGCTGGATCACCCTGCTTGCTTCGTGCCGCCTGTTCGTACATAAAACTTCTCCCTGCTTTGTGCCTTTCTAATAAAAGGAAGATGGAAGGTAGGGATCTTTAATTGTGCATAGGAAAAACAAACCAACAGAACAACATGTTTCAGACTGATGTTATGGTGAGATGTCAAAGTAAACTTGAAATATAGACCCCCTCTTCCCAAGCCCCACCTCTAAGTCCTTTTTTATTGCAGACCACATAAAATCAAAGTGCCAAGTCGCAGCTGCTCCAAAGGCTGAAGGTCCTCATGGTTACCGCATGCTTTGGAAACTCATCTCCACCAGTCTTGCAGTTAATGAAAATATTTGCTTTGCTTGATGTAAACAAAGTTTATGGGCAGAATTTGTAATTAGGCAACTCTTTAATTCTCTTTTACCCTTCGATCTCCAATTTCCTCTTGCATCACATTGGAGAATTCTAAGTATTTCTCAGTAATGAGCTTTACTTTTTTATTTCTGGTGTTGTCATAATAGATGCATTTCTCCCTAATTTTGTGTCCCTACTCAAATTAAGGCACTTGAAGTCTGGGTTTTTTTTTTTTGTGTGTGTGTAGGTCAGAAATACTTGTGTGTGCATAGGAAAGACAGTGCCTTCTTACAGTGCCTGTCAGGCCATCCCATGGCCATTTGACTAACCAGGGTGATGACTTAGGTGGGTAAGGGCATCCACAGGGCAATGTAGCTCTCTTCAAACCACGTAGGAAACCAGCATTGCCTCTTCCAGGTCCCCTCCACGTCCCATGTGTATAACCCTGTGGGGCTGTGGCCTCGGTGCTTTTCTAGTTCTTGTCTGTGTCCTAGTGCTTCTTGCTAGACATCCAGGAACCTGGTGACCAGGCACCATTGTTGCAGGCACAGCACCTGCTTGCATTCCTAAGAGGAGACCAGTGTGCTGGTGGGGACTGGTCATGAGAGCCAGGTATTGGGCTAGAGAAAACAGCTGTCCCTTCTACTTGCACAAGTCTCCTCGGAGTGGTAGGCATTCAGCCCCAATGGGAGTTGGTGTTCTGGTGCACCCCCAGTTCTGCCTTAAGATCCATTTCGTTGTCAGACAGTTGAAGGGGAGGCAGCTGGGAAGGCTCATGCCCTGGCTTGAGGCCCCCAGGAGGAGGTTTTTGAAAGATTTCAGGCTCATCCACGATGGTGTAAGTTAGCTCCTGTGTCCTGGGAGTTGGTGGTAGTGGTATCTTACAGTGCACACTTGAGAAATGGCCGGGCGGGGGCGAGGGTTGCAGGAGGACCAGAGTGGGGACATTGCTGTTCACACGGACTTAGGAGGTTGGGATCTCCACACCTCCTGCCTGTTTCCTTCTCACAGGGACAGAATGTTATTTGTCTTGGGCGTTTGCATGAATGTTCTTGTTTTTGAAAATTGTAGTGAAGGTTTCCTGGTAATTCTGGTTGTTTCTTCAAATGCCAATCATTTGGGCATTTAGTGATAAATCTTTAGTTTCCCAAGTTTATTAAAACCCCTTCCAACATAGCTGGCCCAAGTGAGACCGAAATTACCTTTCTGATGTTGCCAACTTCCCATTGTGGAACCCATGGTTCTGCTCTTCTCAGCTCTGCTGGTTTCGAGTTGCCTTTGAAAGTCAGGCATGAGCTTACTTGCCTGTTTTAAGCACCACCTCCCCCCATCCCTAGGTCTGTGGAGGGGCTGACTGTGCTTCCCCATGCCTCCTAATGTGAAAAACAAGTACAGCAATGCAGTTTGTAACTTGACGGTTTGTGTTGCATCCCTTTTGAGACTTGTACACAAAGATCTGCAAAAATTGAGTTCCTGCCTGGCTAGACAGCTTTCAGTTCAAATCCAGGCCTCGATTTTTCAGAGTCAGGAAGGCATGATAAGTACTAGTTGGCTAGCTTTTGTCAGAGAGACTGGTTTGCTTGTGGAAAACTTTCTATATCTTTCTACTTATGCTGTATGTAATTTAGAGCTTAAAGATGCTTTTTAATCATCAGGATAATGATTTACCTTCTCTCCTTGCACTTCCTCAGTAGCTTTGGGTGGTGATCAGTTGGGGAGGAGCAATAGGAAGGGAGCATATGATCTGAATACTTGAGGACCGACTGTATTGTTTTTGGAGAGGCTAGACCTAGCCTACATATTCTTTCTTGTGTACTTTCTACACTGTAGTTACATCCTCTGTATTTTTCTTGTTCTTTTTGGATCTGTGTACCCTAGAATGTTTAATTTTGTCATAGTGAGCTTGTTTGCCCTTAAGTTCATTTAGGGGTTGAATACCAAAGACAACCTACTTAATAAGCGAGCCATGGTTCCAGTCACGTGACTAAAGGTTTAGGCTGGTTGAGTTGTAGGAGAGCAGACTGTGTGCTGTGGGCATTGTGGACTGGATGAGATGAGAGAACAGATGTATGGTGCTGGGAAGGAATGAAGTAGGATAAACCCTCCTTGATCATTCTTAGCGGAGAGAAGTGGTGGGAGGCCAGGGAGTTCTGGAATGGATCTTGGTGTTTGAATCCATTCTACTGATACCTCTATGAGACCTGTAACCCCCCTCCCTGACTTTAGCTGAAATCAAAGCTTCTTGTGGATCATTCATACTTGACCTTGGTATAATCTCAGATCAGTGGCTTTCTGGACCCACTGTTAGGAATGAAACCATTCTAGTTGGTGTGCTGCAGAAAGGGGTATGAGGCAGAATCCACTGATGCTTGAGTAGTGAAACTCGAATTTACCCTCGCAGGGTAAAAAGTTATGAGTGGTAAAGAAAAAAAGATCATTTAAAAAAATATTCAACACACACATATGGTATATGGGAATTATATTCTAAGAATGTAGTTCTTAGGAATTAAATTTGCATCTACCTGTATTGGATGGTCTAATGTAAGGTTTTCTCTCCACTCTAGGAGGTGACTTTGGTCCCGAAACTTCCCCTCCAGTCCAGCCCCCTGGCCATGGGAGTGACTTTTCCATGAGCAGTCTTCCTGTAGCAGAGGACACCTATAGGGTGAGCTTGGCCAAAGGTGTCTCGATGTCTCTGCCTTCATCACCTCTGCTGCCTCGACAGTCTCACTCCATGCAATCAAGATCAAGCAAAAAATCCCCAGGTAAACAAGCAAGAGAACAGCCCCAAACTAGCTGTCTTGGTTAGAAATGTAACATACATATTGAAATTAAGCAAGACTAATGTTTATGAGAAATCTTCTGGGAGAAGGTTTTTTTCTTTTACAGTAACTTCTGGAAGAAGGAAATCTTTAAAAAAAAAAAATTTCTGTGAATAGACTCATTGCTATAGTTCACCCTATATATAAACTGTTTTGATTGCCCAGGCTAGAGTTTTAGATTCAAGACCTTGTTATCAATATTAATGTTAACTAACAGTTTTGTTGTCATCTTGCTCATGAATTAGGTAATACTGTAATCTACACTCATTGCGGTGCGTTTAAAGGTAATGGATTTAGGCAAGTGTAATCTGACAACAGTCCACTTATTACTACCAAATGTTATATACTGATGTGTTTTACTTGATTACATCATATAGCATTTGACTGTGAAAATTCAGAATAAGGGACTTATGGATTACTTGTATAAAGTATTTCGGCTTCCCTCCTTGTTACCAACTCTTTGCACTTAATGTTGCCAATAAAAACCCAAACATTGCTTAATTTTGAGAGGTTATGAGTCAAATGTGAGGAAAGCCTTTCCAAAATACTGATACTTGGAATCATTCTTTGATCTTCTCTTAGGTTTGCTATTTGTGTACTGAAAGCAGGATAGTTTGGGACCTTATTGGTCATATGCCAGGGCGAGGATTCTTCTCAATTACATGTAAACCTTTTTGGAATTGGTCGAAGATGTGCCCTGGCTATGAAATCAGTATCTGTTTTTCTGGTTTCCTAAATATTTGTATTACTTGAGAAGTCATCTGCATTATTTCTGAATCGTTTTAGTGAATATTTGGGGTTTGGGGGTAAAATTAATAGGGCTCATCTTAAGGCTTTGAATGTTAGAGATGGTGGTATGAATTGGTGGATGCCCAAAATCTTTTATTGTTTTAGAACTTTCTTATTTTGGACAACATTGTTTCCAATCCTGTCATTAGCTGGAACTTGGAAACCTTTTTGGTATGAAGTGATTTCCTGTGCCAAGGAATTTGACCTGTTTATCAGTATTTAGGGAAATTCCTGGAATGTCCTTCCTGCTCTTGGCCCTCCCCCTACGGCTGTATCTCTTTGTCAGATGTTGGATTTCTTTTCTTCTTTCAAATCATAGTTCCCACACTGCCTTTCTTGTCAGTTACCCCATTGGAATTGCTCTCCTTTCTATAAATTGTGCACAGCCTTTTACTTTTTCTGTTGTCAGCCCTGTCATTTGTCCTTTGTTCATAAATTACTGTGTGTGCTTCTCATGTCTGATGGATGAGGATGGGCGTGATGTCTTCTCTAAGTTAACCTCATCTATATAAAACAGATAATAAAGAGAGTTCTGAACCTCTCGGGATCCTTAAGGGACCTCAGTTGAGGGTAATGCCAAGAGCAGAGCTTTGATCTTTAGGACAATTTTCCATCCTGTAATCTGTGCTACTGCCAGTGAATTGATGCTGCTTGGGCCTTAGGACTGGCAAACACCTGAGAGAATCTAGAGAATACCGCACTTCAGGTATAATTTTGTTATTAATAACAAATTCGGTGTGTGTTTTAGTGGAACTTTAATCTTTTTAAAAATTTTTACTTATTTTTTGTGTTTTCCACAGTTCTTTGAGATATAATTGACATACAAACATTGTGTAAGTTTAAGGCATGCAACTTAGTGATTTATAGATATATGTATTGCAGAATGATCACAATAAAGTCCATCACCTCGCATAGTTACGACTTATTTATTGATTTATTGTGGGTGGCATTTTAGTGGGACATGAGGTAGCAGCGAATGGCACGGCAAGCTTGGGAAGAGTGGCCTATCCAGAAGGGTCTCAGAGAGGCTACGGGCACACGAGCCGGGAAATCCCTGACGAGGCCTTGTCTCCTTCTGTATCCAGGCCGAATTAGATATCTTTGGTTTTGAGAAAATATCGTAAAGTTTGTTTTTCTCCATAGGAATAAAATTTATTTCTGCTAAATTCTTTGCAAGGCCTTACGGATCAAAAGGAGTAGTTTTGCAACATTCAACCTTTTAATGGGTTGAAGAAAATATTCTCCATCGTAGATGCTTCTGGTCCAAATGATAATTAAATACACTAAGCAGATACTTGTCTAGCGGAGCAGTGCTTGTGTATTGCCCAAATTTGTACAGCAAATGAGTGTCTCACAGTGGTAATTTGGCTTCCTCATCTTGGTAATTTTAATTTGAAAAGGGAAGTTAAGGGCAGAGATGCGTGCTTAAAAATGGCAGTGACTCAGAATACATCAGACAATAAACAATGTTTTTTCCACAGTGTCTAACACACACAGATTTCAGTTTAAACCATATTGTTGGAAAAGTATCCAGAGCCCTAATGTTCTACCTGCCTGTAAAAATAGTTGACATATGGTTGTGAACGTGCACTGGATTTAAAAAATGGCCGTCTCTTTAAAAAGCGAGCACCGTTGTTGCTAATGATACAGTAAATATGGTGTGCGTGCAGCGCCCATAGGTATGGAGCCCTCCCCCTCTGCCTCCCCACTCCCACCTCCTACTGCCCCCAGCCGGCTCTGCTTCAGGATCTTGTCATCTTTCAGACCCAGCTCTGAAATTACCTTCATGACTTCTGTTGTCATTTGTAAGATAAGACTCCTCTCTCTCTCTTTTGTTTTAAGAAGGTGCTTTAAAAAAAAGAAAAACAGGGGCTGGCCCCATGGCCGAGTGGTTAAGTTCGCGCGCTCTGCTGCAGGCAGCCAAGTGTTTCGTTGGTTCGAATCCTGGGCGCGGACAGGGCACTGCTCATCAAACCACACTGAGGCAGCGTCCCACGTGCCACAACTAGAAGGACCCACAATGAAGAATATACAACTATGTATCAGGGGGCTTTGGGGAGAAAAAGGAAAAAAATAAAATCTTAAAAAAACAAACAAACCTGTTTTACTTGTTTGGATAGAAACTCTTCACTAATTGATGCCAATCAAGAAACTGTCAGGGACTGAAACTATTATTCTAGCAAAGGTCAAATCCTGTAAACCCCTGTAATAGGCACTCAATACAGCCTGTATTCGTGAAAGTTTATGTATTAATACAATTGATGATTAGCTTCTGGGCCAGAGACAGTCTAATGAGGTTAATGAACCTTGCAATGAGGTCACCCTGCATGTCACCATTGAGTTTCTTACATTCCACTTATATTGCTAGTTATTATTTTTATTTACTCTCCTACAACCTTGCTCCATTTATTTATGGTTTTTTTCACTGCTGGCAGAAGATTCTGTTTTCTGAGTGTTGTTTCAAATTTTCGTTTTTTTTTTTAATGGAAAATACATTTTCTGGTAATGAAAACAAAGACCAGTATGCATTAAAGTAGTTCTGTGGCTGTTGCAAGCCTTTTTTGGATTAAGAATTCATTAATATTTGTAATGTATCCTTTCGTCTTCCAGGGAAGAGCAAAACCCATTTCCTGTAGTTTATTTATTAGTAATATCATTAGTTACTTTATATTTGGATTACATTTCCCAGATCACTTTGGAGCCCATTATGAAACAATCAAAAGGGAGTAAAGGAATGAGAAGCAACCTTTTAAAATCCTGTGCTGGGGGTGTGACAGCAGATGGTGAAGACAGAGTGATTCTGCTGTTCTCATCCTTGCTGGCTTGTAGAGTCTGGGTGGTACTGGCTGCTTGGACTTCTGCTTCCACTTCCACTTCTGTCTCAGTTGACAGAGCTGATGTAGCAGTTTTGAACCCCGCTCTGGCTGTCTGTTTCTTTAAGGGAAAAACCTCAAAGCTGGCAGGCTGTAAAGTAGAAGTCATTCTGCCCTTTGATTTTTGGACCAGAAGTTAATGTCTGCCGAGACAGCCCCTCCTCCCCCACCCTGCCCCCTCCATCCCCCAGAGTGTTTCTTGTAGAAAATTGGGAAATCTCAGCATAGAGACAGAACTACTCTTAGTGTATTGCTTTTCTAGGTTTTTCTCAATCTGCTCCACCTAAACATGTGCTCTGCCCCCTTTCGCTTAATTTTGTATCATGAGCAATTGCCAGTTTTCTTGAAGAACTTCATATTTAATAGCTATTGTGTCAATATTCCATAATTGATTTTTAAACTAATTTCCAGTTGTTGGATAGGACATTATTCAGTTTTTTTTTTTAAATCGTGGCATGAGCAAGATGTTTTGTTTTTGCTATTAAATTCTTATGAATTTCTAGTTGTTAATTACGGTAAAACACACATAATGGAATTTACTATCTTAACTGTTTTTGAGTGTACAGTTCAGTAGCGTTAAGTACATTCACATTATTTTGCAGGCAGTCTCCAGAATTCCTGATGCGAATATTTTTGTCCAGTGATTTTTACACATATCTAATATCTCAAGAGTGGCAGGTTCCCAGAAGTGGAATTATTGAACCAAATAGACTGCATTTTTTTTGTTGTTGTTAAAGATTTTATTTTTCCTTTTTCTCCCAAATCCCCCTGGTACACAGTTGTGTGCTTTTAGTTGTGGGTCCTTCCAGTTGTCGCATGTGGGATGCTGCCCCAGCATGGCCCGATGAGCGGCTCCATGTCTGCGCCCAGGACTTGAACTGGTGAAACCCTGGGCTGCCGAAGCAGAGCGTGTGAACTTAACCACTCAGCCACGGGGCGGCCCTAGACTGCATTTTTTTTTTTTCCCAAAGATTTTATTTTTTTTCTACTTTTTCTCCCCAAAGCCCCCTGGGTACATAGTTGTATATTCTTAGTTGTGGGTCCTTCTAGTTGTGGCATGTGGGACGCTGCCTCAGCATGGTTTGATGAGCGCGCAAACTTAACCACGCAGCCACGGGACCAGCCCGCCTAAAAGGTTCTTGATACATACTGCCCAGTCCCTTTCCAGAAAAGCTGTATTGATTTCACGTTCCCTCCAGCCTTCTTTGAGAGGCCTCTTTCTGAAGTTAACGTCTTCTGGGAACAGTCTTAAATGGATGGTGCTAGTAGGTGCTTTGTCAGACCTAGCTGTGGACTGCTGAGAATTAGTAAGAGGCCAAGAGAAGTCATTCTGTAACTTTCCTCTTTTGAACTTCCCTTCTGTCTGCACTTCTCAGACAATTTCCATTTTCCTTCTTTCTACGATACTGTCAGGGGAATTATCACAGCTGAGTCAGATCAAGTTCATGGTTAGAAAAACACTCAGCTGGCTTCCAGTTTTAGCTCCCATCGCGGTCTCTGTTATGTGGTGAGGATCATGGAGCATCATAGACATGTTAGAGTTGGCAGGGCCTCTAGGGAACGTCCAGTCAGGCCTCTTTGCAGAAATGGAAGCAAAGACCTCTCACCATTATGGAACTTGCCCCAATGTGCAAGTTATTGGGAGCTTGGCCTAAGCCCAGGTCTTGCCTTCTGTCCCTAGCACCTTCTCCTATGCCGGTCTGCATTATTCTGTCTGTACATTGTTGACACATGAGCTGTAACTGACATGGGTTTGTGTTCTGGCTGCGTGCACAGCGGGAGTCCACAGGCTTAAGGTCGTTCGCACATGCATCTGTGAGGCTTCTTCTCAGGGCGAGGTGGGGGGTCCGGGGGAGAATAACACAGGAAACGCAGTCCTGGCACGAGGCTGCTGGGAGAACCAGCTAGTTCTAAGCCCTGCTTTCACCCCTGAGTGGTCAGGCCACAGTCAGGGCTCTGACCTTTAGCAAGGACACTTCCTCTTGCTGTGGTGAATAGGACAACGTTCTGTTTCCTCCTGGGGACTTGTCATATGACAGCCTCCTCCGAGGAGTAGATGGCCCTGCCTGTCCTTACTGCCGTGCGAAGCTGTGACCAGGACAAACGTACTTTCTGTTGTTCTGCGTTTACATGCAGAACCTGTGTGCATGTGTCTGCCTCACTCTGAACCTAAGGGCCTTTGAGGGCTGTTTATTCCCTTGCCCAGGAGTCCTGGCTCCCCTGTATACAATTTGGCTGTACCTTGCCATCATGCCAGGGATTTTGAAGAATATTGGTGCCTGCGTCCTACCTTCAGAGATTATGATTTAACGCCTATGAGGTATGGCTGGGGCACTGGGATGTTTTATAAGCTTCTCAGGTGATTCAAATGTGTGGCAAAGTTTGCATACCACTGATAATACGTGATTATCTCATAAATTCCTTGTCAATGAAGGTAGATACATACGTTTTATCTTCATTTTCTAAATTATAGAAATAATATTTGAGGAGGGAAATAAATGACAAAAATGTGTATAATAAAGATACAGTAAATCTTGGTTCCCTCCATACCGCCAGAAAGACAACTACTTGTTTTTTGTGTTTTTTTTTTTAAGGTTGGCACCTGCACTAACATCTGTTGCCAATCCTTTTTTTTGTCTTCTCCCCAAAGCCCCCCAGTACATAGTTGTATATTCTAGTTGTAGGTCTTCTGGTTGTGCTGTGTGGGACGCCACCTCAGCATGGCCTGATGAGCAGTGCTAGGTCCACGCCCTGGATCCGAACCAGTGAAACCCTGGGTGGCTGAAGTAGAACCCGAGAACTTAACCACTTGGCCACAGTGCTGGCCCAAAAAGACAACTGCTTTTGACGCTTGGTTGAATGTCTTTCGTGCCTTGTTTCTGTGGTACATAAATGGCAGTGATGTATTTGCCCATTCTCCCTGGCACTGGGCATCTAAGAGGTTCCCCGTTTTCTACTAAATAAAGAAAAGTGAAAGAACATTCTTGTATATTAATATTTAAAGGCATCTGTGATATTTTCATTTGAAGGACTATAAAAGTGAGAATACTGGGTGAAGAGTTATTTGATTAATGTTGAGAATGGATATACTCATTGATCATTTTTGTTTTTGGGGAGCTTTTTGTGATGTTTGTCTTCTACTGGGGCAAAATGTGTTTCTTCTTAGCACAGCTTTCTTGTTTGTTTTAAGGCTATCAGTCATGTATGTCGTTAAAATTTTTTCCCTGTTCATCATTTTCCATTTATTTAGGTTTGTGGTGTTTTATAACTCAGAGAAGTTTTGTCTTCTGAGTTCAAATTTATGAAGTTTTTCATTGTGTTTTTAAAAAACAGCTTTATTGAGATATTTTACATACCATGTAATTCATCCATTTAAAGTTTACAGTTCAATGTTTTTTAGCATTTTCACAGGGTTTTGAACCATTGCCACAATCTAATTTTAGAATATTTTTATCGCCCTTAAAAAAAAAGCCATTCACGTTAGTGATTACTCCACATTCCTCTCTTCCTTCCGTCCCCAGTCCTCCACTCCACAGCTCTAAGCAAACACTAATCTGCTTTCTGTCTCTATGGATTTGCCTGTTCTGGGCATTTTATATAATAGAATCATACAACATGTGGTCTCTTGTGGCTGACTTCTTTCGTGTAACAATGTTTTCTGGGTTCATTCATGTTGGAGCAGGTATCAGTACTTCATTCCATTTTATTACCTAATATCTTATTGTATATGTATTTGCCACATTTTTTAATCCATTGTTCAGCGTATAGACATTTAGGTTGTCTCCACTTTTTGGCTATTATGAAGAATGCTGCTATGAACATTTGCATGTGTGTTTTTGTGTGGATGTATCTTTTGTTTTTCTCTTGGGTATATACCTAGGAGTAGAATTGCTGAATTATATGATAACTCTGTTTAACCTTTTGAAGTACTGTTGCCAAATTTCCTTTCCAAGGTAACTGCACCATTTTGTATTCTGACCTGCAGAGTATGAGGTTTTCAGTTTCTCCATATCCTTGTCAACACTTGTTATTGTCAGCCTTTTTGATTATAGCCATCGTAGTGCATGTGAACTGGTATCCCATTGTAGTTTTGTTATTAGGTTTTAAGAATTCTTTTTATATTCTAGATACCAGTTATGCAATATGCAAAAAGTTCCTTCCATTTTGTGGGGTTTTGTTTTTTTGCTTTCTTGATACTATTGTTTCAAGCACAAAAGTTTTTAATTTTGATGCAGTCTAATTTATTATTTTGTTGCCATCCTTTTAATGTCATATCTAAGAAACCATTGCCTAATCCAAGGTCACGAAGATTTATTACCTATATTTTCTCCTAAGGGTTTTATAAGTTTTAACTCTTACATTTAGGTCTGTGATCCCTTTTGAGTTAATTGTTTGTGTATGGTGTGAGGTAGGGGCCAACTTTTACATCCTTTGACATGTGGATATCCAGTTGTCCCAGCACCGGTTATTGCAAAGACAATTCTTTCCCCACTGAATGGTCTTTGATTGACCAAGTCATGGCTATGCCTAAACCAGCCCTGTTGTCCACTTCCCCTTTTGCTAATTCTCCTCCCTATGCCCTGGGTCAGAACTTTCTCCATTGGGTTGACCTTAGGTGTGGCTTGCATCTCTTGCTTCATCTACCCTTCCTTTACATTTCTCCTTTTCCCTAAGAGAGAGGAAAATTCTTGCTCCAAATGCCTGTAGCACTGTACTTCATCTGCCTCTGCATGGTTTTTTATTGCATTTCTTTGCCCTGACGTTCTATGAGCCCCTTGTCTTTGTTTCCCCTTGGAAGCCTTGAGAACAGGATCTAATCACTTCCTTCAGTTTACCCTGGTGAATGGGGCACAGGTATGCACCTATTAAAATGAATAGGATTTTAGTAGTCCACGTTCATCAGCTCCACATGATTGGCCGAAAATATAGTCTACCTTCTGTATCTGTGGGTTCCACATCCCTGGGTCAGCCAACCACGGATTGAAAGGCCTCCGATCCTTTTGTCTGTACTGAACTTGTTCAGGCTTTTTTTCTTGTCATTATTCCCTAAACAGTACAGTATAACAACTACTTACATAGCATTTACGTTGTGTTAGTTATTCTAAGAGCCAGCCCTGATGGTCTAGTGGTTAAGATACAGTGCCCTCACTGCTGCAGCCTGGGTTCCCTTCCCAGTTAGGGAACCACACCACCCCTCTGTCGGTTGTCATACTGTGGTGGCTACGAGTTGCTGTGATGCTGAAAGCTGTGCCACTGGTATTTCAAATACCAGCAGGCTCACCCATGCTGACCAGATTTCACCAGAGCTTCCAGACTAAGATAGACTAGGAAGAAGGACCTGGCCACCCACTTCTGAAAAAATTGGCCATGAAAACCCTGTGAATAGTGGTGGAGCATTGTCTGATACAGCACCAGAAGGTGAGAGGATGGCGCAAAAAGACCGGGCAGGGTTCTGCTCTGCTGTACACAGGGTCGCTAGGAGTTGAAATCGGCTCCACAGCACCACCAACAACAAAGGTATTACAGGTAATCTAGAGACGATTTAAAGTATATGAAGGATGTGCACAGCTTATATTCTAGTACTATGCTATTTTATGTAAGGGACTTGAGCATCCATAAATTTTGGTATCCAAGAGGGTTCCTGAAACCAATCCCCTGCAGATACGGAAGGTTGCCTATACTAATGGACATATAAGCAACTTAAATGTAACAGAGCCTTAACGTTTATAAAGCTAGGAACATACCTTTCCCCCTATCTAGAGAGAACTGGTACTTTAATTAAGGTCCTCTCTGTCTCAGGGCTTTGCTATCTATCATCAGGCAGTGAGCAAAGAGGAGAATATCTTAAACTTGGTTTGTCAGCAGCCTTCACATCCCTGCTTTTCTATGCTCCTGTCACTCTCCTATTTTCTCAGGCTTTTGGCATTTTTGCTGCATGTTTCCCACCGCCTGCAGTTAATGATGACTGGAGGTTTTATCCAGTCACACTTTACAGCAGTGTCAGCTGCACCCTGTGGTGGCGTCAGATGGCGGCTAGAACAAACCCAGTGCCCTGCTCAGAAATGAGTGTTTTTACCTCAAGAAAACAGATGGGGGCAGAGACAGTAGTGGTGGGAATCTCTACTTTTTAATCGTTTCTGATTCACAGAGAAACGCAGAAGTCACAGAAGCCCATGGAAGCTATTGTATCTGTATCTAACGTTAGTGGACATTCGTGTAAAGCAGAAATAGACAGGAAGGAAAGATTGAAGTTCCAGCATGAATCCTCAACTTTGTTGTGAAACAAGTCTGTGTGTGTGTCAGCAGGCAAGGGCTGGCTGTGTTCCAGGCAAAGGGGCAAGAGTGTGCAAAGCCTGGAGTGGGGAAACTGAAGTGAGCACAGAATGGTGATCTCTAGAAGAGAGGTTGGTGAGAACTAGAGTGCCTTACAAAAGGAAAACAGGCCGTCGGGAAAATCATTATTCAGTCCTGGAGAATTGAAACCTCTAAGCTTTGCCTCTGGGGCCTTATCTGGAATACCTAGCCTGACAGTTACGCATGAATCCTTTCTCTGCACAAGCGTTCTGAGAAATAAAATTTAGGAATCTCTTCCAAAGAGGTGTGATTTTCTTGAGCAGTCCATTATCAACCAAAGTCCTCCTTTATTGATCAAAGGTTCTAAGTGGCAGTTAATGAGCTTACTTTTTTAGAAAAAAATAAAATTTATTCTTTTAGAGCAGTTTTAGATTCATAGCAAAATTGAACAGAAGGTACAGAGATTTCCTATATACCCCTTGCCCCACACGTGCACAGCCCGCCTCCCCCACCTCCGTTATCGACATCTCCCACCAGAGTAGTGCGTTTGTTAAAATCAACAAACCTACATTAACACAAGTCCAGAGTTTACATGATGGTTCACTCTTGGTGTTAGACATTCTGTGAGTTTGGACAAATGTATAATGACATGTATTCATCATTATGGTATCATACAGAGTATTTTCACTGCCCTCAACGTTCTCTGTGCTTCATTTATGCATTTCTCCCCCTCACCCTACCTCAAACCCCTGGCAACTACTGACCTTTTTACTGTCTCCGTAGTTTTGCCTTTTCCAGGATATCATATAGTCGGAATCATACAGGATGTAACCTTTTCAGATTGGCTTTTTCACTTCGTGATAGGCATTTAAGGTTCCTCCATGTCTTTTCATGGCTTGATAGCTCATTTCTTTTTAGTGCTGAATAATATTCTATTGTCCGGATGTACCACAGTTTATTTATCTGTTCACCTGCGGAAGGACATCTTGGTTGCTCGCAGGTTTTGGCAATTATGAATAGCCACCTTAAACATCTGTGTGCAGGTTTTTGTATGGACATAAGTTTTCAACTTCCATGGGTAAATACCAAGGAGCATGGTTGCTGGATCATGTGGTTGCTGGATCATATGGTAAGAATATATTTAGTTTTATAAGACATCTACAAACTGTCTTCCAAAGTGACTGTACCGTGTTGCATTCCCACAAACAGTGAGTGAGAGTTCCTGTTGCTCCACATCCTCACTAGCAGTTGAGGTGGTCAGTGTTTTGTTGGGTTTGGCCATTCTAATAGGTGTATGGTGGTGTCTCATTGTTTTAATTTGCATTTCCTTGATGACATATGCTATGGAACATCTTTTCTTTTGTTTTCTTTCTTTTTTTTTTTGAGGAAGACTAGCCTTGAGCTAACTGCTGCCAATCCTCCTCTTTTTGCTGAGGAAGACTGGCCCTGAGCTAACATCCATGCCCATCTTCCTCTACTTTATATGTGGGACGCCTACCACAGCTTAGCTTGCCAAGTGGTGCCATGTGCACACCTGGGATCCGAACCGGTGAACCCCAGGCTGCTGAAGTGGAACGTGTGAACTTAACCGCGCGCCACTGGGCTGGCCTCTGGAACAACTTTTCATATGCTTGTTTGCCATCTGTATATCTTCTTTGATGAGGTGTCTGTTAAGGATTTCGTTCATTTTTTAAATCAGCCTTTCTTATTCTTGAGTTTTAAGAGTTCTTTGTATATTTTGGAATATAGTCCTTGTATTAGATACATCTTTTGCAAATATTTTCTCTCAGTCTGTGGCTTGTTTTCTCATTCTCTTGGCATTTTCTTTCTCCGAGGAGAAGTTTTTAGTTTTAATGAAGTCTGGCTAATCAATTGTTTCTTTCATGAATTGTGCCTTTGGTGTTGTATCTAAAAAGTCATCTCCATACCCAAGCTCATTTAGGTTTTCACCTACATTATCTTCTAGGAGTTTTATATATAGCTTTGCCTTATACATTTAGGTCTGTGATCCATTTTGAGTTAAGTTTTGTGAAGGGAATTAGGTCTGTGTCTAGATTCATTTTCTTGCCTGTGGATGTACAGTTGTTCCAGTTGTTGAAAAGACTTTGCTCCATTGTATTGCCTTTGCTTCTTTGTCAAAGATCTGTTGAATAAATTTATGTGGATCTATTTCTGGGCTCTCTATTCTATTTCATTAATCTATTTGTCTATTCTTTTGCCAGTACCACACTGTCTTAATTTCTTTAGCTGAATAGTCAGTCTCAAAGTCAGGTAGTGTCAGTCCTTCAACTTTGTTCTTCTCCTTCGATATTGTGTTGGCTATTCTGGGTCTTTTGCCTCTCCATATAAACTTTAGAATCACTTTGTTAATATTCACAAAATAACATGCTGGGATTTTGATTGAGATTTCATTGAATCTATAGATCAAGTTAGGGAGAACTAACATCTTGACTATATCGAGTCTTCTCATCCGTGAACATGAAATCTCTCTCCATTTAGTTCTTTGATTTCTTTCATCAGAATTTTATAGTTTTCCTCAAATGGATCTTACACATATTTTGATATTTTATACCTAAATATTTCATTTTGGGGGTGCTAATGCAAATGGTATTGTGTTTTTAACTTCAAAATTCTGCTTGTTCGTTGTTAGTGTATAGAAATCAGTTGACTTTTGTATATTAACCTTGTGTCCTACAACCTTGCTCTTGTTCCATGACTTTTTTGGTCAATTTTTTCAGAGTTTCTACGTAGACAGTAATGTTGTCTGTGAACAAATACAGTTTTATTTCTTCTTTCCCAATCTGTATACCTTTTATTTCATTTTTTTGCCTTATTGCATTAGGTAGGACTTCCAGTACAATGTTGAAAAGGAATGATGAGGAGCCAGCCTGGTGGCACAGTGGTTAAGTTCACATGTTCTGCTTCAGCAGCCTGGGGTTCATCAGTTCAGATCCCAGCTGTAGACCTACACACTGCTTATCAAGCCATGTTGTGGCAGGCAGCCCACATATAAAATAGAGGAGGATGGATGCAGATGTTAGCTCAGGGCCAGTCTTCCTCAACAAAAAAGAGGAGGATTGGTGGCAGATGTTAGCTCAGGGCTAATCTTCCTCAAAAGACAAAAAAGAAAAAGGTATGGTGAAAGGGGACATCCTTGCTTTTTTCCTGATCTTAGCGAGAAAGCTTCTTGTTTTCATCATTAAGTATGATATTAGCTGTCGAGTTTTTGTAGATATTCTTTATCAAGTCCAGTTTTTTTTTTTTTTTAAAGATTTTATTTTTTCCTTTTTCTCCCCAAAGCCCCTCCGGTACATAGTTGTATATTCTTCATTGTGGGTCCTTCTAGTTGTGGTATGTGGGACGCTGCCTCAGCGTGGTTTGATGAGCTGTGCCATGTCCGCGCCCAGGATTCGAACCAATGAAACACTGGGCCGCCTGCAGCGGAGCACGCGAACTTAACCACTCGACCACGGGGCCAGCCCCTCAAGTCCAGTTTTTATAGATATTCTCTATCAATTTAGGAAGTTCCCCTCTATTCCTAGTTTACTGAGAGTTTTTATCATGAATAGGTGTTGGGTATTGTCAAATGCATTTTCTGCATCTGTTAATGTCATGTGATTTTGCTTCTTTAGCCTATTGATGTGATGGATTACATTAATTGATTTTCTACTGTTGGAGCAGCCTTGCATCCCTGGGGTAAATCCCACTTGATCATGATATATAATTCTTTTTATACATTTTTTTATTCGACTTGCTAATGTTTTGTTGAGGATTTTTGCATCTGAGTTAATGAGAGATATGGGTCTATAGTTTTTTTGTAGTGTTTTTGTCTGGTTTTGGCCTTAGAGTAATCCTGGCTTCATAGAATGAGTTAGGAAGCATTCCTTCTGCCACTATCCTCTGAAAGAGATTGTAGAGAACTGTATAATTTCTTTCTTAAATGTTTGGTAGAATTCACCAGTGAGCCCATGTGGGCCTGGTGCTTTCTGTTTTGGAAGGTTATGAACTGTTGATTCAGTTTCTTTAATAGCTGTAGGCCTATTCCTATTGAGCTCTTTTTGAAAAGCCTAGGAGGAGAAATTATCCACCGTAAGTCAGGGACTTGTGAGACTGATTTTAGCTAAGATGTTAATGATCTTGATAGGTGCAGAAGTCTCCATCCACCCCAGTCTTGGGCAGGTTGGAACCGGATTCACTTTCGACTTGATATGCTTGGCGAGGTTACAGGTATTTCCTCATCTGAGAGATAGGGGTGTAGTGACGGTGCTTCTCCAATAGGGTAAGTGAAATTTAAATGAGATGTAGACTGTGAAGTGTGGGGCCTGAAACACAGCTCTCCCATGGTGGTTGCTACTTCAGTGTAACCATCTGCCTTGGAGCCCAACTTCAGCTTCCTTCACTGACTCAGTGGCCCTGGATGGATTCCCACAGTATTGATTCTCTTGATTCTCTGTCCGAAGCCAGATGCCCCACAGTGGGATTTCACCCTCAGATCTGTATGTTTTTTGGCAAGTGTATGTCTTCTTGATGTGCAGCAGGCTTTGTTCCCTGTGAACAGGACATGAAAGCAGCATAACGTAGTGACTGACTGACCGTCTGGGTTCCAGTTCCTGCTCTGCCACCAGCTACTTGTGTTATTTGTCTTCTTTTGGTTTTCATGTGATTCATATGAAGTGATTAAAATTATGTGTGTAGAATTGCCCTATAAAGGAAGCCAGCTCTTATAACTAGTGATGCAAGTGCAAAGGTTTAAGAAAGCAATGGTTCTTAGCAGAAAAGAGAAATTTAGGTAGGGCAAAAAGGTGGGATGCCTGGTGGTGCCCTGTCTCAGTCGTTTGTGAAGTTCCTGAGAGCTCCGTATAAAATGAGAGAGTGATTCAGGAAGCTGATGGAGAGTGAGTACTCCAAATGGTCCACATTTGCTCACCGGGCAGTGAGAGCAAAACTCTGGCGGAAGTTGAGCAGACAGTTACTTATTGTCTGAAGCTATTTATGACAGCAGAGTAATAAAGTTGCTCCTTTCATAGGTAAGTGATAAAGTCAGCATGTAAGGCAGAAACCTTTGCGTCAGGTTTCCTTTGAACATCCCCTAAATTGCCCATAAGTGTCATATGCAGACATACTGTCTCTGCATGGCATAGCCATTTTTCTTCTGCTGTTGACACAGATTGTGGCATATTTGGATGAGCACCAGATGAAGTAGACACATTCTACTTAGGACTGCACCGTACCAGAAATACGCACCTCATGCACCAGAATCCCATTATACGAGGGGCTTGTAGGGGCTGAGAGTGGCTGAGGGAGCAGCAGCTGCCCATGTCTCATCCTCCAGAATCCTCCCCCATCTTGTAGAGCACATGTGGTTGAATGCAAGTGAGGTAACCGTGCCTGGGTTACAACTCCACTGTAATGCTGGTGGGGGGAAGTGTCATTTAGGATGCAGGAAGCATTAGGGGCACTTCTGTCTTGGGCATTTTGATGTTTCACAAGGACTTGGGATGTTGAGGATCTTCAGTAATCAAAAGGAAAGATATGGCTGTTGTACATATCCTAGAGTCTAGTGTTAATATTTGATATGGGAATTAGACATCTTGGTGTGAGGCTTACCAGCTAGGAATCTCCTCTGTGTCAGTCAAAAAATGATTGTGGACTTTGAGCTCTTTAGCAAAAATTCAATGGAAATTTCCTTTATTAAAAATAGCTTACTTTTACAAAATAATCTACGTTTTTTCCTCGGCTATACAGTTCCTATTAGAGCCAGATGTATATACTCTAAGATTTGAATGAATATATATGCACTCATATATCTACATTAAAATTGGAGTACACGCATGCAAAAGATTCTTGGAGTACATGATTGTTTTTTTCTTTTTTTCTTCTTTTGGTGAGGAAGATTTTCCCTGAGTTAACCTCTGTTGCCAATCTTCCTCTTTTTTTGCTAGAGGAAGATTAGCCCTGAGCCAACATCTGTGCCAATCTTCCTCTATTTTTTTTGTATGTGGGATGCCTCCACAGCATGGCTGATGAGTGGAGAGTCTGTGCCCAGGATCTGAACCTGTGAACCTGGGCTGCTGAAGCAGAGCACACAGGACTTTAACCACTTAGCCGTGGGGCCAGCCATGATTTTTTTTTTTGGTAAAGTTGTAAGGTTTAAGCAGATCTTATCTTCATTAGATAAACTTGAACTTCTGTACACTCCCTCTTTCCCTTGCCATCTTCTAAATGGAGAAATTCTACCCAAGCTGTGTAGTGTCATGGGAAGTGTCTGGCTGTAAAGGACGGGCAGACCTGGGTTTAAATTCTGAGTTCCTGTTCTTAGTACCTCTGTGTCCTTGGGAGTCACTTGACAACCTTTCTGATTCTTGGTTTCCTCATCTGGAAATGAGAATAAATGATGTATCATATAGGTCTTTGAGAGGATAAGGGAATGTTCACAAGGCGCCTAGCTCCTAAAACACGCTCGAGAAATGCTGCTGCTGCCCCTAGCTTCGAAGATTGGGTCATTTACCCCCTTTCCCCTTTGTCGGCCCCTCTTGTACATCATCCTCTTTTGACTTCAGTCTTGCTCTGACGTGGACAGCAAGGAAGGCACCACTCCTTCAGTGCAGGGACCTTTGAAGTCTAATTGTTGCTATTTGGGTTTGGGTTAGTAAATGTTGAACAAACCATTCAAACCAAATTGTTAATATTTGGATTTGGGCTGCTTGGCTCTGGGCGTGGCTTTGTGGCTGAGCTGACCTGTCCACAGCTTCTGTGGAAGGAGCTCATCAGATTTGTCATTGGTTTTCATTTCCTGAGTATGTGTTGCTTCCGTCCACATGCCTTGTTTGTTTATTTTTGGTCTTGTAGCTTTTACTGAAAGTGATAACGATCAACCAGTGAGAAAGCAAGTAACCGAGTTTTGGAGGCGTATGAGAAACAATTCACAAGGAAGCGAACTCATACCAAAGATTTTGTGGGTGAGGGTAGGAAGACCACCCAGCATCTCTGCATTGGCTCGAGGTTGCTGGTTCATTCTGCCTGGCTGGAAAAGTTGCCCGAGAATGGCACCTGAGCCCTGTGAGACTCTCAGTCAGGAAGCAGTGATGTCAGCAGCCAGGTCAAGGAAGTACACATTAAACAGTTTCTGAGGACTTGAGAGTTACTCAACATTAGGTTTTACTGTGTATTTTTCTTAAGCTTGAGGTGTTTTAATAAGCAATTGAGGAATAACAGGTCTTTTTAAGGCAGGAAAAATCTTACCATAGCTTGATACCTGTGGGTCACCTTGACTTAGTCGACCTCTTGCCTGTAGATTTTTTTATAATACACAGAAAGGAAAAAATAAAGACGACATGTCGAGTCCAACATGTTTTCCCTGAAATGGGAAAGAAATGTCCCAGCAGACTGCTTAAGAGAATCACATTTTTATTTGCATTTGGACACCTTTTCATTGTTTTTGTGGTTTACTTTCCCGGTTTCTTCCTTTCAAACTGGAAATTCTTAGTTTGTGTGCCCTTTGGCCTTTAAAAATAGTTGCTTTTTATGCACTAGTCCTCTCATGAGCCCTTTCTCCCCCCAGCTCTCCAGGACTTGCTGGCAGCTAAGTTGGCAAGAGATTTTTCCAGGATCTCTTTCATCCTAAGAGGACGCTGCATAGGTGGATGTGACTATTTTTTTGGTGGTGACCTTTATTTTTCCGAATGGCCTCAGAGGCACTCTGAGTTGTTTCAATTTTTCTTTCACTC
This sequence comes from Equus asinus, assembly GCF_041296235.1. Taxonomy (NCBI): domain Eukaryota; kingdom Metazoa; phylum Chordata; class Mammalia; order Perissodactyla; family Equidae; genus Equus; species Equus asinus. The sequence continues at coordinate 99,811,345 of NC_091793.1, forward strand.
AGTGATTTCATGAGGTTCCGTAAACATTTGTTTCATACAGATTTATTGAGCATCAGGTATGTGTTGGGTTCTGGGCTAGAGATGAGGTAGATATAAATGTAAATAAATACTTGGCCCTAAGCTTTGGAGACCTCCCAGTTTAGTGAGAGAGGTGATGACTTTTAGGACATTGAGATGTCTACAAAGTGTTGGGACATCATGGAGAAGAGTGAGACTTGCTTTGGGGGAGCTGGTATGGTTCCAAGTGTGTGTGACACTGGAGGGGGTTCTTTAAGCATGAGTTAGGAGTTACATGGCAAATGGGTTGGGTCGAGCAGGAAGACCGTCCCCCAGAGAAAGAACAGACCACGGGAAGTCTGGAAGGCATGCAGGAATGGCAGTGACTGGACTGCAGTGGCTGGAGCTCACAAGGCACAGTGGGGCAGGTAGCATCAGAGACAAGGATGGAAATACAGTGGGTGCCAGGAAGGATTTTATTCTTTGGGCAGTGGTGTCTTTGACCGTTTTTTAAGTGGAGGGATAAAAAAAAGAGATTTGGGTTTTAGGACAGTAACTGTTTATTTCCTACAGGCCATCTTGGAGTTGAGACAGGTTGGGACTCTTTTGTAGTGATTCAAATGAAGTACAGTGGCTTAAACCTCTGCAGTGGCAGAGGAGAGTGGAGGGAGGTGATCTGTTTCAGAAAGTTTTAGGAAAAATAATCTGTAGGTTGCGATGACCTTTTTGTACATGAGCATTAGGGAAGAAAGAAAGTGCAAAATGGCTCAGGGCCAGGGCTTGCTAGCCGTTTTCATATCATGGCACGTGTGGGAAACATTTGTCCAGCAGTTGGGGGATATGGACTGTCCCTTAGGGTACTGCCCCCAGACTGTCCAGCAGACCAGAAAGCTGAGGGATTTATATCTCGGCACACTCGAGATTCAAACGTGTTCTTTGCATACCACTCGGGAAGCTTGCAAAGGTCTCTAGTTTGGTTTTCTAGATGTATCCAGATTAAAAAAAATTTTTTTGTTGTGCTGATTGCTTTACATTTTCCCCCTATTTTATTGTTACTGTGTCTCCAAGGTGGTCATTATTCTCATATTGTAGGTATTTAAGGCTCTGACAGAATTTTGACCCCTGGGATTCCAAAGCCTGCTCTTTCGCACAGGTGGAGGTGCTGGTGTGAGTAACTACAGTGTGGCATTACAGGCACAGGTTGGTCGGGCGGGGTGGCGAGTTTGACTTTGAATATCTTGAACCTTGGATGTTCCACAATGCCTTGCGTGTGAAGAGCACCAGGGAGCTGGAACTGCAGAGCCTGAGCTCAGATCGCTGGCCTCAAGGGAGGAGGAGAGATTTCAAGACATGGCATGTGGCAGATGCTGTGAAGTTCAAGTATGATAAGGAATGAAAAGTGTCTGTTAGCTTTTGGAAATATGGTAATTGATGACAGAGCAGAATCGACAAACTTTTTCTGTCGGGCCAGATACAAGTATTTTAGGCTTTGAGGGCCACACGGTTTGTGTTGTACTCAGCGCCATTGTAGCGCAGATCAGCCATAGACGATACATAAATGAATGGTCATGGCTATGTTCCACTAACATTTTATTTGTAAAAACATGCAATGGGTCAGATTTGGCCCTTAGATCATAGTTTGCCAACCTGATTTTGCATTAGAGGAAAGGAAGGGGAGAATGGAAACTTAGTATTTATTCAGTACTTACTGTGTCTTAGACACTTCATAAACATTTGCAACCCTGAGGTGTAAATACTAACCCCACTTACAGTTGGTGGCGAGACCCAAGAGTTTAGATAACTTGCCTGAAGGTTATACAGCTGGTTAATGACTGGCTAGAATTTGACTTGAGTCTCCCTGATGCCAAAGCCCGGATAATTTCCACTTCAAGTCATGGCCGCCCAGAACAGCAGCCTTAGGTCAGATTGCTCTCAAAAGGTACAGATGGCACAGGAGCCATCAAGCTCTGCATTCCCACCGTTGTCCTTCACGTGACCTTCAGTGAAGCAGTGTTTTTCTGCATCACTCTTGTATTCGTTTGCTAGGGCTGCCATAACAAAGTACCACAGAGTGGGTGGCTTAACAGAAATTTATTTTCTCACACTTCTGGAGGCTGGAAGTTGAAGATCAAAGTGCCAGCAGCTTTGGTTTCCCCCGTGGCCTCTCTCCTTGGCTTACAGATGGCTGCCTTCTCATCTGTTCTCACAGGTCTTTCATCTGTGTCTGCACATCCCTGGGATCTCTCTGTGTGTCTAAATTTCCTCTTATAAAGACGTCACTCAGAGTGCATTAGGGCCCACCCCAATGGCCTCATCTTAACTTAATTACCTCTTTAAAGGCCGACTCTCCAAATACAGTCACGTTCTGAGGTCCTTGGATTAAGAACTTCAATATATAAAATCTGGGGGAATACCATTCAGCCCATACTAACCCTCCTTCTCTGGCAGATGTCAAGGGACTGTCAGGAACACAGCCTAAATTCCTTAATATGGAAGATAACGGCATTCTCTTGTATGTGAAAGTTGTCTCTTAGTTACCATTTGAGCCTTGGATCAACTTTTTTTAAAGTAAACTTTTTATTTTAGAATAGTTTTAGATTTATAGAAAAGTTGCAAAGGTAGTTCAGAGTTCCCCGTATACTACATACCCAGTTTGTCTCATTATAGTCATGAGCCGTGTAACAATGTTTCAGTCAACGACAGACTGCATATACAATGGTGGTCCCCTAAGATTAGTACCATATAGCCTAGCTGTTTAGTACGCTATAGCATCTAGGTTTGTGTAAGTACACTCTATGATGTTCGCACAATGATGAAATTGCCTATTGATGGATTTCTTAGAAGATAAACCCTTCATTAAGGGACATGTAACTATATTAACATTTAGTTACGTGTACATTTAGTTACATGACAATGATACATTGTCACAACTAATGAACTAATCCTGATACATTTTTATTAACTAAAGTTTATACTTCAATCATATTTCTTTAGTTTATACCCAATGTCCAGGGTCTTATTCAGGATACCACATGATATTTATTTGTCATGTCTTCTTGGGCTCCTCTTGGTTGTGACAGTTTCTCAGACTTTCCTTGGTTTTGATGACCTTGGCAGTTTTGAGGCATACTGTTCCAGTATTTAGTAGGATGCCCCTCTGTTGGGATTTGTCCGATGCTTCTCTCATAATCAGACTGGAGTTACGGGGTTTGGGTGAGGAAGACCACAGAAGTAAAGGGCTCTTCTTATCACATCGTGTTGATGCTGCATCTTAGCAACGTGACTTACCACAGTTTATGTTAACTTTGGCCAAGGTACTGGTGACCAGGTTTCTCCACAGTATAGTTACTCTTTATCCTTTCGTCCCTGTCCACACTGTACTCTGGATGGAAGTCTCTGCACAGCTCACCGTGAAAGATGGGGTGTTATGTTTCCCTCCTTGAGAGTGGAGTGTCTACATAAATTATTTGGAATTTTTCTGCATGGGAGACTCATCTCGTCTTCCCCATTTACTTATTTATATCAGCATAGATTCACAGGTAGATAACATTTCAGTGTTGCACGGTGAGGCAGCTAACTCAGGGGTGCTCAGCCCTTCTGCCCCACATTTTGCCTTGTTGGCTCTAAGTGAAGCTGATCAGCCTTTGCAGGGGCTAAATATCTTGGAATATTCTGTTAGGTCCAGCCTAAAATGGGCAGAGAGTTGCTGCCTTCTCAGTTTCATTCCTCCATATGGACTGTTAACCATGTGTATGTTACCTGAAACCTTAAAAACAAAACAAAACTTCATTTCCAGACTTCATGCTTCTGACTCCTAACGGGTGCGAGCCTTGTCTTGGTCGTGAAGATGCGCGCTCCTGGATTTAGTCTGAAATTAGCATTGAGCAGTGCCACCGTGTGGTAAATGCTGACGATCAGCGTGTTGTAGGAACAACTGCAGAATTCTCTTTCCTGACCTGTGTGCTGTCTAGTGGCTAAAGTTTTTTCAGAAAAAATATTTTAAGTTCTTAAAAGAGATGCTACCTTTTGACTTTGCCTTTATAAATGAACAGATTTACATAAAAAGTAAACATGTTAAAATTCCCAATAGTTCTTTTGGCATACAGTTAACTTTTAAAATGTATCTAAAGGTAAACTTTTTTTATGATTATTCAAAATTGTTTAATAGCTGAGGTATAAAAGTACAACAGGTTGAAAGCCAAATTTCTGGAGCTATTTTTCTTTGGCTGTAGGCAGATTGGGGACTTATTTTAATAGTTTCATTCTTCTTTGCTCAGACGTTTTAAGGTAATTAAGCCTGTGTGGAAAGCAGCCAGGCGTCTTCCTAATGCCCACCATGATGTGTGGGAATGGGGCGGGTTGGGATTAGCGGCTCTGCCTCCTGGGATGTTAACATCCGTAGGAAGAGTCTTCAGAATGGGAGAGGTGGGGGAGATGGTGGGACAATTTAATATGGCCTTGTGGTTGACCTAGGTGACTGTTAGCAACTGCTAAACTGGAGCTTTGTGTGACAGCCTGTTAGTTGGTTAAAAAAAAAAATCAAGAAAGAGCCGCTCTTTTTGTTGTAATAAATCAGTGTGTAATCAGGAATTCTAAATTTTATGTTAATCTTCATCAGCTTTTGAGAATGAGGTGAGGGAAAATTATAGTTGCTTTGATGGCTAAGAAAAATTCTCAAAGAACCCGGACTGTAACTCAGTTAATGTGGAAAGCCTTCCCTCTGTTGTCTCCTGAACCCAGGACACAGATAGAAAGTTAAATCTCATGAGGAGCTGTGCTCTGCCTGGGGCTTGTCATCTGGCTCCTTGTCAATGATGTCATGGGTTACCTATGTCATCTGTCAGTGCAATTTGTCCTGTTCAAACTCGAAAGAGATAACAGCTAAGCCCCCAAATGTCACTTTGCTGCTGCTCTCTTAGGTTCCTGATGTTTTCAAGAGGTATTTGAGATAATGGAAGTCACATGATTTCAAGTGTGAGCTCCTCTCCAAAGAGGTCAGAGAAGGGCGTTTGCCTTCAGCTCACAAGCCCAACCTCTGCCCTGCTCTTGGTTTCAGTCTCAGAGGAGCCTGTTGTGGAACTCTCTGGGATTGTTAGATGCCACTTGTGTGTGGCCTGACACACCAGCCCTCTGAACATGTGCAACAAGATTGCAAGCTGCTCCTGATCTCAGAGACCGTGTCTCAGAGCAGAGTGCCACCTCTCTACAGACGCCAGGAACACGGAAGAGTGGGTTCTCTGGGGGATGCTGACAAGTACACAGTGATGACATGGGAACTGCAGTGGCTCATGGAAGGTTCTAGAATTCAGCAGAGGGAGCAGAAATGAATGATGGCTAGCCTTGTTGGCTGGCTTGGGCTGTGGGAGTGGGATAGGCAGTAGACTGTAGTGGTCTTGGAGTTAAGGGAATGTGTTTTTCCTTTCTTCTTTCCTGCCTCTCTCTTTATATCCCTCCCTCCCTCCTTTCTCCCATCTCAAACTCCGTCTAGTGAGCATTTTGAAAGCGAGAGACTGACTTTATACAGTGGAGAGATGGTTGTTAAAATGAGCCTTTTTAATATCTGAGAGCAGCATTTTTTTTTTTTTTTGAGGAAGATTAGCCCTGAGCTAACATCTGCCACCAATCCTCCTCTTTTTGCTGAGGAAGACTGGCCCTGAGGTAACATCTGCTGCCACTCCTCTTTTTGCTGAGGAAGATTGGCCCTGAGCTAACATCCATGCCCATCTTCCTCTATTTTATATGTGGGATGCCTGCCACAGCATGGCTTGGTAAGTGGTATGTGGGTCCGCTTGTGGGATCACAAACCACCAAACCATGGGCTGCCAAAGTGGAGCATGCAGACTTAACCACTGTGCCACCGGGCCGGCCCCCTGAGAACTGAATTTTGTGTACTCATGATGATATGAATTTCAAATTACTGTTCAATGTATTATAGTTAATAATTTTAAACTTGGCTTTCCATAGCCTTTAAGTTCAATTTATAAATTTTGTTTATAATCTAATATAAAATTATATATTTAAAATGAATTTCACTTAAAGCTAAAAATTACATATTTCAAATAGGAATCACAAAGTTAATCAGTCAGATACTGATATGCCACATTTTAAAAACATTAAAAATTCTTTCCTGGACATATTCGCTGATTATGTCCAGTGATGGCAAACTTATCCCTAAATGTAACACAATTGTATCAGTGCTTTGGGTTTGACTTATTTCTTCAAACTCTTCGTTTAATTCTCAACCTTGCTGAGGTTGCAGGACAACCAATATAGTTGATCAGCTCAGGCAAGGTGAGGTTAGGGCCGACAATTCAGAATCACAGTATGTTACTGTATGGTCATGTCACTTAACGACCAGGGTATCTTCTGACAAGTGAGTCGTTTGTGATGTTCACACAACGATGAAATCACCTGAGTGCACTTAGACAAACCTGGATGGTTTAGCCTGCTACACACCTAGGCCGTATGGTACTGATCTTATGGGACCACCGTCATATATGTGGTCCATCACTGACCGAAACATCGTTATGCAGTGTGTGTGACTGTATTAGGATTAAGTTTGGCTTCAAGTAAAAAATAACCAAATACATAATAGCTTAAATAAGGTAAGAATTTATTTCTCGGGGCCGGCCCCGTGGCCGAGTGGTTAAGTTCGCGTGCTCTGCTGAGGCGGCCCAGGGTTCGGATCCTGGGCGCAGACATGGCACCACTCGTCAGGCCACGTTGAGGCGGCGTCCCATATGCCACAACTAGAAGGACCTGCAGCTAAGATATACAACTTTGTACCAGGGGGGATTTGGGGAGATAAAGCAGAAAAAAAAAAAAAAGATTGGCCACAGTTGTTAGCTCAGGTGCCAATCTTAAGAAAAAAAAAAAAGAATTTATTTCTCTTTCCTGTTAACAGTTTAGATATAGGTGATACAGGGCCTTAGTGACTTCAAGGTGTCATCAGGGAACCAGGTTCCTATCTTAGTGCTCATCATCTGTATTAGTTTCTTAGGGCTACTGTAACAAATTACCACAAACTTGATGGCTTCAAAAAGCAGAAATTTATTCTCTTCACAGTTCTGGAGGCTAGATGTCAGAAATCACAGTATCAGCAGAGCTGCCCTCCCTCCAGAGGCTCTGGGGAGCTTCTGCTCCTCGCCTCTTCCAGCTTCTGGTGGTTCCTTGGTTTGTGGCTGCCTCACTCCATTCTCTGTCTTCACGTGGCCTTCTCTGTGTGTGGAGGTCTAACCTCCCATGGCCTCTCTTTTATAAAGATTCTTGTGATGGCCTTTTAGACCTACCTGGATAATCCAGAGTGATTCCTTCGTCTCAAAATCCTTTGCTTAATCACATCCACGCAAACCACTTGTCCAAATAGAGAACATTTGCCCATCCCAGGGATTAGGTCATGGACATTTTTGGGAGCCATTATCAGCTTACCACAGCCTCCCACCACAAGGTCACCTTCTGGTCCACTGTGACTGTTAGAGCACCAACTAGCATGGCAGCATTTCCTGCCAGGAGGAGGAGAGAGAGAAGAGCAAAAAGGGGCTCTCATGGCTAGGTCGGCTCCCTTTAAACAGTCTTCTTTGGAATCCCACCCAACACTTGCTTTCCTCCCAAAGGCTGCATTTACCTAGCTACCAAGGAGGCTGGAAAATGCAGTCTTCTATTTATTTAATGCCCTAAGGTATAATTTTCAAAAAGGCAAAAATATGACATGCAAATAAAAAAGGGTCATATGTCAACAATTTTGTTTAGCTCGTTAATTAAGGAGGAAATGAGTAAGATGTTAAGATCAATTTAAATGAGAATTTGGATTACAGAGATTTATATTCTCTGCCAGACAAAATTCATTTGCGTTGCTATGGACAGGAATAATTTGCATTGCTATCAGTTTTTTGCAATTTGCAGAGCTGTAAAATAGTTCAGTTGATAGAAAGTCAATCAAGAGTGTACACCTATAGAATGAGATAGTTCTGGAGAGTCTGCTTTACATAAACAACCCCCAGAACCTCACTGAAGGGACCCCCCCCTATAGTTTCTCTTTTTCTCTTTCCAGGTATTGGGTACTTTTTAAAACAGACAGTTGAAAACAGGGGCTCTCTTACCAAGGTGGAAGAGGATGATAGATGTTGGGGCTGGCCTCTATCTGTTTCTGCCTCTCAGTGGATCAGAGATATTTGCCCAGGGTGCAGGCTTCCTACAGTTAGAGTCATAACTCCCCTACACAGATGGACACCCTAAGTCAGGTCCCTCCCCCCACTTTTTTTTTTTTAAAGATTGGCATCTGAGCTAACATCTGTTGCCAATCTTCTTCTTCTCCTTCTTTTTTTTTTTTTTTGAGGAAGATTAGCCCTGAGCTAAGTGCTGCCAATCCTGCTCTTTTTACTGAGGAAGACTAGCCCTGAGCTAACATCCATGCCCATCTTCTACTTTTATATGTGGGATGCCTACCACAGCATGGCTTGCCAGTGGTGCCATGTCCACACCATGGATCCGAACCGGGGAACCCTGGGCTGCCAAAGCTGAACCTGCACACTTAACCACTGTGCCACTGGGCTGGCCCCTTCTTTTTTCTCTTCTTCTTTTCCCCAAACCACTCCCCTACCCCAGTATATAGTTGTATATTCTAGTTATAGGTCCTTCTATTTGTGCTATGTGGGATGCCACCTCAGCATGGCCTGATGAGTGGTGCCATGTCTGCGCCCAGGATCCAAACCAGCAAAACCCTGGGCCGCCGAAGCGGAGTGCGTGAACTTGACTGCTCAGCCACGGGGCTGGCCCCTGGCCCCCTTTTTTTCATTAAAGCATTTTCTTCCACTTATTTTTTTTTATTTATATAGAAAAAATTCTCTTTTTGTTGTACAGATCTATGAGCTTTGACAAATGTGTAGAGTCTGTAACTACCACCACAATCCAGTACAGAACAGTTCCTTCACCCCCAAATATTCCCTCATCCTGCTCCTTTGTAAAGAGGAACTAGAGGCTTGGAGAACAGATCAGTGGTTGCCCGGGAGCCGGGGTTGCTAACCCTAGCCCCTTGGCAACTACTGATCCATTCCCTAAGCCTTTTCCAGAATGTCACATAAATGGAGTCATACAGTATATGTAGCCTTTTGAATCTGGCTTCTTTCACTAAGCATAATACATTTGAAATTCATCCATGTTGTAGTGGGTGTTAATATCTCTGTACTTTTTATTGCTGAATATTATTCTGCATGGATATGCCATAGTTTATTCATTCACCAGTGGAAGGGCATTTGAGTAGCTTCCAGTTTTTGGTGATCATGAATAAACTTGCTATAAATATGTACACACAGGTGTTTTTGGTAAATGCAATTTTCATTTCTCTTGGGTCAGTGCCTAGCTGTGGAGTTGCTTGGTCATATGCTAAGTGTGTTTAATTTTACATGAAAATGCCAACTGTTTTCCAAAGTGGTTGTACCATTTTGCTTTCCCACCAGCAACATAGGAGAGTTCCTGTTGATCTGCATCCTCACCAGCAGTTTTTAATCAATTTTTTTTGTTTTTTAAATTTTAGCCGTTCTACTAGGTGTGTCATGGTCACTCATTATCTGAACTGGGCCCTCTTAATAGTCTCAGTGCCACTTTGTCAGATTGTAACTAACATCTGTGGTGAATCTTTTAACCTAATCTGATGAAACTGATAAATCCTCTTAACCAGAGCAACAGTTCTTATATCTCACCTTTTCTTGCCCTTGATCTTGGCACCCTGAGCACAGGTAGAAGGATTAGCTTTACGTGGATGTGACAGGATGAGTACCATTGCCAGTGAGTGTGAGGATGGAGCTGAGGAAAGTTTCAGCTGTTCCTTCTGGTGGCCATTCTCTGTGATGTAGGAGCTGAGGGTTCCTCTACAGGGTGAGGATGGGGTGTGCACGTGTGTGAGGCAGAGGTTTGTGTGAGGAGGATGGAGAAGTCTTGACCTGGCCACTGTGGAGAACGGGGAGAGAGCTGATGAGAGAGAGACGTGGGGCTGCTCTTCTCCTACCTACTCAGTGATGGTTGGGGAGGGGCCCTGCAGCACCTGCCAACAGGTGGGAGCCTCTGGATGGACAAGGACCCACACTTTTCCTTCTCGCCCCTTCCCTTCCCCCCAAATCTCCAGCCCTCGACAGAAAAGAATGAATGGGTTTAGAACAGGATTCCACAGTAGCCACTATACTGGATGAATATTTGAAAAATATCTCCAAATCAGGAAGTTCCTTAGAAGTTATTAGTTTATAGCAAATAAGCATAATTCATTTAAAAAGCAGGAAGTTTTTATTGTCAAAATTAATATTTGTGCACCTACTGAGTACACAGAACTGTAAGGAACCCAACAAGAGGCAAGGTTCTCTTCCTCGAGCTGCTCTTATTCTGTGTAGGAATGAAAAGAGTAGAACATTGTTTCTCCCAGTTCTGTGCCCTCCCTCCAGGAGCAATGCCACTCGCACCTCATCCTCAGGCCCAGCCAGGTCCTGCCTCTTGCCTTCACTGCTGCTTTCCTCCCCAAGTCACGTAACACCAGCTGGCCGTGGGTGGCTGTCTCTGTCCTGTCTTCATACTTGATTGTAAGTTGCTTCAGGGCCTGGGCGAGGTCTTCTGTAGCTACACCAGACAGGCTAACCCAGTGGTTTTCAAACTCAAGCGTGCCTCAGAATCCCTCAGTGGTCTGGACTGAGGCTGAGAATTGGCATTTCTAACAAGATCCCAGGTGATGCTGTTGCTGCTGGTCTAGGGACCAGACTTTGAGCATGACTCATCTGAACCCACAGAGAAAGAACGTCCTCAAGGACCTTGCCACCCTCTTTGTGGAGTCATTTCACTTCATCATGCAGCATAGAGCTCGTTGCCCACTAGTGTGAATAACAGTGTACATTCCCCTTGATGGCTCCTTCCCTGGTTCCTTAGAGAAACTCTGAAATTACCATTCCAGGAAAGACTCAGATCCTTCTTCCAAGGACATCTTAAAACCCAAGTTTGCGGTTATTCATTTATTTGTGATGGTTTGGTTAATGATTCTTACCAGCATAACGAAACCAACTTCAGGTATTAGGTTCTTTTCGGTTAATTATAATTGCTACCAGTAGTTAGAGGAGGTGAGGGCTGGAGATTTCTTCCCTATAAACTCACTCAGGTGTGAAGGAAAACAAGGCTCAGACTGAGTTCTGCCCATACATAGATTTATTAGCAAGTTGGTACAACACAGCCAGATAACTAGATTTATATGCTTAGTAAAGTTCCAGCTCTGTCCTTTTAGGGGGTTGGTGCCGTGACAGCACCTTGCTCTCATTATGTACCTGTAACAAGTATGACAGTATTTCATGGACAACATATTAGTTTTCTGTTGTTGCCCTAAGAAATGACTACAAATGTATCAGCTTAAAACAAATTTATAATCTCACAGTTCTCTAGGTGAGAAGCCCAGGCACGGGATGGCACAGCTGGTTCTTTGCTCTGGGTTTCACAAGGCTGAGCTGAAGATGTCAGCAGGGCTATGTTCCTTTATGGAGGGAGGCTCAGGGTATGAAGCAGTCCCAGGCTCGGCCAGGTTGGCAGAATTCACTGCTACAGGATTGAGGTCTCCGTTTCCTTGCTGGCTGTCAGCTGGGGATTCTTCACATCTTCTAGGGGCTGGCCGCATTCCTTTGCTCATGGCCCCCTTCACCCATCTTCAAAGCTAGCAATGTGTCAAGTCCAGAAGGGTCGAATCCTTCTCATGCTTTGAGTCTCTCTGACCACCTCCCCTCTTCTGCCTCATTTTGTCTCTTCCTGACTCTTCAGTCTTCCTCTTCTGCTTTTAAGGGTTTGTGTGATTACATTGTACCTACCCAATAATCCAGGATAATCTCCCTATTTTAAGGTCAGCCAATTAGTAATTAAGAATTATCTTAATCCCATCTGCAGAGTCCCTTTACAGCAGTACCCAGATTGTGTTTGATTCGATAACCAGGGGACAGGAGTCTTGGAGTAACATCTTTAGAGTTCTGCCTATGGCAGATAGAGTTCGGTTTTCCTGCTGTTCTGCATCAGGGGCCTAATAATTCCCTGGAATCAGCAGCTGGACCTGGGGCCGTGTAGTATCAAGCCTAGGGCACCTTTCTAAGGACCTGATGGATTTTTTTTTTTGAGTTTGTAATAGTTTACATCATGTGAAATTTCAGTTGTACATTATTTCTTGTCCGTCACCACATAGGTGCTCCCCTTCACCCGCTGTGCCCACTCCCCTCTTTCCTTTCCCTGCTGGATTTTTATAGCTGGGTCGTACAAGGCCCGGAGTGCTTCTGTGATATTTCTAATCAATCCTCTTACCTCAAATGTCATGAATTTCACCACTGAAAGTAAGTATCCAACAACCATGATACTAGTGAACAAAGTCAGTAATTTAGCCAGTGTGAAAGTCTATTTCTAACCTCAGGGGTGTTGGTTGGTGATAAGGGAGGCTGGCTGACCGACTTGCGGTGGCCTCTTTTGAGTGTGGCCTTTTGATTAAAAGCTGGTTAACTACTGGAGTTGGTATTCCAGAATGAAATAATTGATTGCCTTTGGGTGGTAGATTAAAGCCAATTGACACACATTTCTATCACACTGTTTATGTTGAAATGTTTTGAAATAAAATTCAGACGATGTGACAGAGACTCTTGCCCCCTCCACTGAGATGCCCAGCAGAATGTGGTCATGTCTTGTTCTCACCCTGTGTGCCTGGTACATGGTGGACGTGCGATAGATATTTTCTGAGTAAACTAATAAGGTGAGTTAATGCATTTCTACGTCTTAATAGATAAAAACAATTACATGCACTATAGGAACAGTATGATAGATCAAACTGCATTGGAAGAAAGCGGAAACATTACTCATGTTACTTTGTTGAACTGGGCATTTATTGTACTCATAGTGCTATAAACATGCACACTACAAATTGAGACTTGAAAATGTTTGTCAACGTTTGTTTTAATGATGCCTATTGAGAGGAGCATGGCTCCATTTTGATGTACTGTCTTCCTACCAGAGTTAAGTACCTTGATGGTAATGTACATTTGCATCTGCACTGTGCCTTGTGTGTTGCATGAATGAATAAAGGCTATCCACCTTTCTCGATGCTCTCAAAAAATGAGGTATTTGAAATAAGAAAAAAGAGGCTTATTGAAAGTAATGTCCAGTAACTTTCATATTTCATTCACCATCAGCAGGTGACCCATTTTTTCTCTCTCACCTTCTGTTTTTTCTTCCCTTGAATTGCCGCCTAAATTTCCCCAGACCTCACCAGACTTTGGGTATGGGTGAGGTCACATTGGTAGCAGTAACTCAGATTGCACCGACTTGCTACCCTCCTCTCCTTACACAAGGCACCAGGCCCTTGTAAAAATGTTTCTGGAAGTTTCTGGAAATCCCCCCAGGGGATATGTCACATGTGCTCGTTCATGACCAGGGAAGCTCCTGCTTCTGGGGCAGCTGGTGCCCTTCTCTCTTGGAGCGTTGCCCCGCTTCCCAGTTCCCAGGCCTGTGGGTCAGAGCAGCCTAGTGCTGCCTTTTGCCGTTCCCTGGAGTAGAGCGATCTCAAGCAGCATTTTAGGTTTTTATTGACAGCTTCTCCTTTTCTTCTCATAGGAGAAATTCACATCATGGACAAAACACTGTGCTTGAACTTGCGCTCCCCTTCGCTTGAGGCGTTCTGACTGCGTTGATCCGTCATCTGGCGGCTCCTTGCCTCAGAGTGAATCCTCCCAGGAGGCTCTCACCCCTCACAGACTGGGTCGTGGGCAGTCCCACCGACTCACCCGCCCCACCTCAACTCAGCAAGCTGGGAGTCGGCCCAGGGTCCTGCCACAGACTGCTTCCTTATGGCCAAGGCTTCCCCTTTCTCAGTCCTAAGTTCCGTGTCTCCTCCTGTCTTCTCTCCCTCCAAGACTTTTTTGGGGTACAGGGGAGAGAAGGGTCAGACTTTGGAAGTCTAGGTATCATGCTCTTTAAAACTCCAAGACTGTGATCTGATCATTTACCATTTGGAAATGGCTATTTGATGACATTTGCTTTAGTGATAAAGGTCCCTCCTCCACCCCCGCCCCAATCCTCTTACTCATCTCCTTTTGGTTTTTCTCATCTTGTTGTAAGCATTTCCCAATGTGAAATGCAAACCTAGACCAGATAAAATTGGCAGGAACCTTTACTGTGAAAGTTCAAGATGCTAAAAAAAACCTCTAAAATGATTGATAACACAAAGTGTCAGGTTTCATAGTCTCCAGATGTTGTGAAAAATGTAAGATCTGCTTTAAATGCAATAAGTCACCTCAGGTATTCTGCATCGCAAATATTGCTTTCATATATATATGTAATTATTTTTAACTGAAACACTCAGAAATGAAAAGTAACCCCTGCCCTTCTCTCTTTCACTGCCTGGAGATAAAGCCCAGTTTGGTTTATTTCTGCCATCCCTTTTTAAAAAATATTCCTTATATGGCAGTTTCTAAGCAGCAAGATAGTCAGCTGTGTGATTAAAATGTCAAAAAGAGTAGGAAAACTGGCCGCTGGGAAAAGTCTGTTTGGAGATTTACATAAAGGCAGACGACTGACTGGGGAGTGCTGAGTCCCCAGCTGTAGACCGCTTGCCGCTCCCCTCCCAGCCCTTCACAGGCCCTTTTGTACCATGCAAGGAGCTGGCGGGAGCTCTTCTGCAAGCTGCATTCGGGGTACCTGCAAGTTTATGGCTGTTGAACCTCTTTGGGGCCTATTTTGTGTTTCTCTTTCTCTTAGGAGCCCTCTGTCTTTAACTTGGAGAGCCCCCTTCCCCTGCATCTCATAGTACAGGGTGGGGGTTGGGGGAATTGGGGTGAGGCCACAGATCCAGAGTTGCAATGAAATGGGTTTAGTTTATGACCAAGAACAATCCCCGTTTACCTTAAACCTTGTAAACTGGGTAAGTCGGTACTCCAACCATAGGGCCGTAGATCCTGCTTCGACCTGACAGGAGTAGGGTGGTCCTCCTTCGAGGCCCTGCCCATGGTGGTCTCTGCTCTGCGTACCTGATACCCTGGTTACCAATGTAAGGCCCGTGGTCCCAGCCTCACCTCCTAAGAACATCATAGTTTGCATTTTAACAAGGACCCCCCCCCCCCAACCCTCACAGGGGATCCCTGTGTCCGGTAAAGCTTCAAAAGTGCTTCTTTATACCAATGCCGAGGGTGGGTCAGCTCCCCAGCAATGATGGGCAGCTGTGACAGGCAAACACATTGGCTTCTAGGTGAGCCAATTTTCAAGCTAATACCTGACAGTCTTGCCTTGTTTTTAAGAGCCTCTTGCCTTACAACATAGCTAGTAGCAAGAACACTATGCTTTCTGGGTAACTATTATGTGGTACTACATTCTGGTTAATTTGGGGGGATTAACCTGACAGCACTTGGTTTACATAAAGGGGGGAAATTATTTTACTTTAAGGTATTCTGTGGTTGGGAATGTTGAACATTTCGTTTTAAACAAAAAGCTGTGTGTAGAAAGGCGCTGGGCAAGTTTCCCCTGAGGAAGGGGATCTGGAGGAGATGGATGTTTCAGTTTTCATCTCTGGTGATGAGGAATGTGGCCACTTCATTCGGAGGCAGTTTTTCATTTCAGTGGCGTGGAAATCAGTGTCATCCTGGTTTCGTCGATGGCAGTTTAAGTGTAAGATCAGCGCCTGTGATTACAGTGGCTTGGAACTGGCCTCCGCTTGTCCTCGTTCGGCAGGCAGTCTGCTCAGCTGACCACTTCATGGACCCTGAAGGTCTCTTGTCCTAGTAACCGCTCGTGTAGTGGAAGCAATAGCTCTTCTTTTTCTGGAGAGGGTTCCTCCTCTTTTCTCTCATTCCTCAGAGTTCTTTTTTTAACCCGTTTTGGTCATTGTTGAGGGTAGGGTCTTTCCTTGACTGTCTGATGATCCTAGTTTGTGTGTGAGTATGAGGTGCTCAAAAGCTGGTTGAAAGGGCTGGGTGTGTGTGGAGGGCAGCCTTGATGCCAGCGTGATTGGCCAGGGATCCACCATTTCTTCAGGGGCACGTACCCAACTGTGATTATTTATAGGTCTTTTCTCTCGGTGAGTATCCCCAGAGAGGAGTGCTCTCATCTCTTCCTGCCGTGGAGGGCGAGCTTGCTGTCCGCCTTCTCAGAGCTGCGTGGGGAGATTCATCTGGGGCCCACCCATCCGCATGTAGAATTTTTCTTAATCCCAATTTTTTAGTATAGCACTCAAGAGTTTAGCTCTTGAATCTCTGTGGTCTTGGACTTGAGCCTTTCCAGAGAAAAACCCCACCTCCAGGATAAGGGAAGGAATGCTCCCTGACTTGGGAAGGGGTTCTGGGCGTCTAATTCTCCCTGACATGAATTTCAACTCTTTGTCCTGTGTTCGGCCCCACCTGTGTCCCTGCCTTCAGAGGGATCTGGCGTCTCTGAGGCTGGGTGGCGGGTGCTGAGTCCTCCCCTCCCCCTCCTCCAGCACTAACCTTTTCTGGTCTGTTCAATCCACGGCTCCCTTGGCAGTCTGCTTCCCACTTTCCGAAGTTTGGTGGCTTGCCTGTGGTCGTCTCCTTTCCCCACTGGTCTCTCTCAAATCCCTTTACTGCAACTTTAATGGTGTTTTGAAACAGAGTGAAGTCAAATGAGTGTTCATCTGCTGTGTTTAATGGAAAGTGCGCACACACTCTCTAATGAGTGATTGAGAAGGGGAAAGAATAAAACTTCTATAGTTATACATTTATCTTGTTTTATAGCATTTGAGGTTCAGCTGTTTGTGAAAAGCAATTTAAATAAGGATCGTGTTGGACAGCAGTTGTTTATATTCACTTCATAATATTTCAACTCCCAGTAAAAATGAGGGGAGATCAGAGACAAGAGAGCATGAATAAAAGATTTGTTGACTATACAGCCAAAGCCCATGGACTGTTGCGTGGTAGAAGGTTCCACCGCCCTGGCCTTTTCTAGAATTGCACGTTTAATCTAGGTTTCCTAGTTTTGTAAGTGCTGGGTGGTGGTTCAGTGCATGAGCTTCAAACCTGCACAGAGCGCAAAACTATTTGAATTCCTGCTTTGCCGTATGCACGCCCTTAGCAAATTGTTTAACTGATTTGACCCTCAGTTTCCTGACCTAAAAATGGAGGGAATTGTGCTTTATTCCAAAAGTTATTAGAATTGAATGAATTAGTGTATGTAAGTCCTTAGCCTTGGGTGACTCCTGAAAACACGTTTTATTTACTTTGTTATATGCTAGGTCTCCTTTCCTAGCTAGCATCACTGCTCACTGTGCCAGGCACTGTGCTCAGCCTGGGAACCAGAGCCACCTGGTCTCTGCTTGCATGGATTTTTCCCTTGGAGCAGGGGCTCACTTATTCATCTATTAGCTCTGCGATGTATTGAGGCCCGACTTGGGGTGGGAGGGCGACCGTATTTGAACTTAGGTCTGCCCAACTCCAGAGGTCTTGCTCCTAACAGCCTCACTCCTCATTGTTGAGTATTTCATATAGTGAGTGGTCAGCCTCTAAACAGAACACAGTACAGACAAACGGAGGGGCATGGCTGCTTTCTGAAGGTTCTGGATGATGTTGGGGTTTGGTGTTCTAACCATTCACAAAAACCATTGCACATCCATGTGAAATAGCCCACATTTTAAGAGGGGGTGCTTAGTATTAGAGAATATTGTTGGAGGAGGTGAGGGGTGGGTAGATTGGAGCTTGGAAGTAGGTGTCTTAGTTTTGCTGTTACTATGTCCTAAAGAGTTAAGGTGAGCAGAAACTTACAGGTGTCTCTTGAGCAGTGGCGTGGTTGCTGGTTGGGGCAATTCAAGTCATCAGACAATAAAAATAAAGGGCTTTACCTCCCCTAAGTCCTTTAAATGAAAGAGAGCAGATGATGGAGGGAAATGCCTATGATCTGTTTTGTAGGGAGTAGGTTGGGAACCAAAAGTGTAGAAAGGTTCTCGTATTTCTCCTGGTTGCATTTCTACCTGCCTTATTGGGGCCCTTCTTCCTAGTTTCTGGCTCCTACACAACAAATATTTTCATTTCCCCTCTACCCACTGTCTCCCCCCCCCCCCCCACTCATATTTCTAATGTGGATACGTGAATGTTTTAGATAAAATATGAATGATACTTTGTATATTGTTGCAGAGCCTACATTTTCCACTTATATTCTCCCTTCCCCTCCCATGACCATTCTATTTTAACCTTTAAAAAATTCCCTTTCTGACACCATTAAATAAGTTATGAAGACAGCCATATGATTAAATAGTACGTTAGCCATTTAAAAACCATGGTTTCTAAAGTTTGAAATAGTGTCCCTATTTGTCAAGTACCATAAGCTTCTTTGATAATGTAGCCTATTTTAAGATGTAGTACATTATAGCTGGCTGGGAATTGGCTTATTTTTATAGGAGCGTAGATGCTTTTGCAGAAAACCTTTAGATGGCAGCATCTCTCACCATAAACCATACTCTGAATTGAAGTTCTCAGATGCGTAAGGTGTCTGACACAGGAGGATGCTCAGAATCTGCCTGACTCTTGCTTTCAGTGTGCAGTGACTGAGCTGAGGCCCCCAGAGGGTCAAGGTCATGGTTCAGGGCAGAGAAGGAGGGAGACCTGTGGACCCCTATCTGGCACCCTTCTCACCAACCTCTCTCTTACTGATGGGAAGTGGTTCCTGTCTCTCTGGCCTTGTTAAAAGCATACTTTAAGTATAAGGCAACCAAGGGAAATGAGAGTCAGGTGGATGATTCTGGACCAAAATGTAATATGATGTTTGAAAGGAGCAGATGGAATGGAATAGGCAGTATATTTCTTTTAAAGCAGCTTTATTTAGATGTAATTCACATACTGTACAATCTACCCAAAGTATAGAGTACAGCCGTTTTTAGTATACTCACAAGATTGTGCAACCATCACCACAACCTAATTTTAGAACATTTTTAATCACCCCTAAAAGAAGTCCCATATGCCTTAGCTGTCACTCCACAAGCCTGCGTATCCCTGAGCCCCTGGTAACCGTTCATACTTTCTGTAAGTTTTCCTATTCTGAACATTTCATATGAATGGAATCATATAATGTATAGTCTTTTGGGGACTGATTTCTTTCACTTAGCATAGTGTTTTCATGTTTCGTCAATGTTGTAGCATGAATCAGCACTTTCTTCCTTTTTATTGCCCAATAATATCCCATTGTTTGGATATATCACATCTTGTTGTCATCAGTTGATGGACACTTGGCTATGATGAATAATGCTACTGTGAACGTTTGTGCACAAATTTTTGTGTGAATATATATTCACATAGAAGTGGAATTGCTGGGCTATATGCTAACTTGACGTTTAGCCTTTTGAGGAACTGCCAAACTGTTTTTCAAAAGTGGCTGTACCTGTACATTGCCACCAGCAATATGTGAGGGTTCCATTCAATTTTAAGAATTCCTGATTTTCTGATGATAAGTTGAGGTTGCGGGGGAAGTGAGAGAGAGAACTCTGGGTCTCTCTCGTGTCCCCCGAATCGCATGCCAGGTTGGCTGCTGCGCCTTTTTGAAGGCAGCTATGTCAGCTGCCAAGAAAGCAATCATCTTCTCTGCCCCACACAATTGCTGTGCGTCACCAGTCTGATAAAATGCCTGCATTCTCTGGCCGCTCAGAGCATGTTGATAGTACAGCCTGGCTGTTTGTAATCCTTGCCTCCTGACTTTGGAGATACCAAGCAACCCAGTCGTCTTTGTCCCAGTTAGAGAAAAATTCCAAATAAAAAAAGCCGTCCAGGTTCGAACATGTCAAAATCACTTACTTGACATACACCAAAGACAGCTGTAGAGACTTAACAGCAAAGGAGCAGCTTTTGTTTTTGTCAGAGTTGACATTCTTGAAACCGAGCTTACCCCTTTCTCCTTTGGCAGCCCAGACTGGACATTCCCGTCTGTACTGAAAATGACTGTGTGTGTGTTCAAGGGAGGGGAAGGGGCCGGCTCTTCCTTTAGGCATATTTGGGTCCTAGTGAGGACACACACTGTACATTCTGAAGCTTTGTTTGCATCTGGAAAAAATTAGCTACACTCAGATCTTTCCCACTGCAGGTCCCGTCAGGAAGCCCAAGTATGTGGAAAGCCCCAGAGTGCCTGGAGATGCAGTTATAATTCCGTTCAGAGATGTGTCCCAGCCAACAGAGCCCAATGAGAATGGTAAGAATATGTTTTCAATGATTTTACCCCCTGAAGGTTTTATGTAATGACACTCCATTTCTGAGTGAAACTTGAGTGCCTCTTGCAGGAATGCTTTGCTAAACTGAATGTATTTGGGAGGGTTTCTTTCTTCCCTCGGGCAGTTGCAGAGATCTGTTCAGCTCATGTAAATTCTTGGAATTATATACACAGTGTATGACTAGTTGAGTGGGTGCATATGCATTGTTTAAGCGTTGAGTCTTATTTCCTCTCAATTTTGACCTCCCCGGCATGGGGGGATATGAAAAGCCAGCCAGTAGACTGCTTCCAAGACTTTGTTTTGTTTTTAGTACTCCATCGTTTTAGAATATTCTAAAGGCTTTGGCTGAAAAGTTGAAACTTTAGCTGGACAAAGCTTATAATACCTAGTTTTCTTAAAAGCATTTGGTAGCTCTTTAAAGCTTATTTTTTTTAACATCTAAAATTTTTCTTCAGGGAATGTGGAAATAGGGCCACAAAAAAATGGATTGAAACCTTTTCATGAAATTTTATATTTTGCTTTTTTCTTCTGTATCTGGAAATATGTATAATAGACATTATGAACTTAAGCATTTAATAGATATATTAATAGTTCTTTGTTTTTTAAAGTCACTTCAAGAATTTATCTGTTTGTTCCTTTCCGGGGAGTCCCCAACTCAGGTCTGTGGTCTTTAGTTTGTGTGTTTTGAACTTACGTCCTATTTTCCTACAGAAATGTGGTTAGGGGTCCTGGGCTATGTTGGGAAGCCTCTTTTACCCTCAGTGTGGGCATAAGTTTGTGTATAATGCTGAAAGAGAACTTGGGGAAACTCATCCATCCATATTTCCACTTTGGAATCCCTGGTGTCGTTCTCTCCCTGATGACGGGTGGCGAGGGGTACAGCTCCTCTATGTGCTACCCACCGTGTGAGCATTTTGTTTCTGCAGATGCATGGTAGGGAGTAGGGACGAAGTAGGACATGGTAGGAGAATGGAATGAGGTGAAAGTGGTGAAAATAAAGGTGAAAATGAGCTGAGAGGAGGGATTGGCAGGAGATGATAATCAGGAAGAGGAGTTTGGGTGGGTGGAAGATGAGATGGGGCCAGGAGCTGGGCATTTGGGGCAGGGAAGAGGTGCTGTTGCCTGCGTCTTGACTTGAGAAATTCTACTCTTTTTTCTTCTGTCCAGACACCTCGTTGTTTGGTTTAGGTGGGAGGTTCACACTAGAGCTTGTGCTGAGAAGGGGCAGGGCACCGGCTGTGTGCTGGTGAAGAGGGGAGAGTGCACGGTGGCGTCTGGTTAGGGCAGCCATCCTGCATAAGTGAGGACCCTCTCTGTTGTGAATTCACGTGTTCAGGATGTCCGCCTGTCAATCTCTTCTCTCATTTCTATTCTGGGTGTCGAAAGGAAAATAAAAATCTGTTCCTCTGAAGTAAATATCAATAATCAAATTTACGGAGCTGTCTTCCCATTTCAGAATAAGCCTGCCACCCCTTTCCCTCCTCCCCATCCCCCAAAGCCTTTGTAGTCCTGGTTGGTTATGCCGCTGGCATTTTGGCTGGCCTGGACTCCATTATGTAACCTTTTCCTCCCTGGCAGGGAGTATTGTTGAGGTCCTGTCTAGAGTTTAAGATTACCCTTGGGGTAAAAATGGGGGAGAAATTTAGGATTTTTATTGGGCAAAGAAAAGAGGTTATAAAATAGTTCCCATTGTCAACTTCTCTCTACCTTGTCTAAGGCAGAATTGGCTGTCTTTCCTGGGGGCAGGGGGCGTTCTTCTCTTTGGCTGCCAGCTGAGCTAAATTCAAGTATTGTGATTGATAATCACTAGGCTAGCAGTTTGCATGCACGCTCACTCCTGAGACCTGTGCTCTCAGATCCAGCATCATCAGTCTCCATGGGGACTGAAATTATGACATACCTGGGGCTACAAATACTACCAAAAGTTTCTAGGAATTTTGCCTAGAATTAAGAAACAGGGTACGTTTCCCCCACTGTAGGTGTCTGGGAAAGGAGTGTGGTTCATGTCTGTGGGCATTTGGTCTTGCAGGGGTACCATGACGTGGGTGGAAGCCCCAGCAGAGTTATCTGTGGGTGATGAGGAGGTGAGATGGTTACCTAACAAAATTCAACTTGACAATTAGTAAAGTATTGTAATCCCTATGGAATCCTTTACATTTCAATGGGGTTAATTAAGTTTGCCATATTAAAGTGTAAATTTTTTGTCCAGGTCATTGAACCTAAAGGAGAGGCTGCAGGGAACTAAAACTAATTGAGTTTGAGTATTAACCCAAACATGTACATTTGCATGATGGACAAACTGTCATTTCTAGGGTTTAATATCAGCATCGTCATTTAAGTTTTAATTTAAAATTTGGTCGTATACTTTCCATATTTCCTTTGGGCATTTTTTTTTTTAAGTCTCGAAGACACTTTTCTGGGTGCTGTTAATAGTAGCATTTCAGTATTTGCCAGACTAACAAACTATTGAAAACAGCTCCTCATGAAATGCTTTTGAAATTTCACATAAACACGTGAAATATCAAGTTATTCCTAAATGTTTAAAATACCCTTCCAGACTAAGCCGCCTTGCTTTATGGTCATGTAGTTCCATAAATTCTTGATTCTTGGCTCTCTGTTTGAAATTGAAATCAAAATAAAACAAAACCAGTGAGCACTTTGAATTTGTTCGTTAATTTATAAGTAATAGTGTTTATGTGTAAATTGCATCTTTTAGCCATCTGGGAAGTGGGTTATATGATATGGGCAGGTGAACATTTTTATTGTAAGCAAAGAACCTGGTCTATTAAAGTTTGCATTTACCTGGAGACATCTTTAGGGAAAGACATTCTACTTTATTCAGTATTTTAAAAAATTTTTGAAAAACAGCATTTTCTATTCTGACAAAAAAGAGGGATTTAATGAGGTCCTCAAACAAAATGCAATCCTCTTTTTCCTGTCAAATGGACCTAATAAGCTGCACATCCTACAGAATAAGTTCTTCACAAATAAGTTCCTATTGCTGAACAGACATTATTTGGGGGAAAAAATGTCATTTATCCACAAAACAATATCTCTGCCTTAAGGGAAAATACAAAACCAGAGAAATTAGGTAGGATTATTAAAGTATAACAGGATTCACAGCTATGTTTCTTTGAATTAGGAGCAACCATAATCCATTTAGATTTACTCCAATCTGTCGTTAGCTACTTGAGCAAGCTTTGATGGGGAGGAATGAAGAAGTGTTAGTCTTATGAGTCATTACTCGGTGAAGATCTGTCTCAAAATATGATGGAACTTTTTTTCTGGCAGCCTGGTTAGCAAGTAAAACTAACACATATGAAACAGCAGAATAATGAAACGCAAAACTATCTTATTGGGAGGAATGGGTCTTGATAGGTCTTGATGGCTTATGTTTTTGATTGCTATTTCTGACATTCAAAAAGATATAGAGAATGAAAAAGGTATGAAGAATAATGGCACCTGTCTGCCCACTACTCAGTTTAAGAGTAAGACATAACTGTATTTCCTGCTGATCATGTTCCTCTTCTTTCCCAAGGGTAACCTTGCTCCTGCTATTTAATTTTCAGCTTCTTAGAAGGGTGATGTGCTATTTGACCAATGATTGAATAAGGTTTTAATTAGATGAAAGTACAGAATGAGGACATTCCTCATATGTGTGCAGTGGAAGAGAGACTAGAGGTAGGGTATCCATTCATTCTGCATTTCCATAAATAAACAGTAATTAAATACCTATGCCGTGAAAACTACTATGTTGGATGCTATTTGAGATGGGTTATCAAGCATAGGTCCTTCATGGAGTCTTAGAGTTTGGTGGGAGATTAAAGACCTGTATACAGTGACTATATCCAAGTGGGGAAGTAGTGTTGACTAATCCAAGCTGTGTGACGAATTGGGTACA
Source organism: Equus asinus (assembly GCF_041296235.1). Classification (NCBI taxonomy): domain Eukaryota; kingdom Metazoa; phylum Chordata; class Mammalia; order Perissodactyla; family Equidae; genus Equus; species Equus asinus. The sequence continues at coordinate 99,835,425 of NC_091793.1, forward strand.
GATGAAGGTGCTGAGCCTGGAAAGACTTAATCAGAGCTGTGCCTTGAGATTTACATGGCAGCAGAGTACAGGATGGAGTGGGGCAGGAAGGAGGCTAAGATCAGGGAGAATGGTTAGAAAATGATTTTAGTAGTTAAGTGAGAGATTAAGATCTCAAATTACAACAGGAGGACCAGGAAAGAAGAGGTGATGAATGAGAAGATTCTTGAGGAATTGCAAGGACCTGGGAGCCTAAGGGACAAAGATATTGACTTCAGGGCTTTGAGATGACTATTAGAAGGACACTGGAAGAAACGAAACCGTCGGTTTTGGTTTGAGTTCAGTTTCAGGCATGTTGAATTTGAGGTGCTGGTGGAACACCAGCAGAAGTGTCCATTGAACAGTTGGAAAATCAAATTTTTGGGCTCAAGAAAGAGCTTAAGATGTAAACTGGGCAGCCATTTGCTTAAAAGGAATATCATGAGACCAGGTGCACTAGAGTAGAGAAAAGGTCATTGAGAGAAGGGTACTGAAAGACTCAGGGATGTTGTTCATGAGCTGTGAAAAAGGTGGAAGAAACACCAGCAAAAGGGTAGGAGAAGAATCTACAGGCCCCCACAGAATCCTGGAACTATGGATTCTCCCTCTGTGTCTCTGTTCTGATATGACAGTTGCCACTTTCTTCCTTGGAGGACAGAGTATTTGCAAGATCAAAAATCTACAGGAGGGGCTGGCCCCGTGGCCGAGTAGTTAAGTTTACGGGCTCTGCTTCAGCGGCCCAGGTTTTCGCTGGTTTGGATCCTGGGTGCGAACATGGCCATGCTGAGGTGGCATCCCATAGACCACAACTAGAAGAACCCACAACTAAAAATATGCAACTATGTGCCAGGGGGCTTTGGGGGAGAAAAAGGAAAAATAAAATCTTTTTAAAAAAATAGACTTTCTTAAAAAGGAAAAAATGTACAGGAAAACCAAAAGAGGAGATGGGCTGTTAAAAAAAAAAAAATTGTGCCTAACAGGGCTGTTTCAGGAGACTTGTGAAGGGGAATGAGTTTCAGTTGTAGGTAGGTGATAAGGAAATGGAATTAGTGAGGATAGATCACCCCTAGGAGCTGAGCAGGTAAGGGAGGATGAGAGATCAGTTAAAAGGCTGAGGGGTGTGTGTACCTGTGGTTTTTTATTTATTTTTAAGAAAAGGGAGAATTTAGTACAATTGAAGATTTAAAGCAGAGGTTCTCAAAGTGTGCACTGTGGAATTCTAGGTGTCCCCAGGACCCTCGCAGGGGTGTGAGATCACAGCTCTTCAAAATAATACTAAAAAGGTATTCCCATTTCTTTCGCACTGATGGTGTAAAAGCAGTTGTTGGTAAGACTTGTGATACCTTGGTGCACACCAGAGTAGGGCACCTGCTCCACTAGGGCAGCATGTGGTATTTTTCATTACCACGCACCTGCGTCAGAAATGATTCACTGAAGAATGTCCTTGACGAAACACTAAAAATAATGAATGTTATTAAATCTCGACCCTAGAATACCCATCTTTTTAATATTCTGTGATGAAATGGGAAGTCTGCATAAAACACTTGTGCTGCATGCTGGAGTATGATGGTTGTCTCGAGGAAAAGCACTTGTGTGATTGTTTGAATTGCAAGCTGAACTGAGCCATTTTTTTAATGGAACATCATTTTTACTTAAAAATGACTGACAAGCCATGGTTATTTGAAATTGGGCATTTGACACACATTTTCTCGAAAAGGAACAAAATGAGCATGTCATTTCAATTTTTTTTTTTTTAAACCTGACAGGATTAGTTGCCAATGATAAAATTTGACCTTTCAAGTGAAAATTAGATTTTTGGAAATTTGCGTCTGTCACATCGAGCTTGACAGCTTCCCAGGCCTTTTCAATTGAGATCTGTGGTGATATTAATGAATATGGTGTTTTGGTATTGTGTAATAAAGTGTATCAACATTTGCAAGATCTGCAAAACCGGTGTTTTCCAAATGACCCAATACATGATGTTACAAAATTTTGCCTGGGTAAAAATCCATTTGAAGCATAAAACAGACCATTGAATTTTGCTGTAACACGACACAAGAAGTTCATTGATGCGGATTCAGAGTCAACATTGGAACTAACCTTTAAGAAATTGCTACTTGTCAAGTTTTGGTGAGGTATCAAAGAAGAATATCTGTAATTATCTGAAAAGGCTCCTCCTTTTCGCAACTACACATCTGTCTGAGGCCACAATTCTTCACATGCTTCAACCAAAAGAGCATATCACAACAGATTGAATGCAGAAGCAGACATGAGAATCCAGCTGTCTGCCATTAAATCAGATGTTAAAAAGAGATTTGCAGGGGCTAGCCCGGTTGTGTAGTGGTTAGGTTTGAGATATGTGCTGTGCTTTGGCGGTTTGGGGTTCATGGGTCCAGATCCTGGGCGCAGACCTACACACTGCTCATCAGACCACGCTGTGGTGGCATCCCACATGCAAAGTAGAGGAAGTTGGCACAGATGTTAGCTGACGGCCAATCTTCCTTACAAACCAAAAAAGAGATTTGCAAAAATGAAAAACAATGCCACCTTCTTAACTAACTCTTAAAATTGAAAATATAGTTATTTCTTATTAAAAATATTACTTGTTAACATAAGTTTTGTTAAAGTAAAATGAATTACATACATTTTAAAAATTCCTAGTTTTAAGATAAATATCAATAGGTATAAACCACAAAAGGCAAAGTTCTTTGGAGTCTCAATTTTTTAAAATTTTTTATTGAGGTAACATTGGTTTATGCATTTTAGAACTTCCAAGTGGACATACGGTATTTCCACTTCTGTATAGCCTACGTCATGTTCATTACCTGGTCTAATTGCCATTCATCACTGTACACATGTGCTCTTTGACTTCTTGCCCTCCCCCTCCCTTCCCCTCTGGTAACCACCTATCTAATCTCTATGTCTATGTGTGTGTTTGTCGTTGTTGTTGCTTTATCTTCCACATGAGTGAAATCATACAGTGTTTGGCTTTTTCCATCTGACTAATTTGATTAGTGTGATACCCTTAAGGTCCATCCATGTTGTCACAAATGGCAACATTTCATCTTTTTTAGTGGATGAGTAGTATTCCACACATCTTTATTCATTCATTTGTTAATGGACCCTTAGGTTGTTTCCAAATCTTGGCTGTTGTAAATAATACTGCAGTGAACACGGGGGTGTATGTATCTTTTCAAATTAGTATTTTCATGTTCTTTGGATAAATACCCAGCAGTGGAATAGCTGGGTCATATGGTAGTTCTATTTTTAATTTTTTGAGGAATCTCCATACTGTTTTTCATAGTGGCTGCACCAGTTTACATTCCCACCAGTAATCTATGACGGTTTCCTTTTCTCCACATCTTCTCTAACACTTGTTATTTCTTGTCTTTTTAATAATAACCATTCTGACGGGTATAAGGTGATATCTGATTTGCATTTCCCTAATAATTAGTGATATTGAACACATCTTTTCATGTGCTTGTTGGGCATCTGTATATCTTCTTTGGAAAAATGTTCAGACCCTCTGCCCATTTGTTAATTGAATTGTTTGTTGTTGGGTTGTATGAGTTCTTTCTATGTTTTGGATATTAACCTTTTATTTGATATATGATTGAAAATATCTTCTCCCTTTTGGTAGATTGTTGTTTTGATTTATTGATGGTTTCTTTTGCCTTGCAGAAGTTTTTTAGTTTGATGTACTCCCATTTGTTTCTTTCTTTCTTTTATTTCCCTTGCCTGAGGAGACATGTTCAAAAAGATAGTGCTAAGACCAATGTCAATATTGCCTGTCTTTTCTTCTGGGAGTTTTATGGTTTTAATTCTTACATTGAGGTCTTTAATCCATTTTGAGTTAATTTTTGTGTGTGGTATAAGAACAGTGGTCTACTTTCATTCTTTTTTTTTTTTTTAAGATGTTATTTATTTTTTATTTTTCCGTCTTCTCCCCAAAGCCCCCCAGTACATAGTTGTATATTTTAGTTGTGGGTCCTTCTAGTTGTGGCATGTGGGACGCTGCCTCAGCGTGGCTTGATGAGTGGTGCTAGATCTGCACCCAGGATCCCAACTGGCAAAACTCTGAGCCACCGAAGTGGAGTGTGTGAACTTAACCACTCAGCCACGGGGCAAGCCCCTACTGTCATTCTTTTGCATGTGGCAGTCCAGTTTTCCCAGCACCATTTCTTGAAGATACTTTCTTTTCTTCATTGTTTTTTCTGTTCTTGGTTCCTTTCTCAAAACTTAGCTGTCTATAAGTGTGTTGGTTTATTTCTGGGCTATCAGTTCTGTTCCATTGATCTGTATATCTGTCTTTCTGCCAGTACTGTGCCGTTTTGATTGTTACAGCTTTGTAGTATACTTTTAAATCAGGGAGTGTGATGCCTCCAGCTTTGTTCTTTTTTCTCAGGATTCCTTTGGCTATTCAGGGTCTTTTGTCGTTCCATATACATTATAGGGTTCTTTGTTCTAGTTCTGTGAAAAATGTCGTTGGGACTTTAATAGGGATTGCATTGAATCTGTAGATTGCTTTAGGTAGTAGAGACATTTTAACTGTCTTAATTCTTCCAATCCATGAGCATGGAATATCTTTCCATTTCTTTGTGTCATCTTTGCTTTCTTTCAACAGTGTTTTATAGTTTTCAGTATACAGGTCTTTCATCTTCTTGGTTAAATTTATTCCTAGGTATTTTATTCTTTTCGTTGCAATTATAAATGGGATTGTATTCTTGATTTCTCTGTTGTTATAGACATGCAACCGATTTTTGTATGTTAATTTTGTACCCTGCAACTTTGCTGTGTTTGTTTATTATTTCTAATACTTTTTTGGTGGATTCTTTAGAGTTTTCTATATATAAAATCATGTCATCTGCAAATAGTGACAGTTTTACTTCTTGCTTTCCAATTTGGATCCCTTTTATTTCTTTTTTGTGCCTAATTGCTCTGGCTAGGATTTCCAATACTATATTGAATAAAAGTGGCAAAAGCAGGCATCCTTGTCTTGTTCCTGTTCTTAGAGGGATAACTTTCAATTTTTCACTGATGGGTGTGATGTTAGCTGTGGGTTTGTTGTATATGGCCTTTATTATGTTGAGGTACTTTCCTTCTATACCCATTTTATTCAGAGTTTTTGTCATAAATGGGTGCTGAATCTTGTCAAATGCTTTCTCTGCGTCTATTGAGATGATCATGTGATTGTTATTCTTCATTTTGTTGATGTGGTGTATCACATTGATTTGGGGTGTTGAACCTTCCTTGCATCCCTGGAATAAATCCCACCTGAGTGTGGTGTGTATGATCCTTCTAATGTATTATTGTATTTGATTCACTAATATTTTTGAGGATTTGTGCATCTATGTGCATCAGTGATATTGGTCTGTAATTTTCTTTTTTTTATTGTCCTTGTCTGGTTTTGGTATCAGCATAATGTTGGCCTTGTAAAATGAGTTAGGAAGCATCCTTTCCTCTTTAATTTTTTGGAAGAGTTTGAGGATGATAGATATTAAATCTTCTTTGAAGGTTTGGTAGAATTCACTGGGGGAGCTATCTGGTCCTGGACTTTATTTCTGTTGTATCCATTGTAATTTCTCTTTTCTGATTTTATTTATTTGAGCCTTCTTTTTTTCTTAGTGAATCTAGCTAAAAGTTTGTCAATTTTGTTTATCTTTTCAAAGAACCAGCTCTTAGTTTCATTGATCTTTTCTGTTGTCTTTTTAGTCTCTGTTTCATTGAATTCTGTTCTGATTTTTATTATTTCCTTCCTTCTACTGATTTGGGGCTTTGTTTGTTCTTCTTATTCTAGTTCCTTTAGGTGTAATGTTAGATTATTTATTTGAGGTTTTTCCTGTTTCTTGTGGTGGGCCTGTATTACATAAACTTTCCTCTTAGTATCACTTTTGCTGTCTCCCATAGATTTTGGTATATTGTATTTTCATTTTCATTTGTCTCCAGGTAGTTTTTGATCTCCTTTGACTTCTTCATTGACCCAATAGCTGTTTGGTAGCATCTTGTTTAATCTCCACATATTTGTGACTTTTCCAGTTTTCTTTTTATAGTTATTTCTAATTTCATACTGTTGTGATCAGAAAAGATGCTTGATATTATGTCAGTCTTCTTAAATGTATTGAGACTTGTTTTGTGGCCTAGTAGGTGATCTCTCCTGGCGAATGTTCCATGTGCACTTGAAAAGATTGTGTATTCTGCAGTTTGGGGGTATAATGTTCTGTATATATCTATTAAATCCATCTGGTCTAGTGTGTCATTTAAGGACAAAATTTCCTTATTGATATTCTGTCTGGATGATCTGTCCTTTGATGTAAGCAGGGTATTAAAGTCCCTTACTGTTACTGTGTGACTGTCAATTTGTCCTTTTGTGTCTGCTAATATTTGCTGTATGTATTTAGGTGCTCCTATTTTGGGAGGCATAGATATTTACAAGTGTTACATCCTCTTGTTGAATTGTTCCCTTTATCATTATGTGATGCCCTTCTTTATCTCTTGTTATAGTTTTTCTTTTAAAGTCTATCTTGTCTGATGTAAGTATTGCTACCCCATCTTTCTTTTTGTTTCCATTTGCATGGAATATCTTTTTCCATCTATCAATAGATATAACACACATAAGCCAAAGCACTTTGCAGTCCTCATTTTTAAGAGTGAGATCTGATAACAAAAAGTTTGAGAACCACTGGCTTACAGGAAGGAAGAGAAGGAGAAAGTAAAAATAGATGAGAAAATTGACCCAGAGTCTAATAGTTATCTAGACTTGAGAGGATGAGGACTTAGAGATAAGTGGCAGTGTGACTGAAGAGGAAAAGGCTAATTCAGGAGACATTTTGAAAGAAAAAATAATATGATTTGGTGACAATTTCATTATGGGCGAATGAGATAAAAGCTTAAAGATAATTTGTATGATAAAATGTTTTCACATTACAGACTCGAAACCAGCTATTGACAGAACCAGAGCACATTCATGGATAGATGCTCTTATATAAATATTATTTTTGGAGATCCAAGGAGGAATGAATGGTGATGGCTTAGGAGAAGGACCAGCCAGAAAGAAACAGGAAAATGCTTGTAAATAAAAGGCAAGGAAGGTAGGAGGTTAGTCAAGAAACAGGTTATGGGACAGGTAGAGGCAGAGGAAGAGGTTTAACATCAGTCAAGACCATATCACATTTTAACAGACCTGATTCAGAAGTAATGTCTTAGGGGCCAGCCCCGTGGCACAGTGGTTAAGTTCTCATGTTCTGCTTCTCAGCGGCGAGGGTTCGCCAGTTTGGATCCCGGGTGCGGACATCGCACCGCTTGGCAAAAGCCATGCTGTGGTAAGCGTCCCACATATAAAGTAGATGAAGATGGGCACAGATGTTAAGCTCAGGGCCAGGCTTCCTCAGCAAAAAAGAGGAGGACTGGCAGTAGTTAGCTCAGGGCTAATCTTCCTCAAAAAAAAAAGTACTATCTTAGAAACTGATATTAAGTCAGTTATTCAAGGTCATGTGCTAATGAATGGGCAAACATTGTCAACAAAGCTCCCTGCTCTGTAGATTTTGAGGAGGATGAGAGTGGAAAAAAGGTTCCTCTAGATGGAATGATAGTTGTTAATCTCCAGGGACCTCCACGGTTCCAATAGAGTCTGGCTGTGAGAAATGACTAGATGGGAAATGAAAGCAGTAAGTGGAGGGCCAAGTTGGAACAGTTTGATAATCAGAAAAAATAGGGAATTGATTGTCTTGAAGGAATAGTGAGTTCAGAAAAAGTTATTTAAGACAGAAAAATGGTAAACAGAAAACTATTTTTAGGTAAGAGAACTATAAGCACATGAATATAGATATGAATCCATGAAACCAGAAAATGAAATAATAGTGAGAAAGTGGGCTCTTGGTCTTAAAGTTGGTAGAAACAGTGACAAATTTTGATATAGCAACTTATTTAAAGATGTTTGGCTTATAAGGTGTTTCTCACACATTTTTGTTTTGAGCCTCACAACCTATAAGAAGGGGGTTATGGCCACTTCCCTAAAGAGGAAATTGAGGTTTAGAGAGGTTCATACTGTAAGGGGTCCAGAATAGCTTTAGTGTGGAGAAACATCCTTTCTTCCGAGACTGTAGGGAAGAGTAAAGGGATGATGATTAAGGACACAAGTACGTTTGAAGTTATGATGGCGGTAATTGGGGAGCTGGTCAGTTTATGGATGGCACTTGAGTGTTTGTGCCCCACATGTGTTCCAACGGTAAGAACAGCTAAAAAGAGACAGGCAAGAAGTGAACCAAGAAATTCTCTTTGCCTTTCTCCACCTGGTTATTCCACAATGGTGTGATATCAAGGATTCTTTGAAAACATGATTGGGAGGAATATCGTGCTCCACTTGCCTAGTGGATTCCCAGGGAGTGTGAGGCCAGTTATTCTCTCAACTCCAAATACAGCCATCCTAAATTCTTTAGATATTTAACTCTGTGAGATGTAAAGTATTGCTAAGAGATGAGATCTTTCTCACCAGGCCTCATCCTACTAGTATTGGGTAAGGTACACCCATTATTGATGAGTGATTTAATATTAACTATACAAAATAAAATAGACTCTTCCTTTAGAGTGTCCCATTGGATTTTGGTTTGGGGGTCATTTTGGAGTAAGAATTAGCTCAAAGAAAATCCTGTCTGTTCGAATCTGAGTATTTAAAGATTGGCTATGGAAGTGGCACTGCATTTCCATTTTACAGTTGAGTGTATAGTTTGAGTTCCCAGGCAACTCATCTCTCCCAGCGTGACACTGTTACACTTCACCCAGGGGTCCTTCTGCCAGCGTGAAGAGTTCAGTGAGAGAAGGCTCTGTGCATTAGGGGAGGAAAGATGCAGAGGGCTTGACATGGATTAAGAAATTCAGACTCGAGGGTCTTCTGAGGGGAAGGTCACATTTTAGAAGAGAGAATAACAAGAAAACACAGAAGGGTTTGAAAGAAATAAAATTGCAGTGACTTAATGGATGCAAAAACTGAAATAAAGAAGGTCTGTTCATTCATCCTGAACCCAGGTAGGGTTTTGGAACTTTGGTAGCAGCAAAGTCCAAGCCGAACCATTAAGAGAACAAGTTAATCATGAATTTGGATGTCTCTTGTCGATTCAGACATTAAACCTGGAATTGCCACTGCTCCCTGTCTTGTCTGAAGGGGGAGTTTTGGATGACTAATTATCTTTGGATATATATTTTTTAGTGAAAACCTTGACAGTCTGGGCTGTCTGACTGCAGACGCAGTGCTGAGGCTGCAGTGACTCTGCTGGGGGCATCCTCCCCACCCTGGACCTCCACAGCATGCAGGGTCTCGAAGCAAGCCCCAAGTGAGCCATAGACTGTGGCCTTGTTTGTCGTCAGGGTAAATTTTGTGGCAGCCAAGCCTGTGCAGCTGCTCTCTCTGCCTCCACAGCAGCTGCCAACTGGGAGTTGTTTCTGGCTCTTTCCCGGAGTTTCAGGTTGAACCAGAAGCTAGACGTTCTGGGGCACAGTCACAATTGGGTAGCAGTTTAGAGATTGTTTCGAAAGGAAAGGGGGGCGTGGAATAGAAAAACTGCTGAGTTCTGCCCCCCACCCACTTCTTCCCCTCTCCATCTGCATCCTGTTCTCTTTCTCTGGTTCAGCTGCCACCTGAGATAAAGGAACTGCCCTGCCTCAGCCTTGGGGAGAGGGAGGATGGGACGGATCCTGCTCTGAAGCAGTTCAGCCCTTGGGTGTGCCTGGGTTGTGTTGCTTTGGTTTGGCTCCTGCCTTCTTTTCCCGAATGCCCTTGTACCTTGAGAGTCAAACTGTGGTTGGAGATCTGTGGTGGGAAGGGACCTTCTGTAGAGTGGCCTGGAGAGTGTGGTTGACCTGCCACTGGGTGGCTCTCCTACCCCTGTTGGCCTGGGGCCATTGCCCCTTCATGTTATGAGTTTCATTCAAGTGATCCAGAAACATCAGGGTTCTCTTAACCCAGAACAATCAAGCCATCCTTATTTTACCCCTTCAGTTTTCTAGAGTAACTAAATAACATCCAAGCTGGCAAACAGCTCCTCTTCTCACCCCAAACACTGGGAGCTCTTGAGAGCAAGCAAGAGGTGGAGTGCTCTTCCTTCCTTGAAGATACAGTTGGCCTAGTTTCCTTTGTAGCTGCCATCCTGGGAACATGACTTAGTAAAACTGATATGTGAATACAGATGGTCTTCTCAGCTCTGCTTATTTTGATTTTTGTGGTTCTTTACAAAAGGCAAAGTTGGCATTGAACTTCGGTGGTAATACCATAGCTCTAAGGTACCACATTGCAATTTTGTTCTTTCCTCATTTTATTTTTCTAAGACCTGAAGATTTCCACATCTAGGGAAAATTGGTTGATGAATGTATGAGTCTAGGTACTTAGTCAATTAACAAAAAAGGAACAAACCATTAAGATGAGTGACGATATTAGAGATTGCATATTGTTCTTAAGTTTTAACTTCTGTAAGCAGTTTGCTTTATAAGTTATTTCATTCCCTGATGGATGCTGATTTACAAATGTAAGAGAGGTGTTAGAATGACAAGAATGCCATTTTGTCAACCATAATTAAGTTCCCTTAGGCTTTCCGATGCAAGGTTAACTCACAACTCAATATTTAAATCAAATTCAACAATAAAATCTCTTAAGTGTGAAAAGCAAGATAGCCAGCCTTAGGGAGACCAGAGAAAGGAAAGACTTCCCAGCATGCCCTGTGACCTTCAGGTAAAACCGGCTTCTAGCATTACTTTGGAGTGTGCTTAGAACTCAGCCTGATTTTTCTACACCTCCGCTTAGGGAGCAGAGTGTATTACTGGGACCTGTGTCTTGGGACACATTTCACTGGGATTTAAAATCTTGGTTCTAATGTGCATTCCTGATGATTGATCCTTGAGTTGGAATCCTGGTTTTGACTTGCAAGGCTGTGCGAAATGCAGAGCAAGTTTCCACTGAAGTAGTCCTGCGCCTGCCTGCCTTTAATGAGAGCTTGGATTTCGGCTTTACCCTGATATCTAAGTAGCTGGGTCTCTGCCAGCTTGCTGCTTGGGTTTTACGTTATTTCAGCCTCCTGTGGGCATTGGCCACACTGTCTTTTAAAGAGTAAGATGAAGAGTAGACCTTTTTCTATCTTTGGTGTCTGAAGTCCCCGTTTTTCACATGACATGGAAGTAGGAATTGCTATCAGATAATAACACTGTGTTCCTCTGATTCAGGTCAAATATTTTACCCTTTGCTCTTGGAGTTGCTCTTCTCCTGTTTTCTTAACCTGTCATGGCCTCTTAATTAGAATGTATTGCTAGAGGACAGGCAGCATTGTCAAACTTTGTGCATTTTATAAAAATACACAAAAGCACCAGACAAGCAGCTGTAGTGCCAACTCCTCCAGATGCAATACTGAAATTCCCCAGAGGGGCATCTTCATTGTTTTCTTTCTTTGTTCCAGAAGCAAAGGCCGATAATGAACCGAGCTGTTCACCGGCAGCTCAAGAACTGTTGACAAGGCTGGGATTTTTACTGGGAGAAGGGATCCCAAGTGCCACACACATAACCATTGAAGAAAAAAATGAAACCATGGTAATGCCCGGGGAAGACACTGCATTTCATATCTGTTCAGAGAATGAATGGAGGGGTAATGCTCTTCCCGCCTCCTTGAGTCAGGGAGTCATTCAGGCAGAGGAGTCTAGGCTGTTGTGTATTGAAATTTATTTCAACAGTTTGTTGTCAGGTTTTTGCAGCGGGGAGGTGGGGAGAAGCAGAAGAGGGCAGAACTTAAGAAAATGTCCACATTAACCTTGTAGTCACCACCCAGAGAAGCGTGGCTAAATGAGTTAACGTGGCTGAAAGAATTCCTTAGTAATGATACTACTTTTATCTTTATGGGACCATTCTTCTCATCTGGCTGCTTTGGTATGTGCTTTCCTGAGCTTTTTTAGCCGTGGAGATTTTGGAGGGTCACTGGGGTGAGGAAGAGATTTATAGGAGAAGAGGCAGAGACAAAATAAGATGAGATCAAATGGTTCATCTCCCGGAGAGCACTCCCCATCCTAGGGAGCAGCAGCCCGCCACTTCCAAGGGGTGTGCGTTTGAATAGCAATGAGGGGCCGCAGCTTCTGCCCCTGTGAGGGGTCTCTGAGAGGGTGTCATGCCTTGAGATTGCAATGGCCACGTCTGCTTCCCCTGATCGCAGAGCCCATAAATCTTCAGGAACTGAATCAGGTTGCAGCACTTGTGAAACATTACAAAAACAGAGTCCCCAGATTTCCCGTGCAGAGGTCAAAGAACCCATTTGTCTTCTGCAGACTTTAAATGAAAGGAAGTCTGCCTGTTTGCTATTTCTGTTTTACAAATATGCATTCCCACTAAATTATTTCTAAGACTGCCTTTTTCATAAAAAAAAAAAAAAAGAACATCATAAGGGAGGGGAGCAGAACAAGGTTATTTCTCTTTTAAAATTTGGAAGACCATGTGTATCTTAAGCTCCCTAGATTTTAAAACCTGTTTTCCATTTTCATGTTTGTAGTTTTATTGTTTTAGCATCAAAAACAAAAGAATGTGTAGAAGCGTCCTGGGTAAGCCGTGCTAACTCCTCCTTCCGTTCGTCTTGCAGTGCACAGCTCTGAGCCAAGGCGTCAGTCCTTGCTCCACACTAACAAGCAGCACCGCATCTCCCAGCACCGATAGCCCCTGCTCAACCTTGAATAGCTGTGTCAGCAAGACGGCAGCCAGCAAAAGTCCCTGTGAGACCATTAGCAGCCCTAGTTCCACACTGGAAAGCAAGGACAGTGGAATTATAGGTAAGAAGCACACTGCTCGGTAATGTAATGGCTCCATGCACGTCAGCCAGAGCATTCACCAGGCACTTCTTAAAGAGGGTTTTAGCATGGTCTGTGAAGGTCGGTCGGCCAGGGCCCGCCCTGTTCTTTGCAGACAGCACTGGCTCCATGTACAGCCGAGAGAACGAGGCATCCGTTTTTACATTCCTGGGTGTTCATTTTATAACACTGGGCTCCTTTGGTAAAAAAAATTTTCCAGATCAGATCTGGCCTGTGTAGTTAGAAAAAAATCTTCCCTCCTCGCCAATTAATTCCGTTTGTTGGGGATCGGGTCCCACTAGGACACACAGGAGGGCAGTGAAATCCCTACGTGTGTAGAGAAATCTTCCCAGCTCAATCTCAAGGTCACTTATTTCCCCTCAGGAGTTTGTTCTTCATTTTCTTATAATGGGATCCGACCGATGTTTTCAAGTCAGAATTTTCCACTGTTGCCCACACAGTAGGTGTGGTTGTCCTGAATTGAGTGTCAGGAGACACGCATTCCAGTCCAGACACTTAGGCTGCTTAGCTAGGTGACTTGAGTGACATTTAATTGAGTTCTTTGCACACTTTTTTCCTTCTCTGTAAAATTAAGGATCTGATTAGTTCAGTAGTTTCTAGTCCCAGGTGCACATTAGACTCATCCATGGAATGTAAGAGCCTTTATTTTCACATCGCAGACAGACTGCATCTACGTTTCTGCAGGTGGGCCTGGGTGTCTGTGTCTCAGGGCTCCAGCTTAGTGCTTTTCAGGTCACAGATGTGGGGGACCCCTGGATAGATTGTTGAAGTCCTCCTCTGCTCTCACTTTGTCCTGCTGTTTAACATCGGCGCTCCACTGAACAATTCAACTCCTTCCCTTTTGCTCAGTTATGCACAGGTCTTTGGGAGAGATTTTACGTTTTATTGTGGACAGAACCCCACTCAATTCCACATCAATATGTAATCAAATGGAATGACATTTGAGCTTCTTTTTTTTCTTCAGTCACCTGCAATTTCTTTCAAGTGTAATTTGAAAAACCAAGTTGCGGGTTCATCCGGTTTGTATCTTGGAGATTGGCCCAGAAGATCTTGGAGATTCCTGGGACTGGGTTGTGGGCTCCCTGGTGTAGACCTCACCCGAGCTTTGTGAAGGGCCCCTCAGCATAAGGAAGCCACCCTCTTTTCTCAGTTTTCACTTGGATCAGGATCTTCAGTGGGTTTTTGTTTCCTTCAATTTTGTCTTATTGAAATACGATTCACATACCATAATATTCACCCATTTAAACCATTGAATGGTTTTTGGTGTATTCAGAGTTGTGTGACCATCACCACCATCTGATTTCAGAACGTTTCATCACCCCAAAAGTAACCCTCTAGCCACTGGAAGTCACACTCCATTTCCCCCCTCACCTCTGGCCCTCGTCAACTGATAATCTACTTTCTGTCTCTATAGATTAGCTTATTCTGGACATTTCATAGAAATGGTGGGTTGAGATTCTTGTAGCAAATTTAACTTTTTTTCACTCAGCTTCAAGCCCTTCCTCTGAACTTATTCATCTAATTCTCCGTTCTTGTCTCTCTCTGCTTCCCCACCTGCTATTTAGTCTAATCCAACTAATTTTTCCCTGTGTTGCTTCTTTTCTCATGCCCTGTCTCTCTCTGAGCTGTCCACCATTGATAGATCTCTGAGTATTAATTCTGTGATAGCCAGACGACTTTCTTTACAACATTCTTAGCTCTTCTGAAGTTTCCTCTCCTCCATAGAGTTCATCTCCCTTCGAGTTTTTTTTTTTTTTTTTTGATAGTCTCTTTCTTTTCATTATATATTCTGGCATTGGCATTACATGCCTCTGATTATAACCAAGCCAGTTTTTTGTTTTGATAGCTAGAAACGTTTTTAGTAACAGAAAGCTACCCTCATTCATTCATTCATTTATTCATCTCTGTCTCTTTTTTGAGATACAGTGCTGCAATTTAAAAAGTGTTCTAAAGAGAGGAAGGAAAAGTTGCTGGTTTGGTTTTCTGTATTGTCAATGAAAGACTGAGCCACAGGAATATTTGAGACTCTTAATTAGTACTTATTTAATACAGCCCCACCCAATCCTGGACTGGCTAGTCCCCCTATTGTATGCTTTCCGTAGCATCTCAACATTTTTCCTTCAGTTTACTTACTCTTATTATTTAATTTTGTCTCCATATGGATAGGGGGTCTCATCTCAATTATTCTGGCTATCTACTGGGCTCCTAGCATGATGTTGAGAATGAGAAATTAAGGAATTGTTACTACTGTTAAGTTGCATTGAAGAAGGGAATGTCTAGTTGGTTTGTAAAGAAGCTATGCAGGATTCCCGTTCCAAATTGGCGTTGTCAAATCTTTTAAGGTCATCTATATTTTAAGCTGTGTCTTGTCGTTAAAGTTAAATGACACATTTCACGTCATTGAGGCTGTCCTTCATTCCTTGGCTCAAGTCAACATGTTCCCTTAACTTGGCTGAACATGAAAAATGGTGACAATGGAGATGAAAGCAGGAGGAATTAGGAAGTGGTAAGTCCCTCTTTTACAGAGGATCCCCAGCTTCTGGAGATCGTGCTTCATGCTGCTTTAGCTGGTCTCCTGCAGGAAGCAAGGACTGTAAGTGGGTGAGAGGCAAACACTGTGCCGGTGACAACGTTCCTCTGTTCTCTCTCCTTCCGTGACCTGCAGAATTAGAACCTGTTGCCAGGGTACACACTGGAGGTGTGGTAGGGAGGAGAAGGGAAAAAAACCAGCGTTTCCTTTGTAGGCTGACTCTAGCCGCAGTTCTTTGAAGAGGCACGAGTGGTGGGGCCAGAGGAGGGAGAGAACTTCCTCCCGAATCAGGACAGGGTATGCAGGTGCCAGTGCCTCTTCAGGAAACAGGTTTCTGTGACTCAGTTGTGGTTCTCTGATCGCTGGGGGTGGGGTGTGTGTTTTTTCTACCAGAAGAACATGCCTGTTTTTGTAAGGTGTAGCCTGGGAATGGCAGCCTTTGGGCATCTTAAATGTTTGACAGAGCAGAACATTCAAGAACACAGCAAACCTACTGGGCAGAGATGAAGGTGAGATACCTTGGCTTCCTGCTTTGGAAAGCCTGGCATCTTGCTTGTAAAACAGGCTGGTTAGGATCCATGTTCCAAATTACATAGGGCCTGGGGAAGGGAGGAAGAGGCTTTCCATTTAATTTTCCATTTTAAGTTATTTAAGATTTGTCAACACACACAGCCCGGGTTGGAGTGGCAAAGGTTTTGGGGGTGGGCGGGTATAAAGTGCACACAGCTGCTGTGCCATTACAAGCTCTGGGTAGCTATAGGCGCCCCTACAGGCCTCAGACCAGAGTTCCATGTACAGTATTAGCACAGTTTATTTAGGGCAGTTAGGGGACATTTCCAACAGTACTAACCCATCCCTCAAAATTCCTGGGCCTCCCCTTACTATTGAAGCTGATTTCTGTCATGCCAATTATATTTCATCTGAATATTTTTGCCCACCAGATGCTTGCAAGGAAACTTATGTTCCCACACGCCCAGACAGCCTTCTCAGGGCTGCCCCGGGGTGCCTGCGTTCTGTTCCTACTGGTTTTGAATATTGCTGGTGAAGAGAATTTTCATTTTAGAAACTGCTTAGTAGGAGACAGGGCAGGCTAACGACCATTGGAAGAATTTATTGGACCCCTTCTAGTGTTTCTCTGTGAAGGCCAGGGCTTAGCGGGACCCTCCCCATCCCCTGTTGCAACTTTATTCTGTCGTACAGAGGGGAGGCCCACTTCATCCTATTTCAGGAGGTCCAGGTTCTTCCTACATGAGTGTCTTTGGAGGTGTAATAATTCTGTCATGTAGAAATACTATCTAAGCTGGATGGGATTAATTAAATTCCCCATGAGTATCTTTTCTTTTTAAGTAAAATTCCTTACCCTTTATGTATTAAAATCAGTGGCATTCCCTAGTAGTTAGTGTCTGCTTTTTCAAATTTGCAATGTGAAGACCTGCTCAACGTGAAACCCAGCTGTACCCAATCACCATAAAGTAGCTTTTTAATTATTTGCTTTGAAAAGGAAAACTTCATAAAGAAGTAGCTTTTCAAGGTGTTTTCTCCATGTTTCTTAGTGACACTCCTTTGAATATGACTTGCTTCCAACTGTTTCAAATGAAAATTGTAAACTCTTATTAATCCCAGGTTAGAAAAAAATTGCATATGTATATTCATTGGAATGTGTGTAAAGACCGGTCTGATTTTTTAAATAATAAAAGCATCACCGAAAGTAGTAGATTTTTTTTTTTTAATTTTAATTTTTTCCTTTTTCTCCCCAAAGCCCCCCAGTACATAGTTGTGTATTCTTCGTTGTGGGTTCTTCTAGTTGTGGCATGTGGGACGCTGCCTCAGCGTGGTCTGATGAGCAGTGCCATGTCCGCGCCCAGGACTCGAACCAACGAAACACTGGGCCGCCTGCAGCGGAGCGCGCGAACTTAACCACTCGGCCACGGGGCCAGCCCCCGAAAGTAGTAGATTTTAAAGCACTTTTTGGTCTAAACGTATTATTTGATTTTTGTTGATATCATATCATGATCAATACTTTTTCTTATGTGTGTGTATTTCATGAAAATGGGCTATTTCTCTATTTAGGAAGAAAGAGGATATAGATTGGAAGAGGAGAAACAAACAAAACCCAGCTTCCTATCAAGAGTAACAAAATAATAAATTCTTCCTATCTGTTATTGATAGATTTGCCCAGGAGAAGGCCTTACAGGTATCAATTAGAAAAGTTCTGGCTGAGAAAGAGGCCGTTTAAAATCAGTCGTCCCTTCCACTCCCTTCCTCTACTCTCTGCTTGTACCTGGTGACACTTACAATCTCCAAATGACTTTCATAGTGTCCTGAATCTGTTTCTCTTTGAGGGGTGGTATTAGGACAGCGCTGTGAAGGGAGAGGAGGGGATTCTCAGTGGACTGGCTGCATCTCCCCTTCTTGGTGTGTCTCCCACACAGAGTAGGTGTGTCATTTACCTGCCTGCCTCCCCAACACCGGAACCACCACATTCCACCAGGTAGCTTTCAGGATGATTAAGTGCTGAGAATTTTTTGAAAAGGATAAAGAACTTAGACTCTTCCTGCTGCCCTTCCCCTTTCTTTGGTTGCGGGGGTGTGTGGGGGGGCTGCATTTGCTCGCTACTCCTCCCTGTGAAGCTGGGAGGCAGGGGTAATTTAGTTCCTTTACAGAAACACTTCTGCAAAACTGGCTTGCAGTAAAACACAGGACACTTGATTCATATCCTGCTGGTGCTTGCTGGAGTTTGGCAATATTTATTTTTCTGCCCCGTTGCTTAGGACATAAAAGTCGGCCCATGATAACTTTTTTTTTCATCTTCCCGTGTCTCTCTTCTATGCCCTTCTAGGCTCGTAAAATGAAAGCGATTGCAGAGGTAGCTTTAGACCTTTAATTTCCTGGACTTTGTGTCCCAAGAGAGATGATCAGCTGCAGAGAGAGGCATACAAAGAGGAATTAATTGTACTTTATTTTCATTTGTAACTTGTTGTAAATCCTGCCCTTTTGATTTTATGCTAATGCTACCTTGTTGCCACCTGTATTGCCCTGCTTGCTACTAAATTGAAATGCTTTGAAATTGATTTGGTAATAACTATTTAGAGTGTTTCAGATCTGTGTTAATATTCATTTTGCTACATTGCCTGCAATTTAAAAAATCATCCTTAATTATAGAAGCTTTTTTTAATCTCTTGGGTGAAGGAGGAAAATTTGCCATTACATATATAATTTGGTAATGTGTGTAATGTGGGAAAGAAATGCTTGGTGATGATTTGAGTCAGCAAAGCACCTGCTGTACTTTTTATTCAGACTATGATTGGATTCTTCTGGCTGTTCTGTTGGTGTAGCAAGCATTTATTGGCACCTACTGTGTACTAAGAGCAATTTTGTTTAGTACTGAGACAATAAAGGTAAGGCACAGTATCTGTTTCAAAACTTGTGTAACTGTGGAACCAAAGAATGGTCTTGGAGACCTGGGCAAGTTGTCAGTTGCTGAAAAAGGTTTAAAACATGGCAATGATTGACACCTCTGATGGAAGATGTATGCTGTAGAGGTGCATAATAATACCAACCACTAATAGTGCTTTATGTTCTTTTCCAGAAGAGTCCAGAACTCTGTAGAGTCACTGGACTATGTTAGAAGCTCCAGTGTATAGGGTATAAACAATAATATATATATGTATGCATCTAGTATACAGGTTATGCGAAGCTTTACCACAACACTGTGCCACGTGCTATGGCTAGAAAACTTCATGTTGTTTAAGTTCATAGGCTTTTCTCTGGAGACTGTTACCTGCTATGTCAGACTGAGTTTGGGCAGTGTGGCTGAGCAAGGTGGGTCTGTCCTCCTCTCTCCCACCACCCTACCCCAGCTGACTTTTTCAGGTGTTTTCACAGTCAAAGGGCCTGATGAATGCTCCTGTGAATGCATGGCTCAGGTCCCTGGCCTCGCTGCATGTCATAGCAGAGCACAGATTGCACAATGTGGTGAGCACTGAGCTGGAGATTTGGTACAGAGATCTGGCTGTTACAAGCCAAAGCACAGGGCTCCCGTGCAAGGCAAGAAGGGGGGCAGGGCCCTGGAGCACATTACACAGGGCTGCCCAGAAGAGCCAGGCTGTTGTCCATGGAAAGCTGAAGAAGGAGAGGCCAGAATGTCCCTGGAACCAAAGGTACCTCAGGCTGGCTTCCGTGTGGCATTCCAGGCGAGGGTGAGTTAGCTTGAGTGCCTTCTCCGTAGCCCTCTCCTTGCTCGGCTGAGGGAGGTGGAAGCAGTCACTCCAGGGGAGCTGCAGACTCTGTTCCCTGTGTGGTTGGTTAGTTTGCAAGCAGGGTGGAGGGAGCAGTGCAGCCTGGCATTTCTGCTCAGAAGGTTTCATGCGGGCCGGTTTCCTCCATGCCATCTTTCCTTTTGTCACTTGGGAACATCCGAAAAATAGCATGGCAGCCTGAACTGTGTGACATGTGAAGAGTGAGTGCAAAGGAGAGGAGCGGAACCTTCTGTCAGGTCAAGAGGCCCAGGGTATTGGGCATGTCACTTCCTTGACTTGTCTCTTTGATCTTTTCTCAATCTCATTTTAGACTTTCTTTGCGTTCTCTTTTGAAAGTCGTTAGTGATCTTTATTCAGTCAGGTCAGAGGAGGCTATCTGCAGTAGTTGGATTTCCCTTTTTTATTCAGTTCCTCCTTTCTCCCACTTTTATAAGTAACCATTATATTTCTTTCTTGTTTGATCTACAATTCATTGGTCCAGTGTTTTAACTTTTAAACTCTTCATGTCAACCGTTAAACTGAATACAGAAGGTAAAAAATGTTTGGTTTTTTAGCTACTTTATTTTTCTTCAGTTGTGTGTGGGGGGAACATCCTTGAGTACTCATGACACATGAGGCACTTTACATATGCCCTTGTGTCTGATTTCCGCCACAACCAGGGAAGGACAAAGGACTCTCCTCACAGAGCCCTGGCTTTGAAACTGGAGAATGCAAGACAATGTATGGAGTGCTTGAAGAAAATGTCAATTTCTGGTTTTTTTTTTTATCCTTTCAAACTGTACATTTTTGTGTGTGTTTTATATTATAATAAATTAGAGTAGTACATGTGCGTAATTTATAAAGACGTGTATTTGGGATGCATGCTCACAGTTTTCTAATAGTAGAACAGGCCTTGTGGGGCTTCCTGCCCATAGGGCTGTTATGATATTCAGTGAGCTGAGGCATGGTAAGGGCTTAGAAGAGCCCTTAAGGGCTTATGTAAGAGCCTGTACATAATAAGCACTATAATAATATTTGTGTTAGCCACCATTGTTGTTATTTCCTAAGCATACTTATTTATTTATAATTATTTTTTCCCCAATGGATTTGAAATGCTCACAAAGAGACATTTAGTAGAACAATATTTTTCCAGGGAAGAAAGGAAATAAGAAGAGCAAGAGAAAGATGAAATCAGGAGTCAGGTTCATAAGATTTCATTCATTTTGCTCTTAAGTGGGCAGAAAGTTTTACTCTTAAGATTCCTAGTAGCCAATATATAGAGAGAAACAGCATCAAACACATAAGATGATTGTAAAGCACAGACAAAAATGTACCCATTGCTAGTGCTGGGCCCGGAGGGGCATGCCCCCTTGTAGGTCCTCAGAAGGAAAGCAGCCAGGGTTTGAACCCAAGCCCCTGGCACTTTTCACCTCTTGTCTTTTCTGAAGCTCAAAGAGAAAAGAATTCTGCTCTATGTAGTATACTCTTGATATTAATGGGCTTTTAGTTCCTAAACAATTCTGGATGAAAGCTATAGTCAGTTTAATTTTCTTCTTGATATTCTTTTTTAGATCCCACCAAACTGCTTATTGGACCCTGGACTTATACTGATTTTTTAAAATTCTATTTTAAGTGTACATCCATCATATGAAAGAACCTTGAAAAGGCAAAGAGCGGGTGAAGGAAAGAGGGGAAGAAGAAGGAAAACAGTTTTATTGCAGCTTTATATAGGAAAACATTTAATGACTGAGTGGATCTCTCTGCTTCCCTCACTCCCAGGCGACCCGTGACCCCCTCCTGGCTGTTGTGAGCCCATGAATGGCCTTTCTCCACTAGCCCCTGCCCAGGGGCTACAGTTTTTAACAAGGCAGATTTCATGAAATGCAAAATATTTTTTAGCCACAGATACTTACAGAACTCCTTTTCTGTGCTGAGCACTGTGCAAGGGAAAAGGAGTTTGAAAACATACTGCATGTGCAGTCAGAGGGACTGCTCTTGGACACACCACTAGCTCTCTGTGTGCGTGCGTGCGTGTGTGTGTGTATGTGTTTGTGTGAGATAACAGTTTCCCCCGAGTCTGTTTCCATATCTGTGAAGTAGGGTTGATGGTTCTTAGCCCACCCACCTTTTCTCGTGGGATGTGGGCATCACATATATGTCCAATGTACTTCGAAAGTGCTTAGGAAGTAGTGTAGCCCTGTGCGCTAGAAGGTCAGGTTAAATGTGCTGTTACCACAGCGGACCGTAACACACTGTCCCTGGCTAAGAGGAATTTTCAAACGACATGGAGAGTCAGAAGTAGTGCCTGTGAATCAATGAGCAATGTGAAACCTAATTTAATACTAAATTGTGAGGCACAGCTCAACCTCATAGCTTCACAAAACATGAGGCTGGAACTAATGAAATGAAACGTAACTCATTTCACAGAATCCTGCATGTTAGAAGAGTGGTGGAGACCCAGTCTTGAGTCATGATGGCATCTGTACTGGACGGAGGAATAACATTAGAATTTTTGAGTTGTTACGGAACTTTAAAGATAACCCAGTCTCCGGGAAATGTCAAATGGCACTTATTTTTTAGAGCTGTTTGTTTTGTTTTGTTTTTGAGGAAGATTAGCCCTGAGCTAACATTTACTGCCAATCCTCCTCTTTTTGCTGAGGAAGACTGACCCTGAGCTAACATCGGTGCCCATCTTCCTCTATTTTATACGTGGGACGCCTACCACAGCATGGCTTGCCAAGCAGTGCTATGTCCGCAGCTGGGATCTGAACCAGCGAACCTGGGGCCGCCAAAGCGGAACATGTGCACTTAACCGCTGCACCACCGGGCCAGCCCCTAGAGCTTTTTTTTAAAAAAAAGTCATCATAGTTAAGATATTGCCCTAGTTGTGTGTGTCTGTGTGTGTGTATATTGACTTGAAGGTGACTTGGGTTAACTTAATTAGGAGCTTGAATTTCTGTTAGCCTGGAAGCAAAATAGGTCTTTTTGAGTAGCTTGTCATTTGTGGTAAGAACCAGCTTTCTGTTTCTTGAAGACCATGGAGCTCCCCATTTGGTGTGCTTCTTAGGTCATGTAGGGAACCTGGACTTGTGGGGCCTTGGTCTGCTTCAGGGCCTAATCTTGCCTGCGCTGAGATGAAAGTATGCTGCGTGGGCTTCATGGCGTGTAGGTGGATCTGGTATTGGACCTCAGGGAGGAATATTGTGAAGTGGGGCATCTTTGTGGGAGGGCTCCTGGCTTCAGCTCTTCTCACCTGCCTGCCCCAGGGCCCTGGCGAGTGTGGACAGCGGAATGTGTCTCTTAGCTGAACTTCATGAAGGCAGTGGGAGGATCTTCTACTTATAAACATAGTATAAACTTGTAATACCCTCCTCTTGAAGAGGCGACCCCATCTGAGACTTCCCCTCCCAGCTCCTGGTCCTGCACCTGAGGGCCTTCCTCTCCCACCTACTCTCCTTCCGCTTGCTGCCGGGACCTGAGTGTTGCGTCTCAGCGGGGTCTGGAGACTTGTGACTGGACAGTGAGAGCTGGACCTTCATCCTGTCCCTGCAGTCCAGGAGCTCTGACCAGGCCGTCCATGCTGGCCTCAGCTGCTTCCCCGGGACCCTGCAGTGTTGCTTCTGGTGCTGTCACTTGTCACAGGAAGTAGGGAAGTCCCAGTCTCTGTTCCCACTGCTTGAGGTCTGAGTTAGGTCTCAGATCCTTGGGGGTTTGATTCTGAAGTGCATGGTGCTGAGGGAGCACAAATGAGAAAAAGCATCACTTGGACTTTCTGTTCATTTATCATTGTGCCCCCAAATAAAACAGCCCCAGCAATAAAACCAAACACATCACCGCCACCCCTAGTCTGGAACTTTTCCTCTAAGTTAGATGTTGGGGTAGAGCCTAACCGATTGCAACATGTCTGCAAGAAAAGCATTCTGAGTCCCAAATATTGCACTTACAGGTGAAGGTTTGTAACACACTCACAACTTATTAACAGGGTTACCATTACTAGCTAATTACCATTGATAAGCAATAATCTTATTAATAAATTAGAATATTCCTGTGAAGCACTTAGCACACTCCCTGACATACAGAAACCTTCAATAAATGCTACCTGCTGCTATTACCACCAGCATTTTTAGGATGGAAGGAATCATACTTGCTAAATTTAGGCTCATATGAATGGTCCCTTAAAGAAACACACAGGGGGCTGGCCCCGTGGCCGAGTGGTTAAGTTTGCGCGCTCTGCTTCAGCGGCCCAGGGTTTCACCAGTTCGGATCCTGGTTGTGGACGTGGCACCACTCATCAAGCCATGCTGAGGCGGCGTCTCACATGCCACAACTAGAAGGACCCACAACTGAAAATGCACAGCTATGTACTGGGGGGCTTTGGGAGAAAAAGGAAAAATAAAATCTTAAAAAAATAAAATAAAATAAATAGGGAGACGAGCAATGGATAGTAAGTCCAGACTGGAGCAGCAAGGGCAAAGACAGTTTTAGAATCACGACAGAATGCCCTGCGGTCACAGTGAGGAAATTGTTTTGTCTTTATTCCTCAACCTTAAAAAGCCTTGTAAAAATAAAACAAAACCCCTTCAGACTCTTTGATCCTAGATAACAGAGTTTGTGGGAGCTAATTTACCAGCCTGTTAAGGTGTCATATCGTCAGGGTATGCAGCTGAAGCAGCTTAAGCTAGGCCACCGGGTTCTGAATACACTCTGACCTGGTGCACTCCCATTTAAGTCCCGCAGGCAGTTAAGGGCCGGGCTGCCGGGATCCAAATAGGGAACACAAAGGGATCAGAGCACATGGCCCCTGTTCTCAAGGACACATGCCAGTGTTGGGTCCACAGCGACCTGTGCTTGCATGGGGATCTTGTATAGCTCGTCATCTTTGAATTGAAGTGGTTGTTTGTAGAAGCTACGTAGGGTGACTGTTGCTGCTTTCCTTCATCGTATTCCTCCTCTTTTGCCAAGATGTTTTTCTGTGCTGGTTTTCTTTCTTAGAGGTTAAATTTTAATCTGCAGTCAAGCATCCCTTCCTTTGTTTGCATATCCCGGTGCGGGTTACATAGGGGTTTTCCATTCTGTGCTGCTAAAGGAATAAAGTCAAGTCAGCCTCTCTGGATCGTCTTGAGCAGATGTTATAACATTTAATTCTAAAGATCGCGTTCTCTGCTTGACTTTGTGTTTTTGTTTTCATAGATTTTTCTCCTGCATCTCTTCTGTATTAACCATTGGGCTGTCCTGCCCCCTTCCCCCATACATAGATGTTGTTATTTTGGAAAAAAATATTTAAAGATTCAAAGGAATTTAATGAGATCTGAATTCTTTTGAGAGCAATTCATCTTTCTTAAAAAGAGGATACATTATCTCCAAATTACGTAGATTTACCATTAACTCTCAGATGCTTTCAGACAGCTTTTTCATTTTCATCTTATCGGAGTTTTTTTCCCTCCCCTGTAGAATGATTTAGCAGTTTATTTCCCCTGATAAGCAACATTCTTCTAATTTACCAAAATACATTGTATGAAACATACTTTGATAAAAATCTGTGTAGACCGGAAAACTTTCCATTGATCATGGGGAGGGCAGTGTGTGTGTGTTAACTCTGAACAGCCCCAGCTGTGCCTGGCCTCCTTCAAAGTATTTTGGTCTCTCATTTCAGCCACAATTACAAGTTCATCCGAAAACGATGACCGGAGTGGCTCCAGTTTGGAATGGAATAAGGACGGAAGCCTAAGGTTAGGGGTACAGAAGGGAGTGCTTCATGATCGCAGGGCAGATAATTGCTCCCCAGTGGCAGAAGAGGAGCCCACTGGGTCAGCGGAGAGCGTGTCACCCAAAGCTGACGCCTCAGCTGGAGATGGTCCGGTCCCTTATTCTCAGAGCTCCAGCTCGCTAATAATGCCACGGCCCAACTCAGTTGCAGGTAAGGCCACCTCTGCCTGGAAGGGTTATCTCGCTGGGTCTCAGGCGCCCCGTGTTCACTCTCTTCACTTGGGAATCTAATCCAGACACAAGCCGGCTTTGTGATCTTGGGTCAGGTCCTTAACCCTTTCTAGACCTCAGTTTACCCATCTGTAAACATGGTAAGATGGAGCTTAATGGTCTTGAAGTGATCTTTCTGCTCTGGCTGTCTTTAAATCTATGATTTGGACTATGTGGCTTTTTGTGTATGAGGGAAGAAAATGCAAAAATCTCTCTTCTTGGTTTTTGTTCTTTTAAGCCTGAGCAAATTCATGACTTTTTATTATATCTTGGTAAACAGGAATTGTTGTCTAGAGTGAGTTGGTGAATATCAGCTCAAAGAATTTCTAATCCAGCTTTCAAACTTATTTTTGTATCGTGGAGGCCTGTCATACACACAGGAGGTCCAATTTCTGTATAATAGTTATAAGGGAGCCTCACAGCTTAAAATATAAGCAGAAGTGAGAGCTCTCAATGGAGGAAATGAAAATAGGCAAGACAGACTCGCCTTAGCAAGATGGGGCAGCTGGAGCTAAAAAAGTACAAAAGTGGTGGCCGTTGCTAGTTGACTGGTCAGTGAGTGGTCGTCAAGCAGGGAGAGTAGTCTGGGGTGGGTGGGAATAGGAACTCTGCATCTGAGCTGTCGTGCCTGCTTTAAGGGCCTGAGTTTCTAAACCCAGGGCTCTTGGATGGAATGTAGAAGAGGAGCTTGCTTTGGTCATTCTTTGTTACCAGCATAGCGCTTAAAAATTCTCCCTTACTAACCCATGGACCCAGGTCCTCTCTACCTACTTCAAAGGATTTTTCTGTAATTTATACTCCTTCAGGATGTGGCAGGCCATTCTGATTGTTATTGGGTGTTTTTTACAATGGAAGTCTGAAGCAGCTGATAAATTAATGGCCCTAATGGAAAAGTTCTGAGGCACAACTCTGATTCACTTTCAAAGGAAGTGAAATGGCCTCCTTCCAGAAGAGGCATTTGGCATGTCTGCCAGAAAGAAGTGCCGGAGAGCTTTATGCGCATCGAATGATGGTTCTTCCAAAAGCTGTTGTGTCCTCCCACTGCCATCCTACTATCTACGACATGTGTTGCACCCAAGGCATTTTAGACCATATTTACCTAGTTGGGATGAGGGGTTCATTTGTACTATCCCAGAACTTGATAGCTTTATTGACTTCAACAAAATAGCAAACTTGTAATCAATTTAATCAAGGTATTTTAAAATTAGGAAACACATTAATACATTAACAGTGTTAAAAGCACCCCATTTGGGGTTGTGTTTTCTGCTTGATGTTCTTTTATGTGGTCTCTTGCCCTGTGAAGTGACGGTGGGTGTGAGCTGAGCTTTTCCAGGAGGCTGCAGAGATTATAGAGCAGGCGTTCTGGTTTCTGCTGTGCTCGTTCACTAGCTTCTATGGACGCACTCGAGCTAGACCTCCTGTGGCACGGGAGAGTTTTAGCTCGGGGTTCAAGCAGTGACTGCCTGGCCTGATGGGTGTGCTCATTTCTTCTGTGTTGCATGTTTTATAAACCAAAAGCATATTTTGGAAGGAAATAGGTAAGTGCCTTACACATTAGTATCTGTTAACAAGCTAGGAGTCTGGTAGATTCTTCATTGCCCGCCCTCCTACCCCTAAAGATGAACCTCAGTTAAGAAGGAATGGCAAGATTTTGCAAGTATCATTGAAAACAAGAAAAGATTCAGGTTGTATAGACGAGATGCAGCACTGTTTGTCTAGTGATTAGAAGGCAAGCTGCTACAAATAGGGCAGTAGGCAACACTCGATGTTAGGATTAAGCTTGTTGGTAAGCCCCGTGCCCTACAGTCTCTTGGAAGTATTTGCATGTGACGATCCATGTAAACAAAATAAATTGCCATTTGATAGGAAGCATCAAACAATTTGATTTGGTGTATGAGGGCAGAGTGAGGGCTGGCCGGTGAAGGGAGGCTGTCGGCAGGCCTCTTTTCACAGCTCTTCCAAGGGACCCGGCCCCCCTGGGGACTGAGGTTGCCAGCCTTTACTGCCGTTGAGCCTGTCTCGAGGCCTGTAGTTGTCTGTTATAAAAATAAGTTGACCAGGTTTGGAGATGGTTTCACTATACAGAGATGTTCTTTGTAAAGGTATTTCTTAGAGTGGAATTGATTTAGAATGCTGCCGTCAGGTGATTACTGTATACCACATCCAAATGTATGACACGGACACTTTATCCTTTATTAAAAGTAGAGTGAGACGCCTTTCAAGTGGTATCTTAGAAGTTGGATAAAGGGGCTCTACTATTTTTGACTACTATTTTTTTTTTCTTTTGAACTACTTTCTAAGTGGATCACAGAACTAAACTGTGCTTAGTTTTCCAGGAAACCAACAAACACAGTTACTAGCCAATTTTCTTGAAACTCTAACTAGTAATTACCCTGAACTTAGTGGCGTCTACCTTTGATGGGTTAGTCTATGGTGTTTCTACAGATGCTTCTCTTTGCGCGGCTTAGCAAAATCTCCCTCTGCTTCTTTCTCCAACCGCCCACCCCAGCCCCCAAAAAACCTCTTTCCTGCAGCATCTTAAAATGTACTTCTCACCCAGATGTTAGACACAATGTGTGTGCAGTAAGTGTATCACTAATTTAATTGTGGAGATACTAGCAGGTTTATTGCAGCATGAAATTATTGCTTTACCTCTGATTTTTTTCGGCTCTCAGTAGGGTTGTGAATTTTGAAAGCGTTTATTGTTAAATACCGGAAGGGAGTCTAATTCTTGTGCTGGTAATGTCCCAGAATCTATTCTGTGAGAAGGCAGAATGTGGTCCAGGTGGGCTGCTCTGCTAGGCGAGGAACACCTGGAAGCACAGCTGGGGCTGAAGCTTCGCTGCTCTGACTCTCCGTCTCTCACTGGCCTTGACCACACCATAGACAGCAGAGGTGGCGGGCAGCTCGTGGTTTGCAGCCCTGCTGAGTGGTGGTCCATCTCAAGGAAGCTCAATCATGTTTGAAAGGGAGAATCAGACAGAGCGGTGGAGTTGCGGAGACCGCTTTGTTGTATCCTTTGGATTAAAGCTGTGATGACTGGAAATTTGAAAGCAGTGGTGTTTGAAACCTCACCATCTCCTGCATCTGTATCAAACCAGGACCTTTTTGCAATCCTTTCTTTGGAACGCCCCTTATAGTCTCATGTTCTTAATCCTTTCAGTTGTCACAAAATTATAAACTGAATGTCATATTCTGAGGAGTCAGGGGAGGAAGGGAAGTAGGAGACCCCTTGGAGGCTCCAAGTGATTTGTTTTCCAGGGCTGAAGCAGCAGCTCAGACATTCATGGCTGTTCCAGCTCTGAACTGAACTGGCTTATGGGTTACAACTGTGGCTGCCCTGTCTCCCTCAGTCTCCAAAATGTGGGTGTATTCACAGTGAGGTGTGCTGAGGAGAGGGGCGTTTGCAGAAGCCCAGGTCAGAGGCCAGGTCCCAGACAGGAGCCTGGAAGTCTGTTCCAAGCTGTAGTATTCTAGGAAGTCAGAGTGATGGGTGTGGTCCTGGTGGCCCCCAGGGAAGTTTCACACATCCTGGTTGTAAAGGACCTGGAGAGAAGCTAGAGGCTGCCATTGGATTCCCATAAATGAGGCCCATTTGGAAGTCCTGCATAAGGAATTAGCTGAATCTTTCTAACAGGAAAGATTTGTGTGGAATATTGATGTAAATGTGTACACGATTTGTAAACAAGCTGTGCACCAAAAGGATACAGAAGCTAAGTGTATGCTGTTGCAGAGTCAAGGTGTCAGATGTTTCTCTATGGACTATGAAGGTGTAGGGCACGTGGTTGATGGTCCTTTGGAGAATGCAGCTTGAGGGGACACACCGTCACACATCCAGGCCATGGAGCCAGGCTTGTTGAATGAAGGAATGAGAAGAGGTGGTGCTAACAGTGATGAAGAAAAGGACTGAGGCCTTAGGAGGGGAAATAGGAAGGGCCAGATTGGGCAGATGGGGCTGGGTGGCTGGATACTGCATCGGAGCCCAGTGAGATGGCTAGAGGGTTTTCAGCAGACAGATGGCCCAGCTTGACTTCTGTCCCTCAAAACTTGGTCACACTTATGATTTCACCAGCCCTTAGAGGCCTTAGCCCTTGGAATGTGACTCCCTCCTCACTCCCTCCACCCCCCCATTTGCCCTCACATGACATCTATATTTTATTATCCTAGAGGATCATCATATGTCTAGGATCAGCAGTACTTTATGTTGGGCCACTTAACCCACAGACCAAATTAGGTTAATCTTATTTAGATTTCTCACATTGTGACCTAAGATGTATATAGGAGGAGGCTCTTTTTTTTTTTTTAAGGCAAAAACATGCACTGTATATTTGCTTGTAAGATTTTCCAAGAATTAGCAAAATTATTTTGTAGTGGTTATTTTTGTAATCCAACTTGTGTGTATGTTTGAATAAACCCTTAATGCTTTTTGACAGGTACCTATGTGCCATGAGTCTTATTGATTTGATTAGAGGTAAATAAGATTCCTTATTTTTAGAATTTTAAAGAACACATGCATATATAATAGTATATAATATATACATAAAAATTTGAAGCTTAGGATTATGTTTATTTCCAATGAAGTCTACATGGCTTTTACTGCCAAGAGCTGACTTTCAGTGTTCTGAGCACTGTGGAATTGTACACGCAGAATCTGCTCACTTAACTAACAAGGTTGGAATTCCAGCCACAGCGGAAGGCTCTCCGGAGCTGCAAAGAAGATTCTAGTACCATGCTCTGTGTTTGCAGTAAGTACTGAAGCTTTATTGAGTGACACATGATTGTCAAGTTTCTTCATAAAAATTTTTGGTGAAGTCCATCTCTTTCTAGGAATAATGGAGAATTCTAGCAACCATATCAATATGACTTTGATTTAAGAATGAGGAACACTTGGTTTTTACCACTTTTCAGTTAATGACATTGCCGGCAAAATAAACTGGGGTGGGCAAACAAAACCAAAATCACCTTGAAGTATATTTTGGTGAAAGCCTGAATGGAATTGCTCAGTAATTTATAATGTAGATACTTTGAGTATGATATTAAACTCAACTTCGAAGAGACTAAACTTCAGTTTAATATTACAGCGACGAGCTCAACCAAATTGGAAGATCTGAGTTATTTAGATGGGCAGAGAAATGCTCCTCTTCGAACGTCAATTCGACTACCATGGCACAATACGGCTGGAGGTAGGGCACAGGAAGTTAAAGGTATTTATCTTTGCATCCACTGTGATAATGGATATGATGAGCTCATTCACTAACCCTGGAAAGTCTGTGATAACCTGTGTTTAAGCCAGCTGTTTTAAAAACATGACGTGAAGTGTGTGTGTGCAGAAGTTTATCTGTTAGGCATGCTACAAGGCCATCCTTAACAATTTTGGATATGTGATTAAGTTGCTTCTGGAGTTGAAAAATAATTCTGCACTATCTTATTTTGAAGTGAGGGGTAATTTAATGTCACTGGATTTTTTTGTCACCAACAAAGAATGAGCTTTGTTTCGGTTCCTTGGGCTGCGTTGGTCATCTCCTGCATCTACCTGTAACTCACACTGTGGTCAACAGCCTCACCATAAGGGGCAGAGCGCCATCACACCCGGATGAGAGCTGGGGCCCTGTCTCTAGGGAAAATGTGTTTCCATTTTACTCATACAGTAGTGGAAGAAATATGTCTTAAATACTGTTTCAGACTCTGAATGAGACACGATTTTGCCCCTTGCATCACTTTCTCTAATTCTCTGTGTGTCTGCCTTGAGTCATGAGAAAGCTTAGAGGCACGAAAGGACTCGGAAGTCATTTTAATAGGACCCTTTGTAAGACAAATAGGGTATGTTAAATGAGGTATTATGGAAGTATTCATAGAACCAGAGTGGAAATATTAACAGATCCCTTGTGGTGTAAAACTAAAGACTATACTGAGTGTAACACTCAGGCAATGATAAACTGAGTTTTTTAGAGTGTAAAATTATGACATTCTTGTAAAATAATGATCTTTTTTTTTTTCCCCCTAAGCACGGTTTGCTCCCTACAAGCCACAAGACATTTTGTTGAAACCCCTATTGTTTGAAGTACCCAGCATAACAACAGACTCTGTGTTTGTGGGAAGGGATTGGCTCTTTCACCAGATAGAAGAGAACTTGAGGAACACAGAACTGACAGAAAACAGAGGAGCGGTGGTCATTGGAAACGTGGGCTTTGGGAAGACGGCAATCATTTCTAAGTTGGTGGCACTTAGCTGCCACGGAAGCCGCATGAGGCAGATTGCTTCCAACAGCCCAAGTCCATCACCTAAAAGTATGTCTGTGTTGAACTACTTGTCGAGTTTTTATGTTAATATTAAGATAGATGGAGGAAATTGCTGTTTGGATAGACATAAATTCCCAGTTTTCCTCAAGTTATTCCAGCTGCTGTGTCAGGTTTGCCATCGCATGGTAGAGAGCTGTTTGAACACTGCCGTTGATCCTGGTGCTTATGGAGCTATAAGCTGGGGTGAGGCCGGCCGTCCCTGGTGTTCTCCCACCTGTAGGGCCTAGCTCCCTTTATCTGGGCAGAGATGGGGCAGTGAGGCCTGATCAAGGGCCCCAGGGAATTCTGGGTCCTAAAACTGAGGGGGTTAGGCTCCTGACAGAACAAGCCAGAACGAGTCTGTGCAGAATTCTTTTGTACCAGGTTCTCGACAGCCTTTGTCTTCTACACTGGATTCACCAAAAGTATAAAAACTAACTTAGAAATGGGATGGAGCAGCCAAATATTT
This sequence comes from Equus asinus, assembly GCF_041296235.1. Taxonomy (NCBI): domain Eukaryota; kingdom Metazoa; phylum Chordata; class Mammalia; order Perissodactyla; family Equidae; genus Equus; species Equus asinus. Next base: position 99,867,759 of record NC_091793.1, read on the forward strand.
GTCTATTCACAGCTTATTTTTTGTGCAATAAACCCGTTAATAGAAAGTGTCTCTAACATGGTGAGCAGGAACAAGTGAGCCATGAAAGATTTTTTTTTTTTTAAACCAGAAAGAATTTAATAAAGGAAACCAGAAACAGCAGTTCTCCGGGGAGACACCTGGGTGGGTGGGAGACAGGGCTGAGAGGGAGACTTGTTTTCCTCTGAACCTTTGCATCTGGAACCATGTTCACTCGTGGCCTATTGAGGTGCTCTGTGAGTCTAATCAGGAATTATGTTGAACATCCCACCAGACCCCTGTTCCAAGGTTGTAAATAATGAAGTTGGTCTCTTTTCTCTGCAGCTTCAGATTCCTCCCAGGATCTTCCTTTCACTCCATTGCTTTCACCAAGTTCTTCTACAAGTGGTACCAACACGGCTAAAATGCCCCCTGGGTCTGGGTCTGATACTCCTGAGCACCAGAGACCAAAAGAGGATGCAGTGAAGTACCTTGCTTCTAAGGTAATCTACTCTTGTTCCATGGGAGCCTTTCCAGAAAGAGAGAGATTTGCTAGTTTGGCTTTTGAGAAATGAATTTAAAAAGGGATCTTAGGGGCCGATCCCGTGGCCAAATGGTGTAAGTTCCCTGCGCTTGCCTTAGTTCACAGGTTTAGATCCCGGGCATGGACCTCCTCTGCTCGTAGGCCGTGCTGTGGAGGCATCCCATGTATGAAGCAGAGGAAGATTGACACAAATGTTAGCTCAGGCCTAATCTTCTTCAAGCAAAAAAAGAGAAAAAGGGGAAGGTTGGCCAAAAAAAAAAAAAAAGAATCTTAAAACAGAGACAACAATTGCTTAATGCAAAAGTGTAGCTTTTGATAAAATTGTGATAGAGTAGGAGTATACTCCAAGTAAAGGGTCTTAATGAAAATAAATGTCTTAGGATGCTGGCAGTCGACTTTTATTCATCTTAAACAGTCGATTGAAAGAGTTCCTCAAAGGAGCAGAAGATATTGCACTCGCCACAAATCCACCTTTATAAGCACGTACTCTCCTTCATTTGGTCTGAAAGCAGGAGATCGGGAGCCTTCAACAGAGGCCTCTTCCACCTGCTCTCCGTTGCCTGGGGCCCTTGGATCCCTGCGTCCTTCTGTCAGAGGTTTCTTGTGATGTTATAAAAGAGGCAGCTGGCTTTCCTTTCCTAGAGTCATGGTTATCAAGGTCTTTCTGAAATTTTCCATCTGCTCAATATTCGTCACAGCTTCATAAGCCGCCCTCCTGCATAAGTTACACCTCTCACTCCTGGTGAGCCCCGTGGGTCTCCCTGGGCAGCCGTGGTGTGAGTTGGTAAAGCTGGAGAAGCAGCAGAAGTGGGCAGCAATGAGGGGCATCTAGTAAGGGAACACCTCAGGGGTTGAGGTGGGTGCAGGGAGACTGAAATGAATGCCTCTCTGCCCCCTATCCCTGCTCCTGTCTTCTGCTTCCCAGATGAGGGCTGCTCCTCACCTGGCGTGGGCAGCCCTGATGCCCTGACCACTGATTTGGGGCAGTCCTCTGGTCATGAACGTGTGATCTGACATGAGGGATGTAGTGCAGAATTCAGAGCCACTGCTGCTACCATGATTCTTCAGACCACTTTGTGACCTGCAGAAGAAATAAATCTTATGCTAGAGACCTGGTGCTCACACACACATGATCACACACACACCTGAAGCAAAAGTGTTATAGGGGCCTGCCCGATGGCATAGTGGGTAAGTTGGCATGCTCTGCTTTGGCGGCCCAGGGTTTGTGGATTCAGATCCCGGGCATGGAGCTATATACCACTTATCAAGCCATGCTGTGGCAGCGTCCCACATACAAAGTGGAGGGAGATTGGCACAGCTGTTAGCTCAAGGACAATCTTTCTCAAGCAAAAAGAGGAAGACGGACAACAGATGTTAGCTCAGGGCCAATTTTCCTCATCAAAACAAAAAGGTGTTATAGACTATACTTATTTTTACTTCCTATAAAATTCACTTTGTTAAAAAAGAAAGCTCTTGTGGCTCCAAATTGACTTCATGAGCCACCGTTGGGTTGCCAGACTTCGTTTGTCAAACACCGTGTTAGATAGACTGTGGTCCTGGCTGTCTTGTTAGTGGTTTTTACAAGCTCACTTGTCCTCACATGTTCCTGCTAATCTCTGTCCAGTTGAGAATGGAAGAGCAGTCAGCTCTCCTCTGACTGTTGATGATAAATTTCATCTAAAACAGAAGTCACATGGTGGTTCCAAATTGGCCACATCTATTCTGGCCAGCTGCTATTTAAGAGTCTGCAGACCTGGAATCTAATCCCAGGTCTTCCATGGACTCTCTGTGTCCCCCTGGCAAGGTGTTTCACCTGTATGCCTGCTGCCCTTGGCTGTGAGCCGCTTGTGGTTCTCGTCTTCCTCGTGCCCGGGTGGTGTGGAGCCGAGGCAACTGAGTGGGGAGTGGGACAGCAGGGACTCAAGTTCTTCAGAAAAACAGAAGGCACTTTACACGAATGTGTTTGACCTTTTTCAACTTGTTTACCTCATGATTCTATTCCTCCTTGCATCCTCATTTAGGGAAGTATCAGATTTTTCATTTATCTGCATCATACCTCTCACTCACAGGAGAGTTCCGTATCTGGCGTTTTCCTTGGGGATCTCTTCAACGAATAATCTGCTGCCACTTCAAATCCATCCCAACAAAGGGAACACTCCTCATCCTCTTGGTCCTTAGACAGGAACCTCTCTCCTCCTCAGGGTCCCTTCACATGATAGGCAGAAATGGGGTAATTTCTGATTTCGGTCCTTCAAACAGTGTTGCTGCTGAACTCCCCCACAGGGTCACTTGAGGCATGGGTGTGGGGAGGGGGCTTGAGCCACGCTCCCTGGAGGAGGAAGCTGCTGTGACTGTACAGGCCGGCTTTCATAGCCACCGACCTTATTACCTGTTTTTTGGGAGCAGGAAATGAGTTTCCCAAGGAGCTGCTGCTGTTTTTGAAAACAGAATTGTAGTGAAGATGGTACTTTTGGATGTTGAGAACGTTGGGATTGCTTGGGATTGCTTTAAGCCAGGGTAGACTTCAGGTTTTATGAATGACTTTTATTAATTTATATTCAATATAGAATAACTTGTGCTGATCTTAGTGTCATCAAGATGGACTTATGGCTGCAATGAAAAATATGTCTAGAATTGGCAAAGCACGTGAAGGAAGGAACAAATGAATCAAGCTAAATCATGACTCCGTCTTAGGGAATAGAAGCACTGTATCTTGTTGTCTCAGCAAACGGGAGAATTGAGTCGCTGTTTTAGAGCGTGGAAGGAGCCGAGTGGAGAGGGTGAGGTGATGCTGACGGCTCTGCTTCCCCTGTAGGTCGTGGCCTACCACTACTGCCAGGCCGATAACACGTACACGTGCCTGGTGCCCGAGTTCGTGCACAGCATCGCGGCTCTGCTCTGCCGGTCCCATCAGCTGGCCGCCTACAGAGACCTGCTGATAAAGGAGCCCCAGCTACAAAGCATGCTGAGCCTCAGATCCTGTGTGCAGGACCCAGTGGCTGCCTTCAAGAGAGGAGTGCTGGAACCACTCACAAACCTGAGAAACGGTACCTGCGAGCAGCCGCCCGTGCCCCCTCTCTCATCAGTACTTCGCAGTCCCCGAGGCAGTGTTCAGAAGGAGGAGGGTCAGCTGGGCCCTGGGGTGGGAGTGAGGTGGGCCCAGAGAGAGGATGTGGTGAATCAGTGCACCCCTCATGCTCAGAACCATCTTCCCAAGGTCCCTCCTTGCCCCCTGAATGGTGTCATTTTATTTTATTTTTTATTTTTTGGAGGAAGATTAGCTCTGAGCTAACTGCTCCCAATCCTCCTCCTCTTGCTGAGGAAGACTGGCTCTGAGCTAACATCTGTGCCCATCTTCCTCTACTTTATATGTGGGACGCCTGCCACGGAATGGCTTGCCAAGCGGTGCTGTGTCCACACCCGGGATCCGAACTGGCAAACCCCGGGCTGCCGAGAACTGGACCGTGTGCACTTAACCGCTGGGCCACTGGGCCGGCCCCAATGGTGTCGTTTTAAATGAAACATCTCCAACAAGAATTAACCCCGTAGTTGAAGATTTTCAAAGTAGCTAATTTGTAACTAGGTTATTTAGTGACTTACCCCCTGGAAACTGTTGCCTGCGTATTTTGCACTCTTATGTAGAGGAGGAATAAATTGATTATTTAGGGAATTTGCCAGCATATTTTTCAGGGCCTCTGCTCTGTTGAGTTGAACCTGAAGCCTGGAAGTTTCTGTTTAATTTTTTGCCCTTGAATATTCCACAAGGTAGGGGGCATCATCGATGATATACACCCTTTGGTTTTCCATCCTCCTCCTTGGCTCCTTACCTTTGAGCTGGTTTACCTGCCTATAGTGCTTCTGCCAGAAGGTGCTAGAGAGAAGGGGTTGAAACAGATATATCATCAGTTCTCAGTTCCCTGGGCAGAAAGTTGGCACTAATAAGTAGAAAACTTGATTCAGGCTTGTGGGAAAGAGCCCCGTTTTAGGAGTCTGTAAAGTGGCGCTCTCCCCACAGCTGGCTGTGTGCCTTGGGCTGGATGCTTTGCCCTTTGGGGGTCCGTTCTCCTTTCCTGGAATTCACTGAGGGAGTTCTGCAGGGGGACCTAGACTCTTTTCCAGATTTCATCTCTGTATTGTTATCTTTGCTGTACTTACTCCACCGACAGGAGTTTACGAAGAGCTAACTGTATCATATACATGGGTGAGAGTCTGCAAATGTGTGTAATGCAATATGTTTCTGAAAACTGTTTTGTGAAAATTGGTTTTCTTTTGGCTCTGGTTTTCATTATAAATTTAATAGGAAATATGCTTCTGTGAAAACCATTTCTTCTACCATATGTAAACCTTTTTAGTTTTTCCTAATGCTTTAAACAGTACGTTAGAATACGCTGGGTGGTGCCATCTTATAGAAATGTATAATTTCTTAATTGAAAAAAACTATTTTATCCTTTAGAGCAGAAAATTCCTGAAGAAGAATACATTATTTTGATAGATGGCTTAAATGAAGCTGAGTTTCATAAACCTGATTATGGAGATACTCTTTCTTCATTTATTACCAAAATTATTTCGAAATTTCCTGCCTGGTTGAAGTTGATTGTGACTGTGAGAGCAAATTTTCAGGTAAAAAAGACTTTTCAAATCTCTTTCCAAGACCCCATACCCAAATTTTACAATGATTAATGCTAACAACTCAAACTGTTGCAAACCGTTTAGCTGCTGAATTGAAAACTATATTAGGACTTTGAAATATTAGTCCTCAGGGCCCCAAATGAGCAAAACTTTGACCTTTTTACCCCATAAGATGTCAGGCAAGTTTCCTGTTAGTGTTGAACTGTACCTGTGCTTCTAAAATGGAAGTGTCTACCCCAGTTTCCCATACTTCATTGGGGGAACTGTTTGAGGTGTCTGCCTATCAGTCTGTGAGTTTAAAATTATTCCTCCTGCTGGTAGTTATTTGCATGAGTTTGCAGTATGACTTTTATTATTATTATTATTAAAGGAAAAGGGAGAGATGAAGGAGAGAGATTTTTTTTTAATTTAATTTTATTATTTATTTACTTATTTTTTGAGGAAGGTTAGCCCTGAGCTAACTACTGCCAGTCCTCCTCTTTTTGCTGAGGAAGCCTGGCCCTGAGCTAACCTCCATGCCCATCTTCCTCTACTTTATATGTGGGACACCTGCCACAGCATGGCGTGCCAAGCGGTGCCATGTCCACACCCGGGATCCGAACCTGTGAACCCCAGGCCACCGGCAAGCAGAACGTGCGAACTTAACGCACTACGCCACCGGGCCGGCCCCTGAAGGAGAGAGATTTTTAAGGCCTGAAAGAAGGTCTATTTTAACAATCTTCTCTCTACCCCTCTCCTTTTTCAGTAAAGGCATTAGACATCAGAGTTTGATTTTTGCCCTATTATGATGATATTTATTTAAAAATAGCATTTGGCTTCTTTTTAGACCTCAAACTTGATGTTTGTTTTTATGGACATTTGATTCATACACCTTTCCGTCATTTTTCACACAGTAAGCAGAATGTGCCCATTGATAGGGCTCAGGAACAGGAGTCCTGGGGTTTATGTACTAGCTGTGCATGTTCTCAGAGGTTCAGTTAGCACTGATGTGAAAGAGGGGGGGTAATTGTACTCAGCCTGCCTCCTATAATTACTACATTCAATGAGGACATGTGCTCACACACTTCAGAAATGATAGTGGGAAGTTAAAAAAAAAAAAAAAAAGGGACACAACTCATCCGCTGTTAGGTGTCAGGATAGTGCTTATCTTTGGGATGGCAAAGGGACACGGGGCTTCTGGGAGCTGGTGATGTTCTGTGTCCAGCTGCTAGTTACACAGGTATATCTGACTTTGTGAAAATTAATGACACTATGCAGTTATGATTTGTGCACCTCTGTGTGTATGTTGTACTTCAATTTAAAAGTTTACTAAAGCCAACAACTGAAAAAGGTGATAGTGGGCTCCTTCAAAGTACGCAGTGTTATAACCGCAGGCCGTCCCTGGAGCATCGCCTGGGGGGCAGTTTCAGATTTCCAGCCCCAGTATCTGATACACAAAGAGGGATGCCTCTTATCTTGATGTCTGGCCAGGGTCTTAGACGTACAGAGTTGATTTGTGTGCCCTTGTTATATAACCAGTTGCATAATGTAAGGATTATGGGGATCAGGTCTCCTCAGGGTCTCACTACCCCTTTGCTGGGACAGCCAGGTCGTTGTCGTCTGCTGGGGCTCCTCCATTGCGCTTGGCTCTGGGTCCTCCGGTGAGGGCTTTAGGAAAGCCTTTACTGATTTGATCTCGCATCAGGATTTCTTTCACATAAGCTTTTTATCTTCAATTTATCCTATTACATGTTTTAATACAAAACAATGAGTCCCTGTAATCCATGAAAATCCTCCTTGAAAGAAAACTAGTGAATCTGGTTTGAAATGCCGCTGACATAGAAAAGAAATCTCTGTGGAGGCACATCGTGGGTTTTGTTGTTTTGCAGGAAATCGTAAGCGCTCTGCCATTCGTCAAGCTTTCCTTAGATGACTTTCCCGACAACAAAGACATTCACAGCGACCTGCACGCTTATGTCCAGCACCGGGTCCGCAGCAGCCAGGACATCCTCAGCAACATCTCCCTCAACGGCAAGGCAGACGCTGCCCTCATCGGGAAAGTGAGCAGCCACCTGGTGCTCCGGAGCCTCGGCTCCTACCTGTACCTCAAACTCACCTTGGACCTTTTCCAGAGGGGACACTTGGTCATCAAAAGTGCCAGCTACAAGGTGGTGCCTGTGTCTCTATCTGAGCTCTATCTGCTGCAGTGCAACATGAAGTTCATGACCCAGTCCGCCTTTGAGAGAGCACTTCCGATTTTAAACGTGGCCCTGGCGTCCCTCCACCCCATGACGGACGAGCAGATTTTCCAGGCTATTAATGCCGGCCACATACAAGGGGAGCAGGGCTGGGAAGACTTTCAGCAGAGGATGGATGCCCTCTCCTGCTTCCTCATTAAGAGGCGAGACAAAACTCGCATGTTCTGCCACCCGTCCTTCAGGGAGTGGCTTGTTTGGAGAGCAGATGGTGAAAACACGGCCTTCCTGTGTGAGCCCAGGTATGACAGGCCGCTTTCTGTCAGCTCTGTGCAGGGAGTCTTAATGCGTGATTGGGGAAGGGATTTTGAACTTAATTCATGTTTTTTTAACGGAAAGGCAACACAGAATGAATAATTCAGGAGGGGCAATGGAAAATTCTGTCTGCTACTAAACAGAAGCTTCTGTCATTTAATTGCTAGAATTTTAGGACTCCTCAGGACATTTGGATGAAAGAGAAGTTAGGCAACGCCTGGGTGATATTTCTTTGCTGTCTGTTCTCTTCTAGACCCCTGTCCGCTTTCACAGGGGTCACACGTGGGAAACTGATGTCAGCTCCAGAGACAGCAGGCTTCTCTAGAGGCCTGTTCATGGCTCCAGGTCTTCCCTAGGGGCCTGTGGACTGTCTTGGACACTCAGTACCACCACTGCCCACCACCTCTTTAGCATGTAGCATCTTGTCCCAGGGATCAGGTGTGTCTTCGGCCCAGAGGGGAGCACAGTGCTCACGTCTCACCACCTCATTCTGTGTTTGTGGTTCAGCTCGGTGTAACCCACTGGGATTTGGGGTGAAGAGGAGAGAGGTTCAGATCTCAGATGCCCCATTTACGAGATGGTGGTAGGCCAGCTGCATCCAAGGAGTCGAAGGTTCCACTGAGGATTTGCAGCAGAGCTGGACCAGGATGCAGTTCTCCTCACTGCCCAGGGGCGAGGGGCAGTGAGCCTGCCTGTCGTGTGGCTTGGTGCTAGTCAGGGCGAGAGGTCGTGGAATTCGAGGGTGTGGGTGCTTTCAGGTTAGCGTATGTTCATGTCTCCCACTTCTGCCTGGCCCTGACCTTGGCCTGCACTGTTGCTATCTTGAATGGCTTCTGCTGTCCGTGAGTCAAAATTACTCCCGACCCTGTAACAGGTCTGGCAGGCTGCTCAACGGTCCCCTTTGGGCTGGACTGGGCATTTGACCAGATGCTGGAGTCCACAAATGAGGAGATGAATAAGCGCTGTGAGCCGCACACTACCTTTCTCCCCGTGAACATTGACTTCACGTTCACCCAATAGGTCTAGCTGTTGTTTCATGTTGTGGAGAGTATTGTTTTCTTAGGTGACACTGGGCTAAAAATTTGTTATCTTTTCAACCTGGTTTGGGGCAATAAACTGTAACTCCCAGGTTATTTAGCCGGAACGTAATAATTAAGTGAAATGCGTGCTGTGACGTATTTAGCCAAATCAGATTATTTTCTGGGAAAAGTCAGATCATTTCCTAGGAAGATAGGCTGTAGTTGAGTTTGTAGAGACATGGAAACAAGTTGAAAGAATACAACAGGAGGATGTAGATCTCTTCCTGGGGTTTGAGGCAGAAGCAGTTGGACTGTAGGTACAGTTAAGCTTCGCTCCAGTTTGGGTGGTAGGTGGCATGAGGGTGATACAGCCTGGGGTGGAGCTGAGAGTGGGATGAGTAGCTGGTCACAGTCAGACACCTGAGCACTAGTGTGTTCCTACGGGCAGAACCAGGACTGAGGCAAGAGAGGCACCTCGGGTGCAAAGTGTAAGGAGGTGCCCCTTTCAGGATTGTGCAAGTCAGCATTTACCCCAGACCACTATAATTCTTGAACCTCATTCAGCAGACAGACAATATATAGAACGATGTTGGAAGGACACTGCTGGATTCAGTTCAGCAAAAGTTTTTGTGGACCCACTATGTGCAGAGTACTGTGGCAGATACACAGATTCCTGGGACAAGGGCCCGGCTCTCCAGGGCTTCCCACACAGGAGGGCAGGTGAGGCAGGAAGTGACGGTGCTGGAAGGGAGCCCCCTGCATGTGGGACTTCAGGAAAGAGAGAGAAGCTTCCAGCTGGGGGAGACCATTGCTGGAAAATGTTTCACACACACAAGCACATTTGGATCAGGCCTAGAGAGATGGGTAGCATTTCTCTTCCCATCCCAATTAGTAGTTGTAATTTTGCCCCAATTATAGAGAAGAAGAAGAAGAAAATCTAACACCCAGAGACAATGACACTTCACTTCTTATTTCTGCCTCTTTCCATGCATTTTAAATATTCTCCAAATCATCTTTTCTATATTAAAATTCTCATCATGCTTTTTTTGCTTAACACATCATGGACACTTTAGCAAGCTGTTTGGAAATCTCAGTAGTAAAGTGTCGTTTTTCAAGACCATGCAAACCTCCTAGTAGGCAAATGGGAACGTACTTCACCATGCCCTTGTTGTGGGGCCTGTAAGTTGTTCATGGGTTACTTATAACCATAAAAACCCATTGTGAATATCTTGGTGCCTTACAGGAAAACAGTAGAATAGAGTTTAAGCGAAGTCTGGATTAAAATCCTGTTTCCAGTGGTCCCTTATGTACTTCCTGTGCGCAAATCATTTTAATTCTCCAAGCTTAGTCTTCTTACCTGTAAAAGGAAGGAAAGAATCTCTTCACTGTGTGACGGTGGCTGTTACAGGAGAGGGATCTGTTTCTCCCTCCCTCCACATTACCTAGACTTAAACATTCTTCACAGTTCTCAGTATTTGTTACATCTGTTATTTTTTCTTAAATAAATTGCAGACATGGTCACATTTTACCCTAAATAATTGATTATGCACCTCAAAAAAAGAGGACATTTTCATACTTAACCACAATACCATTACCACACCTAAAATATTAATAATTCATCAATATCATCACACATTTAGCTGTCCTCAAATTTCTCCCCTTCCTTCCATTTTTTTAGTATGTTTGAATCAAGGTCCAGATAAGATCCACAAAATTCATTTTATTGTGTCTCTTTTATCCTGTAGATTCCCTCTTCTTTCTCTTTTTGTTTTTCCTTACAATTATTTGTTTAAAAAGAGCAAGTGGGTAGTTTGTCCTGTATAGTTTTCTATAATCTGAATTTTGCTGTGTGCATTCTCATGGTGGTTTTTAATATGTTTATCTATCACCTCTATTTCTTATAAATTGTTAGTTAAATCTACTGCCTTGGTCAGATTTTATTTTATTTTTAAAATTTTTTTGAAAGGATATTTAATAGGTGGTAGTGAGTACTTTCATCAGGGAGACACCTAACATCTTAATGTCTCTCTCTGATATTCGGAGCCATTGATGATTTCTTCTGGATCCATCGATTCTTTTTTTTTTTTGATCCACCGATTCTTTATGGTTGCCCCAAACTTTTTAAATCTAGAGTAGTCTCCCATCTGCTTTCTTTTCCACAAGTCTTTGATTTGAGGACTGACTGGATAGGGTTTTAATAGATAGAACAAGGCTACTGCAGACAGGAGGAGCTGTGTAAGGCATGGCAGCAGGATGAGTAGGCTGTGTTCTGGCAAAAACAAATGTAATTTGGCTGGAGCTTTTGTCATGGACAGAGGAGTGGAAAGAGCTAACAGAAGGATGTGCTAGAGAGTGTGGCCTTTTATAACAGTCATCACTGGAGAACCTGTGAAAGTTCTAGAGTGTGGAGGGTCTACATGGACAGAATGTTGGAGGGTGCGGCGCCTGGGGACTACTGTAACAGACAGGAGTGGGAACTTGGTGGACCTGGCTTGGGGACACAGTGGGGTAGAGACAGGCCTTGCTGACATGAGATAAACGGGCATGGCTTGGCCTTGTGGGCAGACTCAAGAAAAGGAGGTGCCATAGATGACATCAAGGTGTTAAGCCTCAGAAACTTCGGCATAGCATTGTTCTTTTAGAAAGGGTACGAAAGGCAGGAGGTGTTGAGTGGGTTTTGCAGAGCAAGAGCTGGCTTTTGTTTTCAGCAGTTTGAGTTGCAGGGTTGGTGGAACCCCTAGCTGGACAGGTTCTGATGGCAGGTGGGATGTGAAGGCTGGAGGAGAAGTTGGAGTTGAAGCCTTGGCATGATTGCTGCGAGGGGATGGTGGGACTTGGTGAGGAAGTGTAGTTAGAGGAAAAGGAGCACTGGACTTCTGGGGCATAGAAAGGGCTTCCGGGAAGGAGGTTAGGGCTGTAAGTGCTGCCGAGAGGGAAAGGAAGATGAGGATTAAGAGGAAGCCATTGGCTTCACTGTCCAGGAGGAGGGTCCTGGATCCTAAGGAGATTCCTTCCCTTTAGGTTGTGAGGAATGAAAGGGGAGAGAGCCAACACTCTGCGTTGGGAAGTGGAAGGGCTGAAAGGTTTGTGGTTGAGTGTGGGGAAGGCATTTGTTTTGGTTTTTAATACCACAGGAGAATGGACATCATTGAGACAGTGTGGGGAAACATAATCCATAAAGAAGGAGAAATTGGACATGCAGGAGGGTAAGGGGAGGGAATGTGGACATCTTGCCTCCTCTGTACTCCCAACGTGTCTGTTCATGGCACCATTCTGGCTGAATTTCATCTTGTTTATTGATGAGATCTTTACTGATTTTGTTTACTTGTTCGCTGAGAGCACCTCAAGGGAAGCACCTTGCATTGTTCCTTGTGGAATTCCCATTATCGAGCACAGTGTTCGTTATAGGGGGATGTTAATGAACAAATGAGTGAATGAGAAATCATGTTATACATATTGGGTAGATTTCAATTCAAATCTCTGCTCAGTCATTTACCAGCCATTTGATCTTGGGCAGATCACTTAACCTGTCCAGCCTCTGTTTCCTCATGTAAACAAACTGGGAATCATAATACTTAGTGATTGACAAGACTATGAAGATTAGAGAAATAATTCAGTCAAGTTTCTGCACCTGACATATAGTAAAAACTTGATGTGTACTATAAGCTTTGGGAAGTGAACAGACTTATGAGTGTGGGTAGACTTAGAAGGGGGCTTGTGATTCTGACCAGGAGGGAAGGAAGGAGAAGTAGATGGGCCGTATAGGAGCACAGGTATCTAGTGATTGATTGCATGGTGAATTGTCTCCTCAGAGAGGTGGGAAGCCATGTGCTTAGCTCAGAGCGCTAGAAACCTTTGGCCCAGCCACTGAGGATGTATGGTCATCACCTGATAAGGGCCAGCCATGGTACTTACCATAGTGTGTCTTTGTTGCGGACACAGTTGGCATGGCCACGGAGCCTGGCAGACTGGGAGACCAAAGATGGCTTAGCCTGTGGTTAGGAGAGTGCCCTTGACTGGAGTGATGTCAGCCAGGTTGAACCCTGGGACCAACCCATGAACAGGGACTAGGGAGAGGGCGTGGAGGCCTGGAGCACTGGAAGGTGGCAGAGAGTGGTTTCCATGGGAGGAACGGAGCAGGAGAGGTGGGAATGTGGGACGCTACCATCTGAGAGGGGAAACCCAAGCTTGAGGTCTGGGAGGTGGAGCGTGTGCAAGGCCGCACAGGGTGTCCACTCATGCGAGAGCTCCAGACCCTTACGAGACATTGGATGGAACACTCAGTGGCAACATTGCCTTAAAAGCCATGCCTTCCCTTGTATAAAAAGCAATCTCTTGGTCTCCACCTGCCTTGATTTCCTCACCTCTAGCATGGTTTATAACCTATTTGAGAAAGAGGCATGCATCTGTATTGATAAAAACTGTTTAAATGATGTATGCTTTCAGTCATCTTTAGAAGAATGCATTTTTTCATAATATTTATGAAACACCTCTTCCTCCACAACTACCTGCTTTTCCCCAACAAAATAGCAGCTCAAAGTTGTCAAGTTGATAAAAATGGAAATAATTCACATTGTGCAGAAATCACTGCTATTGGAGTAAGCAACGCTTAGCATCTTTTCCAAACAAATTGGCTCAGACAAAGGCATAGAGTCCACAGGAGACAGAATGAGTCCTATAGACATGGAGGGGAAAGTGGGTAGCATGGCTCCTTCATGAAAGAGTTAGTGTGGATTCATTGGTGGTGTCAGTTGAATGCCCACTATGTGCCCAGACATAGCAAGCCCACTCATACATCTTAGCTTACCTTTGTGTTCCATCCAGGCCTAGAATTCTGGGTGCTTCTGATTGTGAGCTGTTGCAATGATCAAGGCTTTTTTTCCCATCCCATTGTAAGGTCTTGCCCCTTGCCCTAGGTCTGTCCCCAATGGTGATTATCCTGAGGGGAGGCCTGAACACCAGATGCAGTGATAGTTCTGCTCCATCTGTTCATTTGTACATCCATTCATCCATCCATCCATCCAAGAAATACATATTTGAGTATTTACTAAGTGTGGGCATTTGTTTGGTATTGTGACTATAGCTGTGACTTAGACAAGACCCTTAGAGTTTACATTTGGTAATGGAGTTACCAAAACTTGGAGTTACTCCAAGACCCTCATGGAGTTTATATTTTTGTGACAGACATAAATCAACAAATAAGGTGATGAGAGAGTGATGCATCATGAACAGAGAAGGGGTGGTTCCAAAGGTAAAGACCTGCCCTGTGCTAGGGCTTCTCTCTGGGTCACTCCACAGAGAGAGAGGAGAATTCCAAAAAAAAGTCCTTTAAGTGACTTGAAGAATAAACAGCATTGGCCATCTTTTGTAAAGAGGCAGGTTTTCACCCATTTTGAAGCACCAGGAGAACAGTTCTGGGGTCACGTGGCAATGTACACACCCGAGGGCCTATGGTGTGGTGAAATAAGGGGTCTTTTATTATAAGAGTCTTTGTTTCTTGTCCTAGGAATGGGCACGCTCTCCTGGCGTTCATGTTTTCTCGACAAGAGGGCAAGCTGAACCGCCAGCAGACCATGGAGCTTGGCCATCACATCCTGAAGGCGCACATTTTCAAGGTGAGACAACCACTGTGAGCAAGGGTTTCATTGTTGTCATTTTGACGTTTTACTTTTAGAGATGTTCGACAGCTTTCTCAGCTCTCAGAGCCCTCCGTGAGCCCGTTCCAAAATCAACCCCATCTTTCGTCTCTGAAAGTTACCATTGTTCTGACGTGGATTCACTCCAGCGTGTATCTAAATGCTACACTTGAGTTTTACGTTTTCCCCCTTTAAATCTCTTTTAAATTTCTTTTCCCCGAAAGGTTCCACTTCATTCCCTTTTGTTTCCTTGTTATTTCTTTGTCGAAGAAACTGAGTTACTTGACTGATAGAGTTTTGTACCAGCTGGATTTTCTGATTATATCCTTTTTTTTTTTTTTTTTTTAAAGATTTTTATTTTTCCTTTTTCTTTTTCTCCCCAAAGCCCCCCGGTACCTAGTTGTGCATTTTTAGTTGTGGGTCCTTCTCGTTGTGGCATGTCGAATGCCACCTCAGCATGGCTTGATGAGCAGCGCCATGTCCATGCCCAGGATTTGAACCGGCGAAACCCTGGGCTGCCGAAGCGAAGCATATGAACTTAACCACTCAGCCACGGGGCTGGGCCAGCCCGTATATTCTTATTTCTTGTGGTCTAGTTCAACATGTTCCTTCTTCCTCTGGGTTTTCTATCATTTGGTAGTTGTATCTAGAGGCTTAATCAGATTTAGATTTGATTTTTTTTTTCAGGGTGTCACGGTTACCTTCTAGGTATACTTAGAGTTTAAACTCTGTGTAACTCTATATGATGTTTCTTGCATCAAGAGGCCCAGCATTTGTGCTTGTTTCTCTTGGGGTGATGCCATCAGCCACTACTGGTTTCTGCCTGGACTCATTCATTCATTAGAGGTTGCAGAATGGTGATCATCTATCATTTATTCTTCCTTTAATTTACTGGAGAACTTCTATAAAGAGAAACTTTCTCCTCATTTGTCATCTCTTTCCCCAGGCGTACAGTTGGTTTGTGTAGCAAAAGCAGGCTAATTCTGGACCCTTGGTTTTAGGGAGGGAAGGCTCACAGGTCCAGGCATTTGCAGCACAGCTCTCTCCAGGCATTAGTGCGGACCTGCACCCTCCGGGGCACACCCACGTTCAGGCTGATGCTCTAGTGGGAAAGGAGATGCTGAGGCCAGTTTGTCTCTGATTGCTTCCAGGGCCTCAGTAAGAAGACGGGCATCTCTTCAAGCCATCTCCAAGCCCTGTGGATCGGGTACAGCACTGAGGGGCTGTCTGCCGCCCTCGCCTCTCTCAGGAATCTCTACACTCCCAACGTGAAGGTAAGCAACCCCTCTGCACAGCTCTGCAGAGCTCCGGGCCCCGGCGCCGGCTGCTGTTCCTCCAGCCGTCCTGCCCACCCTCCCCCTGCACTGGGTGGTGGCCAGAGTGGTTGGAGGAGCTTCTAATGATGCTTTTTCCCTGCGGTAAATCACTCAAGCTTGAATGCTCTATTACCTGTTTTCTTCTAGAAGTTTACCTTTTGCTTGGTTAGGAAGATGCGGGTGGTCAGGGCTGCTATGTGAGCGCTTGGTGAGTGTTTCAGAGTAGATGTGATAAGGAAGCAATTCACAAAGGAAGCCAAAGGTCAAGGGAGATTTCCAGGGAAAATTGATTTTTAAAGTGTCCTGCGTTTCTAATCTGGACTATCTCTTGATGGTTCGTAGGAAATTAAGCATTGATGAGTGACACAAAGAGATGGGTACACAGAGGAAAACTATTACTAAAGGTTTCGTGTACACACGTGTTTGTGACCATGGGCAGCGTATCAGGGTCGGCCCGCTGCTGAACCAAGAGCTCCCTCTCCCTTCGTCATGTCTGTCATGTCACAGTATTCTGCTGAGGTTTTTCTTAGGATAGATTTTCCTCCCTTCATTTAATGCAGTTTAAGAATCAAACACACAGAGGCCAAGTACCTGGTTAAGGCAACAAAGAAGTGTTAACTCCCACCAAGAGTGTTGGAGTCACGGGTTTACATTATAGCCGCTTACAACCATCTTTTCCAATGCAAAATAAGATGAGATCACAAATGTCTTAGCATTTTGGATTCCTCACCTGCTTGACGTATCTGCTAGACTCCAGACCTTTCAGCCCAAGGCCCTGACATGCCCAGCTGCCTGCAGAAACTCGGAGGTCCTCCCCTTCAATCACCTCCATGAAAACAGTCATACATGTTCCCTCGTTAGTAGCACAAGGGTGGCCCAACATAGTCATGCAGCAAAGGACAAGCGAAGCCTTGGAAGGGTCCAGGCGTCTGTCTTCCACTTCTCCTCACTTTGAGTCATCAGACCCACTTGGGAAGGGGCCCACATGCCCCAGGGATGGCACTACAGGGGACATTCCTGGAGGGCTTCTGTGCCTCTCCTCCCCTTCTGTCCACACATGGTCCCATCCCCCATACCTGTACCTCGGGTGTGTGTCTGGGGGTCTGGGCCTTGCAGAGCACTTCCCCATGTCTGGTAGATGTGTGCTCTCGCCCTCTTTTCCCTCCCCGGCCTTCCTGGTGTATTTAGAGGGGAGAGTGTAACGATGCTGACTGAGGAGCCTAGCTGTCAGGAAGGATCCAGCAGTGTTCTGAGTCCGGCATGACCCTCCCAGAGCCCTGCTGCCCAGTGCAGGGCCTTGGTGTGGATTAGAGAAAGACCACCGCCCCATGTGGATGTAAACAGGGTCTTTGCAAAAAGTGCCACCTCAAGCTGGCGGACTCAGTCCCCTGTTAGGGTTCCAGGCTTAATGGGCAGGGGGCACATTGGGTTTTAGCCTGACTTGCCCCTCAGCCAGACACCTGGGAGCAGAGTCCACCTGGAGAACAGCTGACAGGACCCCAGTGCTCTGCCCACTGCTTTGCATGGTTTCACTCCCTTGAGTCCCGACTGAGCCCCACGTTCGAGTTTTATAGGGTGGAGGCACAGGGAGGCTGGTTTTGTGGGGCTGCTGTTGGAGGGCAGCTCTTCCTTTCTAGCTGGAGTTACTCCAAAAGAAAGGTGAGAGCCCGGCTAAGTTTAGGCTTCACGTAATGAAGAGGTCCTATGGAGAATTTTTGTTTTACTTAAATTTTGAAGAAATTAGAGTTGAGGTAGCTGTAATGACATTTTTCATCTTCCACTTCAGCTAAAAGTATATCTTCTGGCTTCTGCATAATTATTAAAATTCTATAATGATGGCAAGGATGAAAAAAATAAGAATAAAAATGGCAATATCTATTTACACTACTTTAATGAATTATGGGCACAGAAGCTCTTCTTTGAACGTGGAGAAAAGTAATGGGAAACATCATATTCTGTTGAATATGAGGTTTTCAGACAGTAAATTAAAAGGTACAGCTTTTATGTGTGAGCTTGACTCTCCTGGGATTGTGGACTTTCCTCTTTAACATACTTGAAATTTTAAGAGGAATTCATCTTTACTTTGTTTTCTAGAACTCCAGTGTCACCCACATCTACACTCTCCCCAAAATTATATAACTTGGTTACAGAATTTTAAGGCTTTCCATTATCCTTCAGTTTCTTTTATCTTTCAAGGAAAAAAAACGGGTTTTCACAGAATCTTGAACAAATTACAGTAATTTAAAATTATGCATGCAATTAAGGAACTTTTTTTAGAGAGTATTAAATGTTGTCATACAGGAATGGATGTCATTTTGAGCAATAATTGCAGTTTGCCACTTTGGTAAATTAAAGTGACTTGCTCCAGAATGATTGCTTGGTGGATGGATTTTAATTTCAGTGGCATGCCAGCAATTTCTAACAATGCAGTCTCCTGTTAGCAGGCCAGGGTCATGCCAGCCCCGGCCCTGGCTGGCCCATTGGGGTCCTTGCCCCCAGGGCCTCCAGGCTCCCATCCAGCTGATTCTTTTGTTCACACTGTCCCATCAGACTGGCTGCCAGCCACGGGCTTCTCAAGGCTGTAGACTCAGGAGGATTCAGATTTTGATTGTTCTCTCAGTGGAAGGGAGGGAGGGGAGCAGACTGGAGTTAGGTGTGGACTTGGGCCTAACTTCCCTTGCCGGAGGGATCCGGTCACATTCTGCATCACAGTTGGACATACACATTTTAAACCAGTTGTGTTGATGCAAACCTCCAATATGCTGATTGAGAAAACTGAGATTCTCACCTCACAACCATGCTGGCCTCTTCTGTTCCTCATGATCATGTCACTTGGCCTACCGCCTAACCCCCTTTTCTATTTTTTTTTTTTAATTAAATCCAAAAGTTTATAGATGATAGTGCCACTTCCAGATGTTATCCAGGGAGAGCTCCTGTGGTGGTGATGATGGGAAATTTCCCATGCACTTGGGAAAAAATCTGTAGGATGGACCATTTAAACCCCATCCTCGAAGGCAGAGTGACCTTAGCTGGGGCCGCGGCTCCCGCTGTGCTGCTCCGTGACAGTAATGAGTTTTGTGCCCAGAGCTAACCCGTGCCTCACTCCCTCTGAGCCTCAGATTTCTGACCTGTAAGATGGAGGTAACAAAAGAGCCTGTCTCCCAGAGTGATGGGAAACCTGCTCCGGATGTTGAAACTCTTGGAAAAACACTTGGCATGTGTTACATGGTCAAGTGAGTTATTTTTATTAGTGCTTCACCTGCTTTCTGGAAACGGGAATTCTTCTGTAGGCACCTGAGAACTTGTGGATGTGCCCGTTGGCAGTTGTTAAGAGGAGCTGCCTTCCATGGGGCTTGGGTGGGTCCAGGTGACTCTCTTGTGCCCTCGAATAAGCATGAGGTTTCCCTGCTGCTCTGTGCTGGTGAATGGCCAGGGGGGCTGAACCTTCAGGTCGCTGGGTGCCTGGGGCAGAGCATCCTCCAGTGCCTTCCAGGGGTCAGGAACCTGGATTCTTGCCCCTTCTGAAGATTCCATGAAAGGTGGTTATAACAGTAGCAATATTTATTTAGCATCTACAGGATGCTGAGGGCTGTCCTGAGTGCTTTGTATGCGTGTGTATGTGTGTGTCACATTCATTTTTAATCTTGCAACAACCCAACGAAGTGAAATTGTTAGCTCCATCTTTCAGACGAGGAAACTGAGGCTGAGGGCAGTTGGTAGCTTGCCCCAAATCACACAGCTGGCAGGGTTCCTGGCGCTGAGCAAGCCCATGCTCCACAGGTGCATTTATCACCTGATGTGTTTATAGTCCTGGCTGCCAGCTAGAATCACCCGGGAGCGCTCCGTGCCCCAGCCAAGTCAGAGTCTCCCAGGCGGGGCTCGGGCACTGGAAACATTCAAGCTCCCAGGTGGTTTCAGTGTAGAGCGCGGTTCAGAACCATGGGCTAGAGGAAGATCCAGGAACTGATTGGGGGTAAACGTTAAAAATACCCACAGCATTACACCAACAAAGGAAACGTTTTTCCCAAGAAGTAGATGAAGTGTGAAGTGATGACAGCCATCTTTAGGAAAGCTCTACCCCTAAGTACATACCTTCTAGATAAAGTCGTCTAAGGTATTCAGCAAGAAAGAACTGAAAGTACACCTTCCAACATTGTTAGCACAGAGTACCTGTCGGGTGGAATGGGGTGGCATACTACTATTTTCTTAGGAGGCACCTGAAAGCACAGAGCGGTTGAGTAATTTTTAAAAATCACACAGCAAGTTAGTTAAGGAGGGATTGAGAACTCAGACTACTTAATCCCTCATCTTTTTCTCTTAGGCTCATGGATTTCAAGAGAGGATAGGATTGATGGGAGAGAGGATAACTGGCTCTCAAAGTCACCCAGGGCATTTACAAACTATTCCTGACTGTCCTGTGGTGACCAGAGTCTGATGTGCCCCTGAGTGGTGTTATGTGTGTTTTGAAAAAGCTGCTAAGGTTCTTTTGTACTCCTCTCACTAAGAACCAATTTCCTAGGCATCCATAAAGTCCCCAAGTATTTCACCAGCGTTACCCTATTCTTTCCATTCTAAGTTGTTAGAATTCTTTCTTTTCTATTGTTTCCATTCTAAGTTGTCTAAAGGGAAATAATTTTGTAAAATACCCTTCCTTTTATTTAGCACTTAGAATTTTAAAATGGTTTTGAATCATTTTTGAGTCTGGTGCTATTTTTAAGAGTGAACCCATGTAGATTTGTGCAGCAGACTCGTCAGCGATTAGGTCGTTTGCCCAAGGTCGTGCATTACATGTCAGTGTCAGACCAAGGACACCTTTTCTCATTTCTCGTCCGTGTGTTCTCTGCCTGTCCATCCACAAGTGCTGGTTGGCAGTGGGAGTCTGGAGGCTGGCTTGTTGATGCCCTGGGTGGAGCTACAAGATAGTCCCTCTGATGGGTGTAAACAACGACGGGGCGTGTGGTGGCTCATGGGGCCTTCTTGGCACTTGTACACGATCTGTCCTTGCTTAAATGTAAGTGACAGTCCTAGAGGTGCGGAGGATCTGACGCGTGGACCATCCTGTTGGTGGAGGGCCTTGCTTGGCCTTTCTTCTCTGTGAACTTCTGAATCTTACAGCCGGTATGTGGTGCAGTGGGCTAAGCCGGAAGATGGAGTGTGCGGAGTGGGTGGAGAGTGCCTGGGGTTGATGCGTGCGTGGGGGCGTGGGTGTGCGCGCAGACGGGTGCGCATGGCGGGAGGGATGGGAGTATTCTCTATGGCTGGGGGGCTGGAACTGCTCTCTGGTGTCCTGGCATTGGAGCAGAGACCTATATAGGAAGTGATCTTTTGTCATCTGTGTCTATGGAAAGGGCATTCCTGGTAGAGGGAACCATAAGTTATGAAAAGGCCAGGATGCAGGGCCTGCTTGCCATCATTGCAGGACAAGCATTGGACCCAGCTTGGCCACAATGGGGGAGGCGGGGGAAGGGTGCTGGGAGAGGTCAGAGAGGGCATCTTAATAGGTCCTAAAGGAGTGTCACTTTTTTCAGTGATCTGGAGATTTGAAGAAGATATTAGTATAGCTAACATTTGCATAAGGTATTCAGCGATTTTATTTTAAAATCTACACATAAAAAACTTCCCCTGGTATCTGGATCCAAGCAGTTAGTGGGAGGTAGATAGTAATTAGTAGAAAAAGCAGATTATTTTCTGGGAGTCTTGTGCTGCTGACAATCCCAGGGACACAAGAACATTTTCACGTGTTCTGCTTTTTATTCTAGGTACACTTCTTTATGAAGGAAAGAGCATTTGCATTTACTTTTGGCTTATTATCTCACTGTTAATTATTTAATCCTGCGATTATTTTGTTACCAGAAAAATGAATTTTCTGTTTTTATTTAGATTAAACGGTGATCTTTCAAAGTGTGGTCCCTAGATAGTATCACCTGGGAATTCATTAAAAGTATACATTCTCGGACCCCACTCCACCTACTGAATCAGAAATCCAGGGGTGGGACCTGAGAATGGGCTATTTAACTTTTTTTTATTTTTAATTTTGGTTAAAAAAAATCCACATAATGTAAAATTTACCATCTTAACTATTTTTAAGTGTAGAATTCAGTGGTGTTAAGTATAGTCCCGTTATTGTGCAATAGATCTCCAGAACTTTTTCATCTTGTAAAACTAAAACTCCATACTTTTTAAACAACTCTCATGTCCCCCTCCTCTTCTCCCAGCCCCTGGCACCCATTCTACTTTCTGTCTCTCTGAATCTGACCACTCTAGGTACCTCACGTGAGTGTTACCATGCACTGTTTGCTTCTTATGACTGGCTTATTTCACGAAGCATAATGTCCTCAGGGTGCATCCATGTTGTAACATGTGACAGGATTTCCTTCCTTTTAAAGGCTGAATAATACTCCATCATCTGTATATGCCACTTCGGTTTATCCATTCATCAGTCGACAGACATTTTCGGTTGCTTCCATCTCTTGGCTGTTGTCAATAGGGCCGCCGTGAACATGGCAATGCAGATGCCTCTTCCAGATCCTGATTTCTTTTCTTTTGGATATATACCTGGAAGTGGGATTGCTGGATCTTGGCAAACCTCCTCACTGTTTTTCATAGCAGCTGTGCCATTTTAGATTTCCACCACCGAGAATGTGCATTTTTAGCACATTTCCCAGGTAAGACTGGTGCACGCTCGAGTTTGAGAACCACTGGATTAAAATGAGGATACTGCCCCTCTCCACAAATGTTTTTGTGACTGACATTTATGTGCGAAATTAATCTTGTTGGGGGACATTATCCAACAGGTGAGCCGTCTCCTAATTTTGGGAGGGGCCAACGTGAACTACAGGACAGAAGTGTTAAATAATGCCCCCATCCTCTGCGTCCAGTCTCACCTCGGCCACGAGGAAGTGGTCACTCTGCTCCTGGAATTTGGTGCCTGCCTGGATGGGATGTCAGAGAATGGCATGACCGCCCTCTGCTATGCGGCAGCTGCCGGCCACATGAAGCTGGTGTGTCTGCTGGCCAAGAAGGGGGCCAGGGTAAGCAGCAGCCTTCCCCTGATGGGTGGGGTCTGGGGAATGTCTTTAGGTCCTTGCTGGAATTATCATTAGCTGGGCCAGTCTCTTTTTTGTTGAATTACAGGGAACAGAAATTGCCACATAAGCAGGGTGGAGCTGCAGGCGCTGGTCAGTGTGTGATGTCTGATGCGGGTGCTCGACTGTCCAGCCTTGGAGAGAGAGAGGCCATGTGTTTTGCTCATAAGCTCCTACTCTGCTTAATATTGCCCAAGGGGAGGCAGGGTACCAGGGAGACCCCTGGCCACCAGCATCATAAGTAGGGCCATCCTTTCAAAAGCCTGCAAGTGGCAACCTAAAACTTATCACAGATTGGTTGAAAAGATTTTAAATGTTTGATTTTTTTTCCCCCTCTCTTGATCTTATCCCATTTCATTCATGTCATTTTTAAAACAATAAAATGAGTTCTGTGAGTCTTAGAAGCCATGTATGTGCTTAAGCACATGGCTGCAGGAGCTAAATGGACCAGAATCGTCATGTCTCCAACTGCCGGCTAGGACGTTGGGCAAGTTGTTGAGCCTGTGTGCCTCAGGTTCTCATCTATAAAATGGGCATAACACCAGTATGTAGTGTGAGCATTAAATAATATACTAGCATTAATATGAAGTAACTATATATTAAACAGGTGGCTCTAGGACTATCAATGTTAATAGATAAGAACCATGCCAAGCTCACTGTAAACTGTTTAGGTTCAATATCAGAATTTCATGGGGAAGGGATGCGTTTAAAAAAGAACAGACTAAATCTATTTGTATTTAGGATATTTAAGGTTCAACAAAAAGACATTAGGCTTATAGTAACTGTGGGCGCCTTTTTGTTTTTTTCTCTCAAAAATACAACATTTTGGGGTGGACCGGAGAAGGGAAATGCTGCAGTTAAGGCTGCCAGTGTGAGCGTTAGTGTACGTCACCACGCCTCCATTCCCATATCCAAGTTGTGGCTTAGCTTTATTCGGAGGCTAGCAGGCCCCTCCCCAGCCTGGCTGAAGGCTGTGTAGGAGGAGGGTGGGGGTTACATATGTGGCTTTTGCAAAGCCTCTGGGTGGGGGTACAGAGCATCCCAAGAATTTTCAAGCAAGGCGAGGCTGGACCCTGGGCTCCTCTTCCAGCCCTACATTGCTGGGTTTGGACAGGGAATGACACGTTGCCTGCTGCCTCTTGGGTTTTAGTAGGTACACAGCACTCAGACACTCCAACTTTGTGGCTAGCTGGGCTTCCCTGCTTTGTGGCCACACTTTATTACTGTTATGTCCCAGGTCACCCGCCTGCAAGCAGCTTCCCTCCCCAGTCAGATGCCACTCTGAGTCCCTTCCTGACCTTCCTTGTTCAGAGAGGTGTTTTCTCGATCCCTCCCTTTTGCTAGCTGCCCTGGATTGGTGACTATAAAGACCTGCTCTATTCCCCCAAATCGGAGCTCATCACAGCTCAGGCCACTCAGGCCACCGAAGGTGGGAAGCACAGGGCTTTGGCTGCAGTTTGGTGTGCGTCCTCACACGTACTCCCCAGAGGACTCAGAACTCGGAGTCGTTTCCTGGAGAGGCACAGGGAGTGAGGCGGGTGGCCTGTGACTACTAGATCTACAGAGGAGGCCCGAGGCCTGCAGTGGTGGGTGTGTTCATTAGGACCAAGTCATTCAAACGGACATTTGGTGCTCTCCAGAAAGACGCATTGGAACATGAACCCCACATCGCTCTGCAGTGGGATGGGGTTTGCACACGGTGTTTATGGTTCACACATGTTCTCAGAGAGGTAATACTAAACTGTGACCTTCTGTTCCTGCCCCGCAGGTGGACCACTTGGATAAGAAAGGCCAGTGCGCGCTGGTCCACAGCGCACTGAGGGGCCATGGTGACATTCTCCGGTACCTGCTGACCTGTGAGTGGTCGGCCGGTCCTCCCCAGCCAGGTGCGCTGAGGAAAAGCCAAGCCCTGCAGCAGGCGCTGACGGCGGCGGCCAGCATGGGCCACGGCTCGGTGAGTGGGGGTGCCGGGAGCCCTTCTTGGGAACCTGGAAGCCTTAGCCCCGTGGGTCGGTGTTTTTGCCAATCACCTTCGTCTGAGTTGCTACCTGTGACACACTGAAGGAATGAAAGAAAATGAGGATGTCAAGGGATAAGCGTTAGTTTGACCACGTGTAAAGATCTTCTGTTGGCATCACATCCTCCCGTGAGCGAAAACCTGGAGAGCCCGCAGTTTCAGTTTCGGTTGCGCATGCGCTCTCGCGATGGGGCAAGGCCGCTTCCACGTGGACCTTTTCCATAGCGTTCATTGTCGGCGCTGCTTTTTCTCTCTCCCCCGTTCCCTTTTCTGCCTTTACCCTCTAGACTAGCCTCGCTCGTCTTACACTTTTTTTTTTAACCTTTGATTCATTCTTTTGTCCTCGTGATCTGTTAAAAATAATCACATGGAATCCTAATTCTAAAATTGTTCTTGAGTATTGGAAGGATTTTTAAAAATAGAACTTCAGTGCTGGAGAGCGTGTAAGAATGCTTGTCATTCGCAGTTCCCACACTGAAGGAAGACTTCAGGCAGTAGTTAAATAGAGCACTTATTTATGGTAGATGTCGGTATTCCTCAGTTTGAAGATTTAGTTGTCATCTCCTGACCCGTGTCTGTGAATTTAATAATATTTTACCTGCGCTCTTCCATGTATTTCTTACTCTGTATTATCTTCAAGCAAATAGAGTTGCTGGTTTTTGGTAAGATTCTTCCCCACAATGACTTAAAGCCAGTTTGGGTGCAAAGGTGACTGGCTGGCCAGCTGCCTTTTGGCATTTAAAACACAAGGGCAGACATGAGCACATGTACACACGCACTGCTGACTGGCTGATTTTTGGCATTTAAAACGTTAAAAATACACACATACAATGCTTCAAACAACACAATATATTCCAGCAAGTTGAATGTGGAAACATATAAGAGATTGGAGCTGTGTTCTCTTAAGAAAGCCATAAAAGAGATGTACAAAAATATGAAACAATGCCAGTCAACTTACATATATGTTTTAGTTTTGGAACAAATATTCATTTTATTTAAAAATACACATTTCGTGAAAATGTCTTGTGTTACCATCTGATGGGTTTATTATTATTCCTTTAAAATAAAACTATAAATATTTTTTAAATACTCATTTACATAGATACGCAGAGAGCATGTTGACTATACATATCAGAAAATGTAAATGTTTTTCATTTTTAAACTGTTCCCAAAATCTGAGTGGGTCCAGAGTGTGGTAAATCATCGTAGGGAGGACAGTGACCTTTGTCTCAACTCGTGTTAAACTAGACTTGTTTTAAAGCTGGCTGGGAGGAATGCTGTGCAAAAGCAGCCTCAGCATAGCCAGTGACTTTCATGGAAGAGGGCAGGATTCATTCACTAGAGACTTGAAGGGTATGTTAGTTTCCTAATGCTGTTGTAACCAGCGACCACAGACGTTCGTGGCTTAAAACAACACACACTTATTCTCTTAAGTTCTGGAAGTCAAAAGGCTAAAAGTAAGGTGTCAGGAAGCCAGTGTTCCTTCTGGAGGCTCTAGAAGAGATGTTTCCTTGCTTTTTTCTAGGTTCTGGAAGCTACCTGTCTTCCTTAGTTTGTGGCCCCTTCGTCTGTCTTCACAGGGCATCACTTTTACCTGTGCTTCTGTGGTCCCATCTCCTCCTTCCTCTGACCCTGGTTCCTCCTGTCCCTCTGTGAGGAGAGTTGTGATTATGTCAGGTGTATAATTCGGGATAATCATCCCATTTCAAGATTCATATACACATCTGCAGATTCCTTCCTGGCATCTAGGGTGATGTTCACAGGTTTCCAGGAGGAGGATGGCGACAGATTTCAGAGCCGTTATTCAGCCTATCGCAGAGGGCGTGGATTGGGAGACTGGAAAATGGCTTTGTCCTGCTCTCCTGTCGCTGCTATTGCACAGGGTGAACTCTGGCTCTGGTTTGGGGCTCAGTTACTTCCATTTCCCCATAAGCCAGCACTCCTGCCTCCACACCTGTGACCCAACCACTTTGACGGGGAGTATTCTCATAGGGAAAAGAAGAATAATGCTGTCAATGGAAAATCATCTAGACACTACCATTTATTTTATTTTACTGAAAAGGTGTACATCGCTTTGTTTTCCATACTTGTGAAAAAATGGATTCACCATTTTCTGGCGATTTATGCAGCAACTGCACTTTGTGTGATCTCCCGTGTCCTCTGTTGATTAGGCTGGCATATTTGGGTCACGTTGGAATTCATTAGAATTCTGAGTACCTAGTAATCCTGAACAATGTTGCTGAAATTCACTGAGTTTTTTTTTTAGTTCTTCTCAAAGTGAAAATGTGAATAGCATATGAATTATGCTTGAAAATGGTTTTCATTATATTTTCTCTCCTTGTGCAGCATGAGATAATCATGGTTAAAAAAAAACACTGTCCTTTGATATGTGGGATGCGATAAGTGCATATGGCTATAAGATCTCACCTTAAATCATCTTGCCACTTCTGACAGGTGGTCCAGTGCTTGCTGGGACTGGAAAAGGAACATGAAATAGACGTCAATGGCACCGACACGCTGTGGGGAGAAACAGGTAATTATGATTCCACTGCTTGTAGTCTGGGCCAACTTTCTTAATGTTTTAGCCCCCATTTTGGCCTAATTGTCTTAAGAATGACTTGGGATGCATGTAGTCTTATTGTTATTTTATCATGAGGCATTTGAAGTTTAGAGCTTTTAAACCTTCCCAAATGAATAGTAAAACTTTTCTAGAAGCATATAAAATTTGAATCATTTTGAATTAGATTCGTAGTTCCTGTGCATCTGGTGAATGTCAGCTTAGAGATACCTAAATAAGGTGGTGGCTTCTGCTTTGCGCAGTCTTCCCATGTCCTAACCAACTTGGTCTCCTGCCACCGTGCAGAATGAGCAGGGCAGGAGCTTCCAGCCCTGTGCTCAGTTGAGTCAAAGGTGCTCAGTAAGGAAGGCTGGGGCTTGCCTTGTGCAATGAGAGTAGACTCGGGCCTCATGGGGACAACTTAAAACACCAAATACAAGCTACCAAGTCCATTTCCATTGGTGCAGGGTATGTGTGTGAACTGTAGTGTGGGAAGGAAGCCTGAGGTGAGTACATCTTAATGAAGATCTGAAATGTCAGATAAATATGGATAATGCTGCTTGGAAATTTCCCATTTGACTTAATTGGTACTAGAATGTAAGACTTTAAGTTATGAGTTGTTTAATAGATGTAACCAAGGATATTTAATATGCATTTCCAGGCTGTGTCCTATGTGTGTTCATAGTGTATATGACTTATGTTTCTCTTGCACAGATTTATTTCCAAATGCTTCTTAATGATTTTCTAACAAGCCAAATGGTAGTGTGTCGAGTTTATTGGCCAGCTCATACTGAGAGAAAGCCTCAGAGAGTTTCCTGGTGGGGACTGCACGCCTGCATCTCGGAGCTTTCTGGCACCCTCCCTCCAGGGCTGCTGCCATGCTCTGCAGTGCTAGTTGTGGGCCGTGGGAGGAGGTGGTGTGGCCCCTGGTTCCAAGGAGCACACAGGACCCCAAATGGGGTTGGATTAGGCTTGGGGCTAAACGTGTGTAGATTTAAATATTGCTCTTAATTCTTTATGGAGTCTTTCCCGCCCATTTAAATAGTACAGGCTACTCTAGAGTTTGGTGAAAGAAGTTTCCTTCCACTTCCGTATTGTGTTGTGGCCAGTAGCGTAGCTGAGTAGGTCAGTGCTTGATTTTGCTTTGGGCTCAGCCAGAAGGTCTGAATCTCTACCCTTTCATTGCCTAGTTTAGCACCTTTGGACAAGTTACTTTGCCTCCCTGTCAAATGGGGTAAATAGTACCTGCTTTCCAGATCATGGTGAAGACTGAATGAGATAAGGCAGTCTTGCCCAAATATACCCGGGTGATAAGAACCCCTTGGGCTCTTGTGCCCAGAAATTCTGATTGATTAGGTCCAGGGTGAGCCCAGGACTCTGTTTTCCTAACAGGCATCCCAGTCATTTCAGATGAGTCATGACTTCAGGACAAATGGAGAATTGCTGTGAAAAGCTGTGGAAAGTGCCCAGCTTAACAGTGACAGCATGATGAGAGGTGCCCGTGATGACGCTGGGGGGTTAGTGCTGGTGATAGTAATGGCACATGCTTGGCTCATGTGGGAATCTCCAACCTGTAATACTGAAGATGATTTTTCTTTCTGGAGGAAAACTCCAGAGAAGGCCTGCATGTGAGGGCTCTGGGGGAGTGGTCTGTTTTGTCCCGTGATGACCAGTCCTGAATTTCAGCAACCCCCCTCCCCTTCCTTGAGAATCTGGTAGGGTGATGGCTAAAGAGACGTGTAAGAGAAACTGCGGACTTCCCACCGATCTTAATGAGAAGATGAGTAGCAGTTCAGCCCCTTCCAGACCCTCGTGCGTCACCTTCAGACCACTTTGCAGCCTGAGAAGCAGCTCGCACCCTTCCTCACCAGGCGGTAGGGCGAATTTCGTCAGCCAAGAGTTTGAGAGACTTTTTTTTTTAAGTTAAGCTGAGAAAAAGCTGAGCACTGTTTCTCAGGCTTAGGGGGACCCGGCAGCTCTGTGGACTGTGTGTCAATAAAACCAGTCTTGCTTCTCTGCATTTTTCTGTCTCATACCTTTCTCCTATGTTCCTTCAGAAATGACCTCCAGTGTCTACTACCCCGAACCCTTCTCCCTTCCAGGTTTGCGGTTGTCAGAGGAATCTATTGAAGTCTTGCACAGGAAGTTTTAGATGAGGGAACAGCTGCAAATAGGGGGCTTTGCATGAATCACTCAGATGTTGAGGTCTGTGTTTGGGATTTGGCCCGTAGGGTCCATGTTACCTGACCCCAAATGCCTCCTGGAACAGTAGGCCCTGTCAGCTCATATTCCTTGTTCTCACCACGCAGCAGCCTGGCGCTTCCCCGGCTTGTGCCAGCCACACCTGCTGTGTGCACTGGTTCTAATTGCTTTAGACCCTGGGAAGGGAAAGCAATTGTTTTGTTTCCTGGTTTTGTTTGGTCCTCTTTCCTGGGTGTGGTCAGTGGTGCTCTGTGTCTCAAACACTCTAGAATGGAGCTTGTCTGTCTCCAGTCACAGCCTGAGGGTGGGATCCTGAGAGGGACCCTGTCTGGGGTCTAAGAAGATGACGGAACAACTCGAAGCTTTGTATGAATAATGCAGTTCATTATTTCTCTTTGAACCCTTGTATAAGTTTCTACAAGTCTGTTCAGTATGCATTTAGCTACGAACAGCTTGGCTTTAAAATAGGAGTTGATGGGGTTAGTAGGCAGGATCTCCGTGGTCTGCTTTTGGCTCGTGCACCCGTCTTTGAAGGGCCCGTTGTTTTCTGTGCAGCTGTGTGCCCTGTTTAGAGCACAGCTACCTGTCCATCTCTTCTGTCTCAGCCACATTCCAGAAGTGGGGGTGGTAAATCCATGCACAAAGTGCTTTTCTGCCAGGAGAGACCCTTGCAGTCCTAGTGTGTCTACTTTACTTTGCAGAAGGGTGGTTGTTGTGCCTGTTGCTGATTGGAAGCAGCGGGTCATCGGTGAGAGGTGATTGACAGCTGACAGCCAGAGGGGAGGGAGCACAGGGAACGGTCCCTCGTCACTCAGGCCAGTCCATGTGGGGATGGCGGGAGTAGGGACAGTTGGGTGCCTTCGGTACCCTGACTGTCTCCCTGCTGATGACCCAGAGTCACTAGACGTCATCACAAAAGGGGATGGTTCCTATCTTAGGTTTAAAGAGACAAGAAAGTATAATCTATTTGTAAGACATTCATGTAAAGTGGTAACAATGTTTAGTTTGGGCATTTATTGCAGTAAACCCATGGCTTTTAGAAAACATGCAGAATATCTCTACTGGTTTCGTAGAGTGAAGAGCCTAATTTATCTAAGTCTCCCTCTTCCCCAGCCTCTGGAGCCATTTGGTTTTTCTGTCTGCTTGATGTTTGGATCCAGCCCTTTACTAATCCAGCGGTAGTCGGGTAGCTCTTCAGTGCTTCTTCTCGTGCGCGCTCCGATGAAGTAGTATGACAGTCACTCGGCTGGAGAAGTCGTGGGACCGTCAGAAGAAAGCTCGGAGGACTGGGCTTGCTCGTGTGTCTCCCACAGCGGCTCTGCCCTCAAGGCAGCCGAGGCCCTTTGCTCTGTGACATTCACGGTCTTGGTCCCATGGTTTTGGGCAGCCTGAAACATGACGAGAGCCCATCAGATGCCTGTCTTATCTCTGTTTTGGGCATTCCACAGCCATGACAAGTGGGTGCTGGCTCCCACGAAGTCCCGACCCAACTGAATGACTGTTTCCATGTCAGTGTTTGGTGTCAGTCGGCCCAAAATGATCAGAGATGCCTAACTGGTGACCTCATGCTGTTGTGAATTGTCAGAGGAGCTGTCTTTCTGAACTCCAGGCAACTCTCGAGTCTGTGGGCCTGCTGTCTGTTTCTGGTCAGGACTTCTCGTTCTTTCTAGGGGAATAGAGGCCCTTCTGTTTCAATGTTTGCCATTTTACATGCAAATTTGCCAGTCTTCTAGGCAGCGCCTTCGCCTCCCCCAGCTCCTTTGGGTCACTTTGCAGTTCCCTTCATAGTACTTAGGACTTAAAAATTTGATTGTTGATGTTGCTTATTTGATAAAAGCCGTTTTTCCCCAAATCACGGGCTTCAGGAAGACAGAGATCTCCGTGTCTCTTGTGCTCATCCATGTGTACGGCAACTGTCTAGTGTGGTCCAGTAGAACTTTCTGTGAGGATGGAAATGCTCTCTATCTGTGCTGTCCAACTTGGTCGCCACTAGCCACTGGTCTAGTCTGGTGCTTGTCACATAGGTGCTGACTGAATGGACAAGTGGGTTTAAAGAAAACTAAGCCCTGTAATTTTTAAAGTAGGTGACATTCACTTTGCAGAAAAATGTGGGAGAAATTTTGTTGTTGGAGCCAGAGGGGTAAGGAGCCCAGTTGCCTGTGAGGACCTAGTCTTCAGGTTTCTTTGTGTCTGTCACAGCACAGGTCATGTCCCACTGGATTCCAGGTTGGCTTAGAAAGTCTTGTCCAAGTCACCAGTGCTGCCCATGTGCTGAGGGTGTGGCTGGGTGCCGGATTGCAGCTTTGTGAACACAGCTATTAGTGACCAAACGTGGTGTGGGCATGGCTGAAGGGATAGAATAGCCCATGCCAGCCCCATCTTTGTGTCCATAACGTCTCCCTCCCGGCACCACCAGCCCGACTGCCCACCCCGGGATGTGCTGTGTCCTCACACTGTTGTCCCCTCAGAAATCCTTCTTTTTTTGTTTTTTTTGAGGAAGATTAGCCCTGAGCTAACTACTGCCAATCTTCCTCTTTTTTTTTTTGGCTGAGGAAGCCTGGCCCTGAGCTAACATCCGTGCCCATCTTCCTCTACTTTATATATGGGATGCCTACCACAGCATGGCTTGCCAAGAGGTGCCATGTCCGCACCCAGGATCCGAACCGGTGAACCCTGGGCTGCCGAAGCGGAACATGCACACTTAGCCGCTGTGCCACTGGGCTGGCCCCTTGGAAATCCTTCTTACTGCTTTATAGCTAGTGTGCCAACAGGCCTAGAGTCCTGGGCTTCACACATGGATAGGATGCTGTCTTGCCCATCAGCCAAGAGCTGCCGTTCCCTATTTCTGAAAGGGGATGCCCCATCAGAGGGCGTTAAAGTCTGACTGATATCTTTCATGTAAAGTGTTCTTTTATGTTGTCTGGGCTATGTTAGTTGGTAAAATACTTTAGTTGGTAAATACTTGCCAAAGAAGTTTAGTCATTATAAATACTGTTTTTGATTGCTAAAGCTGTAAAAACACCTTATTTGCCTTTATTTCCAGGAAGGGCTGAGCTTTCTCCACTGTGAATTGAGTAGGTCATTTAGCTACACAGCCCTCCCTTTTCGTAGCTCGTTGAAGCAGTTTAGCTCAGCATGTCCGCTAACCGCAGTTCACTATTCTCCTTCTGGATAGGACCTAGCTACCTCTGGAACTTAAATCTGAGGCCTGGCCCTATCAGCTGGGATGGAGGTGTTTCTAGGCCAGTCTTGGGGGTGGAGGGTCCTCACACCTGTTTGCTTACTGGGCCATGAAGCCAGATAATGAGTTGTATTTCATCCTTGATGTTTTAAAAGTTTCTGTCTTGTCTCCATGGAACTGCTTTAATTTCCCACTTGGTGGCTCTGCCTGTCCTCCTGGAGGTGAGGTGTCCCTCAGCTCTCAACTGCAGGTGGACCAGGT
Source organism: Equus asinus (assembly GCF_041296235.1). Taxonomy (NCBI): domain Eukaryota; kingdom Metazoa; phylum Chordata; class Mammalia; order Perissodactyla; family Equidae; genus Equus; species Equus asinus. The sequence continues at coordinate 99,900,692 of NC_091793.1, forward strand.
CATGGACAGCCGAGCTTGTCACACCCGAGGCTGCCGCAGAACACAGTGCATGCATCCCAGGGAACAGGATGCCTTATTGTTGGTTTAAAAATGACCCTCTGTTCGTTTGAATTTTACCTTACGTCTTCTGGAGAGAGGGGCGCTGTTATTTGATAAGGGTTTAACGTAAATTTCAAACTTACTGGATTAAGTTTGGCATTCACATATGTATGTACATCTCAAGGCAGAATTTCACGTGACAGCCTGGAAGGAGAAAAGCATTTGTCCATTGCTTGTTGGGCATGTGGAGAATTTGTCAAATGTATCCTGTCGAGAAAAGCTAAGTGACTTGCTGTTGTGCACCTAAGATACTCGATTTTTTGGAGCCCTGAGCATCTCACTGGTACTGTTGGAAAATCCTTGTCATGGCGTTCCTTCCTCTGCTGGTATTTCTTTTAAGAAAGGATGGTAGGACTAGTGGAAATCCAGGTTTCTATTGGTTCAAACAAGGGTGGAAGCTCTTGATTTTTCTTGGCTTAAAAGCATGAAAGAGTAAGTAACCCAGAACCCTAGAGGGTGTGAGGAAGAGGGTACCTCAGGATGGGAGGGGTAATCCAGGATCCTGGATAGTTGGGGGAGGGGGTAACCCAGAACACTGGAGAATATGGGAGAGGGGGTAGCTCAGGGCCCTGAAAGGAGGGAGATGAGGTGGGGTAACCTAGGACCCTGTAAGAGGAGAGACAAAGTAGGGTAATGTAGGACACTGGGGGAGGGGGTGACTCCAGCCCTGGCAGGAAGGCAGTGGGTGTGGGGGTCACCCTAACAGTAGAGGGAGATTTTGGGGTAAGAACTAAGGAGACTGGGTTTGTCCACACTCTGTCCTCTTCCTGCTCTAGCAGATGCCATGGGTTCACCCCTGACATGAGTGTGTTCTGGAGACCACTCCTCTCTTCTGAGATGGGAGCAGAAATCAGCTGACCTGTGTGTCCCTTCCCTCCAAGGTAGGCGGAGGGGCAAGGAGTAGGGCGTGTCAAAAACCCATAGTGTGCGTCTCAGGTGCAAATGGACTGGTGGCTTGACCACTAACCAGAACTGTGTTCACCACCTTTATCACGTCGTATGTGCTGTACGTGGGGTTCATTGTTCTAGCAAGTAGTTTCTCCCTATGCATTTAAAAAGAGTGACAACAAGCTCCTGCTTTCAACGTAAAAACTTGTATAGTCATCTGTGGCTTAACAACGGGGATACATTGTGAGAGATGTGTCGTTAGGCGATTTCGTGACTGTGCAAGCATCATAGAGTATACTTACACAAACCCACATGGTATAGCCTACCCCACACCTAGGCTGTGTGTTACTGCTGTTACAGGACCACCATCGTATATGTAGTTTCTTGTTGACCAAAATGTCGTTACGCAGCGCATGACTATACTCAACTACGTGTCGGTAGCTTAGAGCTTCTTTACCTACAAACACTGTGGCTTGTCTTTCAATCAGCCGCTCCTAGAAGGATTACACGTGGTTCATCTGTGCCCCCTCAGAAAAATCGTAATTGAATCTTTCAAATTCTGATTGAAATGATATTTGGATTCCTTCTTACTTTTCTTTTTTGAGAGCGGTTGTAAACTTGTGTAGAGTGGTTTTGTGAAAATGCCCCCTTTTTACGCTGACCCTCCCCCCCATGTGGAGTCCTGCACATAACTGTCCCCATGGCACGTGCTCAGCCCTTTAAGGGGAGAATGAAGAGCAGCACTTTATACATGCTTTAAATAATTTGGTGTGTAAGAGGATCTATCAAAAATGTGAGCGTTCTCAGCACACTTTAGAAGTAACAGCTGTTCAAGGCTGCGATCTTCTGATAGATTTTTAGAACAAAGTCTCTATGAAATGTGATTTATGTTGTCCATGTTTTAGGAAATTGTTTTTAAATTGAATTTACGTTATTTATAGTGCAGATTATTCCTCAAAGGATTTGAGAGGCTTATTTGAAATAATAATATATAAGAATGGGGGAAAATAGCGTCAGGAATAGCACACGAGAAATAGTACAGATATTCCTGCCATAATGTCCTGAATGTTCACTGGCCATTGGATGCCGTGTAACCAGAGTGAGAAGGGAACATAGTGATTGTAGATTATTTTTACTGTCCATGGGAGAAAGCTTACCAGTTCTTCAGGAGAAGAACAGTGTTTTCGGATATTATTGGTCTAAAACAACATTCATAGTCTGTTTGATTAGTTAAATATTTTTAAAGCAGATTTCCTGGAGGCAACAGCATAGGCGTTAAGAACTCCGACTCCAGCCAGACTCCTTGACTTCAAATCCTACCCCTGCCTCCCACTGGCTGTATGACCTTAGGCAAGTTGTTTAACTTCTCTGGGTCTTATTTTCCTCATCCGTGAAACCAGGATGAGTGGTACTTGTCTCATAGAAGTTAGTTGTATATTAAATGAATTTGTGAATTTGAAGGGCCGTGAAGTATCATATAGGGAGCACCTTACAAGTAACATAGTATATTACAGTATGTCAGGATCTTCCTATTTTGATTGAGAGCATGGCTCTAGTTCGTTCAGCTGCTTGAGTTCACTGACTGACACTGATTGGCTTCATGATCTGGGGCAGATGATGTACCTCTTGTGACTCGATTCCTTTGGCTCAATAAAATGGACATAATAAAAGATTCTTGTCAAGAGTCAATGGGAATTCACCCATCGTATTTTGCCCAGAGCTTGGCAGTTCTAAGTGTTCAATAGATATAATGTGCTGCCAGAGTTGCGATGAGTTGATTGTTAATGTTAATTATTATTGTATATATTAATTTATGCTGTACCTTTGGTCTTGATTCATTGAAATGAATGCTTAAGTGATAGAATCTCACAGTTATTTGCAATTACTTTATGGATACGAAGGGCAGAAAAGAATCTTGGTCATATAGGAAGTCCTGCTTAGTGACAATTACACATTTCATTTCTTTAAAGAATTCCTTGGCAATTTGAGATTCATGTTTTTGATCTTTAATCTATTCATGGAGACTGACAGCGTGTTTTTACAGGAGAACTTGTAACATGTCAAGGGTGTCTTGCTTCCTCAGATTTGCTTCCCGCCCTGTTTCAGCCCCTCGTAGGGAGCTCGTCGGGCACTGGGCTGATGTGGGGGAGCGAATATCTTCATGGGATGCCTGGTGGCTGCCTGTTGCCTTGGAACACAGATTCCCTGTCCTTGACCCCAGCCTGGCCTGCCGCTGTAGGCCTCCTGGGAGACTTCTGCCAAGTGGAGAACAATAAGGAGGGTCAAAATAACAAGGAAGGTGTTCCAAACAACAGCTTGGTAAATTCAGAGAGCCTTTGGGCCGTGCTGGCTTCCTGTCATAAGGTCGCTGAGCGGCTGTGCCCCTCCCAGCAGGGACTTCAGTCAGGGCTGGGGGTCCTGGAGGTTTCTCGGGGGGTCGTCTCCCAACACAGTGACATTTTTCAGTAAGAGTAATCTTTGTTGTGTTTCATTTTATCCTTTACGTTGTTGAGGACTAGGTCAAATATCTGCCCAGTCTTTGTGGAGATGAAGAATTTATAGCTGTTAGGAAGTTTGTTCTTCTAACGGAAACTCTCCCCTCCCTCAACAACGGAAGGAAGTGCCTAACAAAGCGAGGCTGTGAGATTTGGCGTTTATAAATCTTAGCCCTGTTCCTAGAAGGTGGAGGAGGGGGTGTTGCCTGTTGTTTGGGTGGGTTGGGGGGAGCGATGCTACTTTCATTCAGTCAGGACCTCAGGGCCAGCCTCCGGGAGGCCCTCAGTGTGACAGCCTACCCCAGACCCAATGGCACCAAAGCCAAGTCCAGGCTGTGGTCAGCCTCTGCTGTGACGTAAAAGGTCAGTTGTTGGAAAGTGAAGGAGGAGGGGCTACCATTCCCAAAGAGTTTTTTAAAAAATCATAAATTGGGGCCGGCCCAGTGGTGTAGTGGTTAAGGTCCCACATTCTGCTTTGGCGGCCCAGGTTTCACTGGTTCAGATCTACACACTGCTCATCAAGCCATGCTGTGGCGGAGTCCCACATACAAAGTAGAGGAAGACTGGCACACATGTTAGCTCAGGGACAATCTTCTTCAAGCAAAAAGAGGAAGATTAGCAATGGATGTTAGCTCGGGGCTAATCTTACTCACAAAAAAAGAAAATCATAGGGGCCAGCCCCATGGTAGAGTGGTTAAGTTTGTGAGCTCCACTTTGGCGGCCCAGGGTTTCACCAGTTCAGATCCTGGGCATGGACATGGTACTGCTCATCAAGCCATGCTGAGGCGGCATCCCACATGACACAACTAGAAGGACCCACAACTAAAAATACACAGCTATGTACTGGGGGGCTTTGGGCAGAAAAAGGAAAAGTACAATCTTTAAAAAAAAAAATCATAAAATCCCTAATTACGTTTTACCTTTTAGATAAAACAGCTGAGGATTTTCAGCATTTCATGTGCACTTTTTGCTTCTGTTCTCCTTTCCAGTTGTGTGGGGTTTGTCCAGCAAGCCTCCAGTTGAGGTTGAAACATCACAGCCTTTGTCACATCTAATGGTTTCCATCTTGGTCCCAACTAGATGACATTTATGAGAACCCCGCTCCTTACAATTAATATTGGCTCTTTCATTTTTTTCGTTTTCCATTCATTTTTTATAAAAGATGGGGAAAGCCAATATATTTGGGAAGAAATTGCACAAATAAACACAAGTAGAGAAAGCAAAGCTGAGCCACTCTACCCACCTCATTCTCGGCTACCTCAGCCAGGAGGAAGTGCCCTTCTCAGGTGTGAGCTGTTTTGCTAACGTGCTCAGCTCCAGCCTTGGAGGGTGGTTTGGGTCATCAGTGTGCCAGGTATGGAAAGGGCACTGTCTGGAAGTGGGGAACCGCTTCTGTGCACTGACCTGTCACCCTTCTCTGAAAGTCTCTAAGCTGGGGACAGAGGGATATGAGGGGAAAATAAACGATCCATCGTTACAGCCTCGAGCCGGCCATCCTGTGCCCAGGTATCACGGCCCTGTGTGTTTGAGTGACAGATCTGCCATAAAATGTTATAAACAGCCCTGTCTGTGGAATGACTGTGTTCCTGGCAAGTTGAGAGTTGAGTTTTTGTAAATCAAATCCTTGCCCAGAGAACTTTAATACATAAAAGATTCCTGCAAATGATCCATTTTACAAAGAACCATGTCTCACTGTTGTTTTCAATAAGTTCATAGTGTTGAGTGTTAATTGGGTTTTCTTAAAATGAACACCTGCTGTGACAAATCTACTCATGCTCTGAAGACAGAGGACAGTATTGCTGAGTTAAAATTATTCAGACTTGTCAGAAAATGATAGATACTTACATGGGAATTTAATTACAAAAATGCCATTTTGTTAAGGAATTTGCAAGTAAAAGAAATTGTGTCCAGTTTGAGTCCTCGGAAGTGCCATGTGTTCACCTTGATTGTAGAGTTGCCATTTGATACCAAGTCTTTTCTCCTTCATCTTTGAATTTCATTCGCCAGAAGACAAGGCCTGCCCCCCTGCCGGGTGGTCTCTCCTCCATCCTGGTCCCTCCCCCCTTTTCTTGTGGCCCGGCAGAGCGTGTTGACCCTCAGTAGAGGCTGGTGGTCAGCTCAGAGGTCGGCCTTCTCGGCAGAATAGTTGGAATTCCTGAGCAGAGTCTTGCCAGTGATTTGTTTGTTTAAACATGTGGCTGACTATTCTTCAGTCTCGCTTGTTTCCGAATATGGTATCCTTCAATCCTTGTGGCTGCTGAAACTTGAGAGACACCCTAGCCTCAGGGGTCCTGAGTGATGCGGCCAAAAATATTCAATCTGAGTGAAAAAAGGAACACACAGGTCCTATTTGTCGGCAGCCCTTGAAAACCAGAGCCTCGTTAAGGATCTTTGTGCAGAATGTGGCCTGTGTTCGGCCTGAGGAAGCTGTGAGACTCAGCCTGTGCTTGTAGGTGCTGTGTCACCTCCAAAGGAAGTTCATCACCAGATGCACAGCCAGTCAGGCTGTAAAGGAACAGAACAGGATCCTGTCGCCAGGCCTGGGGGGCGCTCTCGTCTGCTTGTCAGCTGCTCCCACTTCGGGATTCTGTGGTGGCTCCGTAAAACACACGGCCCTATTTTTAGTGCCGGCTGTCATTCCTGATGTGCTGCTCTTGCAAAAATTCATCGGCAGCTGCAACAGACTTCCTGATTTAAAGGCCCCGTTTATAATACGGCAGAACTTGTTTACCAAATAAAAGAGAATGGAATGTTAGGGTGGATCAGCTGCTTCAGACCTCATCGACTGAGGAGCCCTGAGCTTTCTCCTTTCCATGTTGTCCTGCACACGCGCTGGCCATGTCCCCACCAGCCACGTGTGTGTGTTCATTCATTCGTTCGTTCCTTGCCAGAGTCAACTACAACTAGAGGAGAGAGGGGAGGAGGAGGAGTTTGCTGCCTCGAGGAAGGTTGCAGAGGAGCAGCAGGTCCAGGGCGTGGCTCACTGCCCGGATCTTCCATCTCATGCACCACTCACAGGGGTGGTGTTCAGATCCCCTCCAGATAATGTATGAAGTGCCCCGAGGCCCATGTTCCGTAGGACTCGTTAACCTTCCCGTCACGGCAGGAGCTGACTGCACTAGACATGCCTGGGCAGCAGGACCCGCTAGCTTAGACTCTCATAGTACAGACAGGATCACCGTGGCCACTGATCTTCAAACATTCTGGGTATGGGAACCCCCCACCTCTGCACCAGTGCATCTGATATAAAAACTGACATAAATACCATTCTGTTAATGATATTTACTCATAACTTTTTTACAAGTTTAGATGTATGATCAGTGACAACGAGCCCGGGTATGTAACACAGATGGGAGTGACGCCTGCAGCTGAGATCCGCGGTAGCTGCACTTCCCGCCTGTGTGTGTTCTGGTTGCGCTGCCTTGAGAAAATCAGAATGCAGATGGCAGCTGTTGTTCAAAGGGGCCCTTCTTATGACAGGAAAGCATGATGAAAGACTGCCCAATGACGAGCTACTCTGGTCACACACTCCCTGCCTCCGGGACTGAGGGCCAGAGGCAAAGTCGAGCTGACTTGCCCTTCTGGAAAGAGAGGGTTTGCTTTCTCGTCCATCTTCCTCTGCCTGACCTTGACATCCTTAGGTCCCCGAGAGTAGGGCTGCCTGACTCGCTCACTCCCACAAGCCTCGCCACCGTCCTCACTTTCCCAGCACAGGAGGCCCCCAGGGTGGAAGCAGAGCTCTGTGACCTGTAGGGCAGATGTGGGTGCCTCTCTGTGACATGGAAAGAGGAGAATTCACTGGCCCCATGGCACTGTGTCCTTGGGACTTCTTTGTTCCTCGGAGGAACTGCTCTTTGTCGTGGGGAGATCAGGCCCAGGTTTACATCCTTTTATGTGTGTGGCTCCTGGGGGTTACACCATGGCCAGGCTGACTGGCAGTTGGAGTAGGTATGGCCATCTCTCCTGAGAGGGGGTCTGAGGAGGACAGAGGGACCTAGACGTGCGTGTGGAAAGCTGCATTCCTGAGCCCTTGGCTCCCCTGGTCTTAGGTGCCCAGGAGAGGGGGACACAGACCCAGTGAGTCGCAGCTGAGCTAGGCCCCACCCTTTCTAAAAGGAGGCCCATGTATGGGCCTCTTCCAAGACCATTGCGGCAGTGCTGTTTCTGTGTATGAACAGTCAGCCTGTGTGTCCTTTTGTGTTTTCCTTGAATTGATGTTAAGTTTGTGAGATGGCATAGTGTTTGTTGTCATTGCTGTGGAATGTTCCGTTGTTTGACTATACCACAATTTACTGCCGCGTTCTACTGTTGACGGCCATCAGGGTTGCGTCCAGTTCGGGGCTGCTCTGAGTGCTGTTGCACGCAGCTCTCGGGGCACTCCCAGGGGCCCCTCCAGGCGCCTGTCTGCAAGGGTGGCTCCCGGGTGGTGGGAAGTGTGCATCTTCAGCTTTACTCAATGGTGTCAGGCTGTTTTCCAGAACGAATCACCCAGTCTTGACTCCCACCTGCAGCATATGAGCGTCCCCATTGTTCCACATCCATTTCTCGGTTACTTGGATTACTGATGAGGTGGGCACTTCTCATAAGTTCTCTGGCATTTGGACTTCACCTTGTGAAGGGCCTATTCCTCTGTTTCCCCATTTTCATCCTGACATGGCTTACTGATTGTTAGGAACACTCGATCCGTTCTGGAAACTGGAAATTTGTAGCTGTGAGGCTGTATTTAAAAACAAAGTTGTTGCAGGCAAGCACCAGGAACAGAGCCACAGCATTCCACTCCACGGTCTCCTTCCTCCTCCCCTCCTTTCCCTCCTCCTCCCCTCCTCTCCTTCCTCCTCCTCTCCTTCCTCCTCCTCGGCGTCATATATGCTCCCTCCTGAGATGTCTCCATCCCTCACCCTCAGCCCTTTCCTGTCCTCTTCTCAACTGAAAGCTTGTTGTCCTGGCCTGGGATTGTCCCCGCAACCTACTGCTGTCCTTTCCTCTAGGTGATGATCACAGGACATACTAGAGGCACCTCTTCTAACTAAACCCCTCTTTTTTTTTTTTTTTTTAAAGGTTGGCACCTGAGCTAACATTTGTTGCCAGTCTTTTTTACATTTTTTATTTATTTTCTTCTTCTCCCCTAAGCTCCCCAGTACATAGTTGTATATTCTAGTTGCAGGTCCTTCTAGTTGTGGCATGTGGGATGCTGCCTCAGCATGGCCTGATGAGCGGTGCCATGTCCACGCCCAGGATCCGAACTGGCGAAACCCTGGGCTGCCAAAGCACAGCACGTGAACTCAACCACTCGGCCACAGGGCCAGCCCCTAAACCCCTGTTTTTAAGAATTACAGCTTTTAAGAATCACGACTTAGGGGATAGAAGGCACAGTCACTGTTGTGAGGGTGTCACGAGAACCCTGCTTGATATTCACTTTCCCTTCATGCCATTTTTATTCCTGACTCCTCCCCTCCCCCTGCCATCCTGTCCCCCTCCCCCCCAGCACCACCCCTACCAGCAGGCGGCTCACTGCCTGCAGGATCACACACGGGGCTGGGCTGTTTGCCCAAGCACTCAAGGCCCTCTACAATCTGATCCCCCTTTCTTGCTTTCTTGACATTCCTAATCCCGAGTCTTCACTTGTTACAGAGACTCTAAGCTCCATAAAGGCGGAATGATTTGATGTGCTCTTGACTGCCTCAGTAATTATTAGTTCTTGTTGAATTCATGACTTTAGGGTAAGAGGCCAGACTTGGACAATAATAGTGATCTCTGTGCTTGTGTTGTGCTATATTCTGGTCATCCCTTCCTGTAAAAATAATAGTAATAATAAAACAATAAAACGAAAACAGTGGCTCCTGACTTGGCAAATTGGGCGAGGCTCGGTAGGAGTGGCTCACCTCTGCTCACACAGCTTTAGCTGGTGTGGCTTGACTCAGCCTTGGGCCCCATTGCCAGGATGGCACACACACGTGGTTGGCAGTTTGTTGCTGGCCGTCTGCTGAGAGCTCATCTGGGACCGTCAACCAGACACGGGCCTCGGTTCTTCTCCCTGTGGGTCTCACCAAGGGCTGCTTGGGCTTCCTCACACGTCCGTGTTCCAAGAATGAGTGTCCACAGAAGTGGACGTTGCCCATCTCAGGGCCTGGGCCCAGACACTGACAAGTGTCATTTCCGCTGTGTTCTTTTGGTCAAAGCTGTCACAGAGCCCACCCAGATTCAAGGGGGGCTTGGACACAGAGGCCCTTCCTCTCAGTGGCAGGAGTGTCAGAGAACTTGTGACCACCGTTAGCCTCTACATACTAACACACTCCTCCCCTGTGACTTTCCTTTAGCCCTGACTGCTGCTGCCGGACGAGGGAAGCTGGAGGTCTGCGAGCTGCTGCTGGAGCGTGGAGCTGCTGTGTCTCGGACTAACAGGAGAGGGGTCCTGCCTTTGTTTTGTGCAGCACGCCAGGGGCATTGGCAGGTACCCAGTGGGCCCCGGAATGCTTCAGAAACAACGGGTGGGGATAGAGTTCACTCTTGCCCATCTCCCCTGGATGGAGAGCCCACACGTGGCTCCCCTGGGCCCTGTCTGTCTTTTTCGTGTTCTTGGCTTCTGCTTGTGCTGTCAGTACTGCTTGATAAAGGCAAACATTTGACAGGCCAGCGCAGTCAGCCACATAGGCTGGTAACTAGGAGCAAGGCTGGTAACCATGTCAGAGACCCACAGCTACTTCCTTTTAACTTGGGGGGGGTGGAATGGGGTGGGTGGGCTGCACTGTCATAATGGAAGACTTGCTGTAACTGTCTGTTGGGTTGCGATCGTGCAACCCATTTGTCCAGCATCCTTGGATGGAGAGTGGTTGCGTTGTGCTCTTTAGTAAAGGAAGCCTTTTCCCTCTGACCCACCCCTGTGATGCAGGCTGATTTCTTTGACTGCAGGTGACATGTTGTTGCCTTTAACTAAGGGAGCAGAGGATCCTTGAGAGCAGGTTCAGTCATTTACTCCTTCATTTTGTGAACAGTGGCCATGTACCTACCCCGTGCCTGGCACCAGGTTACATGTAAATGACAAATGAATGGATCTTACCATGTTTGTTATAGAAAGAATTTTCTAGACCCAAGTTTACGTCATGGAATCATGTCCCTCTTAATTCCTGCTGGCTCCACTGGTAGGAGCTAACGGGGCCCTGCAACAAGATTTTGGCTTTTCTCCTTTCATTTCCCAGAGCTTGCTTTATACTGTCCATTCCCTGTCACCTCATGGCTTCTGCATGATGCCCTGGCTAATCCTCTCTCCAGGTCTGTTTCCTAGTCCTGGGGAAGTTTGAAAGCATTTGTTAGTGTATCAAGAACAAGAAAACAATGGAAATATGCCACTTTCTGTTGCTGTGGCGATAGAATGAATATCGTGTCAGAGAGGGGCTCTCCTACCCTGGATAAAGCCATTCCCCTGGATGGTAGTTACAGGAGACGCCTCTCTGGTTTCTTGTTTTTGCTCCCCACCCTCATCACCAGGTCCTGTTTACAGGCATGGTCCTGAGGCTGAGGATCTCCTCCAGGAAACTTTGCTAAAAATTGCGCACTGTGAAGGTCGAGCCCTCCGCCAAGCCCTGAGTCTTAGAAAAGCAGGTTGTGTCGGGGTGTGGTGGGTGAATGTTTTCCTGTGCCCCCTTCCTCTGGCCTGTGCCCTTCCTCTACAGGAACGTAGCTTCAGCGCCAGCGTGGGGACCCATGGCCATTCCTCACCCCCCTTTGGTTGTGCTCAGTTGTCCCATATGCCCTCTTGTGGCTGTCCAGTCATTACTTGATTGTGATTGGCAACCTGCCTCCTCCAAATTACTGTTTCTGCCCAGAATGTGCATGTTTTATAGATGTAGTAATAAATTGAGCATGTTAAGGGCTGGCCCCGTGGCCGAGTGGTTAAGTTCACGCGCTCTGCTTCGGCGGCCCAGGGTTTCTGGTTTGAATCCTGGGCGCGGACATGGCACCGCTCATCAAGCCATGCTGAGGCAGCGTCTCACATGCCGCAACTGGAAGGACCCACAACTAAAAATACACAACTATGTACCGGGGGCTTTGGGGAGAAGAAGGAAAATAAAATCTTTAAAGAATAAAGAAATAAATAGAGCATGTTAAAAAGAGTATCTATTTGGAAGAAGATTCTGTTCAAAAGAATAGAATAAAATAGAAAGATTGTACAGGCCCCACTGATTCCACAAATCAAGGGCGGTTTTTAAAAGGGGAGAGACCTTTCACTACCTTTGAAGGTGGAAAATCCTGCTTGGGTATAGTGAACGTAATTTAAAATACAGCCGGGAGATCGTAATTTCGAGTGTTTCTTTCAGATCGTTAGGTTGCTGTTGGAACGTGGCTGTGATGTGAACCTAAGTGACAAGCAGGGCCGGACGCCCCTCATGGTGGCTGCTTGTGAGGGGCACTTGAGCACCGTGGAATTTCTCCTTTCAAAAGGTAGCAGCACCGTCTGCCCTGCTTAGGTTTCTTTTGGATGGGCAAAGAAAGAGCTTTGGCACACCCATTCAGGACTTTCTGATTCAAAGTTTAATAGTCTTTTTGTTATGGAAATTTTCTAAGGTGCACACGAGTAGAGGGGCTAGGTAATGAAGCCTGCGTACCCATTACTCAGCTGTAACAAAGATGACCATTTTGCCCGTCGGCTGCACATTTCATGGTGCCTGGTTGCCATGCCGGTCAGGCTCCGTGTTGGCGGGTGTGAGGTTTGGGTCTGGGCTTTGTCTTCCGGAGTTCACATTCTGTGAATGGGCTTTTCTTTCAGGTGCCGCCCTTTCTGCTGTGGACAAAGAGGGTCTGTCGGCGTTAAGCTGGGCTTGTCTGAAGGGTCACAGGGCAGTGGTCCAGTTTCTGGCTGCGGAAGGAGCTGGGATAGACCAGACGGACAAGAATGGCCGCACTCCCCTGGACCTGGCCGCCTTCTACGGTGACGCAGACACTGTAGGTACCCACAGGTGGTCACACTCCCCCACCGCGTGCCAGGCCAGCGCCGCATCCGTCACTTTTCTTTAATTCTGCTGTGACATCCAGTCTATTCCACAACTGTAGTAAATATTTTAATAGACTCTTAAAAGCTTAAAAATGTGTGATTAGAGACTGTACATACAACAGACACATACCTGAATATGTATACACATATGCACGTGTATTTATTTTGAATAATCCATATAAATAGAATTCCTATCACTTCCCTATATATGAGAAATTGCTGATGAAATAATTAACTGGTTTGTTTTTAAAGTGATGTGGCATTGTCTAGAAGTAATATAAAATGCCCTGGGCACTATCTCTATCTCTTTGACAAATGCCGAAGTCTAATTGAGGTGTGAGGGGCTAAAACCTTAATACACTAAGAACTGCAAGGGGCCAGCCTGGTGGCGCAGTGGTTAAGTTCACACGTTCCACTTTGGCAGCCCAGGGTTCACCAGTTTGGATCCCGGGTGTGGACAAGACACTGCTTGGCAAGCTGTGCTGAGGCAGGCATCCTGCGTATAAAGTGGAGGAAGATGGGCACGGATGTTAGCTCAGGGCCAGTCTTCCTCAGCAAAAAGAGGGGGATTGGCAGCAGATGTTAGCTCAGGGCTAATCTTCCTCAAGAAAAAAAGAACTGCAAACTGTCAGGGAGAAACTGTATCTTTGCCAGGTTCCACATCTCAGGTACTTAGTAGGTCGTAGAGGAAAATCCAGCTCCTTGAGAGTTACCATTTTTGAATAGTTAAATTTGTCTGATGTGAGGATTAATTAGAGAAACAGGTCTTGGGTGCTAGAAGCTGTGGACCTTGGAGCAAAAGCCAGCATTGCCCTGCACATCAATCAGTATCTTGATGCTTTTAAAAGGCAAGATGTTAGAGTTAAGTGGTCTCAATTTCCTGGACATTGTGAACCATACTCAATATCGATTTTCAAAAACAGCTATTTAACTAAACCTGACATATCCGTGCTTTTCTTTTTCAGCTTATACTGCCTTACCAAGTCTTATAGTTTAGGGAAGAGTGAAAGAGCTTAGCATTCTAATGTCTCTCTTTTTTTTCTCAATTGTGGTCAATAACAACATGAAATGTGCCGTCTTAACCATTTCTAAGTGAAGAGTTCAGTAGTGTTAATAAGTACACTCACAGTGTTGTACAACCAGTGTCCAGACTTTCTCCTCTTGTAAAACTGAGACTCAGTACCCACTAAAGAACTCCTCATTCCTTCCTGCCCCCAGCGCTGGCAGGCTTCATCCTTTCTGTCTCTCTGAATTTGACTACTCTAGGTACCTCATATAAGTGGAATCAGACAATATTTGTCCTTTTGTAACTGGGTTATTTCAATTAGCCAGTCTTCCACATTCATCCATGTTGTATCATGAAACAGGATTTTCTTCCTTTTTAAGGCTAAATAATATTCCATTGTGTGTATATATCACATTTTGTTCATCCGTTCTTCTATTGGTGGACACTTGGGTTGCTTCCACCTCTTGGCTGTTGTGAGTAGTGCTGTTATGAACATGGATGCGAATATCTCTTTGAGGTCCTGCAAGTTATTCAAAATCTATCCATGTTCTTTTGGATACATATCCAGAAGTGGGGTTGCTGGATCATATGGGAATTCTCTCGTTAATTTTTTGAGGAACCTCCATACTGTCTCCAGAGTGGTTACACCATTTTACGTTCCCACCGACAGTACATAGGGTTCCTAATTCTCCACATCCTCACTAACACTTATTGTTTTCTGTTGTATTTTTTGATAGTAGCCATCCTAACAATGTGAGGTGATGTCTCGTGGTTTTGATTTGCATTTCCCTAATAATTAGTGATGTTGAGCATCTTTTCATATGTTTATTGACCATTTGTATATTATCTTTCGAGAAATGGCTATTCAAATCCTTTGCTCATTTTCAAATTTGGTTATCAGGATTTTTGTTATTGAGTTGTAGTTCTTCACATATTCTGGATGTTAATCCCTCTAGTGTCATTTTGAACAGTTGGCAGACTGCTGGGATCTATCTGTCAGATCCACTTGAAAATCTAAACTGGCTACAGACTTCTTTTCCAGTAAATAGAGCAATTTGAGTGCCAAAGTAGTATTTCTTGTTGTTCTCTGCTTAATCTAAGTGACAACTATTTTATTATATCAAATCAGTCATCGTACCATGGTCTCAAACTTGCTATTTTCACAGTCACAATAATCAGGTGTCTTTCCTAAGCCTTAAAGTGAGTTATAATTGAGTCCATCTGATCCCAAGCAGCTAATCTTTCCAGTTTGCTATACTCAGGCTGTGTGTTTCTGAAGTGCCCATTGCCATAGCCTGCCAGCATATTGGAGCTATTGCACAAGTGTACCTCCTGAGTAATTGGAGATAGAGAGGTGACTATGTCTCATTTCTGTGGCCTGCGAAGTGGAGTGAGAGAGAGAGGGATGATGACGTGTGTGTACCCATCCGTGGTATATGAGTGCATGTACACAACGTGCCCATCCCTGGGAGCGTTCACCTGCCTCTCTCATTGCTGATGTAAAAATCACTTTAATAGAGTGAGTTTTAGCTGTGGATTGCAGCTCCTCTTCCCTGATTCCTGTCAACTTCATTTCCGTTTAGGATCCTTAATTGCGAGAGGCATCTAAGATCAGAGTAAACTAAGACTGCCAGCTCCTGCACCAGAATGCGGAGGTCGGCAGGTTGCGGTGCTCCTGCCCCGAGCCACTCCTCAGGGCCTCTGTTCTCCCCACTGCAGGTGCTGTATCTGGTTGAGAAGGGAGCCGTGATTGAGCACGTGGACCACAGTGGTATGCGTCCCTTGGACAGAGCCATTGGTTGTCGAAACACATCTGTGGTGGTTACACTGCTGAGAAAAGGAGCCAAATTAGGTCAGTGAACACCTCAGTTCAGCAGTGAGTGGGAGGTTAGCTTCAGATTTAGAGTACGTTAGGGACCATGAAGACCTAACCTGCTCCCAGGGTAAGATGTCAAGTGTTGGGAGATTTTTTTCTCCCTCCCTTTCTAAGGCTCATTTAATAACTGCCATCCGAAGTTAAAGAGCTCAGAGTATGACTGCCAATGTGGGTATGAAGCAGAGGCCGTATTGCAGGGCTGTCCAGAATTGCGGGGTGTAGGATGCCCGGGAGCCATGCCAGGGAGCAGTTGGAGGACGCTCGGTGGGGGCGGGGCCACGTCTCAGTGGTTACGCAAGCTCACAGGTGCTTCTCGTGGGCAGCCAGGTTTGAGAACCACTGTTGTAGAGTAATCACAGTGAGCTGGGTAGGAAATGGCAGCCCCGGCACCATTTCTGTGAGGGAGAGTTCATGTGTTGACAGGAGACAAGAGGGGGGACCTTGAATATGCCATCAGGGGGTGGGGAGAACCCCTTCTGTAGGGCTGGCTGGAGCATGGCACACCGTTCAGGATGTGGGGGAAAGAGCACCCGGAACCTCACTGTTTGGGTTTGATGTGGCAGACCCTTGGCCCACAGCAGTTCTGGGGAGGGGACCTGTGATGAAGATGATGAGATTCGCTAACATTAGTAAGCAGTTCACAGTGTCGGAGCTCTTCTGAACAGTGTCATGCGTTAACTTCTTTAATCCTCACCTACCCTCTGAGTAGGTAATGGTAATACTACCATGTTAAAGAGGAGAAAACCAAGGCCCACAGGAGGTAAATCGCTTCCCCAAGGTCCCAGTAAGTGGAGGAGTCATGGCTGAACCTGAGTCTGTGCTCGTCGGCACTGCTCCCTGCAGGTGTTCACAGGGGGCTGGCCGTGCTGTCGGCTGGGAGGGCCTGGACGTAGACTGAGCAGGGAGGGCCGAGAGCATGGGTGGTGGGAAGAGGGCAGAAGGGCCAAAGCTAAGACAGCTCAGAGTAGATGTGAACGGCAGACTGTGCAGCGGAGAGCAAGAGGATGCTCAGAACACACACCTTCACTTGCCGGCAGTCATGGCATGCCGGAAACAAGGAGACTATTCTGAGGCCTGGGTTAATTGACTTCCCCCACCAGATTCCCCTCAGAAGGGAGGGATGGGTCACAGCTGCTCTGACATGTTAGTTTCCCAGTATTTTTCACCAGAGTAACAACTCTGTGCCAGGTACAGTTCCCCCCTAAGTGCTTAGTTCAGCGTAGACAGATCAGAAGGGACGCCAGCTCACCAGTGTCCTGCTCCCTTCCCTTCGTTATTTTGTTGTCTGGAGGCCTGCAGGACACACAAGCAGTGTCCTCTGCAGCTGGGTTTTCTGCTGTTTGTGATCTTAGCTGTGGTGGGGCCACAGAAGTATTGAACTCCTCTCCTCCACGACCACTGCAGGGCCTCTGAATGCGTGTTTATTTTGCAGGAAATGCTGCTTGGGCGATGGCTACTTCCAAACCTGATATTTTGATTATACTTTTACAGAAATTGATGGAGGAAGGAAATATGATGTACAAAGTAAGTGGTCTTGCCTCTCTGTATGTTGTTGTAATGGCCTATGAGCAGCCTCTTAGTTTGGTGTGTAATGGCCGTAGCTGTGCTGCTGCCCAGCATCCGTGTAGCTTAGCTTTAATAGAAGCTCCAAGAGATGCTCACCAGGCCTCCTGCCCAGGCTTTCATAGCTTAACAGCAGAAGCTTCAAGGTAGAAGGCACTTCTCTTTGTGTTCAAGAACCATTATTTATGAACGAATCCTTGCAGCTGTAACTATGACTCACAGCCTGAGGCCTTGGTGTGAAGACAGAGCTGCCTCTAGTTCAGCTGGCACATCGTGCAGAGATTCCTCAGTGCACGGAGTCATGAGCCGCACGGGCAAGGAACACTCAGGAGACATTTTCAGAAGAAAAGAATCATTAAGTCTCACAAGCCTTTATTATCTTATTTTTAATATCCATAAGCTTCTGGAATTTGAAACTGTTTCCAGAGATATTTTTACTTAAGATAGTCAGGTAGGAGCCAGCCCCGTGGCCAAGTGGTAAGTTTGTGCGCTCCGCTTCGGCATCCCAGCGTTTCACTGGCTCGGATCCTGGGCGCGGACATGGCACTGCTCATCAGGCCACGCTGAGGCGGCATCCCACGTACCACAACTAGAAGGACCCACAGCTAAAAAATGTACAACTATGTACTGGGGGTATTTGGGGGAGAAAAAGCAGAAAAAAAAAAAAAAAGATAGCATATAATGCTTAGTTACTCATGAGACTGAATTAATTTTTTTCTGTTTTCCCTTACAAATGGAAATATGAGTTACAGATTAATAAATTGGACCTTAAATTTTCCAAGATAAGACATCAGCTTAAACCAAAAAAATTTAAGGGCCAGATAGTAAATATTTTAGATTTGCTGTATGGTCTCTGTCACAACTACCCAGCTTTGGCGTTGTGACACAAAAGCAGCCACAGATAATACATAAATGAATGAGCGTGGCTGTGTCCCAATCACACTGTATTTGTGAAAACAGGTGGCAGGCCAGAGTTGGCCTGGAAGCTGTAGTTTGCCAACCCCTGGTGTAGAGGGATGTTTGGCCATTTACATAGATCATTATTCTTTCCAGATCTGTGATTAGCCAGAATTAAAAGATTATGAAAACAAAAAACTAGATTGTGACGATTTTAATCCTTTTTGCCACAAGGCTGCTGCACTTGCTATGTTTTAGGTTTTCCTTTTCTTTTTTTAATAACAAATAAATAGGCACATAGCATGACCCAGCAGGGTTCCTGGCTTGGAATCAGTTTGAAATTGAGTTCAGGGTGTGTATTGTTGTGGCTTTGAAGTGGTTTTAATACGAACTTTGGTAGGCAATTATGTTAGAAATATCAAGCCATTTTCAACAGACTTCATACCTGCTGTGCAACAGAACTGACTGAGCAAATGGATTTCTTTAGCCTTGAAAATGACGTGCGGTGCTGTTCTGATTTTTAAAGTCCGTGCTTCAGTTCCTTTTAAGAGAAAAATTAGTATTCTACAGCAAGCTCTGGGTTTATCTGCAAGACTCCACTTGCCTTAGGAACTGTATCATTTTTTCATCTAATTTCTGTTACGTTTAGCATTAAAATATCTTTAGATGGGAAATCATTCATGAAAATAGTTTCAAAAATATGTAACAGAGGGGGCTGGCCCCGTGGTCGAGTCGTTAAGTTCGCATGCTCCGCTGCAGGCGGCCCAGTGTTTCGTTGGTTCGAATCCTGGCGCGGACATGGCACTGCTCATCAAACCACGCTGGGGCAGCGTCCCACATGCCACAACTAGAAGGACCCACAATGAAGAATATACAACTATGTACTGGGGAGCTTTGGGGAGAAAAAGGAAAAAATAAAATCTTTAAAAAAAAAATATGTAACAGAGAAGAAAGATAATCCGAAGTATTAAGATTGATAGTTATCAATTTGGCCATTTGCAGATACCTTCCTAGAACGCTGGCTTCTTTTGTGTTGCATGAAGCACATGTGCGGAAGTCTGTGCTTACGGTGAGGCCATGTGTGTACATGCCAGTTAGCGTTCTGGTTCTGCTACAGCACTTATCAGGATCCTTTCAATGTGCTGTAATGGTTTTGGGTGAGGGGAGAATAACCTCACCAGGACCTTGAGGATGTGGGAGCTTATTCCTCTTGGAGCCTCTGAAAAAGGATACATTTCTGTGATTTTTGGATCCTAGAAAGGGAAGATGAAAGAGGCAGCCCAGAGGTACCAGTATGCCTTAAGGAAGTTTCCTCGAGAAGGATTCGGAGAGGACATGAGACCATTCAATGAACTAAGAGTTTCCCTCTATCTCAATTTGTCTCGCTGCCGAAGAAAAACAAACGTAAGCTGTGCCCCCTTATTCCAATCCTTTAGCAGTGGAATGTTTTCACAGTGGTAAAGGCCAGCCCTTACACAGACCAGACCATGGGACCTCCTTTCTGATTTGTTTGTACATTTCTGTGAACCTGGCATATAGGAGGCTGTTTTTCTTGGAGATCACTGTCACTACCCACCTCTCAAGATGTTGAGAGAATGCACTCGGGTATAGTTTCCTCTGCCTCAGTGATGAGAAGCAAATGCAAACTGCTCCTTTGCCCCTTCCCAGCTGTATACCGCCTGCATTGTCTGGAGTGCCCATCCCCAGATTCAGAAGGAAAGGGCATCGTAACATTCAACACAGCAGACGTTATAATTTGCCTAGTGTTTATTAAGTTCATTCAGAGGGTATGCCAGTAACTGGTTAACTTGTAATTAATAGTAGTTAACTCATAGCCAATTTGTAACTAGTAGCTGGATTTGTTTCAGTACTTCTTTCTTGTACTTTTTTTTAAACTTCATCCTCCCACCACCAAATCTATTGACCTGCCTATTTCTGTGCCCACATACTCTGCCTGCCTTCCTGTTATGGTGGTTGAAGCATCCATGCCCTTCTCTGGCTGGCCCTCCGCTGGTGTGCTGGGTTCCACCTGCTCGTGCCTTCTGGCACTCTGCTTCTACCTCTGTTCTCCTCTCTCTCCTGAATCATCAATGTCTGCTTCTCTACTGGATTCTTCTCTTAAGAATATTAATAAGTTTTTACTATCTCCTAACTTGAAAATGAAACAAAAAAAAAACAAGCTTACCTTGCCCTTCATCTCTCTCCAGTTATGTCCCAGTTCTCTGCTAACCTTTAGAGCAAAACTTGTATTAAAAAGTTGCCCGTAATCATGTTTCAGTGCTTCTTTTGACTCACGTATTTAAATATTGACACCAGGACTTTGGCATGGCAGAAGAATTTGCTTCCAAGGCTCTCGAGTTGAAACCAAAGTCCTATGAAGCCTTTTATGCCAGGGCAAGAGCAAAGAGAAACAGCAGGTACTGTCTGGGGTTAGATACGTGACTAGAGAAGCCTTCTTGTGTTTCTGTGGTATCAAAGCTGCTGGTTGACTTGGGGGGGCTTCTGATTCATAAGCATTACTCAAATGCCTCTCATCCCTTTTAATACTAAATTGGTAGCTTCTGAGAGGCACAAAAGTGGATATTATTAGCAATGGCTAAACTTTTATTTTCTCCTGACATCTCAATGACTATTCCTCCCCTTCACCCCAGTTGACACTTACTGCAAAATAAAGTTCCTTGATTAGTCCACATTATCAGCAAAACTGCCGACTAGAGACATGAAGAGGTGTGGTAGGGAAGGGAGGAGGAGTCATAAAACTTTTGAGTAAGAGGTGGGCATGGTCAAAGCGGGTGGTGAAGATGACTTTTAGAGGATTCTGACACCCACTGATTTATGCCACCACCTCAGCCCAGTGGTCTTTTTAGACACAGCAGGTCCCTGGAGTAGCACAGCTCTGGATTAGAATGTAGCACTCTCACTGAGTCACTGAGTAACTCTAAGCTGGTTAAATGGGTCCTTTCCACCACAGTAAGTGTTCAAAACCCCCTTAGCTACCTTCTCTTTCCTTTTAGCAGAGCTGTTTTATGTA
Organism: Equus asinus; assembly: GCF_041296235.1. Lineage (NCBI taxonomy): Eukaryota > Metazoa > Chordata > Mammalia > Perissodactyla > Equidae > Equus > Equus asinus. The sequence continues at coordinate 99,921,536 of NC_091793.1, forward strand.
CAGTTACATTCAGAGCATGTTGTTACGTGGCTTGTGATTATGTTTCTGTTTTAATCTAAAGGCAGTTTGTGGCAGCTTTGGCTGACCTGCAGGAAGCCGTGAAACTCTGTCCCACCAATCAGGAAATCAAGAGGCTCCTGGCCCGCGTGGAAGAGGAATGCAAGCAACTCCAGAGGAGCCAACAGCAGAAACAGCAGTGCCCACCACCCGCCCCGCCCAATGACTCCGATAACGAAGAGGATGCCCCGACCCCTGGATTAAACGACCACTTTCATCTTGAGGAGGCTGAAGAAGAAGAAGAACCTTCTCCCCAGGAAGAATCCCTTTCCCCAACTCCCAGATCCCAGCCATCCTCATCTATCCCCTCCCCGTATATCCGAAACCTCCAAGAAGGATTACAGTCCAAAATAAGGCCAGTGTCGCCACAGAACAGGCCGGGAATCAGCAAGCCCCTGCGGGAGCCTGTAGCTCAGCCGGGGTTGGTTATGCAGCCCACCAAGCAGGCACAGATAGTGAAAACCAACCAACATCTGGGTTCTGGACAGTCTGGCATGAGAAACAGTAGCACAAAAATTCAGGTCTCGTCTCAGAATCCTCCCCCAAGTCCCATGCCAGGTAGGATCCCTGCCCCCTCTGCTGGTAGCAGAAGCCAGCATTTGGAGGAAAAAGGTCCTTTCGCGGGGGGAGCTGGTTCTGGCCATTTTGGAGATCGGCTGGGCCCCAGCCACAGTGCCCAGTTGCAGCACGGTGAGAGTGGCCCTGCGTATCCTCTACCAAGCAAGATAAAAACTGCAGAGAGGCTTCTGTCTCATACCCCCATGGCTGTGGATGTAGCCCCTCTCAACCAAGGCGGGCCTGGGAGCTGCAGCGACATGCGATACCCGGCTTCCCTCACCAGCTCAGGCTCTTCTGGTTCTCCGTCCAGCAGCATTAAGATGTCAAGTTCAACCAGTAGTTTGACTTCGAGCAGCAGTTTCTCAGATGGCTTCAAGGTCCAAGGACCAGATGCTCGAATTAAAGACAAGGTGGTTAACCAGGTTCAGAGCGGCACAGCGGAGCACAGACCACGCAATACTCCGTTCATGGGCATCATGGATAAGACAGCAAGGTTCCAACAGCAGAGCAATCCTCCAAACCGCACCTGGCACTGTCAGGTGCCAGAGGGGCTACTGACAAACACGTCTCCTGCAGCTGGCCTGCAGGCCTCGAACTCGGAGAAGCCCTCCTTCAGACAAGCAGGAGGATATAATAACCAAGCCAAAACCTGTTCTGTTCCTACCCTGGGTGGAAGTGTCCACAATGGGGCACAGGTGAAGGAGCTAGAGGAAAAGAAGTGCCAAATCCCAGGCCACTGTCAAGATAACAGGATAACTAAGACTGTTTCTCATCTGTACCAGGAAAGTCTCTCTAAACAGCAGCCTCATATCAGTAATGAAGCCCACAGGAGTCACCTTCCTTCAGCAAAACCAAAACGATCATTCATAGAGTCAAACGTGTGAGCCTTAAGAGAGGCCCATTTGTGGAATTTGGAAAACTGTGTGTTGGCTCCTGGTGGTAATTAAATGGTTTTTCATGAGAAAAATTACTTTTTAGCCATATTTTTTTTTCTTTTTTCCTTGGGGGTGGATCGGATGCCATTGATATATTCAAAATGTGGATAAAATTTGGATGAATAGCTAGAAGTCACCATAAATAAGAATGCTGACCAGAATCGAAAACTACAATTAGTTATGCATATTAAGTTAAAAATTTAAGACAGCTGAGAAGACATTAACTCATGCTTTTCTCTTATGAAATTGTTTGGTTACCATTTTCCTCCTAGCCTTTGCTATGTGATAAAATCATAATATTTCTTAGAGAATGCAAACGTCTAGCGATAGGTTTAACTCAAGACATAATATCCAGGTGATGTATTCTGGAAAAGATGAAATTTTCAAGTTACAGTTCCATTGAGTCAAATCCCAAAGTATATATTTAAGACCTGAGTGATTTCTAGCTCAACATAAATGTGACTATAAATGTTATATAGCTGATTTTTTGTTTTTTAAGCAAAATAAGAACATCTAAGTATTGTTCCCTTCGTAGCAGTTCCCTTAAGAGGATTAAACACTTATATCTGTGCTATGGTTCTCATTAAAAATATTTTTATAGCACCTTTTTTGGAACTAGATTCCCGCTTCAAGGTGTTTTTAATATTTGGAAACAGTATAAGCCATTTGGAATCATAATTGGTGGTCATGTTGGATTTGGGCTAAAATATTAAGAGTACAGCATTCTTGGTGACACGTAAATTAGTTTTCAACTGGTTCCCAAACTGCTTTTAACAACGATAGATAGCACTCCTGGAACAAGCCTTCCAAGATCCTGCAAGGACAGTATTTAATTTGGATACTTGAGGTGTGGTTGGTTGTTGCTTTTGTTTTATCATACAATCATTACTTTATAGTCCCATATTGTACATATTAAAATAGCTAAGTTGTATTCAGACTTGTAAATATAACTATTTCAAGTAGTTAATCTTAAAAAAAAAAGTCATATATTTGCATGTTTTTTCTAAGCTTCATCCATGCTGGTTATTGCACTGAACAATATATTATTATGGCATGTTAACAGAATACCAGTAACGGCACTTTATCTCATTTATATGAACACCTTTGAGGTGCTACTTAAATCCAAACTGATGTATTATTCATTTGTAAAGATAAGGTACAGGAATGAACCTTGGTTTAAAGGTATTTTTATATGAAAATGGTGTGCATTGGAGGATGTTAAAATGCTAGTTTGAGAGACGTGGGAGTATATTTGTTTTATATGTTGGGATGTGAAATTTATTTTCTAGAGTGGGGGAGAAGGAAGTTCTATATTTGCAGGACGTTTTAAAAATGAATAGTTGTAACGAAGTTCCAGTGAGCATCGTTATGGTTTTGTATCAACAGGAATCTTCTGGTGTCACTCTTCTGCATTTGGTCCTGAGCGTGTACAGTGTACTTTGTACAGCTTTATCATTTTTTATAGGCTTTTCATGAGTTCTGCTCTAACTACTATGGCTTATTTATTGTTTATTGTTTTCTTTAATATTTGTGAAAGTCTTACTCTTTTGTTATGTAGTTTTGTTTCTGCACAACTACTGTACTTTTCCATATGGAATAAAGACTCTTAATAGAATTTGTTTTGTATTAAATGACAGAATGGATAAGTAGAGAATATCCTGATGACAACTATCTGCCTTTAATCCTGGGAGATCTCATTACCCTAAAGAAAATAGTGAAAAGCCTATTTTTTTTTTTGGTTTGTTTTTTTTTTTTTGGAGGAAGATTAGCTCTCAGCTAACTACTGCCAGTCCTCCTCTTTTTGCTGAGGAAGCCTGGCTCTGAGCTAACATCCGTGCCCATCTTCCTCTAGTTTATACGTGGGACGCCTACCACAGCATGGCTGCCAAGCAGTGCCATGTCCGCACCCGGGATCTGAACCAGCGAACCCCGGGCCGCCGAGAAGCGGAACGTGCGAACTTAACCGCTGTGCCACCGGGCCGGCCCCTGAAAAGCCTATTTTTAAACTACCAAATGCATATTTAATTTCACTTAATAATAATTTCAGAACAAGAGTGACAGCTTCTATAAATCCCAAAACATTCAAGGGTCAAAATTAGTTTTTTGGGGGGCTGGCCCCATGGCATAGTGGTTAAGTTTGGCATGCTCTGCTTTGGCGGCCCGGGGTTCACGAGTTCAGATCCCAGGGCAGGCCTAGACACCACTCATCAAGCCATGCTGTGGCAACATCCCACATACAAAATAGAGGAAGATTGGCACAGATGTTAGCTCAGGGCTAATCTCCCTCAAGCCAAAAAAGAGGAAGATTGGCAACAGATGTTAGCTTATGATGAATCTTCCTCATCAAAAAAAAAAAAAAGGAAGAAAATTAGTCTTTTTGCCTGAAATAGGAATAATGCACCCAGATGAGCATTTTAATCCTTTTCTTATCTGTTCCAGAAATCTTGGTGTCCGTTTTTACTGGCAATAGGATACTTAATGATTTTAATCTTAGTAAAGTACAGTATTTGGTCCAGTAACCCCAGAAAGAAGTGAAGTAGCCTTGAGCAGCCGCTGGTCAGTCCCGAGGACTGAGTGCTGGGCAGGTGAGTGCTGCCCCCACACAGCCCTGAACAGACGGTGGGGCATGGGGAGAGCACAGCAGAGGGCTGGTGCTGTCCCTTCCTGTGGATGGTTTTGGATTTGGTCTGTTAAGTTTTTTGTTTGCTTGGGTGTTTGTGGGCAGGAGGAGTTGTTTGGCTTTGGTTTGTTTGTATACAAAAACAGAAACACTCCACTTTGGTAAGTTATTGGCATCTAAGTTTTCAACCATTTTGTGTTTTTGTTTTTACTTTTTTTTTGGAGGAAGATTAGCCCTGAGCTAACATCTGCTGCCAGTCCTCTTTTTCTTGAGGAAGACTTGCCCTGAGCTAACATCCATGCCCACTCTTGCTCTACTTTATATGTGAGACACCTACCACAGCATGGCTTGCCAAGCGGTGTGTAGGTCCACACCTGGGATCTGAACCGGCGAACCCCAGGACGCCAAAGCGGAACGTGTGGATTTAACTGCTGTGCCATTAGGCCAGCTCCTCAGCTAGTTTGTTTAACAAGAAACTATTTGGTGAAACATACAGAAGAAAATCACCTTCTTTAACACATTTAAAAAATAACCAATCTTTGGAAAATAGGTCTATTATTTTATCAAAACAAAAGATATTTGGTCCAATGGTGGGCTCCATAAATTGAAAAAAACTTTTGTTAGAACTATGTTAACATACTTCCTCTATAGAATACAATAGAAAAACACCTTCTAGAACATGTTCCCAACCCTTTTTTGTCCTCATAAGAATGTGAGAAGTGTGTGTAGTATAAAAAAAAATCCTCTTCTAGAATCAGACTCTGAACCCCAGCCATGACACAAAGGAGATAAAAATTCAGTAACACATCAGGATGACAGGAATTTTACAAAGCAGCAATTAGAACGAAAAGGTATTTGGAGATTTCTGTGTTAGTTAGACTAACCTTTCTGTGAACATAAAGCATACTGGCTATAGGTTTATAAAATATAGGAAAAGACTGACTAAATACATAATTACATTACTTTTATTTCTGAGTTTTCAGATTTTGAACAAGTACAACGAGGGCTTTGGGGGTGAACACACAGTCGGGTCCCCATCTGCTCTTACAGTTTAGTTCTAACCAGCTTTCCCACTCACGGCTTCTATTCTGTAAACAATTTGACAGGTATGTCAAGTCAGTGCAGCCTCGGCTTCCTCAACTCGAGGCTTTCTTCTGAGTGAGCGCTTATCAGGGTGTTGTATTAAATATCAGTCTATTGTGTAAAAATGTAGTCACCCTAGCTTCGAATATTATGTGAGAACTTCAAGAATTCTCAATTCTAAAAGGGGTAGTTTGCCACTTATCTATTTCAGCAAAGTCAGTTTGACGTATTTGTGATCATTTATTCCACCATCTAACTTGTACCCAGGTTTGGACAGTGGGGAAAAAATCATTACCACCTTGCAAATGAAGAATTCAACAAAATTGCCTATTAAACATGTCGAAGTGATTTTCTCAAACAAATCTATAATTATTTTGCTACAAATTCTCTTTAGAAGGATTCTAAAGAGTTATCAAATGAATGGCTGATAACTAGGATTTAAATAGCTGTTATATTCTAGATTATTCCGATCTTTGGTTCTAATGGCATGTGACCTATATCAAACAAGAATAAATTTGAGCACTGCAATTTAAAGTCAAAGTAAAACTTTATTTCTCTACAGGTTAAGATTTTTTTTCACTAGTACCAAAACACTTTTATAATAAAAGTAGAAAAGAAGTTAGATGTGTTATTTAGTCCATATGTTTTAAAGAATGAAAACAGTAAATAGGTAAGTAAATTTAAGTTTACCTTTCTCCTGTTTTGCTTTTAATGTCTGATCAGTATTTACCTTTAAGCCATTCAAATGAGATCACTGAAAAATATAAATACAATATAATATAAACAATTTTATTTTTGATGTGTCTCTAGCCATCGATTGATGGCCATTTTCAGAGTCCTATTTGGTATAAGTACCACTGAGGGAAGAACAAGATTTGTCATGGGACTTGTACGTTTCTTTTTGCTGATCCAATTTTCCATTGCTTCCTTTTCATATGAATAGCCATCTAAAAAAAAAAAAACAAATTATTTGCAATGTAGGAAAGGCAAGTTAGGATTACTAAAATGAGTTGGGTATAAAAACTCCGTTGCCAAGGCCTTTATTGTGATTTAAGTGGCACTCTTGTCCTGTGCCACTATTCCCAAAATATTTCTGCCACAACACCTTGAATTCTGCTATTTACGATTAAGATTGAACACATTACCTTGAACGATGTCAGTATTTTACTGATTCTTTTTGAACACTACAACTGAGAAAAGGACGCTGTAAAGAATTCAGATGTAGCAGAAAGGAAAGAAGCCAGGCGGAGTGGAATGGTAGTGAAGATAAACTGCCCCGTTAGAGCTGCTAGCTATGTGTGTAAATTAACGTGGCTGAAGATGAGAGAAAAGAGCCTTAGGAATAACTCAGAAAAACTTTTCAACACAGTGAGAAGTCAGGGAAACATTACAGAGAGATTATAGAACTTGGCTTACTAAGCACTTGACAGTTAAATGGATTTATGATGCAAAAAAAAATCCACCCATTGAAGTTTTTAATTACGATGTTCTTGCAAAATTCTTTGCGTTTGCATATGCAAAGATTGGAGTTTTCATTTCACTACTTTCTTCTTTATACTTGTACTTCAAACTGAAAATCTTAGTTCCTAATTACATTCACACGTTAACCTATTTGCTTTAATCTACAACGCATACAACTGTTTCAACTATCTATGCCAATATATTACTAACGTAAGACGACTTTCTGGCTCTGTCACCAAGACAGATACACTAGGGTGCTGTAATTGAAATACTGTGTTTGAAAATCACTTGAAAAAAAGATTCTTCTGTTTGATTATGTTACCAACTTTGACATACAATTTGGTCCATTTGCTTCCCTTTTTATCCTCCTAATTTTTAGAGATTGGTTTGTTTTCATGATTTATTTTAACTCTGTGAAAACATTTAAGTGATTGTGAAGGTAACAACTATAAAATAAGGTACTTTGAGAGGAATCCATTCTCCCTCTCTCCAACCCATGTTCCCTCCTTTCTCATACAGGTAACCGTGTAAATGCAAGCAAATGTGAGTACACACTCAGTACACATACATTCTTACAGAGAAGCTAGCATGCTGTATACACTATTTTGTACCTGATTTGTTCTTTACTTAACTATACCTTGCTTTTTTATTCCGCCCCCCCCACACACACAGTACTCCACTGTATGGATGTATTGATGGACATCTGGGTTGTTTCCAATCTCTGCCTTTTACAAATAGTGCTGCAATGAAGTCTTATCATTTTGGGGGAGATGCCAGAAGTAGGACTGCTGCATCAGAGAGTGAATGTATATACGAGTGAATGTATATACGAGTGAATGTATATACGAGTGAATGTATATACGAGTGAATGTATATACGAGTGAATGTATATGTATATACGAGTGAATGTATATACGAGTGAATGTATATACGAGTGAATGTATATACGAGTGAATGTATATGTATATACGAGTGAATGTATATACGAGTGAATGTATATACGAGTGAATGTATATACGAGTGAATGTATATACGAGTGAATGTATATGTATATACGAGTGAATGTATATGTATATACGAGTGAATGTATATACGAGTGAATGTATATACGAGTGAATGTATATGTATATACGAGTGAATGTATATACGAGTGAATGTATATACGAGTGAATGTATATACGAGTGAATGTATATACGAGTGAATGTATATGTATATACGAGTGAATGTATATACGAGTGAATGTATATGTATATACGAGTGAATGTATATACGAGTGAATGTATATACGAGTGAATGTATATACGAGTGAATGTATATACGAGTGAATGTATATACGAGTGAATGTATATGTATATACGAGTGAATGTATATACGAGTGAATGTATATACGAGTGAATGTATATGTATATACGAGTGAATGTATATACGAGTGAATGTATATACGAGTGAATGTATATACGAGTGAATGTATATACGAGTGAATGTATATGTATATACGAGTGAATGTATATACGAGTGAATGTATATACGAGTGAATGTATATACGAGTGAATGTATATACGAGTGAATGTATATACGAGTGAATGTATATACGAGTGAATGTATATGTATATACGAGTGAATGTATATACGAGTGAATGTATATACGAGTGAATGTATATACGAGTGAATGTATATACGAGTGAATGTATATACGAGTGAATGTATATACGAGTGAATGTATATGTATATACGAGTGAATGTATATACGAGTGAATGTATATACGAGTGAATGTATATACGAGTGAATGTATATAATTTTGCTACATATGCCACTACTTCCATAGGAATTCTACCATTTTTTTATTCCTACTAGAAATGGCGATGAGTGCCTTTCTCCCCAGAGCCTTACCAAGAGAATACGCTGTCAAACTGGATTTTTATCATTCTCTCATAAGCAATGGTATAGTGTATCAGGTAGTTTTAATTTATTATGAGAGAGAACATTTTTTCATTGTAAAGCCATTTGATTTTCTTTTTCCTGTGAACTGACTGTTCATATTTTTGGCCCATTTTTCTATTAGGTTGCTCTTTCCTTAGTTTAGGAAGATTTTTTAAAAAATTAAGATATAATTGACATTATTAGTTCCAGGGGCACAACATAATGATTCAATACGTGTCTATATTGCAAAAGAATCACCACAATAGGTCTAGTAAACGTCCGTCACACCACACAGTTACAATTTTTTCCTTTTTTCTTGTGATGAGAAACTTTCAAGATCTGCTCTGAGCACCTTTCTAATGTACAATACAGTCTTATGAACTGCAGTCGCCATTCTGTACATTACATCCGCAGGACTTACGAACTTTATAACTGCAAGTTTGTACCTTTTGACCATCTTCACCCATTGTGCCCCTTCCCCATGCCACTACCCGCCTCTGGCAACCACCAGTCTGTTCTCTGAGTTTGGTGTTTTGTTTTGTTTTAGATCCCACATTATAAGTGAAATCATATGGTATTGGTCTTTCTCTGACTTATTTTACTTAGCACAGTGCCCTCAAGGTCCATCCACGTCACAAATGTCAGGATTTCCTTCTTTTTTATGGCTGAATAATATTCCATTGTGTATACATACATTTTCTTTATCCATCTATTGATGGACACTTAAGTTGTTTGCATGTCTTGGCTATTGTAAATAATGCTGCAGTGAACACGGGGGTGCAGATGTCTTTTCGAGTTAGTGATTTTGCTTCCTAAGTGGAATTAATTGCTGGGTCATGTGGTAGTTCTAGTTTTAACTTTTTGAGGAACCTCCATACTGTTCCATAGTGGTTGCACCGTTTACATTCCCACCAACAGTGCTCAAGGGTTCCCTCTTCTCCACGTCCTTGTCAACACTTATCTCGTCTTTTTGATAACAGCCATTCTAACAGGGATGAGGTGATGTCTCATTGTGGTTTTGATTTGCATTTTCCTGGTGATTCGTGATGTTGGGCATCTTCATATACCTGTTGGCCATCTGTATATCTTCTTTGGAAAAATGTCTATTCAGTTACTCTGCCCATTTTTTAATCGGATTGCTTGGCTTTTTCCTGTTGAGTTGTATGTGTTTATGTATTTTGGATATCCTTATCAGAGAGATGATTTGCAAGTATTTTCTCTCATTCAATAGGTTGTCTTTTCATTTTGTTTCCTTTGCTGTGCAGAAGCTTTTTAGTGTGTTGTAGTCTTACTTGTTTATTTTCGTTTTTGTTGCCTTTGCTTTTGGTGTCACATCCAAAAAATCACTGCCAAGACCAATGTCAAGGAGCTTACCACTCATGTTTTCCTCTAGGGGTTTTATGGTTTCAGATCTTACATTCAAGTCTTTAATCCATTTTTAGTTGATTCTTGTTTATGGTGTGTTAGTGGTCCAGTTTCATGCTTTTGCATGGGGCTGTCCAGTCTTCCCAACATCATTTATTGAAGAAACTTTCCTTTCCACTGTATGTTCCTGGTTCCTTTGTTGTAAATTAATTGGTCATATACGTGTAGGGTTTATTTCTGGGCTCTCTATTCTGTTCCATTGGTCTGTGTGTCTGTTTTTATGCCGATACCATACTTTTTTGACTACTATAGCTTTGTAATATGGTTTGAAATCTTTGTAGTCTGAAACCTCCAGCTTTGTTCTTCACTCTCAGGATTGCTTTGGCTTTCGGCATCTTTTGTGCTTCCATACACATTTTAGGCTTGTATGTTCTATTTCTGTGAAAAATGCCATTGGAATTTTGATAGGGATTGCACTGAATCTGTAGATTGCTTTGGGTAGTATGGACATTTTAACAATATTAATTCTTAAGAGCACAGAATATCTTTCCATTTATTTGTGTTGTCTTCAATTTCTTTCACCAGTGTCTTATAATAGGTCTTTCTCCTCCTTGGCTAAATTAATTCCTAGGTAGTTTATTCTTTTTGATGCAATTGTAAATGAGACTGATTTCTTAATTTCTCTTTCTGATAGCCTGTTAACTAGCATACAGATTTTTGTATGTTAATTGTGTATCCTGCAACTTTACTGAATTTGTTGATTAGTTCTAACAGTTCTTTGGTGGAGTCTAGGGTTTTCTATATACAATATCACGTCATCCACAAAGAGAGCCAGTTTTACTTTTTCTTTCCTCTTTGGATGCCTTTTATGTCTTTTTCTTGACTGACTGCTCTGGCTAGAGCTTCCAATACTATGTTGAATAAAAGTGGCAAGAGTGAGCAGCCTTGTCTGTTTCCTGATCTTAGAGGAAATTCAGCTTTTCATCATTGAGTATGATGTTAGTAGTGGGCTTGCCATATATGGTCTTTATTATGTTGAGGTATGTTTTCTCTATACCTGCATTGTTGAGAGTTCTTATCATAAGTGAATGTTTAATTTTGTCATATGCTTTTTCTGCATCTATTGAGATGATATGATTTTTATACTTCATTTTGTTAATGTGGTATGTCACACTGATTTACTGATATTGAACCATCCTTGTATCCCTGGAATAAACACCACTTGACCATGCTATATGATCCTTTTAACGTATTGAGTTTGGTTTGCTAATATTTTGAGGACTTTTGCATCTATGTTCATTAGGGATATTGGCCTGTAACTTTCTTTTCTTGTAGTGTCCATGTCTGGTTTTGTTATCAGGGTAATGCTGGCCTCATAGCATGAGTTGGGAAGAGTTTGAGAAGGACTGATGTTAATTGTTTAAGTATTTGATTTCTTATATCTATGGAATATTAACACTTCACCGATTTTTCACTTATTTCTTTTGGACTTTGAGTCCATGTTGAGAAGAGTCCCTATTTCTAGGTTATCAAAGAATTTACTTACATTTTCTTCTGGGACTCATAAGGTTTCATTTTTTTATGTTTATATCTCTGATCCATTTGGAATTAATTTAGATGTACAGTACAAGAGATGAAGCCAGTTTTATCCTTTCCAGATGGCTATTTAGTTGTCAGAATACTACTTCTTTAAATTACTTATTTTTCCCACTAACTTAAAATACCATTTTTATTATTCACTATATTTCCAAATGTCCTTGGACCAATTTCTGGATTTTTAAAAATTACTTTCCATTGGTCTATCTGTTCATGTGCCAATCCCACACTGTGTTATTGATAGAGGCTTTATAACATGTTCCAATATCTGGTAGGGCTAGCAACACTCTTTTTTATTTAATACGTTATTTGTTGTGTGTTCTTTCCAGTGGAACCTAGTAATCAGTTTCTGTATCTCTAAGAAAAAACCCACTAGTGACATCTTGCTGAGTCTTCCTGAGACTTCTGAGGCATCTTGCTGAGTTTTATAGTATTCTTCACGTCTATTTGCAAAATTTTGCATATTTTTTATGTCTAGGGTTTTTTGTTATTGTAAATTGTCTTCCACTATACCTTTTAACCACTTTTTGTTTACATGCACACACAAAAACACACGAAGGCTCTTGATTTCTCTTTAACTTGCTAAATGCTGATTAGCCCTGTTAAGCTATTGTCTCTCAGCTCCAAACCCACATGTGATGCTGAGGACTTGGCGTGCTGGGGCCCAGATACTGCAAAACCACATTTCTGCCTTGCCAGCTGGCTCCCTGTTAGATCCTGCATGGGATTCCCCTAGAGGGAGACAAAAACAGGGTGAACTCCTGGCAGAGTTGTGCCTAGCTATAGCCTTCATCTAGCAGGGAGAGTTGGTTACACTCCAGACAGTTTTGTTTGCTTCACTGTAGGTACTGCACAAGTTTGTCTTATCCTTACCCCTCTAGAGAGACTAGCACCAGCTGGGTAGCTCCCCCTTCTTAGAGGCTGGGATTCTGGTTCTGAGAGACCCATGTGAGGTTCTGATAACCTCAACTTCTTCCCTTTGTTCTCAAGAGTCCCAGAGATGGTAGATGCTTTCTGCAGATACTGTTAGCACCATTTGAGATATAATTCACATACCATAATCCACCCTTTTACGTATATAATTCAGTGGTTCTTAATATAATTCACAGAGTCGTGCATCCATCACTATTTAATTTCAGAACGTTTTCATCACTCCATAAAGAAACCTTGTACCCATTAGCAGTCACTATCCCCTCCCCTGGCAACCACTAGTCTACTTTCTGTCTCTATAGATTTGCCTGTTCTGGACATTTCCTATAAATAGAATCATATGATATGTGGCCTTTGGTGTCTGGTTTCTTTCACTTAGCATAATGTTTCCAAGGTTCATCCATGAAGCATGTATAAGTATTTGTTCCTTTTTATGGCTGATTAATATTCCATTATATGGATATACCACATTTTATTTATCCAGTGATGAGACATCAGGGTTATTTCCACTTTCAGGCTTTATCAATAAGGCTGCTATGACATTCACATACAACTTTTTGTATGAACATATGTTTTCAGTTCTCTTAGATATATACCTACAAGTACAATTCCTGGGTCATATGGTAACTATGTTTAACTTTTTGACAAACTGTTTTAAACAGCTGCACCATTTTACTTTCCCAACACGTTATTTTCCATCTTTTTGATTCTAGTCTCTTGTGATGAAGTATGAAGTGACATCTCATCGTGGTTTTGATTTTCATTTCCCTAATGATATTAAGCATCTTTTCTAGTGCTTATTGGCCATCTGGATATCTTCTATGGAGGAAAGTCTATTCAAATCCTTTGTTTATTTTTTAAATGTGTTGTCTTACTGTTGCGTTGTAAGAAGAGTTTGAGTAGGAAAATATACTCAATTTTTATTTATAAAAATCTAAGTATATATAACGAACCTCAGTCTTACATAGCACCATCACACTCACTGGCCTATTACTGATAAATGATGTGCATGTTAATATTACTAGGTGAAATATTGTAAGTTCAATGACAGCTAATTCATTTGCCACCAGACTAGATAAATCTGACAATAGCATGTTTTTAACCTTCCAGGTGAAAGGAGCCCACTTTTGTTATTAATTTCTTAGTTACATTCCATCATGGTGACATAAGGCTATTTGTATAATTTCTGGTGGTGGTGGTGTTTGGTGCTTAAATATGAATGTCCCGTATGTGTTCAAAAAGAAGGTGTACTTTTGAACGTCCGAGTTTGATACATTACTTTGATCTGTTTTGGCCTGAGAGGTATGATCATGTCTGTTACTGTGCTTTCTCCTTATACTACCTGTAATTTCTGCTTTATGAAAGTTGTTGCTGTGTTTGGGACTGCATGGCTAGTAATGGCTTATCTTCACTGAGAATCGTGGTCTTCAGAATTATAAATTTTTTTGGGGTCGGAATTCTACTTTTGCAGACAAGTATTTAACCCCTTCTTCATGTTCAGTTGTCTCATCTTTGCCTATCCTTTTATTTCTAACCTTCTGGATCCTTGTTTTAGCTTGGATTGCACTTTGGTAGCTGCTCTAAAAGTTTTGTCCCTTTAGGGATGAGTTAAGCCAAATTGTTTATTAATATTACCAGTACCTTTAGTAATAGTTCTATCATTTTTGTAAATCACCTATATAAATTCTTTCACTATGGGAGCTGGGTTCCATCAATTTTGATGCTTAGGGAAGTTTCTATTTTTGATCTACTGGTTACCTTTACACTAATATCTTTTAAAAAGAGACCAAGAATATTATTAGTGTCTCTTGGTTCCTTACTATAAGAAATATTCAAATTAGCTGGTAGTCTTTTTCTCTCCCCCAGTGTCTAAATTTCAAATAGGCTTTTATTGGGGCCGGCCCCGTGGCCAAGTGGTTAAGTTCCCATGCTCCAATTCGGCAGCCCAGGGTTTGCCAGTTTGGATCCTGGGCGCAGACATGGTGCTACTCATCAAGCCACACTGAGACGGTGTCCCACATGGCAGAACTAGAAGGACCTACAACTAGAATATACAACTATGTACTGGGGGGGCTTTGGGGAGAAAAAGGAAAAATAAAATCTTTAGAAAAAAAGAGCTGTACCAGATAGTTCTAGGAAGTAAAAAATATTTAACATTCACAAAATTTTATTTCAGTTTAATATACTCAGATGAATAGGTTCTGGTAAAATGCCACAGTAATGATACCTATTATAAGATTTATTCATTCCTTAGACTTCCATTTCTGGTAATAAAGCAGAGTAAGTAGATCCCAAAATTTCTTGCTACATTATACTTAGAAATGGCAACTAAAAGAAGCATCTTTTTACATAGATAGCTGACTTCCAGGTTCAAATGGCTTCACCCTAGTGAAAAGTTCAAGTGAAAAATATTAGCTCCCTGGCTTGGGCTCTGAATTTATATCTGTTGTCCAAGAAGAAAGCTTGCTCAGCCCACTGCTGCCCACCTGTTGTTCTGGGAAATGGACAAAGCAAGCCCAACACCTCCCTCGAGCTATACCCTCTTTCCACACTGGAATTCCACGGAGAATACTTGACTGAAGATGAGCAGACACAGGGCACACGCAGACAATAAAGAGCAGGATTAGGACCCCACAAACCTCAGAAAATGAAAATAAATACAACCTGTGAGTATTTCTAAAATAAGGCTGAATCTAAGAAACAATATACTGTGAAAAATATTTAATACTCATATAGCTCTTTTTTGTCATTAGACTGTTCCAGGGCACTGTTACCTATATTAACACTTAATCTGCACCACAGCTTTATGAAGAAGCTGATGCATGGCCTGAACAACTTTCCAAGGTCACGTGAGTCGGCAGCGACAGAGTTGGGATTTAAGCCAAGCGGTCTGGCTCCAGAGTCTATGCCCTTAATCGACAGGCTAAATCAGATTTCCAGAAGTGACAAATAACAGTCACTGGAATTGTGAAAAAACCTCAGTGGGACAAGGTTAAATAGTGCCTAGACAATGCAGAGTAGATGACTGGCAGGTAGGTCTAAGAAAATTACCAAGAAAGACTGTAGAGATAATACAGGACAGAACAGCAGAGAATGAGAGTGGCTGTTTTCCAGAATCGATCAATGGCACAGAATTCCATTCAAGCAGCACTGTGCACCCTGAACAAGAGAAGTAAAAATACCCATCAAAGCAAAACTCTGAAACAAAAAACCAGAATTAAACTGAATTATACTTGTACTGCAACAATAGAGGCTAGAGAGTGTGTTCTCCATAAATAATTGAGATAAAACACTGAAGGGTTTTGCAAAAAAGCAAAGTGGTCAGACAGGGTTTATCAGGTTTTTACAATTTTGAAATGAATTATAAGTGTGAACACTGATTTTTCTAAAAAGCTATATAAATGAATTAACATATTTAAGTGTTCAGAATAAACCTGAAAGGAACAAAAGAATAGATGGGACACCTGACTAGTGCAAAGTTGTCACTCTCCTCCTCACCCCACCCCTAAATTAACATAGTTTTTAGGTTTTCTATAATTCTAATCAAAATGTCAGATTTTTGAAGCATGACAAAATGATTCGAAAATTTATCTTGAGGTCTAAATGGGCAAAAATTAAACCAATTGTTAAAAAGAATAATGAACGGTAATCATAATTAAAACTAAGAATTTAAAATATGGCAGTGCAGGACCGGCCCCATGGCCAAGTGGTTAAGTTCCTGTGCTCTGCTTCAGCGGCCCAGGGTTTCACCCATCTGGATCCTGGGCACAGACATGGCACCACTCATCAAGGCATGCTGAGGTGGTGTCCCACATGCCACAACTAGAAGGACCCTATCAGTATTAAGAATTTATTCAAAAGTAATATTTAAACAAATGTACCTGTATATACTAAATGACTGAGGATTTTTTCTACAGAATTATTTGAAGATGTCTATCAATCAATCAACAGAGTAAGGGTTCATTTATGGCACATTCACACCGTGAAAGACTGTCCTGTAGTTGAGTGACATAGTTCTGAATATACTGACAAGGAATACTATCTGATATATTGATAAAATTTTTTTAAAAGTAGGTATCATATCCCATTTGCCATAGAGCAAAATTATAAATGGATAGAAAAATATCTGGAAGGATACACCAGAATCTCCACATTTTCAAAATAATTATTTCTGTATTGTTTATGAAAGCAGCATGTGCTTGGTGAAAAATAATTTAAAAGGATGGATGAATAAAAATACTGTATAAGAATGCTGACATACAGGTAGAAGTGGCTTGGAAATTTTTCTGGGGTAGTTAATTCAATAGGTAGAAGGTAAAAGCCTTCGAAAACACCAGAGGAAAGAAGCCACGAAGGACAAGTGATCAGGAAAGAAGGGGAAAAGGGAACTAGAAGGAAGCAAAATAACTGGAAGCATGTGCTGGCAGGAAGTGGGCCAAACGTATCAATCACAGTATAAAGAAATCGGTTCAGGGGCCGGCCCTGTGGCCGAGTGGTTAAGGTCGTGCCCTCCACTGCAGCGGCCCAGCGTTTCGCCAGTTCAGATCCTGGGTGTGGACATGGCACCGCTCATCAGGCCATGCTGAGGCAGCGTCCCACGTACCACAACTAGAAGGACCCACAAGTGAAAATACACAACTATGTACCTGGGGGTTTGGGGAATAAAAAGGAAAAAAAAAAATCTTTAAAAAAAAAAAATCGGTTCAATTATATTAAAGATGAGGACAGTTTTTCAAAAAAATTAATTCAACCGTATGTTTTCCACAGGGAACACCTCTAAAACAAAGTAACACAGGAAGGCTAAAAATGGAAAGTGACTCTCCCAGGATTATGCTAAGCAAAAAAAGCTAAACCCAAAAGGTTTATTTACTGTATGATTCCATTCATAACACTTTTGAAACGACCAAATTTTAGCAATGGAGTACAGATTAGGGAGGCAGGTGGGAAGAAAGCAGGTAGGTGATGGATGTAGTTATAGAAAGACAAGAAGGGAACTGTTCTGTCCTCCAAAAGGGACAAACTTGTACAGAACTTAATACATAAAAAAAACTAGGGAAATCTAAAGATTTGTGGATTGCATCAATGTCAATATATTGGTTGTGATGATATAGTATCGTTTTGCAAAATGCTGCCGGTGGGGGAACTGGGCAAGTGTACAAGATCTGTTATAGCTGCATATGAATCTACAATTACTTTACTTTAACAAAATAATAAAATAAGTGGGTGACACCACAAAGCTTAAAATGAAAGACACAGGCAATATTAAATGGAAGTAAGGCTCTGGAGCAAGTAGAATTCTCAGACACTGCTGGTGGGAGTCTAAACTGATACAACCAGTCTGGATAACCGTGTATATCTACTCCTAGGAATACACCCAATAGAAATGCACATGCATGTTCACCAAAAAACATGAATACAGGTTCATGGCAGCACTGTTTAAAATAGCCAAAAATGATCATCAACAGTAGAACGGACAAATAAATTCTAGTATATTTACACATGAGAACTAACAAATTACTGCTTTCTGCAACAAGGACGAATCACACAAACATGATACCTAATGAAAGCTAGACCCAAAAGACACATTTTATTATTTAATTTAGATAAGGCTTAATAAAAATGTGCTTCTGATTAATCTGTAATTAAAGTCAGGATACTGATTACCCTTGGTGAACGACTGTTCATTATGTGAAAATTCAAGATGTACACTTATGTTTATTTTTAAAATAAGTAGATCGAAATATACCACACAGCCATAAACAAAAAGCAAGAGAGCCAAGATTAAAACATATGAGACAAAAATTCAAGGGAAAATATGTTAAATTATGCCAACAAGAATATTTTATGGTGATGAACTAACTTATTAAAAGCTAGATTGGAATTCATAATTGAACTTGCAGTTAAAAACTCTCCTACAAAGAAAACTCCAGGCCTAGATGACTTCACTGGTAAGTTCTATCAAACATTTAAGGAAAAAATAATAGCAATACTATACAAACTCAGAAAATAGAGCAGAGGGAACACTTACTAATTCATTTTATGAGGCCAGAATTACCCTCGTACCATGTCAAACATTACAAGAGAACTACAGCCAATATCCCTTATGAACACCACAAATACTGAAATAATAGCACATCAAATTCAGCAATATGTAAAGGGGGCAACTCAAATCCTAAAGGTTCCACAAAAAAAACTCAGAAAGTTGCAGGATATAAAATCAACATACAAAAATCAGTTGTGGTCCTACATACTAACAATGAAGAATCCAAAAAGGAAATTAAGAAAATTCCATTAACAAACAGCATCAAAAAGAATTGAATAATTAGTAATAAAGTTAAGGAGGCAAAAGACACATACACTGAAAACTACAAAACATTGCTGAAAGAAAGACAAAAAGAAAGAAATCCCATGTTCACAGACTGGAACTTAAAACTGTCATATTATTGAAAGCATTACAAAGTCAACACAATCCCTCTCAAAATCCCAATAATTTTTTTTTTGCAGAAATAGAAAAATACATCGTGAAATTCATATGAAATCATAAGGGATCTTGAATAGCCAAAACAGTCTTGAAAAAAAGTTGGAAGACACACACTTCCTGATTTTCAAAGTTACTACAAGGCAACAGTAATCAAAATGGTGTGGTACTGGCATAAAGACAGACATAGAGACCAATAGAATAAAGAGTTCAGAAATAAACCTCACGAATATGGTCAAATGTTTTCAACAAGGGTGCCAAGACCAGTCTTTCCAAGAGATGGCATTGGGAAAACTGGATATCCACACACAAAAGAATGAACCTAGACCATTAAAAATTCAAACGGATCAAAAACCTAAATGTAAGAAAACAGTAAAAATCTTAAGAAGAAAACATAGGGGGAATGTTTCATGACACTGGACTTGGAAATGATTTCTTGAATATGACATCAAAAGCATAAGCCACAAAAGAAAAAGTACATAAAATGGACCTTATTAAAACTAAGAACTTTTGTGTATCAAAGGACCCTTTAACAGGGTGAAAAGGCAACTCATGGAATCGGAAAGATATTTGCAAACCATCTACCTAATAAGAGATTGATATCCAGAATATATAAAGAACTCCTATAACTCAACAACAAAAAAAGCAGAAATATGCAAAAAACCTCAAAAGAAGATATACTAAGTGGCCAGTACACATGATAAGATGCTCAACATCCTAATCATCAGGGAAATACAAATCAAAACCTCAAGATACCACCTCACCCCAACAGGATGAAAAAAAAAAACCCAGAAAAAACAAGTATTGGCAAAGACGTAGAAAAGTTGGAACGCTTCATGTATTGCTGGTGGGAATTTAAAATGGTGCAGCCACTGTGGAAAATGGTATAGTAGTTCCTCAAAAAATTAAACACAGAATTACTATATGACCTAACAATTCCACCTCTGGGTATACACCCAAAAGAAGTGAAAACAGGGACTTGCACAGATATTTGTATACCCATGTCCACAGCAGCATTATTCACAATAGCCAAAAAGTGCAAACTACCCACATGACTATGTTTGGATGACTGGATAAACTAAATGTAGTATATACACACAGCAGAATGTTCTTCAGCCTTAAAGAAATTCTGACACATGCAACAGTGTGAGTGAACCTTAAAGATACTATGCTAAGTAAAATAAGCCAAACACAAAAGGACAAACATTGTACGATTCCACTTATATGAGGTATCTAGAGTAGTCAAATTCAGACAGAAAGTAGACTGGTGGTTCCCAGGGGCTGGGGAGAGGGGGGAGTGGGAGATATTATTTAATGGGTATAGAGTTTGTTTTGTAAGATGAAAAGAGTTCTGGAGATGGATGGTGGTGATGGTTGCACAACACTGTGAATGTACTTAATACCACTGAACGGTACACTTAAAAATTGTTAAAATAGTAAAATTGATGTTATCTGTTTATTTTACCACAATAAAAAAATCAATGACTGTAACTATGGAAGGCAGAATAATGGAACATGTGAATACTTGGTGTTAACATGGCAAAGGGGAATTAAGGTTGCCAGTCAGCTGATTTTAAGATAGGAAAGTATCCTAGACTATCCAGAAGGGTACAATCTAATCACATGAGTTCTTAAAAGCAGAAGAGGAAGGTAGGAAAGTGAGTCAAAGAAATGCAATGTGATGCAAAAAGATACAACCCACCACTGCTGGGTTTGAAGATGGAGGAGGAGGGTCCCCAGCCAAAGAATACAACAGCCTCTAGAAGCCAGTGTATGTTTCCTCTTGCTTCTATAACAAATTATCACAAACTCAGTGACTTTGAAAAACACAATTTATTATCTTACAGTTCTGCAGATGAGCAGCATGAAATCAGTTCCACTGGGCTAAGATCAAGGTGTTGGCAGTGGCGTTCGTTCTGAAGGCTCTAGGGAGAATCTGTTTCCTCGCCTTTATCAGCTTCTGGAGGCAGCCTGAATTCCTTGGCTCCTGTTCCCGCATCACTCCAACCTCTGCTCTGGGGTCACATCTTCTGTGACTGACTCTCCTGCCTCTCTCTCTCTTTCACTTATAAGGATCCTTGTGATTACACTGGGTCCACCCAGGTAATACAGGAGAATCTCCTCATCTCAAGATCCTTAACTTGATCGCATCTGCAAAGCGCTCTTTGCCACATAACACTACATTCACAGGCTCTGGGGATTAGGACATGGACATCTCTGGGAGCTATCATTCTGCCTATCAGAGCTGGGAGGAGCCCTCAGCTTACAGCCAGAAAAAACCCAGGGGCCTCAGTCCTACAGTCACAAGGAATTGAATTCTACCAACAACCTAAATGGATTTCCACTAGAGCCACCAGAAAGGAACGCAACCTGCCAACACCTTGATTTTAGCCTGTGAGACCGCACTGGACTTCTCACCCATAGAAGTGTTGTTCTAAGCCACTAATTTTGTGGTGATTTGTTACGGCAGCAACAGAAAACTAACACGGTCATCTATCATATTACAGGCTAAAGGAGAAAAACATATTACTTTAATGGATAAGCATTTTATAAATTTTCAGCAACTCAGGATAGAAGGGAACTTCTTTAACTTGATAGAGGCAGCTAACATCACACTTAACATGAAAATTGGAATGTTTCCTTCCTAAGAGCCGGGTGAGGTAAGGTACAGTAAGGTAAGAATGTCTGCTCTCACCACTTCTCTTCAACATGGTACTGGAAATCCTGGCCACAGTGATAATGAAACCAGCTCAACAAAAGGTTGACATAAGGGAAGCCATATTGTAGAAAAGAAACCATACTATAACTTTAAATGACCTCTGACTGACTAACCCAGCTAGGTATGTACCCTCCAGGAGATCCACCTGCTCTGCAGATTTTACAACCCCTACTTGTGCATATACCTCCCAGCTGCAGTAAGACAATAACTTCATTCTTTTGAGTTCCTTAGGAATGCAATGACCCCCAGACAGAAAGTCTATGCTGATAGCCATCATCAATGAAAAACTGAAAAGATCTGGTGTGGCAACTTCTGGGTCAACACTCCTGACCCCCTCCCCTATAACCCACTGGCCTATATAACCACTCAAGATTCTGTGTTCCCCTTAAGATGGTTCTTTTGGACATTCTTTGGCCATCTTCCCCCTTGCTAGCAAGCTGTAATAAAATGCCCTTTCTCTACCACCATCTTGCCTCTTGACGACTGGCTTCTGTCTCATGGCGAGCAGATCATGCCCTTTGCGTGTGGGGTTGCCGGGTGGATACAGATTGGAAAGAAAGAAATCTGTCGAGAGGAGAAAGGTTTTGGCCTCGGTGCATGCATGCTTGGTGGATCCCCGTGGCACCCATGACCCCACAGCGCACACACCCATACCCTTTTCTCCTCCCAGCAAACCTCACAGGCTTGGCTGAGTGGTGAGGACCAAGAGCACAGAGCTCTGAGGCGAGAGGATCGGGAAACTGGTCCCTTTTCTCGTGGATCCAGCACTGACTGAGCCCTGCCACATGGTTCCTAGGAGACTGGAGGGACTCAGCCTGACCTTTGACCTCAAGGACTCACCTTGTGTGGGACAGAGCAGGTGGACAGTGACATCTGGATGCAGTAAGTGCTAGGACAGCAGGTGTGTACAGCACAGAACTAGAGGCCAGAGGCTTTTCTTTTTTTTAAGCCTTCAGCCACCCAAAGCCAGTACTTTCCTCAGTGTTATTGTAAGAATTAAATGAGATAACATGTATAAAGTATTTTGGCTTTGCTTGGCTCCTAGTGACTGAAAAAAGTTAGATACTATTATTAACAATAATAATACTGTTATCCTTCTTGTAATTATGGTGGGGAAGGGCTCTATAGAAAAGGCATCACTAGAGAGAAGGCAGATCTGAAGGATGACTAAGAATTTAACAGATGGAGACAAGGGCGGAAGAGCATCACAGGTTTCTGTTCATCCTTGATGTATAGTTTTAAATATACCATCATAAATAATAGGTATTTAAAGTGACTAAAAGTTAGCCAACGAATTCTTTCTATATTCTGGTTCAAGATTCAGATTTACAAATGTTGGAGAGGTTGTGGAGAGAATGGAACCCTCATACACTGCTGGTGGGAATGCAAACTGGTGCAGCCACTATGGAAAACAGTATGGAGATTCCTCAAAAAATTAAAAATAGAACTACCATACGATCCAGCCATTCCACTACTGGGTATCTATCCAAAGAGCTTGAAGTCAGCCATTCCAAAAGTCCTATGCACCCCAATGTTCATTGCAGCATTATTTACAATAGCCAAGACATGGAAGCAACCTAAGTGCCCATCAACTGATGAATGGATAAAGAAGATGTGGTATATATACAATGGAATACTACTCAGCTGCAAAACAGAACAAAATCATCCCATTTGCAACAACATGGATGGACCTTGAGGGAATTATATTAAGTGAAATAAGCCAGTTAGAGAAGGATAATCTCTGTATGACTGCACTCATATGAGGAATTTAAAAATGCGGACAAAGAGAACAGATTAGTGGATACCAGGAGAAAGGTGGGGTGGGGGGTGGGCACAAAGGGTGAAATGGTGCACCTGCAACACGAATGACAAACATTAATGTACAACTGAAATCACACAAGATTGTAATCTATCATTAACTCAATAAAAAAAAAAGATTCAGATGTAACTCAAGATTTCATTGATTTCATCATTTGTTTTTTTTAAAGAGGGTGCACAGCAGAATATATATTAAAACAGTCGTTGTCAAAGTGTGGTCAGCAAGATGATAAATTATTTTCATAAAAAAAGAAATACAACTGTCTATTTGCAGATGACATGATCATGTATGAGGAAAGTTAAAGGATCTGAAAAAAAAAGCTATTATTACTAATAAACTAAGCAAGGTCACAGAACACAAAATCACTTGTGAAATACCAAGCAATGAAGAATTAGAAACTGAAATTTTAAAAACTAGTATTTAGAGTCACAAAAATATGAAATATCTAAGGATAACATTAGCAAAATATATGCAAAACCTTCACACTGAAAGACAAAGCACTGCTGAGAGAACGTAGAAGACCTAAATAAATGGAGAGCTCTGTCATGTTTATGGACTGAAGCTGTCGATTCCAAACTGATCTACAGATTAAACACCATCCCAACCAAAATCCTGGCAAGCTTTTACACTGAAAAACTACAAAACACTGCTGAAAGAAATAAAAGAAGACACACATAAATGGAAAGGTACCCTGTGTTCATGGATTGGAAGCGTTAATATTTTTTAAATGTCCATACTACCCAAAATGATCTACAGATTCAGTGGAATCTCTATTAAAATCCCCATGGCATTTTTTTCCAGAAATAGAAAAATCCATATTAAAATTCATATAGAATCTCAAAGGACCTTAAAAAGCCAAAACAATTCTAAGAAAGAACAAAGCCTGAGGCTTCACACTTGCTGATTTCAAAACATATTGCAAAGCTACAGTAACCAAAATAGTGTGGTACTGGCACAAAGACAAACATATACACCAATGGAATGGAAGAGAGAGCCCAGAAATAAACCCTCACAAATGTGGTCAAATGATCTTCAGCAAGGGTGCCAAGACTACACAATGGCACTGTTGGCGGGAATATAAAATGGTGCAGCCACAATGGAAAACAGTATGGAAGTTCCTCAAAAAATTAAAAATAGAATTACCATGTAATCCAGCAATTCCACTTCTGGGTATAAATCCAAAAGAATTGAAAACAGGATCTCAAAGAGATATCTGTACACCCATGTTCACTGCAGCATTATTCACAGTAGCCAAGAGGTGGAAGCAACCCAAGTGTCCATCAACAGAAGAATGGATAAACAAAATGTGGTATATACATACAATGGAATATTATACAGCCTTAAAAAAGAAGGAAATCCTGCCATTTGCAACAACCTGGGTGAACTTTGAGGACATTATGCTGAGTGAAATAAGCCAGTCACAAAAAGACAATTACTGTATGATTCCACTTGTATGAGGTATCTAAAATTGTCAAACTCATGGAAACAAAGTAGACTGTGGTTACCAGGCACTGGAGATAGGAGGAAATGGGGAGTTGTTCAACGGATGTAGAATTTCAGTTTTACAAGATGAACAAGTTCTAGAGAGCTGTTGCACAACAATGTGCATACAGTTAACACTACTGTACACTTAAAAATGGTTAAAATGTAAATTTTACTTTTTTTTTTTTTTTTTTTTACCATATATACACAAAAAAACCCTGGCACACTTTTCTGTAGAAACTGAGAAAGTGATTCTAAAATCTATATGGAAACATGCTAAGGACCAAGAATAGCTAAAACAGTTTTGAAAAAGAACTAAGATGATTTACACTACCTGACTTCAGGACTTACTGTAAAGCTACAGTAATCAAGGCACTGAGGTAACTAGTACAAGGACAAACATAAAGATCAAGAGATCACAGAAAGTCTAGAAATGGACCAGTGATATAGAGTATACAGACTCAGTTGATTTTCAACAAAAGTGCCAAGATAATTCAATGGGAAAAGATTTCTCAATAAATGCTGCTAGAACAATTGGATATCCATTTAGGAAAAGAAGAAATGTTCACTCTTATCTCACATGTGAAATAAATCATAGACCTAGGGGCCTGCCTAGAGGCACAGTGGTTAAGTGCGGATGTTCCACTTTGGCGGCCCTGGGTAATATCTGAAGGGACACTTTACAAAAGAAGATATATGAATGGATAATAAGCACATGAAAAGATGCTCAACGTCACTAGTCATCAGAAAAGGCACATTAAAAGTACAATGAGATACCACTTCACACTCACTAGGGTGGCAAAAATTAAAAGGCTAACAATACCAAGTGTTGGGAAGAATTTGGAGAAACTGGAATTTTCAGTTGGGAACTTAAATGGTACAACCACTCTGAGTAACAGTTTGGCAGTCCCTTTAAAGTTAAACATTCACTTACTATACAACACAGTAATTCTACTCCTAAATATTTAACCAAGAGAAATGAAACATGTCCAGACAAAGACATGTACATGAATGTTATAAAAGCATCATTCATAATAGCCAAAAAGTGGAAAAGACCTAAAAGTTTGCTAACAGGTTAATAGATAAACAAGTTATGGTATGGAACCCTACTCAGCAATCTGAAGGAATGAATTACTGATACAAGATAAATGAACAAGATAAATGAATCCAAAGCATTCTGCTGAGCCAAGAAGCCAGACATAAGAGTATATCCTGAATTATTCCATTTATATCAAATTCTAGAAAAGGCAAATATAATCTACAGTGCCAAAAAGCAGATCAGTGGTTATGTAAGGCCAGGGATGGAGGAGGATTGATTGTAAAGGGCACGAGAGAACTTTCTGGGCTGTGATAATATTATCTTGATTGTGATGGTGGATGCACAGGTATATACACTTTAAAAACCTGACCTAACATCCATGCCCGCCTTCCTCTATTTTATATGTGGGACGCATGCCACAGCATGGATTGATAAGCTGTGCATAGGTCCATGCCCAAGATCCAAACCAGCAAACCCTGGGCTGCAAATGTGGAGCGTGTGAACTTAACTGCTGCTCCACTGGGCCAGTGCCTACAATAACTTTTAATAAATTAACTGCCATTTCTGCTTAACCTAATTCGAGTGCAGTTTCTTTCAACTGCAAACAAGTTTCCTAATACAACACACCAAAGCCAAAAATATACAGCCATTGCTACACTCATAGATAATTTCATAGCTGGAATAAAAACAGCTGACGTTTACTGAGTGCTTATTATGTGCAGGTGCTCTTTTAAGTACCTAACATGCATTAACTCATTTGATCCTTACAAGAATCCCATGAGGTAAACACTAGCATCCCATTTTGTACATGAAGAAAATAAGGCACAGAGAGGTTATATAGCCTCCCACAAGGTAACTCAGCTAATAAGTAATGAAACAGATTCAGACTCAGACAGACTGGTTCATCAGTGCATTTGCTCAACTACTAAGCCATACTGCCTCCCATAAGTATCTTTTGTATTAAATAATGAAAACTAAAAATAAAAGAACTAAACTTGAATTAAATGCTTATGAATAAGAAAATTATAAATGGCTAAAAACATTAAAAAGTGCTCAAACTCAATATTATACAAAGAAATGCAAACTGAGATTACTTTTCATGTTTTAGATTGAGAAAGATTAAAAGATTGCTAATATCCAGTACAGGCAAGAATGTGGGAAATACGGACCCCCTATATTGCTGAAAGGGCAATTTGTCAGTATCTGTCAGTAATTTCACCTTTAAGTAACTTATCCTACAGAAGCATTCACATTAAGATTGCAATAATAAATTTATACAACGTTTACTGCTGTAGTTTATAATGGCAAAAAACCAACAGGGAATGAAATAAATTATAGGATACAGACACAACTGAGTATTAGGCAGTCTCTAAAAATATAAAGTAGGGGGCTAGCCCTGTGGCATAGTGGTTAAGTTCGCATGCTTCGCTTTGGCAGCCAGAGTTTGCGGGTTTGGATCCCGGGCACAGACGTACACACCACTCATCAAGCCATGCTGTGGTGGTGTCCCACATACAAAATAGAGGAAGATTGGCACAAAAGTTAGCCCAGTGACAATCTTCCTCAAGCAAAAAGAGGAAGATTGGCAACAGATTTTAGCTCAGGGCCAATCTTCCTCACCAAAAAAAAAGAGAGAGAATAAAGTAGATAACATGATGCCTTCTTCTCTCCCTGGGAACTAAAGAAAAATTAAAGCAGCATTTACTGATGACTATGACTTAGAAAGCAAATGTCCATAGACAATTTCAGCAAAAAAAAAGGCATGATACAGAACAGTATAAAGTCTATAAACACAGTTTTGTAAAAAATATCTTGATTCTATTGGTATTAAAAATGTGATATTTAAGAATATACAGAGAAAAATATTTAGAATTATAATTAGTTCTTGCCTTTGGGAGCAGACAGATGAGATGACTCACTTTATACACCTTTGTTTTGATTGAAAAATTCTCTGACAATGAAGATATATTATATTACAATTAAAAGAGGAAATTTATAAAAAATACAAACATATGTTATTGGTTCAATAATATCTCAAAGCAAATATAAAATGCCAAATGTGAGAGCTAAGCATTCTTTAAAAGAAAAGATGTTTACAGTTGTATGAATGAAAAATGCTCCTGCCTACAAAGTTCACAGCAAGTAGAGACAATTACATTAAAATGATATTAACAAAAAAAGACTATATGATTGGTTCCACTAGTCATGTTGACATAGCATGCAAGGTCAGTATTTAAGCCCCTCATATAAGTTAATTATCAAAGAAGATGAATAAATATTTTACACCCAAGCATATTTAAATGGCAAATTGCCATGTAGAAAAATTTATTGCCTCCCTGGCAATGTAAGAAATAAAGTTTCAAGCAACTATTAAACTCACAAAAATAGAGTTATAAAATTCAATGATCACAAAACTGTGGAGAAACAGGGACACTTAAATATACTGCTGATAGCACTCTAAACCTTTTTTCTAGGAAACGATCTAATAACAAGTCTAACAAAAACTATCAAAATTGTTCTTAATGTCCATAAACTATTCCCTGATTGGTTCATTCTGCTTTGGGGCACACATGCCATGAAATGCCCCTAAGTAATGTTTAACAACAGAAAGAAAGGAGTGCTAAGATATCAGTGCAATGCTATTTACAACATAAAGATTTGCAAACATACATACACCAAATCCCAGAAGAGTCAAACAAAATGTAGCATAGAGCCACAATGGAATAAAGATATTAAAACTGAAAATTATGTAGACTACGTCAATATTCCGAAATGTACATAATAAAATTTTACACCAAAATCAAAAAAGACAATGTAATATGGAGTCACTGATCACAACTATGTAAAGTATGTATGTGTTTATTCACAAAGATTAGAAATTAATATGGAATGATGCAACTTTATAATCTTTAACTTCTTACTTTCTGTAAGGTTGTTTCAATTTATGATAGCGACAAAATAAACATAAAAGATCTCAACAATCTATCTTAAAAAACAATACTTTAACTTTACATTCTAGTAACTAAATACTTCGCAAGTTTACGTAAAACTTGTAAAACGTATTCCTTTTGTCTCTAATCTTATCCAAACTTAATCCATCCAATTTTATGCATTAAAAAACACACAGTGTGTTGAAATCTAATGAGTTTTTAAAAAGAAAAAGAAACCAGAAACTACTTATGAGAAATAAGACATGTTTTGAAAACTTTCCACATTTAATAAACTTCTGTGAACTGCCTACATTATTTACTCACTTAGCACACAATAAGCCCTGAAACTCAGAAGAGCATCACACATACCTGATGCGATGACAGGCTCCTTCATAAGTTCCCGAGTTATTGGACATATAAATTCATCAGGAACTCCTGAAGAAAGGGTTTTCACCTTTGTCCTCAGCTCTTCAATTTTCCTCAGAACCTTACTACGCAGCCCTAGAGATTCTGAAAAGAAATTATTCTGTTAGGGCTGGAGACCTTCTGGTAACCTTTATGTAAATCTTTAGCAAATAGAGAAAGATTTTATCTACTACAACCATAAATCTTCAGACATACCGTTTTACCACATGGAACTGTTTTCTTCAGAAATTTTTAATGAATCTTTGTAGTATAGAATACTGAGCTTTGGTTAAAGTAAATCAGCGACTAATAGAGAGGTTACTCTAAACAACCTTAGATTCCGACTTTTCCTCAAGAATCTCAGATTGCCAAACACCAACGTACTAACCAAAATCAGAAAAGGCTCATTACCACTGGTTAATTTATTCAGACAACAAACAATTTCCTAAAAATCATTTTTAAAGATGCTCAGTTCAATAATGTAAAAATTCCATCTTATATTTTTAAACTTTATGAAATTGGATACAGGATTTGCTGATTCTTGTATGAAACACAATCACAAAAAAAGCTCATCTATTTGTCCAAGACTGTACACATATTTCATTCATTTATATTGTTACTTTTAACTTTTAAAAATTATCTTAATTTTTAATTTCAGGAAGTTTAGTATAATTAATTTTAGGAAGTTTAGTGTTATTACCTGTTTACACTTTTAGAACTAGCTGACAGTTCTACTTTAGATGGAGGTTTTTGGGGGTGGGGTGAATAGAAGAAAAAAAAAATCACATTTCAGAATGCCTCATAGTTCCCATAAAAAGCCAAATCAGGGGCCGGCCCCGTGGCCAAATGGTTTAGTTCGTGCGCTCTGCTGCGGCGGCCCAGGGTTTCGCTGGTTCAGATCCTGGGCACGGACATGTCATGGCTCATCAGGCCATGCTGAGGCGGCGTCCCACGGGCCACAACTAGAAGGACCCACAACTAAAGTATACAGCTATGTACTGGGGGGATTGGCGGAGAAAAAGAAGAAGAAGAAGAAGAAGAAGAAGAAAGAGCCAAATCAGCTTTCTTTCTGCTGGGAGGTAATTCTCCATAGGGTTGGTAGGCATCTTAGGACACTTTTGTCTCGGCAAAAGGATGTTTGCAAACACCCCTGGAGCTAGAGATAGCACCTCCCTCCCAGAGGGCAGATTTGTTTCCTGACAAGTATAAAGACAATGCCTTCCTCTTGGGCTAGTTTGCTAGCTGTCCTCGTATAAGAAGGGGAGTTTCGTGAGCTTAGGGTTCCTCAGCTATGACCCAAGCACAAATTGCCCCCACAAGACTTAAGGGGAATGGGGAACCAATTTGAACATAAAGCTCAAGCTGCCTGCTGCGTCATGAGGTTAAATCTATTCGGACTCGTTGACCACATCTGCGGAAGTATGGCAAGTCAAGCCGGCAGCTGCCTGCCCCTCAGGGACTGCTTCACTGCTTTCCTATCACCTCTTTCCTATGTAATTCACCAAAACCAAATTGAGGATTTTTAAAAGAATCTTTTAAAAGCACCACAACATGGTTCATAATTAGACAGTAGCCATCTCATTTAAAGGGACAATTACACAACATATAATGAAAAGGACATAGAAGCATTTAATATACTGAAAAATATACATATATTTCCCTGTCAAAAATATTACACATACATGCTAATAATTAGAATGTTTATAATATTTATAGTAGAGAATACAGAAAGCCTACTTCAAAATGCCCAGACTAGAAAAGGTTAAATTGAGTGTGATCCTTGTCCAATTTTGATGTCATTTAAAAATGGATTCAGATTGCTTTGCCCTCAGGGAAGCAGTTACCAAATCATATCCATAGAGCTTAGCCAGAAACAAACATCTCCTTATAACTGGGGATTGGGAGTGAGTGTTATTAAACTTAACTGCTCACAAAGAAAGGACCCTTACCAGCCGAGGGCTAGTAAACCCTCAGGATGGGTAATAGGTAATATCTGGCTATATTTACTATAACCCTGAAGAGGTATCTGGTCCCTATAAAATGACAAGTTAAATAGGCCACTAGCTCCTGTACCCTCTTCCCCAGCCCCTACTCAACTCTGGAAATGCTATATAATTGGGAATTGATAGAGTCTAAACACAAATAACCATCAAAAATACAAAACAGGGGCCGGCCCCATGGCCAAGTGATTACAGTTCTGTGTGATCCCCTTCAGCAGCCTGGGTTCACAGGTTCAGATCCCGGGTGCAGACCTACTCCACTTGTCAGCCATGCTGTGGAGGCATCCCATATACAAAACAGAGGAAGACTGGCAGAGATGTTAGCTCAGGGGTAATCTTCCTCACCAAAAAAATTAAAAAACAAACAAATCTCTGAAAACCCCTAAGGAAACAGAGGTAACCAGATTCCAGAGTGGGAGATGGGAGAGGACAGCTTACGGCACAGATCTACGTACACGAATGGAAGAGAGACCTTTCTACTTTCTTCACTCTCTCCAGCTCTGTCCTGTAAGTACGGTTGCCAAAGCAGCAACGCCAGCATCAGCTGGAGCAGAACAAGACAGCGCTATAGCCTAGACCTGACAAGCACAGCCCAACAGGCTGGATACTGAATCACCTCTCCACTGCCCTCAGAGAACAACAGAACCAAAAGTTTATTTCTTAAGGGGAAAAAAGTACTTTCTATTTTTGAAAAATAAATTTTACAAAAACCACCAAACTTCTGACTAGAATGATTAAGAGAAAAACAGTAAAGATATAAAAACTATAGTAGGAAAGAAAAGGGACACACAACTATAGGTATGGTAGGAACTGTTAAAACAATTTTGAGAAGATGGTAGTAGGAGCAGTATAGTTTTTTAATTTCTCTGAATCCCCACATAAAAACAGAGCAACTAACTAGACAGCAAAATCAAATGCCACCAACATTTCCAACAAAACAAGGTAGCTAGGAATCCTTATGACCCCACAATATAAGTGGGTGAGGACAAACCACCGCCATCCATAAGACCCATGGCTGACATCTGTGGAAGGAAGCAACAGGACATCCGACGGGCCTGAAGAAAGGAGACCCCAAAATGCCCAACAAGTACTCACTGGAAAGTAGGGTGGGCCAGTTTAACACCAGCAGCTGAACTGGAAGGGTTATGCGCACTCCAGTAGCATGTCAGTGCACAAGCCCATAATAATTAGATTTGAAGGGACTGTTTCACTTTAATCATGTATAAAGAAAAAATGGTAGGTGTTCTATTACTTAATGATATGATGCTGGGCAACAAGTGAAAAACTACATAAAGGTGCATTACTAGGAATTGAGACATGAAACTCAAAATCTGAGGATGTTAAAAGAGGCAATGTACAAAGTTTGAAA
The DNA here is from genome assembly GCF_041296235.1 of Equus asinus. Lineage (NCBI taxonomy): Eukaryota > Metazoa > Chordata > Mammalia > Perissodactyla > Equidae > Equus > Equus asinus. The sequence goes on from NC_091793.1 coordinate 99,954,304, forward strand.
AAGTATTTTATATAGTAATTTGGTATTATAATTTTTAGATTATAAAATGACAAAAACGTCTCATGTGCTTTCATGGTTTCTTGGAAAGACAGAGCAAAAGGAAGAGGGAACCCTTTGAAAAAATCTCATTTCCAATTAGGAATATATGATTGATAATTATTTAATATAAGTGCAAGGACTGACATGATATACAATAGTTCCTTGGCATTTGTCATTCCAACTTTCTACTGTTATATCATCTACAGCAATTCCAAACTCTAAGATAGGGAGCAATTTGCAATACTCCTGACACCTAGATATAAACCGAGGCCAACATGCCGATGAAAGTCACATGCCTAGTTAAAGGACTTACTGCTTGCCTCGTATCACACCTCAGTGAGACTTTCTTGCTCCTCACCTTTCATCCTTTCTGCCTTCTGAATGAAATATTAAATACTATAGTAGAGTTCACAAATTCATGGATTCACAAATGTCTTAGGACCTATCTCTCTCAGTGCCAAGGATCTTTTGTACCTTGTACAAGAATCTCCGTCTGGACATTCCTTATGAAAATGTAGTACTGGATATAAGGAGTTATTTCCTACCTAAAACTATAATCTATTCTACCACTGGTTTTCATTAACATGATCCTAGAAAAGGTCTATTATCCTGGGTTAAAGCACTAGATTCCAACAGATATTCCAGTCTACAGAAAGTGCCTTTGTTTGTTCACAAAAGGCTCATTGAGAAAAGTTTTGATAGACTGCGTAATTCCTTAAAAATAATTTTTTTAACTGTCAAACATAATAGACATAACACTTTGGTTTCTAACATTCCAATGTACTTTACTGCATAATATAATCAATTTCGTCCATATGATGAATGTTAAACAAATTCATATTTATTCACATTCACATAGGAACTATTTTAACAGTTGTACCAAAAAAGCAAATGCAAGTAAGATAGCTATGCACTGAAAGAGTAAAATTCATTCATACACTCAACAATTTGCCTCCTAACACATTTTTTTCTAGAACCAATTTCAATTCTCTATTACTCCGATTTATTGTTTTGAGGAAGTCTGCTTTCCTTAAAAGTGAAGACTAAGAGAAATTCACTGTAGCTTAAAATAGCACCTGTAGAAGATTAAAGTTAGCCTCTTGATCCTTTTATAATCTTGCAAAAACTTTAAAATACTTTAGAATGTGAAAAAAATAATGCCCTAGTCTATTTATTTACTAATTTATTCTGTGTTGAATTTGCTAACTTTCCAAATCTTAAACACAAACACAAAGTAGAGTCCCGATTTACTAGAGAACGTGCAACATTTCTGTCTCCACTCATAATAATGCTTTTCCTCATTCAGCTATTAGACCACCACAGGACTTATTTAAACTACATTTCAATCTTGGCTCGGGCCTGCTCGTTTCAAAACCTATTTCACTGAACTTTAAAATGACTGTAATTACTAAACCTGACACCCATCCTTCAAAAACTATTTCAGGCCATTAATTGAATCCTGTAAGAATTTCTTATTCTTTATTTATCTAGCTATCAGAATAGAATTCTATTCCTCTTATTTTTACTATGTTTCTCTTACATATTTTCAAACATCCTTGGTTGAAATCTGAAATTATTATTTTACATTGTCAAGTGCTTCTGTGTGATAAAGTACTGTTAGTATTTATTGTGAGAGAATAATGAGAAAATCAACTAATGAAGATGCCAAATTCACAAGAACTTTAAAAAAAACCCTACATTCTATTACCTACTTTCAGGAGAAAAAAGTAAATTATAATGGAAATTAAGTCATTAGATATACAAAAATAACTTTCACAGCATGGCCTGAATACAAAACTATCTAGCCCTAAGTATTTTCACAAAATCATCATTCTGTTAACTTCTTAAAAGGTCATAAGCTTCCAAGAGATTTAAATAGCTTCACATATTATGTTTAATATATAAGGAAAATATAACACTATACTTTAAAATGGTTTTCTATAACAAATATTTTTTTATTTGAGTCTTCATTAACAATAAATCTCACTACGGATATCCTATTTCCTAAGTTTTCTGGTTAATTAAGATTTTACAAAGCATATTGATAATAGTGTCTGGTTATTATGTTTACTATTATTTATGTTTATTATTTGATTATATTAATGTATGTTTATTAATAACATACATTATTGTTATCTATGTTATTCGAGTGCCATGCTCTAACAAACATAAGAGACTTCAAACTGTTTTTGATAAGGATCTAGTATCCAGAATACATAAACAACTCTTACAACTCAACAACAAAAAGGCAAGTCAATTTAAAAAGGGCAAAGGATCTGAATAAACATTTCTCCAAAGATAGATAAATGGCCAAGAAGCACTTAAAAAGATGCTCCATATCATTAGGTAAACGCAAATCAAAACCACAGTGAAATACCACTTCATATCTACTAGATGTCTGTAATCAAGAAGACAGGTAATAAGTGTTAACAAAGACATAAAGAAATTAGAAAACTCAAACATTGCTGGTGGGAATGTAAAATGGTACAACTGCTTTGAAAAACAGTCTGGCAGTTCCTCAAAATGTTAAATGTAGAGTTATTCTACTCATAACTATATACCCAAGAAAAATGAAAACACATTCACACAAAAACTCACACATATATGTTCATGGCAGCATTATTGATAGTAGGCGAAAAATGGAAACAACACAAATGTCCATCAACTGCTGAATGAATGAATAAATGAATAACAAAATGTAGTATAGCCATACAATGGAATACTATTCAGCCATAAAAAGGAATGCAGTACTTACACATACAAAAACATGGATGAACCTTGAAAGCATTGTTAATAAAAGAACCCAATACAAAAGGCCACATATTGTACAGTTCTACTTATAAAACCCCATAGAGATAGAAAGTGTATTAGTGGTTGCCAGAAGCCAGGGAGAGGAGAGAAGGGGGTTCTTTTAGGGAGATAAAAATGTTCTGAAATAGGATAGTCATGATGGCTGTATGACTCTATGAATAAACTAAAAACCACTGAATTTTACACTTAAAAAATGACTTGTACATTGAAAATTACAAAGCATCATTGAAAGAAATTAATACCTGAATAAACAGAAAAACATCCTGTGCTTATGGACTGGAAGATTCAATACTAAGATGACAATAATCCCCAAACTGATCTACAGATCAATACATTCCCTATCAAAATCAAGTGGCTGTGTTTTGCAAAAACTGATAAATTGATCCTAAAATTCATATGGAAATACAAGGAACCCGGAACAGCAAAACCAATCTTGGGTGGGGATGGGTGATGGAGGGCACATTTTTCAATTTTAAAACTTACTACAAAGCTATAGTAATTAAGACAGTGTGGAACTAGCAGAAAGATAGACAAACATATCAATGAAATATAATTGAGAATCCAGAAATAAACCCTCAAATTTATGATCAACTGGTCCACAAGGGTGCCAAGACAATTCAAAGGAGAAAGAATAGTCTTTTCAACAAATGGTGCCGGGACAACTGGATATCCACATCTGAGAGTATTAAGCTAGACTCTTACCTCACACCATATAAAAATTAAGTCAAAACTGATTACACAGAAAATGTGAGAGGTAAAACTATAAAAGTCATAAAAGAAAACACAGATGTATATCTTTGAGACTTGGGATTAGGCAATGGTTTCTCAGATATGACACCTACAGCACAAGTAACAACAGGGAAAAAAAACAGATAAACTGGACTCCATCAAAATTTAAAACTTTTGTGCATCAAAGGATACTATCAAGAAGGTGTAAAGATAACCCACAGAATGGGAGAAAATATTTACAAATCATCTATCTGATAAAAGTCTAGTATCCAAATTTATATAAACAACAGAAAAAAGACAAATAACCCAATTTTTTAAATGGGCAAAGGATCTGAATCAACATTTCTCCAAACAATATATACAAATGGCCAACAAGCACATGAACAGATGTTCAACATCACTAGTCATCAGAGAAATGCATATCAAAACCACAAGGAGGGGCCACTCCAGTAGCATACTGGTAAAGTTTGGTGTGCTCCATTTCAGAAGCCCAGGTTTGCAGGTTCAGATCTCGAGTGTGGACCTACACCACTCAACAGCTGTGCTGTGGCGGCAACCCACATATGAAGTGGAGGAAGACTGGCACAGATGTTAGCTCAGAGTTAATCTTCGTCAAGCAAAATACGAGGAAGACTGGCAACAGATGTTAGCTTAGGGCTCATCTTCCTTAAGCAAAATAAGAGGAAAATTGGCAATAGACGTTAGTTCAGGGCTAATCTTCCTCAGGGGAAAAAAAAAAACTACCCACAATGAGAAACCACTAGGATGGCTATAATTTAAAAAGCAAACAAGTGTTGAGGATGTGGAGAAATTGGAATTCTCACACACTGCTGGTGAGAACGTAAAACAGCACAGCTGCTTGGGAAAATAGTCTGGCAGTTCCTCAAAGGCTAGCACAGAGTTACCATATGACCCACCAATTCCACTCCTAATTATACACCCAAGAAAACTGGAAATAGATGCCCACACAAAAACTTGTACATGAATGTTCACATCAGCATTATTTATAGCAGCTAAAAAATGGAAACAAGCTAAATTCAGTCAACTGATGAATAGATAAGCAAAAAGTGATAAAATCATACAATGGAATATTATTCAGTTGTAAAAATAAATGAAGTACTAATATGTGATACAACACGGATGAACCTTGAAAACTTGCTAAGTAAAAGAGGCCTGACACAAAAGGCCATATATTGTATGATTCCATTTGTATGAAACATCAAGAATAGGCAAATTCTTAGAGACAGAAAGTAGATCAGTGACTGCCAGGGGCTAGAGAGAAAGGGAATAAGGAGTGGCTGCTAATGCTCATGGGGTTTCTTTTTGAGAAAAATGTTCTGGAATTATATAGTGGTGATTTACCACTCTGTGAATATACTAAAAATCACTGCATTGTACACTTATAAAAGGATGAGTTTTATCATATGTGAATTATATCTCAATTTAAAAAATATATGTTTTGAAAATTACAGTTACATGGTCGCTTTAGTTACCTAAAGAAATGCTATGTAACATTTCCTTTCCATAATCTAATAAAAATATACTGTCCTTCTATGCGAAGATATATACCAGCTTACTTACTAGGTTAGAATATTAAGAGGAAACCATTAATGCAACTAAAACCAATCTCAGAGTACATTATTAAAAATTGTTTTTAAGACTGCCTATGTTGCACTAATCTTACCAATTTTCAAATCATCAGCCAGACTTTCTTTTGTAAGATTCAACAGTTCTCTTCCATCAATGTTATTCATTTTGAAGAGACCAGTAAGGTCTTCTAAACCTTGTGCACAGAGCCATGCTGAGACGTCGTCCTCTGACCAATCTTCAATAAACTGCTTCGGCTGATCTTCTGTGCTCCCTGCTTAAAAAACAAACAACAAAAAAACCCACACAAAAAGGCAAGTGAAATAAACAAAAGAAAAAGTATTTCCTTTATAAACATTCTCACTTTGAATTAAAAAGTAAATGAAATTTTTTAAAATCTGTGTTTTACTACTTTAACATCCTTTTAAGAAATTTCAAAAAATCAAATACTATGCACCATTTAATACTACTTTAAATACTGCTCTTTTGGTGCTTTTTATTTTTCACTCCGGAAGAACAATTTTTCTTTATTATATAAAATTCATGTCAGCAAAAGTATTCTATTTGCTCTATCATCTGCTTATCAGCACCACTATTTGGTTAATTCTGACACTGATAAAAATAAAATGCCTAAATTATGTGGCAACATTGCTTGATGAGGCCAAAAATAAAACCAACAAAATAAAACAATAATTTCTATTTTGTTCCCAGGCTATATTTATCTGAAAAATTAGTACGGAGTATAAATAGCGAGCTTACAAAGCTATGGGAGATGTGATAAATGTGAATGTGCGCCCAAAGCATTTACCAACAGTTTTAACATAGGTCAACTACTTTAAGACTCGCTTTTCTGAAATTACTTTTAAATTACATTAAACTCGGATGTATACTTCATAGTGAGAAAAGCAATGTGAATAATTTGTCAAAAAAATTACTGAATTTCTGATTTTAATGGTGAATGCAGTTGAACGGGGTTAAATATGATGTCCTTACTAACCTTGGCAAAGTGCTTCTGGGTCAAATTGCCAGATGTTCACTGTTTTGTCCATTGAACCAGTAGCAAGTAAAAGGATATTGGGTGCAAAGGCACATGTTGTGACATACCTAGTTAATAAAAACAACAATTAGGTATCCTCAGGCTATTTTTTAAATTATATTAATTTTAATTATATTTAATTTAATTTTAATTATATTAATAGAGAGAAAGTTCAGACCTGGTGTGCTGAGTCAACGTGTAAAGTATATTCTCAGTATTCTGAAAAACAAGAGAAACAGCTTTAGATTTACTCAGGCAAGAGTAAAGTTACAGATAAAAACTCATTTGACATAAATGGCCAAGTGAACTGTAATTATTATTATTAGTCACTAATACATGTTGAAACTTTACCCAATGAATAGAGCATAACATCTATAACTAAGAATATTATCAGATACTTGTTTCACTCTTTCTCAATTATCAGCACTATTATCTACTGACCACCTTCCTAGAAATCTTTAGTATAACAGACTCTCAGCTTTTGCCGATTTATTTGAACTTACTAACAGTAACCTAAATGTCTATTACATGAAATAATTTGTATTTTTCCTACGACATTTGACTTGTAGCCATTGCAGGACCAGCAAATAGAAATTAGGCACTTAGATTTTGAGTACACTTAGCTGGCCATCCAGCATCTATATGTATTTAATTGAGACTCATATACATATTTTATGGAGAAAATTTAATGTTATAGCTGTTTTTGTGAATGTAAAATTTTCTGAAAATTTCATCAGAAATATTAAGGTTCTACTTCACCTAGTTTGAGTATTGTTTCACATTTCCTGCCAGAACTCTCAATGATTTGAACTTCTGTGTGGAGGACTAGTTTAGATTCCTTGCTTGAACCACTACACTTTGATAATTTACATATCCATTTCATTTGCTGGCATAGCTACAGCCTGAACTCAATCATTATAAGGCTCCATTCATGGCGAGCCAGCCTGGTGATGCAGTGATTAAGTTCACATGCTCTGCTTTTGCAGCCTGGGGTTTGCTGGTTTGGATCCTGGGCATGGACCTACAGGCTGCTCATCAAGCCATGCTGTGGCAGTGTCCCACACAGAAGAACGAGAAGGACTTACAACTAGGATATACAACTAGGTACTGGGGCTTTGGGGAGGGAAAAAAAAGGGGGGAGGGGAAGAATGGCAACAGATGTTAGGGTAGAGCCAATCTTCCTCACCAAAAAAAAAAAGTCTCCAGTCAACATGGATTTCTCTTGGAGAATATTTTTGTCAACTACATCTTCACTATACAGTCATATGTCACTTAATGACTGGGATACATTCAGAGAAATGAGTTGTCAGGCGATTTTGTCGTTGAGCAAACATTATAGAGTCTACTTATACACACCTAAATGGTATAGCCTACTACACACCTAGGCTATATGATACTAATCTTTTTTTTTTTTAAAGATTTGTTTTTCCTTTTTCTCCCCAAAGTCCCCCAGTACATAGTTGTATATTCTTCGTTGTGGGTCCTTCTAGTTGTGGCATGTGGGACGCTGCCTCAGCGTGGTTTGATGAGCAGTGCCATGTCCACGCCCAGGATCTGAACACTGGGCCGCCTGCAGCAGAGTGAGTGAACTTAAGCACTCGGCCACAGGGCCAGCCCCTATATGATACTAATCTTATGGGACCACTGTTATATATGCAGTCCATGGTTGACCAAAACATCATTATGCAGCACATGACTATATGTAAAACATCCATTTTTCTTCATATTCATGCAACTCAGCCTTTATTCACATGGATCTACCAAAAACTCCCATTTTCTAAATCCATAATAACCTACTCTTCCTTATACTAGTCCCTAAATCCAGCCAGGACTCTAACCACCACTTTCAGCTATACCCTCCCCAAACCCTGGGGTAAACATTCATTCTTTGCTATTACGGAAAATTGGTGTAAAAGTTTAAGAATAAGGATTTAAAGTAATTTTTTGGATACCGGTGCTCTTTAACTCTGTATTTTCTTTGATCAGATTAAACATCTGTCCATCTTAAAATCACAAAACCAGTATCTCACTTGCACAACTATTTTAGCATTTCTGAAAATGTATGTTATACTCTTGGGCACCCTAAACAGAAAAAATGTATACATTTTTTTCATCTTGCCTAACTAAACTTGAAGTTCAGTAGCCTAATAAATAAACAAAATTTACACAGATCACACACACAAGATTTTTAAATACTTACAGTATCATACACTATCACAGACTTATCCACTGATCTTTAAAAGAAAAAGGAAATTTATGGGTGAACAGTTCCATAAAAACCAAGTACAGCATTTATGTAATTAGTATTTTTAAATCATTCTAACAACTTTTTTAGAAAAGACCGAAATATTGATATACATTTAGATGCAGTATCTTTTTGTTCACATGTATAAACTTTTATTCAAAAAACTACATGCCATATATGAAATATATCAGAAAATTATGAACTTTATTAAACACTAGCATGTGCTATTTATACTATATAGCTACAAACAGAATAAGGATTTGTGATGTATAAATAAGACACAATCCCTATCAAGTCAGTAACTGAAAGGGAAAAATACTACAAGGAAAAGCTATGACTTGCTACTTGGTCTTTGTTTCAGATAGCACTGTTCTCTGTCGTCAATATGGCTGTGCCTTAATCACTAATCTACCGATATATATACACGCATATACACATCTTGATTGTGACTCATTTTTGAAAACTGTAATTCTAAACTTGATAGGGACTCTACATGGTTTCTTTTAATGGTATAAAAATTAAAAACCACCATCTGGGATTATTCTAATGATGAAAAAAATCATCATACCAAAAAAATGTAATACTATAACAAAACACATAATTAAAAACAATGGATAAATATGCCTCTACATGATATATTCCCCCTTTGGAAATAGTCTTTTTTGGATATTTCCCCATTTGGAAATGTTGCAAGGCAAGAAAACATATGAACAATACAAGTGTTACTTACTACCTTCTGTACAACTTGAATAATATTTGCACTTATTACTAAAACGTAGCTGATTACAGTCTGACCACAGGAGTCATACCTACTGGGAGGCTTAAAATTCCTTTAAATAAGACTTAAAATTCCTTGTTTAGTTGGCTATCCAGTGTTGATGACAAATTTTGACTGCAGAATCTTTGTCATAAATTCAAAATAGGAATTATTCTTTAAACATCCAAATATAAAATAAAATACAAGAAAATGGGAGGGCTATAAATGCATTCAGAATGTCAAAAAAGAGTTATAGCATTAAATGTTAAATTCCATCCAAAAAAAATGAGAAATTATATTAGCAGCTAACATTATTTGAGCATGTATATGCTAGACATCATTTATAAACCACTCTTATTTAGTCTTAAATTCCTCAACGTACAAGGTATTATTACTGGAATATCTAAAATTCTTAGGGAAAACACTATTATTACTTCTGAGCATCTTAAAAAAGAAAAGTAAAAGGAAATTCCATCTTCTGAGACTACCACTACTGCAATTAAAACTAACTCATCCTAACGATGTATCACTTAAGAAGCTGGATCATCATTAGTAATCTTCGTGAGCTTTGTGCTGGGAAGACAGAAATTAGGGCAACAAGAAAAAGTCTACATATGGAAATAGCAAGCAATAAGGCCAAAAATGCAGACTAGAACAAAAATACAAAGTACCCTGAGTGCCTGCCCAAGAAATTTAGACAGTCTTGTAGGCAACAGATAGGGAGCCATGAAAGCAATGGAATAGGAAGGCAATGGAACAGGTTCACTTGCTGATGAGGTATAGGAACGAATTTGAGGAGCAAAAGACCAAACAAGAAGAACTCTTAATTAAGAGTCCATTGAATCCAAGCAAGAATGGAGATTATGGACAGAGACCTGCAGACTCTGGAGAGAAAAAGGATTTTCAACACATTTTCCTATAGCCTCCAATTTGACTAATAGGGATTGAAAGGAAGATGCAACAGGATTTGATGACTGATTAGATTTTGAAGGAAGGAAATTAGGATTAGGGAAAAATAACAGTTTTTGATATTTGAGATATGAGTTTCAAAGTCCAGGAGATAAAAGAATCACTGTAAATAGACACAAAATAAAATACTCTGTAACTACTGAAACAATATAAAATCTCAAACTATTCCCTAAATTGAACCTCAACCAACATCACACAAAAAATCCAACTGTTTGCTGCCCCGGTTGTACATTTCCTGCCTGCTTTATATAACTCCTCCTCTAACTTTTCTGTATCCACATTCCAACCCATCTGCCCTGTCACCCTAACCCCACTTTTCCTTACGAAGGAGGCCTTAGTATTCAAGCCTTTTGATAATCTGTTTCTGCAGTTTTGTGGCACTCTAAAACCTCAACTCTACTCACTCAAGAATAGACGAGAAACATGTCAATTATATCTAGACAACTACTAGACAAGAGCAACAACACAGACAGTTGTGTGCTTGATATGGGAGAGAGTATAATCATAGGCTGAAGGGAGATCAGTGACATTATAGTGACATTGTACAGCCATCCATGTCAGAATTCACCCACAGCATATTAATCCAAACTAGCTTTATACAATGGCCAAAAAACTAATCAAATAAAACTATCAACAACTATTTCTTTAGGTCAAGTATGTTCCCAAGGTTTAAAGATTTATTTTACACACAAGCATTTTTATTTTAAACATATCTATGTTTCTTCCCATTCAGAAAGTATTTGCAGTCTCTTACAAAGATGGAGCAAAAACAAGATAAAAATCATGTGAGGTGGGGCCAGCCTGTTGTTGTGGTGGTTAGGTTTGCATGCTCTACTTCGGTAGCCCAGGGTTCGTGGGTTCAGACCCCAGGTGCAGACCTACACACTGCTCATGAAGCCATGTGATGGCATCCCATATACAAAATAGAGGAAAACTGGCACAGATGTTAGCTCAGGGCCAATCTTCCTCACCAAAAAAAAAAAAAAAAAAGTGAAGAAACTGATGAGGAAGAGAACATAAGGATGAGGTGGGGAGAGGAATGAAGGTTAAGATTAGTATACAAAATATATGTCATAAAATCCAGCCTACATTGCTAACGGAGGGCTGCAAATTTGGTTCCGAGCTTCTTCAACAGCAATTCAAAAAAGGAAACAATCTGTTACACAATTTAAGATAGAAACACAAACCCAATGCTTGGAAAAGAGACATCAATTCCTTAGACTGAGACGTGAAAGAACTATTTCCTCCAAGGTCTTTATAGAGAGGATGCTGGGAGCCAAGTCCTCAACAACTCTTCTTGAATGAACATGGTTTCAAACAGCTGTTTTGTAACAACCCTCAGTATAGGCCAACAGCTAAAAGTTAATTTAGAAAAAGCAGAAATCAGACAATGAGAGGGTAAAATGGCATGTTATATGATTGCCCAATGTTCTGGATTACATACAAAATAATATGCATTATTATAATATACATAATATTTAATAAACATGCATTGAGCAATTATTATGCCCCAAATCTAAGTAATAAATGCTTTGCCTGCATTTTCTTATTTAATCTTCATAACAATCTAATGAGGAATGTGTTACTATTTTCCCCATTTTATAATTCAGAAAAGTGAAGCTGAGAGGAGATGGAACTGGAACTTGTTAAGGTCATACAGCTAGTAAGTGGTAGGGCTGAGATTAAAACTCAGTTCTATGTGATTCTAAAACCCACGTTTTTGGCTTTTACACTTCCTAGAACATCATCCCCAGGAACACATTAAAATTAAAATTGATTCATAATGGGCCATGGCATAACTACCCTGGTAGTTATAGCCTAAAGAAGATGGCACGGCTATTCGAACTTCACTAAAGCTTTCAGAAGACATAAAATTTCAAGCAATGCAACATCTGATAACCCTCCGTGATAAACAAATTGCAACACGTACTTTTAAGGCTACTTAAATGAACTGACTTGTTCCATAGGATTGTCAACAATGTTGTAGAAACAGGAAAAAAAAAAAAAAAGATGGTTTGAGTTTTGGAAGGGTGAGCGTAAGTCTTCTTATGCTAGTCATTACTGAGCGAGAGGTTGTTTGTTAAAACCACTCCTAATTTATGACAATGGAACTTGAACGTCCACATGCATGAAACAGAAAAAATATAAACAGGCATCTTGCTGGGAAGGGGGGGACACTTCCCATCCCTCCTGGAGTGAGATTCCTGGCCTCTCTTCGTTCTCTCCTGCTTAGCAGAAAAGGAAGGACAGATGACTGGAAAGTCTGGCGGCAGACGCTAAGCCACGTGGCGCAGTCCCTTCTGGATTTTCCTGTTTCCGATCTGCCCCTGCAGGGCAAGTCTGCGGCAGTCCGTGCTGTCCAAGAGCACGTGAGCAAGTCAGCTGCAGATTTATAGTCTGTTACCCAGACTGTCTATCCTATATTTCTCTCTCATTGGTTTTCAACTCAAGAAAAGAGGGTGTTACTTCTTGAACTCTTAAAACTCTAACAACAATGGGCATTTTTAAACTAGTTTCCAAGGAATCCTAACTACTAGTACTGAGAACTTATGGAAGGAGACAGCCTCTATTTGAATTATAAAGACTGACCCTTCCTGCTTGAATAGAAGCTAATACATACAATGTTCATTTTATCTGGTTGGATCAGGAGAAGTGGAGTGGAACTGAGGACAAATTCTGCTAAGCAGCTAGAAGAAAGTTATTAGAGGAGAGACGTGGAGAAAGATGAAGGGGAAAAGTTCCTACATATTTTGCTCCATGATGTGTGATGTCATCATAACTCTGAAAGCTAATGGAATGTGTGAAGCATACATGAGAATCAATGTATCTTCCGCTAACCCAGATACTGAAGAGATTTTCAAAAATTTAAAATACTGCCCCTCTTCTATTTTTTTATTTTTCCTAAGAAAAAATGTTGTTAATATGCAATGAGTTCATTCTTGTTTTTAAATGAATTAAAAATGTTTTAGCATTTTCTCAGTTTTATTTTCTGTAAATAGTGATATATATAACCATATAAGCAAAAGCTCTTTGGAGTCCTCAATAACTTTTAAGAGTGTCAAAGAATCCTAAGACCAAAAAGTATGAGAACCTCTGACCTAAATCGTGATTCCATTTCTTTACTTCAGCATTAGCACTCATCTGGTATAGCTAGGCAATGTCTATCAGAATGCTTTAAAAGTTTCAGTAGTTCTCTTAAATCCATCACCTCTACCACTTATTTTTACAGCCTCAATTCCCCTTTCTCCTCTTTATATTTACCACACATTTTAATCTAGTCAAGAATTTCCTGCCACCTGGAATGGCCTTTCAGTTGCCCAATCCTCCCCTATCTGCGTCTATAAATTCTGTACCGCCTTTTACATGGTCACCCAAATCTATGCCCTATACAACTTCCTTAGTAGACTTCTCACCTACAATCCCATTCTGCTGTCAATTCATTTTTCCTGTCTAGCCTCTTATTTTCATATATCTTTTATTCTACTCACTTTTTCCCCACTGTCTCCCTCTTTCTCATATGTATCCACTGTACCTTACCAATGACTTTTAGTCACAAATGGAATCTCTCTATCATTGACCAATTAACTTATTTATCGACTCATCAAATATGGTTCAAACATGTCTCTCAATTCTCCTAAAAAACTAAATGTTTATATTTCACCAACTTACATTTCCAACTCATTCACTTGCCTGTATATTTATCTAAATAAACTAAAAATATTCAGAAGACTATCTGAATGCGACCTAGAGCAACACTGTGCACCAAAAAGTATTTAATAATGTAAACCTCCATTTATCCAGAATGAACGAAAAAGGAACATTCCAGTTAATATAATATGTTAGTTAATTAAGATGCACATATATACAAGCAACAAGACATTATAATGCTATAAAATGACCTTAACAAAAAACTATATTGAGTATCCCTTAGCACTTCTTCCATGATTCAGAGGGTAAGCATGTCAGGATCTTTCAGTGTTATTAGGTTATCACCATGAACATCAACTATCAGGACAGAGAATTAAAACATTTTCAAGGGCACAAACATTGTCTTATACTTCCTTTTATATGCCCTATTGCCACCAGCAGAGAGGTGGACACATAAGAGAGCCATAAATATTTGCTGAATTTCATATAAACATTTTGTTGATTAACCTCTCAAGAGTGAAATGCACAATATGTCCCCCAAAACAAGAGAAGGAAATCCAACTTTCTCTGTTTAAACTTTCCACTGATTTCAATTCTAGGTAAAAAAAGAATTACTATAAATGCTTTTTGATGATGAACTATTTTCATCTCTTGAAATAAAAAAGTCATATCTAATACAATGACTACATAGCTAATTATTTTGCTGATTATTTGGGAAGGATTGAAGCATATGGGGAAAAGAACTATCAGGCTTAGTCCAGAACATTTTAAGTGGAAGTCAGGAGCCTAAATATCTCAGCTGGGGCCAAAGGTGCTGTGAAGAGCCATGAATGTGGGTTTGAATGCTATAGCCTGTGATATCAGACAGGAAAGTTTTAGAAAATCCAATGGCAGGAAGGAGAAAACATACCAAAGTATTCAAAAGGAGAATATAAAGGAACTGAATCATGTTACTGTGTCCCAAACCAATTGCTTTACAGAATAAAGCTTTGAAAAATAAAAGCTAAGATTAAAATTTTCGAGAGAACTGGAAATCACAAAAAGTGACATAGTGGACCTGAAAAAAAGCCAAATAGAAATTCTAGAACTGAAAAATAAAATAAAAATTAAGGACTCATCAGTAGACCAGTTTAATAGCACATTAAATAAAGCTGAGGAGACTATCAGTAAAAGGGAAACCATTCAGAACGAAGCAAAGGAAATAGAAGAATGAAAAATAGAAAAGAAACACAAAGTTCACAGTGAGAAGGTATAATTTGCATTTAACTGGAGTCCCAGATTTAGAGAAGAGGAAAAAACCGGACAGAGGCAGCATCTGAAGAGATAATGAATAAGAATTTCCCCTAAACTGATAAACTATCATTCGACATTAGTAAGAAGTTCAGTGAATTCTGAGCAAACTAAATAAAAAGAAACCCAAATCTAAATACACCAAAGTAAACGTGCAGAAAACTACAAAAAGAAAATTTTGTGAGCAGCCAGCAAAAAAAATATGAATTACATTCAAAGAAGCAAGTCAGAATAAAACTGACTTCTCTACAGCAATACATAAAAATAATATGTCCTAAGTTGTGTTTATTCCAACAAAGCAAGGTTGGTTTAGTATTTGAAAAATCAGTATAATTTACCATATTAATAGAATAAAAGAGAAAAATCATATTATGACTTCAAAAGATGCAAGAAAAATCACTTGACAAAATATAACACCTATTCGTGATAAAAAATTCTTAGAAACTAGAAGGAATAGAAGAGCTAATAAAGCTTATCTCTCAAAAATCTACAGTGATCGCAATAATGAAAGCTTTCCCTTTGCAATGAGGAATGATTTCCCTAATCCTGGTAGTGTTACCCAGTTCAGTAAGGCATAGAAGATGTCAAAAGTACAAGGACTAGAACGGAAGAGACAAAGCCATCATTATTAACATATGACATGATTTTGTACATAGAAAATCCAAAATTAGAACCTTTATAGAAAAATCCATTGTCTTTCCACATATATTTCTCTATATTAGCCACATCTTTTATAACAGTAACAAAAAAATTAAGTGCCTCAAAATAAATCTAACAAAAGATGAGGAGGACTTCCACACACCAATTATTGAGAGAAATCAAAAGAAAAATAAATGGTGAAATAGGACACATTCATGGTTTAGCAGACTCCATATCATAAAGATGTCAATTCTCCCCAAATTTATCAGACTCAATATAACCCCAATCAAAATCCAAAGAGGTTTGCATGTGTGGAGGGGGGAATTGGAGGCAACCTGACAAGCTAATTCTAAAATTTATATGGAAGTGTCAAAAGCCAGGAATAGCCAAAATCTAAAGCCTTAGAAAGACAGAATGGTTTCAGAGCCAGGAGAGACAAACAGAAAAACAGAATGGAATAGCAGGCTGAGACACAGACTCACACACACATGGTCAGTGATTTCTGACAAGGCAACATAGCAAAATGGTGGAGAAAAGATGGTCTTTTCAATACACACTGCTGGGACAGCTGCACATCCACATGGAAAGAAATGAAACTAGATTCCTATCACATATCATACACACAAATCAAATTTGACAAAGGAAAAACAATGAAAGTTTTAGAAGATAATATAGGAAAATATCTTAATGACCTCAGAACATAAAGAAATTGACTACACTAAAATTATAAACTATGAAGAGACAAATCCAAAGAGAGGGGAAAAATATTTGCAACACATATAACCAATAAATGGCTCATATACAGAAATAGAGAGGTAAATAGATAGATAGATAGACAGAGAGACAGAGAGACGGACAGACAGATATCAACAACAAATCAATAAGAAAAAGATAATCCAGAAGAAAATGGGCAAGAGACATGAACAGGCACCTGATAAAAGAAGAAATACACATGGCCAATAAATTTCTGAAAAGGTTTTAACCTCACTCTTTCAGGGAAACACAAATTAAAACCACAATAAGATAAAACTTCACATCTATCACAATGGCTAAAATTAAAAAGACCCACAATACCAAGCATAGGCTAGCATTTGAAATAACACTGCTGTAGGGGTGTTTGACCACTTGGAAAACAATTTGGTGTTACCGTCAAAGTTGAAAATACAACTATTGTGTAACCCATCAATTCCATTTCTATGTATTCACCCTACAGAAATGCATGAACATGTGCGCCAGGAGATAGATATATTCACAGAATTATTATTATAATGTTCCCAATCTGGAAATAATCCATATGTTCCTCAACATTAAAATGGATAAAGTATAGTATATGCATGCAATGGAATATTACAATGAAAATCAACAAACCACAGATATACGCGGTAACATGAATGAATGTCACAAATATTATGTTAAGTAAAGGAAGCCAGACACAAAATAATTCATATTGTATGATTTGTTTTAAATCAGTTTAAAAGAAAAAAGCAGTATTATGTATTATCTAAGGTGTTGTCCCCAGAAAGGGGCACTTAAAAGGGGAGGACTTCTGGAGCAGAACCAACTACTGTTCTATTTCTTGACCTGAATAATGGTTACACAGGTTTGCATCAAAGTAATTTATCAAGCTATTCTCTTATGTTTGACGTATTTTTCTATATGTCTATTTTATATCAAAATGGTTTAAGGAGATTAAACTAAATAGCTTACCCCGAGACTAGCATTTGCCCATTATGAGAAAAGGCACAAGCCAGAACAGGAGCACTGTGCCCACTCAGTGTACTTTTATATTTTAATTCAAAACCTGCAAATAACAAGGTGAGAAAAATTAGCAAGGTGACCATGCTTATAATTTATTTTTTAAGTCAAAACTATTTCACTTATTTATTCAATAAACAATCTTTGAGTGCCTAAAGGACACAAAAATGAAAAAATCCTCATGCAACTCAGGTAATGGAAGGCAGTGTGATTAAGTGGTTTCAGAAGTTCAGTAATGGGGAAAGAAAATGGCGTGCTCAGCAAAGGCTAGACCAGGGGCGGGGTTATAATTATCAAATTATTTTTTAAATTTTAAGCTCTTTAAAGTATATAAAAATATAAAATTTTCAACTACACTATAATCTTGGTGTCTAATAAAAAATATATACATATATATCTCAATTGCCCAAATGCCTAAAAAGAATCAAATGGCTATAGTTTTTTAAGTCTGATGAAATATTTTATCATTCCCTAAATAAAAAATAATCAGTGGTAATTTATACATATTTCCAATATATCTTATAATACTCCTACAAAGTACGGTAACACTAAAATCCTTTTTATGCTTTCTATAATTACTGAAAAGAAATATCACATCTATTTTAAAGATAAACCAAGGGAATTCAACATGTTTCACTGACAATCTATAAAAATAATTATTAAGAAGTTCGTCCAGGGAGACAAGGAAATAGTGAAATCTATAATTTTCTCAGACCTAATAAAAACTTTTTTGAAGTGTTAATGGCTTTTAAGATAGCAAGCATTTAACTAAACAAAAAGGTCATTAGAGCAGGTAAATGTTTCAAAAAATATATTTTATTTAATTATTATTAAATATACATTTTATTTCTATCAAAAATAGAAAAATATATTTTTTTATCTTGGAGAAAAGATGTAAGCATTATCAAACAAAGCAAAAATGTTGAGTTGCAAACCAAATGAAGACCTGTAAAATCTGCAATATGACCATAAGAATAGGTTACATTCTCAAGTATGAGATCCACACATCTATCTATTCCTTCCTACAAACAAGCAAGTAAAATAATTAGGTGCAAATGATGATAAATGCTTTATAAAGAGGCTTTAACTGCACATTTATAAACTGTTATATATGTTTTTAAAGAGTCAGTGTAAAAACATTTTCCAATGAATGAAAAGCTTTATCTTTGAACAAGTATTAAAGATATATTGTATTTAGAACATCTACATATATGACCGTATTTATGGTTTATTATAAGAATTTTACTTTGACAGGAGCAGAAGGAAGAAGATAGACCAGAGAAGTAAAGGAACTCTTATCCTCACCAGCATGTCATTGAATACGTTAAAAGAACTACTAAACGTAACCTAACAGGCAATAAATTAACTAAATTTCCACAAAAAGAAATGTATGTATTTCCTGGCAATAGGCCCCTCTCTATGCACTAGGATAATGACAAGATTCTCTCCTTGACCAAACTCTAGCTAGCTCTTCGGAGCCCTCTTCTTGACTAAGCTTTGACCTTGACCTTTGCTTAAACTAACATACTTTCTAAGAGCACAAGGCTGCATCCCTAGGATGACCCTAGCTCCCTTAAAGTGCCTGCCTGAGAAAACTCAAGGCTGCCAAAGAATTTACTGTTTGCTCCAGTCAATACCTGAAGAGAGGGCCCCTGTCCCCCAGTCTCTGTGGGTGGGTAGGAGCCTAACTTCCATTAAGTGTCAGTCAGCAAACTCAGATGAATTTCACATGGACCAACCCCTCCCTTCCTGCTTTTGTAATTTTTCACTTCCCTGACTCAACAGAGCCTCCACTTATACCCCTCTTTATTCTCTCATTCTCCCTTTAAAACGCCCAGTCACCTCAACTGAAGTTGAGTTCAGTTCATGCTGGACTCTTTTCCCTATTGCAATAGTATATTACTGATTAAACTCTGTCCTTACCATTTTAACTAGCGTCCAGCTTTATCTTTGATAATAATTATAAACAATGAAATGTAGCTTGTGATTTAACTGAAGATTACTAGGTAACAAAATATTTTTAGGTATCTGAAGCAAGATGGTCAATGAACCATATAATTTCAGAGTTCCCATTAAATGATAATAAAGGAATTAATAAAGATATAAAATCACATCAACGAAGAGAACAGGAAGGGGGGCATCAGCACATCAGAAACTGAAACCAATTTTGGGAAGGCAGAAAGCAAATTAATCGAGAGGCAGTGTAGAGGAGTAACAGCCCTAAATGCAAAGGGAGGGTGCTATAGCCAAGAAGAAAGCTAGTCTGCCCTAGAAAACCACAAAACACTTAGGACTATCACCGGCAGGGAAAAGCAAAGACACAACGACACAGATAAGGACATGAAAACAGAAAAATTAACTAAAAGTCTGCTTCTGAAACACTCAACGTCTACCTCCAGGCCCTCCCTGACCTCACCCATAGTATGCTGCATGAAAGCCAGATGCTTCTCCCCAGGCAAAATATTTCCAAGGAAAATAATGACTGCCAGGGGAGCTCCATCGCAGCCCCAGGGCAACACAGACACCCACACTTTCTAAGCCCCCAACCCACAACCCACCTTCTTATTCCAAAGGGAAGCCAGCAACAACAAACCACAACATGCAGGGTTTCTAAATATCTTATTGTCTAATTACTCAATGTAAATAGAGTACTAAGGATCACTAGACATTTGAAGACGGTAACCACACGAAAGATCAGGGTAAACAAAAAAAGGGCCCCAGAGCAAACAAAGATGATCAGGAAACAGAAGGGAACACAAAAACAAAACAAAACAAAAAGCCTCTAATTGGTATCCTGAGAGTTTTGAGAAGATCTTGCATTCATAAAATAAAAGGAGGACACTTTGAAAAAGAAACAGAGAAGACGATGAGCTTTTAGAAATTGAAAAGATGATAGATGGGATAAAAAATTCAGAAGAAAATTAAAAGATAAAGGTGAGGAATTTCCCTATAAAGTAGGAAAAAGAGATAAATGTGGGGGGAAAATACATATAAATCATTAAAGAACTATCACAAAGAAATGCTGTACTCCAAAACTGAACAACGTAAGTTTCTTGATTGAAGGGTCACTTGAAGGATTAGTACCATGCATGGGAAAAAGACCCCCACACTCAAAATAACAGTAACTATAGTGAATACATTTAAAATAGGGTGGTATAAATAATATTTACAGAAACTGTGGAAACCACCAAGAGTTGAAAACCAAGTGCAAAGTGGTTACTTTTGGTAAGCAGGAATAAGTGTGGTAGTGGTGGTGACATCATAATTAGCAGTGAGTGGTCAATCTTTAAATCACATCTATGTAATTACTTTGATTAAAAGTTCTTAAAACATATTTTTATGATCATTTTTAGATACTCAGAGTACCTTAGGTAAAAAGATCAATTAAAATAGAAATTCTATCTGGATCACAAATAATTTTAGAGAGCGACTAGTTGAATCCATACCTGAGACATGGGTAAAAGAAACAACCCACATTTTGATCTGGCAATCCTGACCACACGATGCCAATCGGAAAAAGTGTGTTTGTTCTCCATCTATAAATGTAAATTTGTTAAAAATAAATACACAAGAATTGATAAAACATCTAAAGCAAAAATTTTTCAATTTCTCATACTGAGATCTGTTAATTCTATTCATTTAAACCATATTCACAGACAATATTAACTTATACCATACAATGAAAATGTTGGTTAAAGAATTTCTTTTAAACAAGGTACTTCAAAGGATTATAACTTTAGCTCCTGAAATTGCTACAATAAATTTTTTTTTTCTTGAGGAAGATTAGCCCTGAGCTAACATGTGCTGCCAATCCTCCTCTGTTTTGCTGAGGAAGACTGGCCCTGAGTTAACATCTGTGCCCATCTTCTTCTACTTTATATGTGGGACACCTACCACAGCATGGCTTGATAAGTGGTATGTAGGTCAACAACCGGGATCCAAACTGGCAAACCCCGGCCTGCTGAAGTGGAACGTGAGAACTTAACTGCTGCGCCACTGGGCCAGCCCCAACAAAATACCTTTTAGTTTACCTCCCACTAAGGATATAACTCAAGGCTTCAAGGGCCAATATTGAGCCACTAAACCTAGGGCATCCTCCAACCCAATTTTAGAGTCTATGGGGCCAGCATTGATGGGAAATATTAGGAAGAAAAGTCAGTTATGATAATGAGTGTTAAATGCTTAATTATTCCCAATTTTTTAAGGATATCAACATTTCTTAAAAGCTTAGTCTATAGTTCACATGGAATAATAAAAAGATTTTTTTCCATTTGATTTAATCAAGACAAAGGCTGGAATTATATAAATCCAAAATAACATCAATTCGATCCATGTGATTTGGTGGAAAATATTACACAAATTAGGGAAAGTAATCAGTAAATTCGGTGTCACAAAAAACTCACTAGTTTTTATGCTTATTTAGATAATTTCAGTGTATCTTTACATACCTACTAAATAAGTTCCTAAATACTTGTGAGTAATGTAAATATTGACATCATCGACTCAATTTTACAGGAGTTCCACCTAATATCACAGATGTGGTTTGATCAAAAGAGGTTTTTGCACTCATATGCAATACAGCACATTTAAGAAACCTAATATCCATCTTAAGATTGCACTCTGGTTTTGCAAACGTTGGGTATGTGGTATTTAATTTATACACCTGGGTATGTAAAACAAATTTTTTCTATGGACTCTGTCTTTTTGAAAGCACACATACCTTATTTACCATACAATAAATTAACTTCTTTTTCACTGAAAGTTTTTCTAACTCCAAGGGACTTCCATATTTTAATAGCATTTTTTCACTTCATAGCACAGGTTCAACCAAAGGGCATCCTTTCTCAGAGATCTTTTTTTTTTTTTTGAGGAAGATTAGCCCTGAGCTAACATCTGCCACCGATCCTCCTCTTTTTGCTGAGGAAGACTGGCCCCGAGCTAACATCCATGCCGATCTTCCTCTACTTTATATGTGGGACCCCTGCCACAGCATGGCTTGTCAAGTGGTGCCATGTTCGCAGCCGGGATCCAAATCGGTGAACTCCAGGCCGCCAAAGCAGAACATGTGCACTTAACCACTGCGCCACCAGGCTGGCCCCCATTACGTCTTTTTTAAGCCAAACCATTTTACTCAATAAATGGCTAAGGGTAGAATATTTAAGCACTAGATCCAATCAGGAAAATTTTTTCTTTTCATTGCTTCTTGACTAAATAGATCTTTTGAAGTTAATTCTGAAGTTTCTGATTTAAGTAGTGAGAATTCAGCTAAGACAATGTAAAATTATGGAGCTTAAAATGTGCCTTAATATCTAAATATAATATTAAAAACACAGTTTTCTTCAGGAAAAATATTTAAATTGTAACAAAAACCTAATCTAAACTTTATCATTTAAAAACTGGAGAGAATTGATCCTTTATCCTCAGGCACAAACAGGATTATTTTTCCTTACTTGAGCAAAATGTCACAAAGACAGAGGAGTCAATATGTCATACATAGATATTAACAAATACTAAATTAAACAAATTAAAATTACATACTTTGTCTTTTAAGAAAATACAGTAGTTCCCCCAAATTCCTATAATAATCACTTTTAAAGCATGTATCAATCTGTTTCAGGGAATTTACACATAGGTTAATATCTATTTCAACAGAAGCAGCACTAAAGAAACTAAAGAAGGGACACATTAGAATTATACTGAGAAATATACTTTGAAATACACTCCAAAGGCAGGGTAGGGATGTGGGCATTACACTTATTTTAGAATCTCACTGAGAATTCTCTGCTTGGTTTACTGAACCTTTCCAGGCCCCACCACCTGCAGATCCTTTTGAAGACAGGACAAGGATGCCCTTAGTTTTACTCTAATATTAACATAATAATGATATTTTAATTGAAAATCTATTTTCAGATAATTTAGAATTAAAAAAGAAACTAATTTCCCCCATTTATGTAATTCATCAAAGATTCATTGAGTGCCTATAAGATTTGGAGAACGTTCCACAGAAATGGAAGAAACGGTTCTTGTCTGTTACAAGCTGGTCTTTTTAGAATAAAACTGCACAAAAACAATATATTAAAAGAATAAATTATCATAATTAAATTAGGTAGAAAAGTTAACATAAGAATGGGTTCATGAAAAAGAAATCTATTAATTTGCTACATGATGTTAGAAGGTTAAAAAACAAAAACAAAAACTTTCAGCAAATCGCTAGAAGGAATCTTTCTCATCAATCTCCATTTCAAGGCCTAACATGCACCAGGCACTGTGAATAAAACAGGCCCAGGCCCTGTCCTCACAAGCTTACAAACTAACAGGAAAAACACCATTAAACATAATCCATATAAGTAAATATATAATTAAAAATTGTGATACTTCTCTAAGTACTATAAAAGAAAAAGCATGCAAATAAAAGACTATATCAAAATGGTTTAGACTGAGTGCAAGGGGGAAGAGCAGGCGAGGCTCCTCTCAAGCGATTTCTTACCTGAAATCTAAAGGTAAAGGACTTAGGGTGAACCAGGTGAGGGGTCCGCATGTAAAATCCTTGTACAAATCTTAGAAACACTCGAGGAACGAAAGGAGGCCAGTGCGGCAAGAGAATGAACGAGGCCAACCATGATTGGAGATGAGGCAGGGAAACAGAATGTGTAAGGTACTTACAGGCTTTGTGTTTTAGATTTGGTTTAATCTTATTCTTATATTCTCATATTCTCACCTTAATCTTATTCTGATAAGCCATTGACAGGTTTGAAACAGGGGAGTGACAAAACCATCCTGCCTACTGTGTGGACCTGAGTTGTCCTATAAGGTAGTCACTAGCCACACGTGGCTACAAACACTTGAATTGTGGTTAGTACAAACTGAAATGTGACATACACACCAGATTTCAAAGACTTAGTACCAAAATAACGTAAAATATCTTATAATTTCTATTACCAATTACTGAAATATTTTAGATATATTGAGTAAAATGAAATGTTATTAAAATCAATTTCGCCTACTACCAGAAAATTTTAAATTTACATATGTAGCTCACATTATCTTGCTGCAAGACAGCACTGGTCTGGCAACAAGACTGGATGGACAAAAGCAGAACTTCCGTCCTAACACAGAAGACGAAAATACAAAAAGAAAACTTCCCATTTCACTGTATCCATTTAAAACCAAGAGCCTGTATTATGGAGTTTTTGTTTCTTCTTTTTCTAAAAATGAACTGTGTTGGTAAACATCTTATTTTATAAATTTAGCTTTTGGAAGATTAAATTACTAAATGGAAAATGTAGCTTCTGTTTCTAATTTTTTAATTTCACATTTCTATTTGAATATCAATATACTGTACCTGAAAAATCACAGTACAACCAATAGAGTGAAGTCCTCCGAATTACCATATTCAAGGAACCCAGATCCATTCTACCAGGTTGAGTCACCCCCCACATACACTAAAGAATCTGATAATCTGATTTTCCTGTATTTCTTCATGACTTCATTTTGATCAAAAAAGATACAGGAGAAGGATGATTCTTTAAAAGGAATGAATTAAAAGGGTTCCTCCTTTCACTAAGGATGAAATGAAAATGAACAAAAGAACTAAAAGTCATATCCAAACTACAAATACGAATTAGTAATGCTTAAGAGAGTAAAATAACTAACCAGAAATTGGCTGTGAAGAAAAATCACAGCAGGTAATTCCAAGATCATGTGCTTTTTCACTATGCAGACACCTCATTTTATCATCCCACAGTGTCAAATCTCCACACGAGGAGCCAGTGACAAAGAGGGTTCCAGTAGGAGAAAATGCACAGGCCACCAAGGAGCCATCCTTAACACTACCACATCTGAAATAAAAGCAAAACAAGGGGGTTTTCATTTCAGAGCATCTTTTACTTTGTATTACAATCTCTAAGAGCAGCTTGATATAGTAAAAAGAGGATAAATGGTTACCATAGAACTAGAGAGAAAGGGCAGGAGATGTCTCTAGAAGTAAAATACCATTTATAGGCTATAAACTGAGATATGCTTTCTCATACAGAGGATTTAAACATTATCTTAACATGTTCAAGGCTAAACTATAGGGATCCAAAGCCCTTATATCTTCATATTTTTCCACATGGCAAGTCAGTATGAACACACTAAAATCTACAAAACTTACCAAAAGCAATGACACCAACTATAGTCATATATTAAAAAAGAAAAAAGTACTTTCAACTTTTGTGTTAAAATCACCCAGAAGCAAAAGTAAGGCCTTTCATCTTATCTTCAAATATAAATCGTTTATGAAAAGAAAATGCTGTGAACAAGTTAAAGTTATCTTGGGAATATAAGGAAGCATTGTGCTGACAACACTATTTTCTCAATTAGGAAACAAAACAGTGTTCCATCTAGTGCTTAAATCTACAGGAGTGGATCATTTTTCCATCACTAATTACAGACATTAGGGAAGTGATCCTATAGATGCAGAATTTATCACCTGATAAGCGAAAAAGTAGATTCCCTAATGACAGCTGTATTTCATTCATAAAAAGAATATTTCATTCTTCATGCCTTCTCTGTACACTATTAACACCACTTAAAACACATCATTTTCTTCAACCCAAAAACCTAAACGTAAATGAGCAACAGTTGTTGACCAGCTGGCACCTGTGCTCCCAACGATGTTGAGGGGTAGGAAGAAGGGAAGGAAGGTACATTAGACTATTTTAACTGGTAACATTTACAACTCTGCGGGTTTTGATGTACTTAACGTCACTGAACTGTACACTTAAAAATGGTGAAAATGGTAGGTTACATGTATTTCACTACAATATAAATACATAAAACTACATTCTGTTAATGTTGGTAAGTTGAAACCAAACATCACCAGTGTAAATTAACTGTCGTATTTTTATCCGAAAGGAGTTTTTCAGGTGGCTACTACTCACAAAGTTCTTTTTTCTGGGCTTGGTCATTTACGCAGCAAGAATCCTCATCAGGAAACAGGTGAGACTTACCTACTATTACTTTATTACTGAGAACATGAGCCACGAGTGACAAAAAGACCAGAATCACGAATCTTATTCAAAAGACTGTTTTCTTTGCCTCACTCTTACAATAAAAATGCATAAAAGTCTAACAAGATTAACCTTTATTTTACAAAAGAAAGATTTGAAATTTAAAACTCAGAGCCAAGCAAATCTACAAGAATTATATGAAACATCTGCTTGGATGACCTTCAGAAGTTGAAATATTTTTCCTTGTCATGTCTAAAATTACCTGCTTCTTAAAGTCATCAAAACATTCTGCTTTCTGCTATTTTTTTGGTAGATCTGTTAATAGGATTAAAAATGGGAAGGATTGAAATATTCATACCTATATAACTTGTATGACTGTGCATTCCACATAACAACCGTTCCATCAGCTGCCCCTGACACCAAGCAAGTGGAGTCGGGGGAAAACTGGCAAACCCTCACAGGGCTACCGCTGGGCTGTTCCATCACCGCCAAAGTCTGCCCATTTTCAGTATTCCACAGGACAGTGGTACCATCTGTTGAACATGAAGCTAAAATATGTCCTGAAGGGGAGAAACAGCAGCAGTGGACAGCATAGGTGTGAAACTTCAAGGGGGAGTGTGGCAATTCACTAAAGTCACTCAGAGAGTACAGGCGAATTGTTTTGTCCAAGGAGCAAGTAGCCAAGAGGGCAGAGGAGAAAGCACAGCAGTTGACATCATCATCATGATCGGCTAACGTGTGAATTAGTTTCACCATGTTCTTTATTTGAAGTAAAATATCCTGCAATGTTTACATAGATAAAGGTTACTTCATTCTAGGAATCAAAGAAATGCAACTCAAATCCTTATAAAAGGGCCAAAATCAAAGAATTTGCTCAATGAAAGCTCCTACATTCAATCTATTACACCTGGGATAAGGATAATTTGGAGAGAAATAAAACAATTATAAGACTTTAACCTCTGATGATGATCCCAGTCACCACTGCCATACCAACAAAGTTCCTTAACTCCTGGAAAAAAAACCTGTCAAATAACTTCAAACTAATTTGACATTGAACATCCAAAACTCTGGGTATTTATTTCACCTTTGAAGCCTTTCCCTTAACTACTTTTCAACACTGCTTCATTCCAGATCTGCTAATCTCAACTCAAAAGATTTTTCACTGTTTTAACAAACTGACTAGGCCGCTCCTTCCATAGGATGGAGCCAAGGCTATTGCTCTGCCTTTAAGATGCAGAACTGAATGGTTCACTCATAAAAACGAACAAACGGTTTCACCCAAAATTTAAGTGGCAGCGTTGAAAGCTATCCTGTCATGTTCTTTCATCTAGTTTGATCAAGAACAAAAAGAATAAAAAGATTTGAGGTGAAGAACCAATAAATCAAGGAAACCAAAGAGAAAGAGCGGCCAAAAATGGACTTAGCCAGACTGCACTTAAGAACAAATTTAGGATAAAATGCAAACTCCTCACCACGCCTTACAAAACCCTCTGTGATGAGGCTATTGCCTGCCCACTTCTCAGACCTCAACTCCTGCCACTTTCTCTCCCTTTCACTGCTTTCCAGCCTCCCTGGTCAAACGGATTCTGGTCTTCCATCTTCATAAAGCAGTTTTCTTACACTGACATGCTCTTCCCTCTGCTCCTGGAATCCTAGTCCTCATTCATGTTTCAATGTCCCTCCTCAGAGAAGGTTCCCCAATCTAAAGAAGCTACTCTCTAGGCTAGCACATCACACTATTTCAGTCCTCAGCGTAGCAATTACCACCATCTGGTGTATTTGTTGCTTGTCTCCCCTTCCTAGAATGTAAGCACCAAAGGAGTTGAGATCTTGTCCATCTTTCTCATTTCTGTATCCATAATATGTAAAAAACAGTCAGGCACCTAATGTGCACAAATATTTGTTGAACAGATATTTATTTTTTCCTAAATCCAATTGTGTTCTGGCCTTTAAAGATTATATATGAGCATAATATGAAATGATCAGAAAATTAAAAATAAAGCTACTAATACTAAAAATAATCTGACAGTGGAAAACTGGTATAGAATGAGGTGATAATCAAGCCCTGAAAGGACAGGTATAACCTTGGATGGTAAAATTCGCAATCCTTTGTTCTAACTGACAGAAATAATCACAAAGAGATGGAGCCTACCTTTTCCACTATGTATCTTATTCCAAAAGTTCAACCTCTTTTTTTCAAACAGAAACCCCAATAACGTCTAGAAAACAAACAGAAAAAAACACGAAAAATCCAGATCGACTATGGCCTGTTATCATTGCACCGAAAACAAGATCAGACGATGCTTTCCGGAGATCTCTCAAATCCCAACTGTGCGAGTGCACGCAGGTAATTTTCCAAACAAACTTTGGCTGCCACACCCCTGTGGCTCTCTGCTCCCTCTGCAGTGACAAGCCCCACATCGAAGGGCAGAGACGGCGTCGGCGGAACAGTTTGTGTTGAAAAGCGCTCTCCAGCCTCCCCTACCTGCCTCGGGGCGTGGTCCACTCAGGCCTCAGCTGTCACACCAAACGCTCAGTCTCCGGGCAAACCGGGTCCACTCGCCAGCGTCTACACACGCAAATCCGTCTAACCCAGAGCAAACGCAAACCGTGCCAAGAGCCCCCCTCCCCCCCACCCACATCAAGCCCGCGACTCGGCCCGCGCTCGCAGGGCCCGGGGATTCTCCCAGTTCTGAAAGACGGCTGGCCCTCCGCGGACTGGGCGACCAGAGGCAGGAGGGCGGCCTCGGGAGACCAGGCGGGCGCGGACCGTCCGGGGTGCGAGCACCCGCGCTCGGGAGGCGCCCAGCTGGGCTTCCACGCCACCCGCGTAGGCCCGCCCGGCTCCCCGGGGTCCTCGCTCCCGTCAAGGCCCTGGCCGGTCCCTTTCGCGCGCTTACAACGATTCCGAGAAACACAGCGTTCAGACGCCCCGAGCGAGCAGGCTCCGCGGGCCGAGCCCCGTCGCGCTCCCCTACCTGCGGCCACCACCGCTAAACTGGCCCGGGGCGCCGCCCCTTCACCCAGCAGACCCCCCGCAGCGGGAGCCGCCCTCGGGGCTCGCAAGCAGCGCAGCGCAAGGGACGCACAGGTGCGGCGGGCGGGGCTGGCACCCGTGGAAACGCCAAAGCGAAAGAAACAGGCTCCGCCCTCTCGGGGGGCCAGCCCGCGCTGCGGCGCATGCGCATCCTGCCGCCCGCTCATGGGAAGGATTAGGCTCTAGATGAGTTCAGGCTTAAGGAGAACCTTTAGTTGCAGTTTTCCCCCAGTTGAGGAAGCTGATCAAGATGAGATAAGATTTAATAAGAATCTTTAGTTGCAACTTTTCCCAACTGAGCAAGCCGAGGTTCCAAGGTCTAGCGAGAGCCTGACATGTGGTTTTAAAAGGGGCATTGTATCAACTCTGGTTATTCCAGCTCAAAGGTCTTCAATCTCCTTCCTCTCTGGTCTTTCTCTACTCTCCTCTGTCTCTTCTCTGACTTCTCTGATTGGTGTTTTTTGTTTAGGCTAGCTCTGCCCTCAGCGGTCCATGACTTGGGATCTTCTGCCTTAGCGTTTGTGCTCAGGTTTCCGAAATCTCTGTTTCCAGGGCCAGGGCAGGCTGCTTGCCTCTGGGCCTTAGTCCTGCGGTTCCAGCTGTCCACTGGACAGGCCCGGGTGGATACCCTGGTGTCGCCTGAATCCGATGTGCATTTCTACTAGCCTTTCCAAGTGTATCTCCTAGGCTCACAGACCGTGGTTTCCATGTGTAACTGACGACAAAGTGATCTTGCCAATCCATTTTGAGATTAAAAAGTCCAGAAAAAAGTTCCTAACCATGCTAATACTTAACTAAGTGCATGACACAGTATAGGACTATGTTCAGCAAAAATCACAGATAGCTAGCTTTTACTTTTAATGCATGCGACTTTAGAGTTTTCTTTAACGAGGAAACAAAATTATCAACGTGAGGAAACTAAAGCCATATATTTGAAGAGTAATCTAAAATGCTCAGATTTAGAGATGAAATTGAGATTACTGGAAATGATTTGTAATGAAAAAGAGAAACGGGAAAGGGGAGATCAAAATTCATGATTTGAGATACTGCTGGGATTTTTAAGTTGATTAACGAGTGCATCATGATTAAGACTTTGAACACCTGACTGTGTGCCAAAGTACTGCCAGAACAGTATTTTTCTAAAAACAACTTTTTGATTGTATAAATCATAGAGCTCTCTGTAGGAAATATAGAAAATATAAATAAGAAAAATAGCCAATAATCACACCACTCAAAGATAACTCACTCAGAGATAACATTTCCTTTCACTTTCATTCATATAAATATCAATGATTTTACAAAAAGTCCTGCAAACTGCCTTTTAAATCTTAAACTTGTATCCTGAGCATTTTCCATGTCTAAAATTTCTTCAGTAGCTTAATTACCTTTTCTTTCTAATGGTCCACATTTCCAGAAACATACCATAGTTTATTTAACATTTTCCCTGTCGTTGGATGGTTGTTTCAATATTTTTGTGCTTATTATAAATAATACTGGATTAAATGGCTTTGTACATGAATCTTTACCCACATTTAGGAACATTTGCTAAGGAAATTGTTAAATAGAAATGGAATTACTGGGCATATGAGTGTAAAGATTCTTAATCCATCTTGCCATATTGCATTTCAGAGAAGTTGTGTTGTTTATACTCTCAGCAACATATGGTTGTGCCTGTCTCTCCACATTCTTGACAGACTTGAGTAATTTTTTTTATTCTCACTAATTTGATGACTAAAAGTAGTTATAATATTCTTTAAGTAAAAGAAATTCCTGCCTACACATGCTGGTAGTTTAGCACGGTAACCTCGAGGCCGGTATGGTCAGCTTTGCCTGTCCTGGAGGGAAAGGCAATTTCAGAGAGGGAAGCCCTATTGTAGTAGGTCTGCAGTCTCCCAGCTGGCAATTTGGGAGATGTTAATTAAAATATTTTGCCAATATGCTAGAGAAACATTGTAAGAATTTGTAGAGATCTTTGAGCACATGAGTGAACTGGTTATCTTATCTCACGGGACAGACAGAATGTCAAAATAGCTGAACTTTGACTTGGAATATTGAAGATTTGAATATTTTATGCATTCTTTGCTTCAATTATGTAACTGTGGTCAATAATCCTGTTTTATCATTAATTTCTAATTGTGCTCCTAGTAATATTACTACTTGAGGATTATAGAAAGCAATTTTAAATGATATATTTAAAGGAAAACTAAGTTTTCAATTAAATAGTGAGCAACAACGCAATCTCAAAATGCAATCAAATGGGAACAGAATAGGTGTGAATCAACTAGTGAGCCACTGATTACTGAAATGTATGGTCGAGAGTAACCAAGAGCTCAAAGGAGAGAGAGAGAGATGATAGGCACTGGAGTAATTAGAACAGATGGGTAGGAGTGGGTCTTAAATAGGCTTGCAGCATGGGCCAGCTGAGGGATGAGCTTGGGAAACACCCAGTTTCACAGTAAATACCAACATATTTGGGTTGTTCAGCTCTGCAGGCAAACCCAAGGCCAGAATTTTCAAAACAGTTGGGCAGGACAGAGTACAAGATATAAAAACTCCCTTAAGGTGTTCAGTTTGCAAAAATATGTCATGCTTGGGGCCGGCCCTGAGGCCTAGTGGTTAAGTTTGGCATGCTCTGCTTCAGTGGCCTGGGTTTGGTTTCTGGGCGTGGACCTACACCACTTGTCAACGGCCATGCTGTGTCAGCAACCCACATACAAAATAGAGGAAGATTGGCACAGATGTTGGCTCAGGGTTAATCTTCCTCCAGCAAAAATAGGAAGATTGGCAACAGACGTTAGCTCAGGGTGAATCTTCCTCAGCAAAAAAAAAGAAAAAGAAAAAGTATCCAGCTCAAAACATATGATATGTGCATTTGTGTTTGTGTCTATCATACTTCAAAAAAGTTTTTTGAGATATCCATGAGAATGGCCCAGGGGTTCTCATACTGATGCATTCACTCTCCACACCTGGTATCATCCACAGTGCCACCTCCCATTAGAGACCTCTGGGGATCTGGGACACTGTAACTGTCTGGGAGCTTGCTGTTATATTCTGCATTATGGCACATTCTCTGAGTTCCCCGTATTCTTTGCCATTAAATAAACTTTACAATCTTTAACTAGCCATCTTTCCGTTAAACCACTCACAGTCCTGGGGTGCCAACCAAGTAATGAGAGTTGAGCAGAATTCTTTGAGTTGGTTCTCCGTATAGATAAAGGGAGGACCCAGGAGCCACCAAACAAAGAGGATGAGGAAGGTGCATGCTGGGCATGGTGAGAACTGCCTGATGGTACGTGTGGCTGGAAATAAAAATACCAGAGAGAAATGTGATGACACGCATGACCCTTGGAATTTGCTATATAGTAAAGAAATCTTGTATTTCCTACTATGCCCTTTTCTTCCTCTTTGGTACCAGAAGTATTTTTCTTGTTTATGGATTTTTAAATTTCTACTTCCCATAGTTTTAATATTTTTTTCTTTTATTTCTTCTGTCTCATTTGCTTGAATTCTTTATTTGACAGTATCTTTTTGCTAATGCTCTTCAAGAGAATTCAAGATGTTAAAAATGCATTCTTGGGGGAAGAAAGTCCTCATTTTTTATCTCAGATTCATGGTTTTTGATTACATAAGAAGAAAATATAACAGACATTGCCTAATCAAATTCACCTAGCAATAGTCCAACTTGCAGAATTAGCAAATCAGGTTTGCCATTCATTGCCATTGTAGTCTGGAATGCAATGTTTTGATGATACCAGTCTTTCCCATACTAGAATATCCTGTCAATTATTGACCAAATAGAGTTAGGTCTCTATTTTAACCTCACTGTTTCGTGTTAATATTTCTCCAGTTTTTCACTAGTGACTTTCAAACTAGTTGACTGATTTTTCCCTAAAAGAAATCAAGATACTTCTTTAGTTTTACTTTCTGTTTGTAACTTACAGAGGGAAGGGCGCTTGTCATATTTAAAAGAATATAATAAAATGTCATACCTAACGTGGCAAGTTACGTTTTTCAAAAATGACTACAACAATATTTCCCATCCCGCATGCTCTTCCAGAACTTTGCCACTTACCTATCAAGAGGCAAGGTTATGTCCCTTCTGTTTGATTTGGGTGGGTCATGGTGACTGCCTCAAGTAACAGAGTATATAACTTCCAAGACAGGTCATAAAAGCAATACAGCTCTCAGATCACTCTCCCTTCGCACCCAGCCACCATGATGTGAAGAATCCCAGGTGACATATAGAGGCCCACATGGAGAGGAACTAAGGCTCCTGTCCTCAGGCCAGGCTAAGCCCCAGCCAGCAGCCAGTGCCTGTGAGTAACCCTCTTGAGAGAGAATCCTCCAACTCTCCGTTGAGCCACCAAAGCTGATGCCCTGTGAAGCAGAGTTGAGCCTTTTCACCAAACCTTGTCCAAACTGCAGATTGTTGTTTTAAGCCACTAAGTCTTGGGGTGCTTGGTTATGCAGCTATTGACAACTGGAACCCTCAGGCAACTGCTAGAGAGATGTAAGCACAGTAACTGAAGGCTGACTTCATAGTTTTTAGAATTCCCTTATCACCTCTGTAAATTAACAACAGAAATATGCCAGCACAATATCTTTGCTTAAAATGGGGTAAACTCAAACTCACTATTGCTATTTATCTAAAATTTGAAAACTGCTACTCCTTTTGGGGAGGGGCCGTTATATCTGCAGTTTGACCATTTTGTTTTCAGGATAACACCACTCTGACTGTGGGGGAACTTCTTCTTCAGTTTCTCCTCCTGAATCCCTTATGCTTTTAATGGTACTACGATAAACATGCAGTCATCCAAACCAGAAACATTGGGAAAATTTTTGTGATTGTTTGTTTGTTTTAATAAATTTGAGTTTGGGTTTCTCATCTGTAAAATGAGAATAAAAATACCTTGAAGAGTTGTTATGATAATTAAATGAGAAGATTCAATGCTTTCCAAGAGTGTTTCAAATAACTTTTGTGGATATTAATACATATTTCATTGTTTTTAAAAATTATTTTTGTAGTCAAATAAGTTTGGGTGAGTTAAAGTTAAACAGATTTCTTTGCTAAAGAACGTCTTAGGCTTTATTCTGCTAATGCCTGTAATAATTCTCTTAGAGGGGGAACATTGTATGCAGTGTTTCCCAAACTTGATTTAACCTTGAAATCTATTTTTCATGAACATCTCAAAGGAATAGAGTTCCATGGGACACACTTTTGGGAAACATTTTGTGAAAGTAGGAAGTCAATAAATGGTAACTGACTATATTCTAAACTCTTTAGCTCGGTATAAAACCCTTGTAGTGGACACCTGCCATTTTCTGCTGCCGAGCCTTCTTTCCTCTTCTTCAGGTAATAGCATCCAGTTCTTCCTTCGGGGTGCTATGCCTCTCCCTTTCCATGTGGTCCTAGCAGAAGTATCAGAAATGCCTTCCTAACACCCCGTCCCCACTACACACATCCCAGGGTTAAGCATATAGTCAATCAATCTCTTCTGGGAATTTGAGTCTTTAAGTGGAGTTACACAGAGATGTAAGTGGTTGGTGTTGAGTCATTCCTAATGCAGGGCCTTAGAGAGACTCTGCTCCAGTTCCCGCTACTGAGACCCAGAGACTTGCCCTACTTCCTGTCTTTCCTTAAGCCTGCTTCTCAGCTTTAGTTGAATCTTGTGAGCTACAGCACATCCTTCCCATGGACTTTTTTTGCTTACATCAGCCAGAACTGCTTCAAACCTGAGGTACCTCTCTGTGTTTTATCCCCTGGATACCTGTTCAGCTTCATCTACTGCCTCTTTCTGTTCTTATGCTTTGTTCTAGCTATACCAAATTCTTGAAGTCTCTTGAACTCATCGTGAACACGAGTGCCTTTATCTGGAGTGACTTTTCTATCTTTTTTGACTATTACAATTGGAATCATTTTTTTGTTTTTTGTTTTTTTTTTTTTTTAAAGATTTTTTATTTTTTCCTTTTTCTCCCCAAAGCCCCCCGGTACATAGTTGTGTATTCTTCGTTGTGGGTTCTTCTAGTTGTGGCATGTGGGACGCTGCCTCAGCGTGGTCTGATGAGCAGTGCCATGTCCGTGCCCAGGATTTGAACCAACGAAACACTGGGCCGCCTGCAGCGGAGCGCGCGAACTTAACCACTCGGCCACGGGGCCAGCCCCACAATTGGAATCATTTTTCAAGACTGAGACCAGTGATCATCTCTTTTGTGAAAGAGTCTTCCCTGACTCCATAATATGGTATCACTTCCTTCTTTGTATCTCTAACATATACAACCCTCGACACTGCAATGATTTTGACTACCTCTCTATTAGTCTCCCTGCCTCACCCAGCAACCTATGAGTTCATTGAGAGAAGGGACCATGACTGAATTTTTTATGCCTGGTATAATACCTATTCAATGAAGGAAGGAACAAATGGTCATCCCTAACAATTGTGAGGTAATGTGAAGAGCATTAGAACAGGAGTTAGGAGACCAGAGTTCTTGTTTGATTTCAACTTTTATTTGTAAGACATTTAAAATCTCTGGGTTCCAGTTTCCTCCTCATTGTATGATCTTCGAAGGCTTTTTAAAAATAAATTCTGAATACCTCATCCTTAGTCACATTCTCACATGTGTTGGGCTCTGTTATTAATTTTTTTTTTTTTAGGAAGATTAGCCCTGAGCTAACTGCTGCCAATCCTCCTCTTTTTGCTGAAGAAGACTGGCCCTGAGCTAACATCCATGCCCATCTTCCTCTACTTTATATGTGGCCTACCCCAGCATGGCTTGTCATGTGGTGCCGTGTCTGCACCAAGGATCCGAACCGGCGAACCCTGGGCCACCAAAGCAGAATGGGCAAACTTAACTGCTGTGCCACTGG
This sequence comes from Equus asinus, assembly GCF_041296235.1. NCBI lineage: Eukaryota > Metazoa > Chordata > Mammalia > Perissodactyla > Equidae > Equus > Equus asinus. The sequence goes on from NC_091793.1 coordinate 99,990,701, forward strand.
GTTGGCCCCTTTGTTATTAATTTTTTATTGACTACCCAGACTTCTTATTGATAAATCCTCATAGCATCAAAGTTCATATTGATTCCTTCATACTCCATGGATTTATTCTAATAGTTTTCCCAAGTAGATTAAATTATTAATCAGACTACACTGAAAAATGAGAGCTCTACTGCTAATAAGTGTAATATATATGAAACCATTACTGTTTTAAGGCAAGATATTTGAAATGATGCGATGGCAGATTTACATGATGGAACAGATGTCATGATGTCACAGAAGACTTTTATCAATTAGAAGACAACTTAACCAGTATAGCAACTAATACCCTCAAAGTATTTAAAAAGGAAGCTTAAGGGGCTGGCCTGGTGGCACAGCAGTTAAGTTCGCATGTTCTGCGTTGGCAGCCTGGGGCTTGCTGGCTCAGATCCCAGGTGCAGACCTACACACTGCTTGTCAAGCCATGCTGTGCTGAGTGTCCCATATATAAAGTAGAAGAAGATGGGCAAGGATGTTAGCTCAGGGCCAGTCTTCCTCAGCAAAAAAGAAGAGGATTGGCAGCAGATGTTAGCTCAGGGCTAATCTTCCTCAAAAACAAATGAAGCTTAATAGTAAATATTTAACATAAGTATTCAATATATAATCAATCAATTTATGTATATGATGGCTTTTATAATTACTTATATTTTTAGTATACTAAAAAAGTACTTTTTAGGATACATTAATAGCAATTTGTACCAGGTACCCATATATGAATAGATGAATTTTAAAAGTCTTGAAAGATACCAGTCAAATTTAAAAGTTGATGTGATAAATGCCTAGAACTATACAGAATCCCTTATTAAGTTGCCTCTGACAGTGGGAATGTTAAAGTTGATGTGCTCCAGCTACATTCATTATAGTTTGAAGAAGCCAATAAATAGCACCTGTTTTCCCTACTGGAATTCCATGCCAATTTAGAGAGGTGTAAGAGACAAGAATGGAAATCAAAATATTCCCTTCAATACTGAAAAAGTCTAGGCTGGGAGTGACGACAGCATCATGGTGGAGCGAGCTCTTCCCTTAGTCTCTCCTTGCTGAGATACAATGAAAAGGACATTAACAAACCATCAGAGGACAGTGACACAACACCATAAATGTCTGAGACGTCTACACTGCCCTATGTCTGAAGATGGGGTTCCTGGACTCCCTTCCCCCCACCCCAGGAGGCAGTGGAAGGAGGTAAGTGGATTTCCTCTCTCTCCTAGGTGGTAGCAATCTAGGGTGTGACTCTGAGAGGAGAAGGGGGAAAAGGCAACTGTCAACAGGAATGCTTATGCTCTTGAAGTTGCCTTTCAGCCTGTGGGAAAGCTCCACACCGAGGTGACTAAGCAATCACTGGGCATCCACACCAAGCCAAGCAGCCTAGGCAGGCAGACAGTGAGTGCAGAGCAGTGGTACACTGAATCACACGTGCAAAAGAAAGCACCCCTCCATGCCTCCCACCTCGTGCACCAGCTCTGCTGGTCAGCTAGAGCAGCAGATACCCACCAGAGCACCTATGCCTATGTGCATATAGCAGCAGCAGCCAGCAGGCAAATGCAGATGGGCCCAGTCAGCAGAGCTTCCAACAGACATGCACATCTGCCAGGGGTTGCATCAGGCTCAGAAAACAAAGCTCCTGCCACCCCAGTGGTGGCAGGTGGAATCTGCAACCAGATACTACCTCTGTGCAACAGCACAAGTCCACCCCATCAAATAGCATGAAGTACATTAACACTCCATGGCAAGCCAGTTGGTAGAGTGGTAAGTTCTCACACTCCACTTTGGTGGCCTGGGGTTTGCAGGTTCGGATCTTGGGCATGGACCTACACACTGCTCATCAAGCCATGCTGTGGTGGCATCCCGTATACAAAAAATGGAGGAGGATTGGCACAGATGTTAGCTCAGGGACAATCTTCCTCAAGCAAAACAAGGAAGATTGACAACAGATGTTGTCGGGGCCAATCTTCCTCACCAAATGAAAAAAAGAAGAAGCATATCAACAGTCCAGACAAGAATGAAAATGACAAGTACCCAGAAATCAATAATGAAGTCACAGAAATTTACAATCTAAATGACAGAAAATTCAAAATAGTTATCATAAAGAAACTCAATGAATTATAAGAAAACTGAGAGAGACAGTTCAACATTCTCAGGAATAAAATTAATGAACAGAGGGAATTCTCCACAAAAGAGAGTGAAACTAGAAAGAAAAATCACAGATGTTGGAGATGAAAAATACAATGAATGAGGTAAAATTTGGAGTCCTTGAAAAACAGAGCTGATATTATGGAGGAAAGAATTAGTAATTTAGAGGTTGGGAATATAGAAATGCAGCAGATGGAGGAGAGAGAACTAAGACTAAAAAGAAATGAAAAATTTCTCTGAGAAATATATGACTCAATTAGCAAACACAACATAAGGATTATAAGTATTCAAGAGGGAGAAGAGTGGGAGGAAGGAGCAGAGAGGTTGTTCAAAGAAATAATAGCAGACTGGGGCTGGCCCCGTGGCCGAGTGGTTAAGTATGTGTGCTCTGCTTCAGTGGTCCAGGGTTTTGCTGGTTGAATCCTGGGTGCAGACATGGCACCACTCATTAAGCCATGCTGAGGCAGCATCCAACATGCCACAACTAGAAGGATCCACAACTAAAAATACACAACTATGTACCAGGGGGCTTTGGAGAGGAAAAAGGAAAAAAATTAAATCTTTAGAAATAATAGCAGAGAATTTATCAAACCTGGGAAAGGAGCTGGAATGGCATGTAAATGAAGCTAATAGAACTCCTAATTACATCAATATAAAAGACCTTCTCCAAGGCATATATTAGTAAAACTAGCAAAAGTCAATGGCAAATAAAAAATATTAAGGGCAGCAAGGCAGAAGAAAATAACCTACAAAGGAACCCCATCAGGTGTTCAGTGGATTTCTCAGCAGAAACCTTACAGGCTAGGAGAGAGTGGAAGGATATATTCAAAATTCTGAAAGACAAAAATTTTCAGCCAAGAATACTCTATCCAGTGAATATATGCTGCAGATATGATGGAGAAATAAAACTTTTCCAGACAAACAAAAGCTGAGGGAGTTCATTGCCACTAGACCTACCCCCTACAAGAAATGATCAAGAAGACCCTCATACCTGAAAAAAAGGAAAGAGTTTACAAAGCCTTGAGCAAGGAGATAAATAGACAACAACAACAACAAATGAGAAAATTGCAGCTCTTTATCAGAAGATGTTAGTAAACACTTAATTATAACATTAAAGATAAAGGGAAGGAAAGCATCATAAATAACTCTAATCACTTCATTTTAATCACAAACTCAGAATACAAAATGGAATAAGTGGTGACAACAATAACTTAGGGAAGAGGAAAAAGATAGAACCTTCTTAGACTAAGGAAATAAAAGGCTATCAGAAAATGGACTAGCATGTCTACGAGATCTTTTATATAAACCTCACAGTAACCACTAACCAAAAAATCAGAACAGAGACACAAACGATAAATAAAGAGAAAACGGAGAAAACTATCAGAAGGAAACATCCAACTGAATTGGCAGTCCAAAACACATGAGACAAGAAACAAGGGAAATATAGAACAACCAGGAAACAAGTGATAAAATGGAAGTATTTAGCCCTCATATATCAGTAATCACTCTAAATGTAAATGGATTGAGTTCTCCAATCAAAAGACACAGAGTGGCTGGATGGATTAAAAAACTAGGCCCAACAATATGTTGCCTCCAGGAAACACATCTCAGCTTTAAAGATAAACACAGGCTCAGAGTGATGGGGGATGGAAGACCATACTCTGAGCTGATGGCAAACGAAAGAAAGCAGACGTTGCCATACTTACACCAAAGTAGCTTTCAAGATAGAAAGACAATGAGACGCAAAGGCAGGCAGTATATAATGATAAAAAGGACACTCCACCAAGAGGACATAACACTTATAAATATATATACACCTAACATGGGAGTGCCAAAGTACATAAAGCAATTATTAACAGACATAAAGGGAGAAATTAACAGCAAACAATAATAGTAGGGGACCTCAACACCCCACTTACATCAGGTGATAAATCATCCAGACAGAAGGTTAACAAAGAAGTAGTGGAATTAAACACCAAATTAGACAAGATGGACTTAGTAGATACATACAGAACATTCCATCCCAAAACAGCAGAATACACATTCTTCTTAAGAGCACATGAAATATTCTCAAAGACAGATCATATGTTGGGAAACAAGGCAAGCCTCAATAAATTCAAGAAGATTGAAATCATATCAAGCATCTTTTCCAACCATAATGCTATGAAACTAGAAATCAACTATAGGAAAAAAGCTGGGAAGTGACAAATATGTGGAGACTAAACAACATGCTACTGAACAACCAATGGATCATTCAAGAAATTAAAGGAGAAAACAAAGGTATCTGGAGACAAATGAAAATAAAAATACACCATACCAACTCAAATGGGATGCAGAAAAAGTGGTCCTAAGAGGGAAATTCATAGCTATACAGGCCAACCTTAACAAACAAGAAAAATCTCAAATAAGTAATCCTTAACTATACCTAACAAAACTAGAAAAAGAAGAACAAACAAAGCCCAAAGTCAGCAGAAGGAGGGAAATAATAAAAATGAGAGCAGAAATAAATGAAATTGAAACCAAAATAACAGTAGAAATGATGAAGGAAACTAAGAGCTGATTCTTTGAAAAGATAAACAAATAACAAACCCTTAGCTAGACTCACTAAGAGAAAAAGAGAGAAGGCTCAAGTGAATAAAATTAGAAATGAAAGGGGAGAAATTACAGTGGATACCACAGAAACACAAAGGATTATAAGAGAATACCATGAAAAGTTATATGCCAACAAATTAGACAATCTAGAAGAAATGGATAAATTCTCAGACTCACACAACCTCCCAAAACTGAATCAAGAAGAAATAGAGGAACTGAATAGACCAATCACAAATAAAGAGATTAAAACAGTAATCAAAAACCTCCCCCAAAATAAAAGTCCAGGAGCAAGTGGCTTCTCTGGAGAATTCTAACAAACGTTCAAAGAAGATTTGATACCTATCCTTCTCAAACTAGTCCAAAAAATTGAAGAAGACAGAACACTTCCTAACACATTTTACAAGGCCCACATTACCCTGATCTCAAGCCAGACAAGGACAACACAAAGAAGGAAAATTGCAGGCCAATATCGCTGATGAACATAGACGCAAAAATCCTCAACAAAATATTGGCAAACTGAATACAGCAATACATTAAAAGGATCATAAACCATGATCAAGTGGGATTTATACCAGGGATGCAAGGATGGTTCAACATCTGCAAATCAATCAGTGTGATACACCACATTAACAATATCATGTCTACTAGGGCAAAGAAAACAAAAGAAAAAATAAACAAATGGGACTTCGTCAGATTAAAGAGCTTCTTCAAGGGAAAGGAAACCAGGAACAAAATGAAAAGACAACTCACCAACTGGGAGAGAATATTTGCAAATCATATATCCGACAAGGGGTTAATTTCCAAAATATATAAAGAACTCATACAACTCAACAACAAAAAAAGAAACAACCCAATCAAAAATGGGCAAGGGATATGAATAAACATTTTTCCAAAGAAGATACACAGATGGCCGACAGATGCATGAAAAGATGATCAACATCACTAGTCATCAGGGAATTGCAAATCAACACTACAATGAAATATCACCTTATACCTGTTGGAATGGCTATAATCACCAAGACAAAAAACAACAAATATTGGAGAGGATGTGGAGAAAAGGGAGCCCTCATCCACTGCTGGTGGGAATGCAAACTGGTGCAGCCACTGTGGAAAACAGTATGGAGATTTCTCAAAAAATTAAAAATAGAAATACCATACAACTAAGCTATCCCACTACTGGGTATCTATCCAAATAAATTGAAATCAACAATCCAAAGAGACTTATGCACCCCTATGTTCATTGCAGCACTATTCACCATAGCCAAGATGTGCCCATTGACCCAAGTGCCCATTGACTGATGAACAGATAAATAAGGTATGGTATATATATATACAATGGAATACTACTCAGTCATACAAAAAGACAAAATTGTCCCATTTGCAACAACATGAGTGGACCTTGAGGGATTTTGTTAAGTGAAATAAGGCAGAAAGGGGCACATATATATGGTGACTGACATAATAGTGTACAAATGAAATTTGACAATGTTATAAACTACTATGACCTTGATAAAAGAAAAATAATTAATAATAATAAAAAGTCTAGGCTGCAGAGGGGAGGGATACAGAATAACGGGCTTCCTATTCTGAATCCCAGATCTAAGTATACTCGCTCACCTAGTCACGGGCAGTGCGGAAAAACCACAGGCTTCTACTGGTAGGTTTTGCTGCCAGGCTTGCTGCGAAGCCCAAGTCGACCAGAGTCCACGCTCCCATAGGCAAGCCAAAGAGAGTGGAGGCGGACTGAGCCATAAAGCCCCAGTCTCTTGTCTTTAACTCTCCTATCAGAGAGGGGAGGCATGAGGAAAGAGTGGACTGACATCCTTTCATGTGGAAATATGAACCCAGGAGTAAAATGCTCTTCCAACTCCCAACATTCAGCAGCTTTTTATTCTCTTCACTCCTGGCTCTTAACACATTGAGCCGGGAGTATGGCCATCCCTTGAGAATACGGGAGGAGATCTGGAGTTTCTGGACTGTCTTGCTACTAACCTTCATAATGTCACTCTCCTAATACCAAGTATGGTTCATTTGTGAGTCATTTTTAATCAGTAGAGGTCAATGTTGGTTTTGCTCCAGAAAGCTCTGAAATGGGCCACAGCAGCATATTAGTTACATTGATTCTAACGCCATTCTGTACCCAAACCTTAACATTTACTGTCTAATCTAGTTCCCATTCTAAATATGTGCAGCCATGTTGTCCAAATTTGCGTATGAGAGGTTCTGCAATGAGATCAAACGACTAAATTAAGATACCCCAACAACAAAATGAGCAAAACATGACTATAAACTTCTTCTCATTATGAAATTCATTGTGACATTAAGGACCAAAGATTAAATCTCCTTGAAAATTAAAGTCCAAAGTTATAAAACTTCAAAGCAATTTAAGTTAAATCAAATTCTCTTGTCAAAGAAAAATACCCAGGGTCCAACCTGGTGGTACAGTGGTTAAGTTCACACATTCTGCTTCGGCAGCCCAGGGTTCACACCAGTTCGGATCCTGGGTGTGGACACGGCACCGCTTATCAAGCCATGCTGTGATAGGCGTCCCACGTATAAAGTAGAGAAAGATGGACATGGATGTTAGCTCAGGCCAGTCTTCCTCAGCAAAAAGAAGAGGATTGGCATCAGATAGCTCAGGGCTAATCTTCCTCAAAAAAAAAAGAAAGAAAGAAAGAAAAAGAAAAATACCCAGACATTTGTTTTTCTGACTTGTCTTGTGGTTTTTTCCGTGGTGATGGATATGAAGTCAATGTGTCTAGGACTGCCAGCAGCTTTCTCTGTTTAAACAAATCTCGTCCACCTTTACCTATTTAGGATAATCATACCCAAGGGATAGTGTCCAATCAGATCAATATGTAACAGGCCTGAACTCTTTTGTTCCACCAGGGATGTCTTTAATATGCCCCATCTTTCCCGAGGCTTCCTACTTTGTCAGGCATAGTCCCTTCGGAAACGGGCAATATCTGGGTCCCCACTTACAATAATTGTATCACCTGAAACTCAACAGTGAGCCAGTGGGTCTTTTTTTTTTTTTAAACAGCTTGACATGTAATTTATATGCCATGCCATTCACTCATTTAAAGTATACAATTCAATGGTTTTTACTATATTTACAGAATTGTGCAACTATCACCACAATCTAATTTGCGAACATTTTTCATTACTACAAAAAGAAACCCCAGACCCTTTAGCAGTTACTACCAATCCCTCCAATCCTATCCCTAACCCTTAGCAAACACTAATCTACTTTCTATCCTTATAGCTTTGCCTACTCTGGCCATTTCATATGAATGGAATCTTACAATATGTAACCTTTTGTGCCTGACACTTTCACTTAGCATAATCTCAAGGTTCATCTTTGTTGTAATATGTATCATATATCAGTACTTCATTCCTTTTTATTGCCACAGAATATATCATTATATCAATATACAATGTTTTATTTTATCCATTCATCAGCTGATGGAATCTGGGTGTTTATACTTTTTAGCTATTATGAATAATGCTATGAACATTTGTGTACATGGCTCTGGGTGGACATATGTTGTCAGTTCTCTGGGTATATGCCCAGGAGTAGCATTTCTGGCTTATATGGTAACTAACTGTTTAACACGTTGAGGAACTGCCAAACTTTTCCAAAGCAGCTATGCTATTTTATAATCCCACCAGCAGTATGAGGGCTCCAATTTCTCCACATCCTCATCAATACTTATTATTGTCTGTCTTTCTTATTATAGCCATTCCGGTGGTTCTGAAGTGGTATTTCATTGTGGTTTTGATTTGCATTTCCCTGATGGTTAATATTGTTGAGCATCTTTCCTTGTACTTATTGGTCATTTGCATATCTTCTTTGGAGAAATGTCTATTCAGAGCCTTTTCCCATTCTTTAATTGGGTTATTTATCTTTTATTATTGAACTCTAAGAGTTATTTATATATTCTGGATATGAGTCTCTTATGAGATATATGATTCACAAATAATTTTTGCTATTTTTGTGTTGTCTTTCCACTTTCTTGAAGGTATCATTTGCCTAACAAAAGTTTTTAATTTAGATGAAGTCCAATTTATTATTTTCTTCTTTTGTCACTTGTGATTTTGGTATAGGATATAAAAGGCTTTGCCTAATCCAAGGTCACAAAGATTTACTCTTATGCATTCTTCTAAGAGTTTTATCATGCTGGCTCTTACATTTAGGTCTCTGGTCCATTTTGAGTGAATTTTTGTGTATGCTGTAAGGGAGAGGTCCAACTTTATTCTTTTGCATGTGGGTATCCCGTTATCCTAGCACCATTTGTTGAAAAGACTGTTTTCACCTTTGAATTATCTTGGCATCCTTGTCAAAATCAACTGGACAAAAAGGTGAGGGTTGATTTCTGGACTCTCAATTCTATTCTGTTGATTTGTATGTCTATTCTTATGCCAGCACCACACTCTCTTGATTAATGCAGGTTTTAGTGAATTTTGAAATTGGCAAGCGTGAGTCTTCCTATTTTGTTCTTTTTCAAGATTGTTTTGGCTATTCTTGGGCCCTTGCATTTCCATATAAATTTTAGAAACAGCTTGTCAATTTCTACCCAAAAGCCTTCTAGGATTTTGATAGGCATTGTGTTGAATCTTTAGACCAATTTGAGGATTGCTGTCATATTAAGAATATCAAGTCTTCCGTTCCATGAACATGGTACATCTTTCCATTTATTTATGCTTTCTTTAATTTCTTTCCAGAATGTTTTACAGTCTTTAGGGCACATATTTGTACTCTTATTGTTAAATTTATTTCTAAATATTTTATACTTTTTGCTGCTATTATAAATGGAATTTTCTTAATTTCATTTTCAGGTTTTTTCATTGCTAGTATTCAGAAATAAATTGATTTTCATTTATTGATCTTGTACCCTGAAATCTTGCTGAACCTGTTATTTAGATATAATAGTTTTTTTTGGATTCTGTAGGACCTTCTATATATAAGATCATGTCATCTGTGAATAGAAATAATTTTATGCATTTCTTTCCAATCTGGATGCCTTTTATTTCTTTTTCTTACCTAATTCCCCCAGATAGACCCTTCAGTTACAGTGTTGACTAGAAGTGTTAGAGTAGACATCTTTGTTTATTCCTGTTATGAAGGGAAAGTATTGAGTCTTTCACCATTAAATCTGATGGTAGCTGTAGGTGTTTTGTCAACGTTCTCTATCTCATTGAAGAAGATTTTTCTATCCTACTTTGTTGAGTGCTTTATCATTAAAAGGTGTTGGATTTTGTCAAATGCTTTTTTTTTTTTTTTTGCATTTATTGAGATGATCATAGTATTTTTGTTTGGTATTCTGTTTATATAGCACATTACATTAATTGATTTTGATTCCAAGCTTGCCTTCCTGGGATAAATCTCATTTGGTCATGGTGTATAACTCTTCTTATATATTTCTGGATTCAGTTTGCTAGTATTTTGTTGAGAATTTTTGTGTCTATATTCATAAAAGATATTGATCTCTAGTTTTCTTTTCTTGTGATGTCTTTGTTTGATTTAGGTATTAGGGTGTTACTAACCTCATAAAATGACTTGGGAAGTGTTCCTTCCTCTTGTATTTTTTGGAAGAGTTTGTGAAGAATTGGTATTAATTCTTCTTTAAATGTTTGGTAGAATTCAGTGGTGAAGCTATTTGGGCATGGACTTTTCTTTGTGGGATTTAAAAAAATTATTAAATCAATCTCTTTGCTTGTTATAGATCTATTTAGATTTTCTCAGCTGCAGTAGTTCGTATCTTCTAGGAATTTGTCTGTTATCACCCAAGTTATCTAATTTGTTGGGGTTCATTTGTTCATAGCATTCACTTATGATTCTTTTTATTTCTGTAAGGTCAGAAGCAATGTCCCTTGTTTCATTCCTCACTTTAGCAGTTTGAGTCTTCCTTGTTTTCTCAGTCAGTTTAGCTAAAGCTTTGTCAATTTTGTTGATCTTTCCAAAGAACCAATTTTTGGTTTAATTGATTTTTCTATTCTCTCTTTCATAATTTCTGCTCTAATCATTATTTCCTTCCTTCTTCTTGCTTTAGGTTTAGTTTGCTTTCTTTTTCTACTGGAAATTTAGGTTATTGACTTGTGATATTTCTTTTCTTTTCTTTTTTTTTTACATAGGTATTTACAACTATAAACATCCCTCTAAGCACTGCTTTGGCTGAAGCCCAGTAATTCTTTGCATTAATAAAACCTACCACATCTATCACTCTTCTTTAGGTGGATCACAGTCTCGGTCTCCAAATAGCATAAGGCATTGTCCGCACAAATCGATAGCAGCCTAAAGTTTCATTGGGTCAAAAAGCTAGCCAGCCTCTCCATTTTTCTTGGTGACTCTGTTTTTCATCATGACATTTCTCAAAAGCATTGTTTCTTCTTTTAACCTAGGGTGAAATATATTAGTAGTTTTTCCTGACTAATATAGAGTACTCCAGTTCAATCTACTTGCTTTCTCAAGAGCCTCTTAATCTTTTATCGCACTTTCCTCTCTTGTGCATTTTAGTTCTTTTCTAGCACCCTTTCTTAAGTGATGGGATATAGAGAGTTAGAATGTTAAGCCCTACTGGGCTTACTTTTTCTTCCCTTCTAATATAACAGTTTGATAGCCAATCTGTGAATATCAGGGTAGCCTAAGATATGGTATAATTACAATGAACCCCAATATCTCAGTGACTTAAAACAAGAAAGGTTTATTTCTTGCTTATGTTATATGTCCATTGTGAATTCATAGGGTATTCTGTTCGTCATAGTTAACCAGGGACTGATTAACTAATGCAAATCTCTTTGGCCAGAACTAGCTTGTCAAATGGCCCCATTCAACCACAGGGGGTATAGGAAATACAATTCCACCATGTGCCCAGGAAGATGGAAAGCTATAAGCCTTTGATTTTATCACATTAATGACTATGCCAGATGGTAGATGTTGTCCCTTTTGAAAGGAAATGAGATCAAAGTTAGAGTCCCCCTTGGAAGGGAGTGAGATCAAAGTTAGAGACTAGGGGGAAGCAATTTGGAGAATCACAAAGAAATTCCACTTGGTATCAGGTAATCCATTCTTTTTCACCTATTGAATTCACCTGGAACTTAGTTAAGGCCCTTTATTATAGACATAGCCTCTTCAACATATCCCAGGAAGCAGCTGTACTCTCTCAGAACATTGTGAAGCTTCAACATATGACTATAAAGTAATATGATTGCATATTTCATGAATTATAGTCAAACATATACATACAATAAGAGCTATCCTTTTCAAAGCAATCAGTTTTGAAAATCAAACATTTATTCTAGCATAGCTGCTACTTAAAAATATATTTAGAACCCCAATTTTGGCATTGCCTTCAGAGGAAGTGGTTCATTCTTTTGAATATATTCCTTGATTGGAAGGTTTATTGGTAAAGTTTTATTGGGTACCTTTAGTATGTCAGGCACTATATTAAATGCTGGGTGTTTACAAATGTGTAAGACAAAATCTCTTGAGGAATTATGTCAAGTGAGAGTGGGAGATACACAGTTAATAACTGCAATACCCTTAGTTGTGGGGAAATATGAATTCTAGCTGCTCACAGGAATTTTGAAAGGAGAAGAAAGGCAATTAAATTCATGCATAAAGGACAAGAATCTCTAAACATGCAACAAGAGCATATTGAAAAACACATGACTCATCATGAGCTTTGGAAGTGTCCATAATTTCACTCAGATAGCTGGATGTAATTTTAAACAGGCAAAACTAGAAAAAGTGATAACCAAGGAAGCTGAGATAGTTCAGTTTCTCAGGAACGAAAAATGGGGATACTCATGGAACAGAGCAAAAAGCAGAGCTTGAGGGGCATAATGTGCTGCTTAATATGTTGTCCAGGAGAGACCCCAGAAGTTGTTAGATATAGGGACTCTATTGTGGTTTGCTATATTGTGGGGAAGGGCTGATTCACCTGCTCTTACCAATGCCTGGATAAAACACTCCTGAGTACATCTCATTCTCATTGTATTGACTCTATGCTCACCAAGCATCTTTCAAGTGGTTCAGTCTCTCTTCCAGATATGGTAACAGTGGAAACCTTGACATGGTACCTTAGTCGCTGGAAAGGAATCTCTCCCATTATAATTTAGTTGATATCCTATTTTATGCTTTACTTAGTGACATTGGTGCGTGTCAGCAACCCTGAGTGTGATTGACTTTGGGGATCTTGATAAAATCATTTCCAAGCCTATAAGAAAGTAGGTAAGTCTTCAGACCCTATTATATTTCACTAACCAGCCATCTCTCAGTAGTGTCTTCAGAGCTTAGTGCTAACAGCATGGCTTAGGGCCACCTGATTGCAGGTTTGAATCCTAGTTCTGACACTTAAATAGCTATGTAACCAAACATTTGTAAGCCTTGTTTTCCTCATATATCATGTGTCTCATAGAACTGTTCTGAAGATTAAACAAAATACTGCACATGAAGTAGTTAGCATAGTGTAGTATACATGTTAACACTACTTTCTCTGTGTAACTACAATAGACAAGATGTGATAACTCTGATAAAGGCAAGCACAAAGAAATTATTCTTTGAAGAGCCATCAAAAAGCTCAACTTTTAGTGGGTGGAAGCATGCATGCTTGTACAACTTAATATATGATGTGATAATGGCTCTGATGGTAACAAAATGCTATAGGATCTCATAGTAAAAAGTAACTGCCACCTGGGAGTGAAGGGTGGGAAGGAGAGTAGAGGAAAACACAGATGAATAGGATTTGGCAGGTGGAGGGTAAGTATATATTGTGTTCTGTAGTACTTTTGTGGGATGAATAGACAATGTAGGGAAGAGAGGATGGGGCGATTGTAGGAGGAAAAGCTAAGAAAATAGGACAAGTCTAGCTCTGAAGAGCCTTTAATATTACACAAATATATTTTCAGCAAGTGACTGACAGAATCAGATCTGGGTTCAAGAGGATGACTACAATGGCAAGAGTGGTAAACAAATGGGAAATGACCAGACTAATTTCAAAACTTATTACAAAGCTAAAGTAATCAAAATAGTGTGATACTGACACAAAGTCAGACTTATAGACCAATGGAAAAGAATAGAGAGCCCAGAAATAAACTCTTCCATACATAGTCAAACGATTTTTGACAAGGGTGTTGAGACCATTAAATGGGGAAAGGAGTTTTTTTTAAAAAATGGTATAGCACAAACTAGATATCCACATGCAAAAGGATTAAGTTGGACCCTTATCTTGCACCATATACAAAAATTAACTCCAGGGGCTAGCCCGGTGGCACAGTGGTTAAGTTTGTACTTCCACTTCAGCCGCCTGGGGTTCGCTGGTTCAGATCCCGAGCGTGGGCCTACACACTGCTTGTTAAGCCATGCTATGGCAGGCATCTCACATGAAATAGAAGAAGATGGACATGAATGTTAGCTCAGGGCCCATCTTCCTCAGCAAAAAGAGGAGGATGGGCAGCAGACGTTAGCTCAGGGCTAATCTTCCTCAAAAAAAAAAAAATTAACTCCAAATGGATCAAAGACCTAAATGTAAGAGCTAAAACTATAAAACTATTAAAAGAAAACATAGGGGGAACACTCTATGATACTGGATTTGAAATGATATTTTGGATATGACAGCAAAATCATAGACAATGAAAGAAAAGATAGGTAAATTGGACTACATCAGAATTAGAAATTTCTGTGCATAAACAGAGCAAAAAAGCAACCCACAGAGTGGGAGAAACTATTTGTAAATCACATATCTGATATGAGGTTAATATTCAGAATATATAAGGAATTCCTATAATTCAACAACAGCAACAAAAATCCGATTTAAAAATGGGCAAAGGTCAGGTCCTGCCCCGTGGCTGAGTGGTTAAGTTTCACGCTCTGCTTCAGCAGCCCAGGGTTTCGCCAGTTTGAATCCTGGGTGTGGACATGGTACTGTTCATCAAGCCATGCTGAGGCAGCATCCTACATGCCACAACTAGAAGGAGGACCCAGAACTTAAAAGGAACCCCCACAACTATGTACTGGGGGGCTTTGGGAGAAAAAGGAAATAAATTTTAAAAAGTCTTTAAAAAAATGGGCAAAGGTCTTGAACACACATTCCTCCAAAGAAGACATACAAATGGCCAAGAAGCACATGAAAAGATGTTAAACATCACTAATCACTAGGGAAATGCAAATCAAAACCACAATGAGATATCACTATATACCTATTAGGATTGTTACTATCGAAAAACAAAACAAACAAAAAAAGGAAGAATACAAGTGTTGGTGAGGATGTGAAGAAATTGGAAACCTGTGCACGTTGAAAGCAAGAAAAGAAAGTAACAGAGAAGAACTACAAAAACAAATCAGAAAATAAACAACAAAATGGCAATAAGTACATACTTATCAATAATTACTTAAATGTAAATGGACTAAATGCTCCAATCAAAAGATATAGGGCGGATGGAAGGATAAAAAAACAAGACCCATATATATGCTGCCTACAAGAGATTCACTTCAGATCTAAAGACATAGAGACTGAAAGTGAAGGGGTGGAAAAGATATTCCATGCAAATAAAACAAAAAGAAGACTGGGGTAGCAATAATTATATCAGACAAAATAGACTTTAAAACAAAGATTGTAACAAGAGACAAAGAACGGCATCACATAATGATAAAGGGATCAATCCAACAAGAGGATATAACACTTGTAAATATTTATGCACCCAACATAGGAGTGCCTAAATACATAAAGCAAATATTAACAGACATAAGCAGAGAAATTGACAGTAATACAATAGGAGTAGTGGACTTTAACACCCCACTTACATCAATGGATAGATCATCCAGACAGAAAGTCAACAAGGAAACATTGGCCTTAAATGGCACATTAGATCAGATGGACTTAATAGATATATACAGAATATTCCATCCCAAAACAACAGAATCCACATTCTTTTCAAGTGCACATGGAACATTCTCCAGGATAGATCACATTAGGCCACAAAACAAGTCTCAATAAATTTAAGAAGACTGAAATTATATTAAACATTCTCTCCAACCACAATAATTTGAAACTAGAAATCAATTACAAGAAGAAAACTGGAAAAAATACAAACACGTGGAGGCTAAACAACGTGCTGTTAAACAACCAATGGATCAATGAAGAATTCAAAGGAGAAATTAAAAAATACTTGAGACAAATGAAAATGGAAACGCAGTGTTCTAAAATCTATGAGACACAGCAAAAGCAGTTCTAAGAGGGAAGTTTATAGTGATTAAGGCCTACTTCATGAATCTAGAAAAATCTTGAATAAACAATCTAACCTTATACCTAAAGGAACTGGAAACAGAACAGACAAAGCCCAAAGTTAGTAGAAGGAAGGAAATAATAAAGATCAGAGTGAAAATTTAAAAAATAAGGACTAAAAACAATAGAAAAGATCAATGAAACTAAGAGCTGGTTCTATGAAAAGATTCAAAAAGTTGATAAACCTTTAGCCAGAGTCATCAAGAAAAAAAGAGAGAGGGACCAAATAAATAAGATGAAAATGAAAGAGGTGATGTTACAACTGACACCACAAAAATACAAAGGATCATAAGAGATTACTACAATTATATGCCAACAAATTGCACGACCTAGAAGAAATGGATAAATTTCTAGGAACGTTCCTTCCAAGACTGAATCAGGAAGAAATAGAAAATCTGAACAAACCAATTACTAGTAATGAATTTATATTGGTAATCAAAAAACTCCCAATAAACAAAAGTCCAGGACCAGATGGCTTCATAGGAGAATTCTACCAAACAGTTAAAGAAGAGTTAATACCTAACCTTTTCATACAATTCCAAAAAGTTGAAGACGAAAGAATGAGCTTCCAAACTCATTCCACGAGGGCAGCATTACCTGATACCAAAACCAGACAAAGACACTACAAAAAAAAAGAAAAGTGTAGGCCAATATCCCTGATGAACATAGATGCAAAAATCCTCAACAAAATATTAGCAAACTGAATTCAAGAGTACATTAAAAGGATCATAAACCATGACTAAGTGGGATTTATCCCAGGAATGCTAGGATGGTTCAGTATCCACAAATCAAAGAATGTGATACACCACGTTAACAAAATGAAGGATAAAAATGTTATGCTCATCTCAACAGATGCAGAAAATGCATCTGACAAAATTCAACATCCATTTATGATAAACCTCTTATCGGTATAGATATAGAGGGAACATACCTCAACATAATAAAGGTTATATATGATAAAGCCATAGCTAACATCATACTCAACAGTGAAAAGCTGAAAGCATTTCCTCTAAGTTCAGAAACAAGACAAGGATGCCCACTCTTGCCACTTTTATCCAACATAGTATTGGAAGTCCTACCCACAGCAATCACACACAAAAAAGACAAAAAGACCTCCAAATTGTAAAGGAAGAAGTAAAACTGTCCCTATTTCCAGATGATATGATATCATATATAGGAAACCCTGAATATCCCAACAAAAAAATTAGACCTATTAAATGAATTCAGCAAAGTTACAGGAGACGAAATCAATATACAGAAATCTATTGCATTTCTATACACTAATAACAAACAATCAGAAGGAGAAATTAAGAAAACAACTCCCTTTTATAATTACATCAAAAAGAATAAAATACCCAGGAATAAATTTAACCAAGGAGGTTAAAGACCTGTGCTCTGAAAGCTGTGAGACATTGATGAAAGGAAGTGAAGATGACACAAATAAATGGAAACATGCTCTGCGTTCATACATTGGAAGAATTAATATTGTTAAAACGCCCATGCTACCCAAAGCAATCTACAGATTCAATGCAATCCCTATCAAAATACCAAAAGTATTTCCCACAGAACCAGAACAAATAATCCTAAAATTTGTGTGGAACCAGAGAAGATCCCGAATTGTCAAAGCAATCTTCAGAAAGAACAAAGCTGGAAGTATCATGACCCCTGATTTCAAATTATACTACAAAGCCATAGTAATCAAAACTGTATGGTACTGGCACAAAAACAGACACATAGATCAATGGAACAGAATAGAGAGCCCAGAAATAAACCCATGCTTTTAGGCAATTCAAGTGTCTTCCACATGGAAAATATTGTATAATAAAAAGCTAAAATAACCAAGTTTATATGGTTAATTGATCCACGACAAAGGAGGCAAGAATACACAATGAGGAAAAAACAGTCTCTTCAATAAATGGTACTGGGAAAACTGGAAAGCAACATTCAAAGGAACAAAACTAGACCACTTTCTTAGACCATATACAAAAATAAATTTAAAATGGATTAAAGACTTACGTGTAAGACATGAACCATAAAACTCCTAGGAGAAAATATGGGTGGTCAGCTCTTTGATATTGGTCTTAGCAGTATTTTTGGATCTGTCTCCTCAGGCAAAGGCAACAAAAGCAAAAATAAACAAATGGGACTATATCAAACTATAAGGATTTTGCATAGCAAAGAAAACCATCAGCAAAATGAAAAGGCAACCTACTGAAAGGGAGGAAATATTTGCAAATGATATACCTGATAGGGGTTAATATCCAAAATATGTAAAGAACTCATACAAGTCAGTAGCAAAAAACCAAACAATCTGATTAAAAAATGAGAAGATCTGAATGGACATTTTTTTCCAAGAAGATATACATATGGCCAACAGACACATGTAAAGATGCTCAACATCACCAATAGTCAGACAAATGCAAATCAAAACTACAATGAGATATCATCTCACACCTGTCAAAATGGCTATTATCAAAAAGACAACAGGGCCGGTCCCATGGCTGAATGGTTAAATTCGGTCACTCTGCTCCAGGGGCCCAGGGTTTCGCCGATTTGGATCCTGGGCGCAGACATGGTACCACTCATCAAGCCAAGCTGAGACCGTGTCCCACATAGCACAACCAGAGGCACTCACAACTAGAATGTACAACTATGTACTGGGGGTCTTCGGCAGGGAGGGGGAGTGGGAGGAGCAGAAGAAAAGATTGGCAACAGTTGTTAGCTCAGGTGCCAATCTTTGCCAAAAAAAAAAAAAGACTCTTTAAAAATATTTTTTAAAAAAGACAACAAATAAGTTTTGGTGAGGATGTGGAGAAAGGGGAGCCCTTGTGCACTGTTGGTGGGAATGTAAATTGGTGCAGCCACTATGGAAAACAGTATGGAGGTTCCTCAAAAAATCAAAAATAGAACTGTCATATGATCCAGTAATTCCACTTCTGGGTATTTATCTGAAGAAAACAAAAACACTACTTCAAAAAGATATATGCACCCCTACATTCACTGTGGCATTATTTACAATAGCCAAGATGTGGAAGTAACCTAAGTGTCCATTGATAGATGAACGGATAAAGAAGATATGGTACATATATACAATGGAATATTACTCAACCATAAAAAAAGAATGAAATCTTGCCGTTTGCAACAGCATGGTTGGACCTAGAGAGTATTATGCTGAGTGAAATAATTCAGACAGAGAAATACAAATACTGTATGATTTCACTTATATGTAGAATGTAAAAAAGAAAACAAAAGAATAAACAAAACAAAACAGAAACAGACTCATAGATACAAAGAACAAACTGGTGGTTCCCGGGGGTGGGGGATGAGGTGGAGATGGGCAAAATGGGTCAAGGAGATTAAAAGGTACAAACTTCCAGTTATAAAACGTCAGTCATGGGGATGTAACGTACAGCATAGGGAATATAGTCAATATTTAATAACTTTATATGGTGACAGATGTTTACCTGACTTGCTGTGGTGATCATTTTGTAATGTACGTAAATACGTAGGCAAATCACTATGTTGTGCATCTGAAACTAATATTGTATGTCAACTATCTTCAATAAAAAAATTACCATCTTATTATTATTCCATAATGCTACCAATGCTCAAATCAGTTTTAGAATATTTTGGTGGAAAAATGCATTTAAAGCATGTTTGAAGTAATCAAGAAAATCAGGCTTATCACGTTCTGAGGAATTCTGCTTTTGAAGACCAAAGACAAGTGTTTGAGTCCTAACAGATTTACTGAGTTTGGAGCCAATGAGTAAATTACTTGACCTTTTTGGTCTTGTTTTTCTCATCTGTAAAATGGGCTCTATCTTGGTCTATACGAATGGAGCCCTTTGGAGTTGTGCAGCATGTAGCCTGAACAGCTGAGAAGCAGTAGCCCTGCCTATATCTGTTTTTGTCTGAAGCAAAAGATTGAGATCAAAATGGCTTACACAGTAGAATAAATTTATGTCACCCAGCAAAATGTTCAGAGGTAGCGTGGCTCCAAGATTAATTAATTTCATGTTCATGTCATCAAGAACCCAAGTTCTTTCGTCTCCCTCTCCTCCCTCCTCAGCGTTACCTTTATCTTCTCTCGGGTTTGTCTCTGCAAAGCTGAATAATGGCTGCAATCGCTCCAAGCATCACTGGCCTCCCACAATCATCTCCAAAGACCACAAGAGAAGATGTCCCTTTTGGACAGAAGTTCTCTTCTGGACAATTCTCCAGAAGTCCCTCAGCAGACTTTCTCTCATATGTCACTACCCAGAATTGTATCACATGCCCGTTCTTTAAGCAATCACTTTCAAGAGGAATAGGATTACCATGGTGGGCTTACTAATTAAGACTTACCTCCCTGGGGCTGAAAAAAGGGCTGCTTTCCCGTGAAGCCAACCAACATCCACAAAGAGTGAATAGAAGAAAGGAAGGAATGAAAGAGGGGAGGAAGGAAGGACACAAGACAGCTACTGAATAGGCAATTCAAGTGTCTTCCACGTGGAAACTACCTGTATAATAAAAAGCTATTTAACTTAAGTGAGATAATGCATGTGAAAGCAAACCACGACTCAATTATTATGTAATGTTATGCTTCAGTCTTTAATCTTTAAATGACATTATTCAGTACATTCACCAGTTATATCTACCAGCTAAATTTATACTTGGTTTGTGACTTTTTAAATGTTAAAATAAAAAATGTGCACATTTGTTGCAGAGATGTGATGTGGAGATAAGGAAAATGAAAAAGATGTCAAAATCTTCCCAAATTCTGCCAATTTGAGAAAAAAAGCAGTGTCAACATTTTCCTATGAACATCCCTGCAGAATTTTCCCCATGCTAAGTGCATTAAATATGCTTTAACAGAAATACTATACATTCTATACTGTAACCAGCTTTTCACTTTGTTTACCAATATGATCGTAGATGTACACGATAATTTTGTGGCTGAACAGAACCTGCCTTAAAATGTTTAACAAGTCACTTCTATATTCAAAAGAATTGATAATGAAGATATTCAGAAAAGTGTACTACAAATGCTGAAAGCAATATTGAAAAAGGAGTTGAAGAAATATCGAGAACTGGAGGACTGACTAGAACAAGTGTATGGTCTCTCAAGGCCTCCCACTGTCTCCCTACAAACCTGTCATGTAAACGCCTCACCCGCCATTGGCCATCTAATGAACTTGCTGAGCTTTCCTTTCACCTCGGCCCAAGATCTATTCCCAAGTGGCTATAAGCCTTAAGTCTCTGTCATTCCCTACTGAAGCCCTCTTCAAGATTCAATCACATTCTTTGACATCCACTGCCATGATTTTTAGGGCTATTTTTTATTAAAGGACATAGTGAGGAGTCTGAACAGTCTGAACAGAGAAATGGGTACTCATAGAAATCCCACTTGATAGTTAAAAAATTTTTCTTATAAATTAAATTTTTTTAAAGAATGAACTACCTATGATTTATAGCATACCTCACAATGCTTTTCTTTAGTCATCCAGTGAGTACCCAAATGATCTTCATGTGTATGGTCAGGGTGAAAAAACTACTAACAGATTTCAGATACTAATTTTGCCCCTGCATCTACCTGGATTTAAAGGCTAAGGTGCAAAATTCTCTTCCAGTGAAGGTCCAGAGGGTCCAAATTAGCTTTTCCTTTAACCCTGCATTTAGCCAACTCTTCCCACACTTCCAAGCACTGCTTTTTCTACAGGAACTCACAAATCTATGTTAGCCTCAGCAATGCCTAAGAACTCTCAGTATTTTCTAGTTACCTGCATATACCTGAGCTTTTCCCTTTATGAGTCTTTCCAACCAACCAGAGCAAATGCTAATGTTTCATCTCCTGAATATCACTGGTTGAAATTACAATTCAGGGCAGTTTTTACAGCCCCTAGAAAGCAGATAGGGTTAGCTATATCTACATAAAACAAAAACCACAAAAAGGCAAATCAAAGCTGGAGCTGCTTAATATGATTAGAAAAATTGCTTGATACTTTTCAAAATGTGGCATTCAAATTCAAAATCTGTAATAAACTGCTAGTGAAAAATAATCCAAACAGATATTAAACATTGGTTGAGAGGTAGGGAAAAAGAATCCCTTTTCACTGCTGGCAGGGGTGTAAACCGGCACAGTCATCTGGAGAGCAGTGTGGCAACAGCGTGGAAAGGAAGTGTGTACATACCTAACAACGTGAGGATTCTCCCCTATGTGTAGACCCTAGAGAAACTCTTACCATGGTCTATTAGCGATCTATTGCTGTATAACAAATTACTCAAAACTGAATGGCTTAAAACAACATTTATTATCTCATAGTTTTTGTGGGTCAGGAATTCAGGAGTGGCATAGCTGAGTAGTCCTGGCTCAAGGTCTGTCTTGAAGTTGCAGTCAAGATGTTGGCTGGGACTCCAGTCATCTGAATGTTTAACTTGGGCTGAAGGATCCGCTTCTAAGATGCTGCAGTCACATCGCTTGCCAGTTGGTACTAGCTATTGGCTGTCCCATAGGGCTGCTACAACGTCCTCAGAACACAGTAGTCGGCTTTACCCAGAGCAAGTGATCCAAGAGAAGAGGCTGGAAGCAGCAATGTTATCTTATGACCTAGTCTGGGAATTCGCACACCATCACTCTGCCATGTTTTGTTGGTCACACAGGCTAACCATGATACAAGGTGGGAAGGGATTATACAGGGGCATGAACACCAGAGGCTGAGGATCACTTGGGACCATCTAGGAAACTGGCTTCCACACATGGGTCCATAGAAGACGTGTATGACAACATTCACTGGGGTATATTTGCAGTCACGAGGAACCGTAGGCAACCTAGGTTTTCATTCCTAGAGAAATCTGGAAGTAAAATGTAGTGTATGTCCGTGATGGAATACCTTGCAGCAATCAAAAGTAATGAACTAGATTTACATATTTTTTCAACTCAAAAGAAACAAATAGAAAAACAATGAGATTTATAGCATAATGAACTGATACAAATTTAAAAAACACTTTATATTTTTTCACACTACATATTTTTAAAGATACACATCTTGCTAAATAAATACATAAAAGGTTGACTGGAGAGACATATTAAAAGTGGTTGGATATGGAGGGAAGGGAATTGAAGAGGAGTTGAAGGACAAAGTAAGAAAATGAAACAAAAAAAGGGCTTTGCAAGAACACTTGTGAAGAGAACGTCATGAATGGAGGAGAGGAATTACCGCAATTTTATGTAGTTGTTAAAAAATTTAAAAAATTTTTTTTAGTAGAGTTGTAATGTGGCCCAAGCAGGTCTAAGAGATCTTATTGAAGCAAACTTCCTAGTTGAAAGGTTCTACTAGTTTCCTTTGTGTTGTAGTTTTTATGAGAGTCATTCCTGTGGGAGGACAATTTCAATTCTCTTAAATACTTCCCCTGAATCCTTGTTGGAATGAAATTCTTTTAACAGAACACAAACTCCTTTCATTTCTCACATGGAGATATTTAAGATGCAAATAACCTTGAGAGAGGTAGCCTGCAAATAAAATTTATAAGAAGGAGTAAATGATTGGTATCAGATTTCCTTGTTAAGGATGTGTTTCACGAGAGGCTAAAGAGCAGAATTTTAAATTTCTTGAAAATATATAAGGGTGGAGGGGATAGAAAAGGGAAGGAGCATAGAGGGGGCACAGTAAGCTACCAAAGAAAGATTAGATCTCTCATGATTCTGATCAAAATTAATGCTTTTAACAAATTTCCTTTTTGGGTTGAAACAAGAAAAAGAGATTACCTTGCATTTATGGTAATTTAGTTGAGTTCAAGGTATACCCACAGACAGATCTTCAGTTGTTTAATATTCACTATGGTTAACAACTAAAGAAATACACTATGTTTCAAACTGACGATAATTTTCTGGGTTTAATAGTAGTGGACTGTTTGACTGATTATCTTTGATTGGTCACTACTTGAGTGAATCTAAACCTAAACTTGAGGGCAGGCCAGTTTTTTATAATTTACAGAGCAATCAGGACTAAAATGGAGACGGTCAGGTTAAAACCTAATTTATCTTAATGAAAGTATTTTGTGTATACTTGTAATTGTGTGATAGGAGAGGGTTGGGAAAATTTTTCTATGTTAGGGGAGAACACTGCTACTGGTTTTATTGAGGATAAACCAACCTAGGGCACTGTGAGTGCAAGACTCACTCACACAACCAACGACCCACATATGGATAGTGACAGTTGTTACTAGACCAACTGTGGCCCTTTTGGGATCCTGCCCACCACTTCTGGAACAGCTACTCCTGCTTAGTAACAACAATGAGGATACCATGTCCAAAGTAGCCAATATTTACCAAGCTTTCCTATTTTTCAGGGATATTTTACTTTTAAAAGAAAATTAACAGTCTTGAAAGATTGCTCTTTTCTGTGTGTATTTTATTTCTTATTTATGAGCTCCTCAGACAGCAGACATGTTATTATCGTATAAGCCACTTATACACCATCTAATGTAAATTAACATAAGCATGTATCATCCCTAAGGTCGCAAACCCCCATGAAGAAGAGGCCCCGGGGAGCATCTGGCAGTTCCATAAACAGAAAACCACACACTACTCCCAGCATCACCGTGCTCCTCGCTCCACATGGTATTTTTGATTAAGCACCAGCCCCTTAAGGCATCACTGCAGTATTTGATTAACAAAAACTGACATATTTACACAATAACAGCTGATTTTCATCTAAGTCTTCACAATCTAGGGATTTTGGAAAATACTCTGTGGCTTCCAAGCATTTTAAAGTTAGGAATGTTTTCTTCAAAACTTTTCTCTTCTCCTTTCACTCTTAAAGGCCATTTTCTAGCAACACTATCTAAGGACCACGTCTCCACTAGGTGTAAGCTCCATGAAGGCAGGGCCTGTGCTCGTCTTGTTCATCAGTGATTGCTCAGAGCTCAGCAGGGCATCAAATCACAGTTCATGAATGCCTGAATTTGTATCTCAAGACTTAGCAGACTAATTTATCTGGCCAGTTTTTCTTATTGATAAGTGGGTTATACGTCTACCAATGGAGACATTTCTCCTATCGGAGCAAGACCTTAAAAATGTATTCTAACGTTTTCAATAGGAAAATGTGAAAGGAAAAACAACAAAATGCGGTCCAGAGAGGTTCAGAGACTCATGAGAGTCACACTACTTGACTTAAGCCCTCTCAGACTAATGTTCTTTGAAGCACATTCTGCTGCTCTTCCTTTATAATTCTGTAAAAATAAAATTTAATTTAACTGCCTTTTTGAAAAGAATATATTTTCAGGTTCATTAAGAAAAACTAAAAACTAGTTTGTAAAAGTCTTTTATTGTATCCGTGCCACACATAGTAGTGAAAAATAACACTCCTAAAAAAAAGAATGCTACCTTTTCCACAACATTTTATTTTAAATAAAACTTCAAGTACTCTTACATAGGTACAAAAAAAATTCTGATCTATTTGCCTCCAACAGGCCACCACAACACACAGTAGATAAAACACAGTGGTTACAAATGTCTTTTAAATTTATTTCTGAGGCAAGGCAAATGGGAGGGAAATGTTTTTATGAAAAAATACTGTGTGCGTAGGAAATTGTCACAATTTTATTCCACATGGATACAAATGATTATACTTTAATTTAGGCCCTGGTGGCTTAAAATTATATAACAAAATAGAAAAATGGAAAACTAATATCCCCTACACCCTGTTTCAAAGGCAGGCACTACCAAGATCAAGGAGACGCCACAGTGTTGGTAGAGGATAATTACTGTACAAGCTGTAGAGCTATAATTACCTTCAGACTAAAATAAAATGCTACAGTCCTTCTAAGGCATAAACAATAATGTCTGCAAACAATATATACACATAATACATATTTAAAACAAGACTTAATATAAACAATAATGAACAGTATATACATGTCAATTTTTCTTCACTGTCTTGAAATACAATTTAACTACACAAGTGATGCAGCAACATATATATATATAAATGTACTTGTAACTCTACAGTATAGTTTATTTTTGGTGCCTTTATAGCACATCAGTGTAAACAGTTTCACTTGGCTTTGTTTTATACTTTAAAACATTCCTTGTTGTAGTTTCAAGATTTAAAGCAATTTTCTAGTTCTTCCTTTTCACAGAAAACGAAGATTCTGGATGTGGTTTAATCATAAATAATTCATAAAATTAAATACATTCACTAAAAAATAAACTACAAAGTAAAAAAATGAAAAATAGATATTTATTGAGAGGGAAAGGAGAACCGTTTCCCATGTTAGAGCTCTGGTGTTGAATATTCAGTGCGATTTGATATATTTTAATTGCTATTGCACTATAACACCCTTTCCTTTGAAAATTCTTTGGGTGTGCTTCCCTGTTCTACCTAAATTAGCTGACAAATCACACAAACCAATAACCAAGGGCCTTGGTTGTTGTAGGAGTGAAGCCTTTAAAAATGGTATCATTCTTCTGATACTTTTTTTTGTGATACTTATTTTAAGGAAAAAAAGTCATTATGAATGTGCCTTGCACATTTATGTAAATACAGTTCACATTGCTGGTCTCATGTGTCCTTGTTTGAAAGGAAAAAGAAAAGATTCTTATAACTTCAGCTCACTTTGAAGGTATCTGTCCACTTCTTTTCAAAATACTTCCTCATACTGTGGCCAGCTCTACCTATATCAGAATCATCCTCATTAAATGTTTCACAGTTGTCAAAAACAAGCCTGACATCGAGAGCAAAGGCTTCAAGGCTCGGATACCTGAAAGAAAACACACAATTTAGAGGTTGCTTCGGTAGGGTGGTTTTGTTTTGTAAACAATTGCAGAGGTAATAAAAGGTAAAATTGAAAGTAAAACTAAGCGGAAACAGAAAAAGATCAGGATAACTGCATTTAAACTGTTATAACACATACTATAGCCTCTTATAAAGGGAACACTTGAAAAACTGCATGTGCTCTGAACCATATAGGATTTAAAGACAGATTAAATGGAAAAACAGATTTCTCTGAAGATCAACACATTTCAACCAACTAGCATTTCCCTACATCCAATTTCCCACCTGACCCACAGGATTCACCCCCTTGAGTAGTTTATTAACTCCTCTGACCCATGGTATCACTTGTAGTACCCTATTATCCACCTTCAAAAATATTCAGTTGCAGTAGAAATAATGTAAATGCTTCCTACACACCATAAACATTACACTTGCCCCATAGCTTTCACATACATCCCAGGATACGCTGCTCTATGTTAAAACTTCCCCATTTCCCATTTCTCCTTTTCTCTCTCCAAATATGCTCTTTTGCTCAAGTACTGGGGTATGATGACCCAAAACAAGGAAAAAAAGCATGTGCTATCCCTTTACCAAGGATGACATTATGAGGACCTGCCTCTTAGGAAGCAGCACTGTGGCTTCAGTGCTGTTTTGGTGGGATGAGGCCAGTTCTCTTTCTCTGCAAGAGCACGGGGAAGAGACAGGAAGGTGAGTGAACCTGCCTAAGCTTATCGGTAAGAAAGGAGTGGTTCATTTCAAGTCAAATCAACACATTTTGAAAGAAGCCTTTTGGAAATTAAAATTTAAATTAATTCTAATTTATGATAAGATGGATACTAAAATAATTTACTCATTAGAAACAGCTGTGAAGCACACACTGAAGCTCTGAAATTTGGGAAAAGTGGGACTATTTCTTTGATGAAATACCTTGTACAGTCTTTCACTCCCTCCTTCCGATATGTGCAATAATAAAAGTAATAAAATTTATTTATCTGTAGTGAGCTCACAGAGTTAAGTCAGTTCTTATGTAACCTCATGCATTTTCCTGTTCTTCTGGGAATTATTATTATTTTTTATTCAGGTGAAATTCATTCAACATAAAATGAACCATTTTAAGATAGACAATTCATTGGCATTTAATACTTTCACAACTTTGTACTACCACCACCTCCATCTAGTTCCAAAATATTGTCATTACTCCAAAAGGAAACCCTTCATCCATTAAGCACTGACTTCCATTCCTCCCTATTCCCAGCTCCGGGCAACCACCAATCTGTCTTTCTGTCTCTATGGATGAACCCATTCTGGATATTTCAGATAAATGGAATCATACAACATGTGTGGGAATAATTTTAACAAAATATTTTAAAGTTACTTTGGGAAATATTTATCTCTTTAGACTGTTCCTTACTACAAGAAAAAGTTAATGATTAATGCTGGGGAGGCTAGAATCCAGGAGAGAACTCTAGGTGAGATGCTAGGTGAAGCGCCCTACCCACATCAGTGCCTTTCTTATAGAAGGATGGACAGCTGATGGAAACCAGAAAGATTTACTAAAGTAGACACCTCCTCTCCTCTGTTCTAGAAAAAATTTCTAGTTTAAAAACTTGAAATAGTTTGTGAGTTTTGGTTTCAACTCAGTTTGCGTTTAATCAAACAACTCAAAGTTAGAGGAGCCTGAATCCACTGAATTTTGCCTCCCACAAAGATGGCATCACAAACAGGATTATAGAGAACTGCTTCTCTCTCTCTGCCTGCCTTCGCTGTGACCTCCTCCATTCACCAGGACTCATTCTCCAAAGGCGGCTTCGATTCTGTAGCTCTTTTGGTTATTCTGTGTTAATGTCTAAGTCTGTTTGTTTTGGGGATTTTGAGGTTTAGGTTCATCCTCTATCCAGGAATCAGGGAATCATGGAAGCTAAAGTCAAGAGTTAATTTAAACACTGATAGTCTTCTTGGCCATGTTGATTATAAAGTGAGTTGTGCTACCCAGCCCCCCCAAAATATTTGATTATTTTGATGGAAAAAGCAAAAGAGCTAGTCCCATATCTAGAGAGCAGCTTCTGCAGTTTGGTTCACATTAGAACCAACAGTTTTATTGGTTGTAAATGTTTTCTGAATTTGGGCAGGTCCTTTCTGTAATTTTTTTAAAAAATAAAACAAAACAGACATAATCCTTTGAAAGACTGACATTTCAGCCTCCAAAGAAATAAATTAGTAATTTGGTCAATCTAGTAAATCAGCTGATATATGTGAAAGGGATACCGATCATTATGAGTTAAGTTCTACTCAACTCTTCTAAATAATGTAAATTATGGAGCACAGCAATTTTTACAAAAAGAACGTCCAGGAAGAATTAAATGATATGCTAAATAATGATAATAATAACAATAGTGATGTAATTCAACTATATTTTATAGCTATTTTTCCAATGTAAAGTTCCTTCTTTCTCCATATTTTTTGTGACTGCCTGAAGTGATGGGCACAGGCTACATTAAGCTAAACTGGGAAGCAGGAAGAAAGGGAGCAGGGGAGAAGGGAGAAGAGAATACAGCCCCAGGGACCCTGGCCATTTACATGTGGAATGCCTTTGTGGGGGTTCTGTAAGTGAACAGCCTCATTCTTGTGGCTCCAAAATGGGCCAGTGTCCAGAACCAACTAAATTCCACTGACAGCTGCTACTCTCTGGCAGGAGTTTGAAGTGGGCTAAGAAAGATTATCTTTTTATTTTTATTATTTTTTTAAGATTTTATTTTTTGCTTTTTCTCCCCAAAGCCCCCCAGTACATAGTTGTATATTCTTCGTTGTGGGTCCTTCTAGTTGTGGCACGTGGGACGCTGCCTCAGCGTGGTTTGATGAGCAGTGCCATGTCCGCGCCCAGGATTCAAACCAACGAAACACTCGGCCACTTGCAGCAGAGCGCGCGAACTTAACCACTCGGCCATGGGGCCAGCCCCAGAAAGATTATTAACCGTGATCTTTAACAAGAAATCATTTCACTCTTTGGATAAGACCACAAAGAGAATATGGTAGAGAGGAGCAAATAATAGTTTTTTCCACATTTAATAGACGCATTTTTAACATACTCCAACAACTCATAATAACATTTTTAATATTTAAAACTTCTAGTGATCTTCTATCTCTACATTGTAATAATCTGAAAATATTATAGAGTCATTTTCTGTTAAATCCACAAAAGACGGTGTCTCTGTTCCACTGATACACAATACAAGCGCTAGCTTATACCTTACTTTCTTACCTTGGGGGACTTACCTGACACTTTTCCTTACCTCCCAGGCTGGGTTTGGTACCATTCCAATGGCAAAAGCAGCTTTATCACACTGCTTTTTAATTGTTTAAATAATTTTAATTGACTTGTTTTCCATGCCATACTACCATAACCAAATACACACATACACATACCCACACCCTTTCCAAAGGCAGGGCCTATGTTTTTGCTGTTAATTAATGTATTTTTGGCTCACTAGAAAAGTACCAGCACATATCAAACATTCAATAAATATTGAACTGAATGATTTACTTACTGTCCACTACTTAATTTCTCTCTAATTGTGGAAAAATCCATAGGCTTCTTAATAACTTTCTTATAACCAGGAACAAGTTTCAAGTTTACAGGAAGTAGAAAAGGCCATGCATCCTCATGAGTTTCCATTTCAGTAAGGATCATACTAAAAAAAATAATGTTTGCAATCAGTATCTATGCTTCAGCATTATCTATTTTTATTAAAAATTAACATCGTAATCTCTCAAGTAAAAACAATACAAACTAATTTGTTAAAAAAGATAAAAGAATATATCTATTTATAATATAGACTTAGGTTTTCCTATTTACACAAACCATCAAAAAGTCACCTTTAATATGGCAGAAAATTTCTAAACAAATAAAATGGGATGCTATGAATATAGAGTACATGAAACGGAAATAATACCTGCAAAGAGCTAGGTCCTTGGCATCATCTCTTTTAGGTTTCTTAATAGAAGTAAAACTTTCTTGTTTTGACAAATTAATAGAAGTGTTTTCCTCCATTTTTCTTTTTTTCAAGTCTTTGTTTCCTCTTTTTAGTGAGCTACTTGTAGATGCAGAGTCTTCATCTTCAGTATCCCCTGTTAAAGACACTTTCTTGCCTTTCTTTGATTCATTAGTCTTTTTTCCTTTGACATGAAGTTTTTTGATTTTTAGAGTTTGACCACTTGCCTTTAATTAAAAAAAAAAGTAAAGGAGGAATAAGAAAATAACTGTCTACAGATCTATTATTTTAAATTATGAAAAGCTGACATGTCAAACAAAAAGAATATTATTTCTGATCTAGAAGGTTGATAATTTTATTATTCTCAAAAGAGATCTATGAATTTGTTCTCCCATAATATAAGGCTAAAATTGAATAAAGGATGAAAAAAATCTATGTTAAGAATTCTTAAAACTTGAAGATGCTGATCTCATTGTAATTTATTTTACTTTATTTTATTTTTTTAAAGATTTTATTTTTTCCTTTTTCTCCCCAAAGCCCCCTGGTACATAGTTGTACATTCTTAGTTGTGGGTCCTTCCAGTTGTGGCATGTGGGATGCCGCCTCAGCGTGGTTTGATGAGCAGTGCCATGTCCGTGCCCAGGATTCGAACTGATGAAACACTGGGCCGCCTGCAGTGGAGCACACGAACTTAACCACTCGGCCACCGGGCCAGCCCCCTGATCTCATTGTAATTTAAACAGTCTTTAGTACTACAGAATTTAGCAGCAGTATTCCTTTAGTCAGGTCACTAACTGGATGAGTTTAAAGATACAAAAGGATTATCTTTTAGAGTACAATATAATTAAGAACAAAGGTGAATATAAACAAAAATACAGAACTTATTCATAAGAAAGTTGAAGAGGTAACTTAAAAACTAGGCCAAACATGAAAAATAGCTCATGAAATAGAATGGCTAACCTAAAATATAAAAAGTAGCTCATCTAAAATAGAGAAAAAGTCCTTCATAAGTGATCAAATATACTAGAAATTGATATTTTTTCTGGATAAAGAAAAAAAAGCATTTTCTATAAGAAGAGAGTTCCACAAAGTTGTGGTTCCCAGGTATGAACAAAGCAGTGATGAAGGATGAGAAAAAAAGAAAAAAAGATGTCTGTTTTTGAGAAAAAAATAAACAAATAGTATAAGAGAGATTATATTTAGAATCAAACGATATGAATTCCAGCTACAGCTCTGTCAGTAACTAGCTATGGAACTTTATATAAAAATACCTGTGAGCCCTGTTTTCTCATCTGCAAAATAAGAAAGACAAGCCACAAAACCAGTGAGGTCATTCTGGCTCTAAAATTACACGAAAGAAACCCTCAATACGGCCTCACGTAATCTAACCACCACTTGCAGGCAGCACGCGCATGGAGCAGTGAGTCCCCTCCTCCTCCAGCTTAGGAATAGGGAAATAAGTCTGCATTTGAGAGTTAAATGTTATAATAAACATAATAGATTATAAAAGAGACACATGCAAAGTCACTGGTAATGCATGGGTTTTGTTTCGAGTTTCTAGAATAGTGTTTACTGTCTCTTAGAAAATTATTTCCTCTCTTACCCAGACTGGTAAGAAATCTGACTGCAGAGTCAGATATGCAGTCTAACCAATATTTAAAGTTGGCTGTATTCTTGAAATGAATTTGGTCAAAAGCATTTCTTTGGAGTATTTCCTTATCAGTTTCTTCGGGGATTTCATGACCTCTTCTAGCAATATTTCTTAAAAATTCCTCTTAATCAAGCAATTAAAATTATTTGGTTCTCTATTGGCAGGTTAAAAGCATAGTTAAGGAAATATTTTAATTGGCTAACATAAGGCAAACCATAAATCTAACACCTTCCTCTTATCATATCAAAGATCACTATCCCTCGTAACTAACTGAAATAATTAAAATGTTTTACTAAGTCTCTTCTCCATTTAGTTTATTAATTTTTACTCACTAAAGTGTGATTATTTTGAGTTTTCATACTACACTGAGCTTTTAGAATTCTGAAATCATAAAAAAAGAAAATGCTTAAAATAATGAGGAAAAAGTCCACTTAATGAAGATTAAATTAAATTAGCTCGAATAATTGTGTTAATTAAAAATAACAAAATTTCATGAATAATAGGTAAAAACTTCTAGTTCCTATTTGAACTAAAATATTACTTGGGATCATTTTCTAAAAAATTAATATTTACATTAAGAAAACATGAAATTTAAATCACAGAATCAAAAGATTTTTGTGATTTTTCAAAAGACAATGAAGTCTACTTCTTTAACAAATGATGCTCCTCAGCTGACTTCAGTACATTGTGTACATACGCATGCTATCATAAGCAGGCTTTTATACAGTTACCCCATTGCCTGATTACTTTGTTCTTAGACAGAGATACCCCCCTGCCCACCCTTTCTCTCTATCTTGTTAGAGCTCAAATTCAAACAGGAACTTGAACATGTCTTAAGCAGAACCCATTACATTACACACACAGGGCACATTTCTGTTACGTTGGTATAGTCATATATCAGAAGTTGTGAACTGGTGGTTCACAGGCTGTAAAAAGCCCACAGAATGTGTTGTTGTTTGGCTCATATAATGCTTGTAAAAATTCTGAATTTGTTGCCAGTATTTAACATTTTGGAAGCTATGCATAAAAATCCATAATCTTGAAATATTGGTAGATCCTGGAACACTGGGTCCACATGTCTACATGACAACAATTTGTTGGCGTTGAGTGCTGAGTGTCACTTTCAAAAGGGGCATGACTTCCCTGTTTGCCACAGACCCACCTCTTCTGTATTATTTATCTGGTTTTTGTAGGCACAGGAGTTTGAAACTTTGCATGTGTGTATGTCTGTGAGTGTGTATAAATATGTATACTTACAAACAAGTCTTTTTGATTCTGTGATCCTTTGAGATATATATAATACATGTAAATATATAAAAATACAGTAAAGTATATGTATATATATATATTGGCATGCACACACACATACACACAGAGGAAAAATTCTTAATCACAATGATTTATGTAGAAATGGCCATTTAAGAGCAAGATGGATAGTATAAATATTTGTAAATAGCTATGAATTAACTTGAAAGATATTTTTAAAACCTTAACTTTAAAAATCCTTAAATACCAAGGGGCTGGCCCCGTGGCCGAGTGGCTAGGTTTGCGCGCTCTGCTGCAGGCGGCCCAGTGTTTCGTTGGTTCGATTCCTGGGCACGGACATGGCACTGCTCATCAAACCACGCTGAGGCAGCGTCCCACATGCCACAACTAGAAGGACGCACAACAAAGAATATACAACTATGTACCGGGGGGCTTTGGGGAGAAAAAGGAAAAAAAAAATCTTAAAAAAAAAAAATCCTTAAATACCAAAATGTTTATGATATTTTTTGTTGCTGTAAGAAACACAACATCTAATTCACTACATTAAAAAAACAAAAAAAGCAGAGGCTTAGAAAGTTGCATTTACAGGGAAGGGCTTGGATGAGATCATAGATCTTGTATCTCCTAGTCCACTCCTTGAATGACAGATAGCCAGAATTCTAATTCAAGCAAATTTACTAAAAACAAAACCTCTATAACCTACCAGATGATACCCCTAAGACTTAAAACACTGATTTGTTGGTAATTCATAAAGTATTAGAAAAACTTTCTATAACTTAGTTATGAAGCTAAAAGATAATTTATGTACAACTAGTGAAGATTATTATGGAACTACATATGACAAAAATGATCAAGTAATGACAAATATAAAAGCTATTATTAGTGAATATGATGCCATGTGGGACCCTTTGCTGTTCTGTAAAATATAGTCTAAAATGTAATAAAGTATTAATGTAAACACATCACAGAACTTTCAAGCTATAAAAACTTTCAGACACATGACCATATTTGATCCTCACAGATCCCTACAAAGCAGATACTATCCCATTTTACAGATGATAACCCTGAAGCTAAGAAAGTACTCCAACGTTTATAGATCAGGGAGGTGAGAAAAACCAGCAAAGGAGACTGAAAAGGAGGAAAGGCAAGAAGAATACTAGATGATTTTGGTATCCTAGATGCCAACTGAAAACAGGGTTTCAAAGAGGAGGGAGTGTTCCATGCTATCAAATGCAACTGATAGGTTAGATGAGGCCTAAGCCCTGATCACTGCACTGAGCAATGTCATTTGTGGTCATGACAAGAGCAATTTTGGAGAAATTATAAAGGTGGAAATCAGAATCGTGTGAGTTCAAGAGTGAACCAGGGGACAGATGTCAGCAACATGGCAGAGTGAGCTGTTCTCTTTCTCTCTCCTCCTTTGAACTACAACTAAATGGACATTCATTGGTCAATGGAGGATACCCACACAGCAAAACAGAACTTCTGAGAGACCCGTGAGGCTACACATCTGAAGACGGTGGTCAATGGAGGATACCCACACAGCAAAACAGAACTTCTGAGAGACCCGTGAGGCTACACATCTGAAGACGGATGGATTACCCCTGAGGAGGTGGTGGAGACAGGTGAGCACTCTCTGGCCCCTTGGCAGCCCTGCGCATGCCTGAGACTGCTCTCCCAGCTGGAGCACCCATAGCACTGCTGTGGGAACAGGTGATGGCAGCCCTGAGTCCAAGCATGGGAGGTGGGAGGGCCCATGGTGCTGGTGTGGTCCCAGGGAGTGGCCCAGGCTTGGACCCAGTGAGGAGGCTCTGCCAATGAAGCACAAAGGCTGGTGCAACTTAGGAAGAGGCAGTGGCAGATCTGTGCACCCAGGTGAACAAGTTCCTAGCTGCTGCAAACACCCATAGTACCACTGCAGCCCCAATGGGGGGAGTGCATTTTGGCAGGACCATGGGGGCAGACAGCAGCAGCCCTGAGCCCCTTTGTGATTGCTTTCCTGTCCAGTGGGAGAGCCCACAGTGCCACTGTGGTACCCAGGGAGTGGCCTAGGCTTGGATCCAGTGGAGAGGAGTCCCACCAAGCACAACAGCCAGTGAAACCTAGGAAGAGGTGGCAATGGATTTGCGTGCCCAGGCAAATGACTTCCTGGCTGCTGAGAATGCCCACAGCACCAGCGCAGCCCTGAAGGTGGGGGCACACCTCAGTGGGACTGTGGGAACAGATGGCTGCAGCACTAAGTCCCACATGATTGCCTTCCCATTTGGGGGGAGCGCCCACAGGGCCACTGCAGTCCCAAGGAGTGGCCCAGGTTCAGACAAGCACAGCTGACAGGGATTGTGGCAGGCTCAGAATACACAGCTCCTGCTGTCCCCCACAGTGGTGACAAGTGGAATCTGTGACTAGATACTATCACTATGCGAAGGCACAAATCCACCCCATAAATATTATGAAGAGGTATTTTAATACTCCAGACCAGAAGGAAAAAGACAAAAACCCAGAAATCAATCAGGAAGGCACAGAAATTTACAATCTAAATGACAGAGAATTCAAAATAGCTATCATATAAAATCTCAGCAAGTTACAAGAAAATTCAGAAAGACAGTTCAATGAAATCAGGAATAAAATTAATGAACAGAGGGAATTTTTCACAAAAAAGATTGAAACTATAAAGAAAAACTAATCAGAAATGATGAAGAGGAAAAACATGATGAACAAGATAAAGAAAAATTTGGAGTCCTTAATTATTACAGCTGATATTATGGAGGACAGAATTAGCAATTTAGATGATAGAAATACATAAATGCTTCAGATGGAGGAGGAGAGAGAACTAAGACTAAAAAGAAATGAGGAAACTCTCAGAGAAATATCCAACTCAACTAGGAAATGCAACATAAGGATTATAGGTATTCCAGAAGGAGAAGAGAAGGAGAAAGGAGCAGAGAGCTTGTTCAAAGAAATAACAGTGAAGAACTTCCCAAGCCTGGGGAAGGAGCTGGAATTATAAATAAAAGAAGCTAATACAGCTCCTAATTACATCAATGTAAAAAGACTTTCTCCAAGGCATATATTAGCAAGATAGGCAAAAGTCAATGACAAAGAAAAAATATTAAGGGTAGCAAAGGAGAAGAAAATAACCTACAAAGGAAGCCCTATCTGGCTTCCAGCAAATTTCTCAGCAGAAACCTTACAGGCTAGGAGAGAATGGAATGACACAATGATATATTCAAAATTCTGAAAGACAAAAACTTTCAGCCAGAATACTTTATCCAGCAAAAGTATCCTGCAGATATGATGGAGAATTAAAACTTTCCCAGATAAACAAAACCTGAGGGAGTTCATTGCCACAAGACCCACCCTACAAGAAATGATCAAAAAGGCCCTCAAATCTGAAAAAAAAAGGGAGGTGGTTTACAAAAGACTTGAGCTAGGAGATAAATAGGCAGACAGTATCAGAAAATTACAGCTCTCTATCAAAACAGATTAGCAAACCCTTAATTATAACATTAAAGATAAAGGGAAGGAAAACATCAAGAATAACTATAATCACTTCATTTTAACCACAAACTCACAACACAAAATGGAATAAGTTGTGACAACAATAACTTAGATGGGGAAGAAGAAATGGATGGAAGCTGCTTAGACTAAGGAAATAGGAGGCTATCAGAAAATGGACTATCGGACCTATGAGATCTTTTATACAAACCTCACTGTAACCACTAAACAAAAAAATCAAACCAGAGTCACAAATGATAAATAAAGAGAAAACCATCACAGAGAGCCACCAAACTGAACAGGCAGTCCAAAATTCACAAGAGGAGAAGCAAGGGAAATTCTGAAAAATTGGAAAACAAGTGATAAAAAAGCAGCATTTAGCCCTCATATATCAATAATAACTCTAAATGTAAATGGATTGAATGATGAAAAGATAGAGAGTGGCTGGATGGATTAAAAAACAAGACTCAACAATATGATGACTTCAGGAAACACAGCTCTAAAGACACCACAGGCTCAGAGTAAAGGGATGGAAGATAATACTCCAAACTAATGGCAAACAAAAGAAAGTAGGTGTTGCCATACTTATCTTGGACAAAGTAGACTTCAAGATAAAAAGACAATGAGATGAAAAGACAGGCAGTACATAATTAATGATCACAGGGACAATCTAGCAAGAGGACATAACACTTATATGTGCACCTACCACAGGAGCACCAAAGTACATAAAACAACTATTAATTCACATAAAAGGAGATATAAAGAGCAACACAATAATAGTAGGGGACCTTAGCACCCCACTTACATCAATGGATAGATCATCCAAACAGAAAGACAACAAGGAAATAGTGGAACTAAATGAAAAACTAGACCAGATGGACTTAATAGATATATATATAGACCTTAGCACCCTACTTACATCAATGGATAGATCATCCAAACAGAAAGACAACAAGGTAATAGGAAAACTAAATGAAAAACTAGACCAGATGGACTTAATAGATACATATAGAACATTCTATCCAAAAACAGCAGAATACACCTTCTTCTCAAGCGCACATGGAACATTCTCAAAGATAGACCATATGTTGGAAAGCAAGGAAAGCCTCCATAAATTTAAGAAGCTTGAAATCATATCAAGCATCTTTTCCAAACATAATGCTACAAAACTAGAAATCAACTACAAAAAAAAAAAAGCTGGGAAAGGGACAAAGATGTGAAGACCAAACAACATGCTACTGAACAACCAATGGACCACTGGAGAAGTTAAAGAAGAAATCAAAAAAACATCTGGAGACAAATGAAAATGAAAATACACCATACCAACTCATATTGGATGCAGCAAAAGCAGTCCTAAAATGGAAATTCATAGCAATACAACTCCACCTTAACAAACAAGAAAAATCTTTTTTTTTTAAAAAGATTTTATTTTTCCTTTTTCTCCCCAAAGCCCCCCATTACATAGTTGTATATTTCAGTTGTGGGTCTTTGCAGTTGTGGCATGCGGGATGCTGCCTCAGCATGGCTTGATGAGTGATGTCATATTCGCACCCAGGATCTGAAGTGGCAAAACACTGGGCCACCGAAGCAGATCATGTGAACTTAACCACTCAGCCATGGGACCGGCCCCTCAAGAAAATCTTAAATAATCAAGCTTAACTACACCTAACAGAACTAGAAAAACAAGAACAAACAAAGCCCACAGTCAGCAGAAGGAGGAAAATAATAAAAATTAGAGCAGAAATAAATGAAATTGAAACCAAAATAACAGTAGAAAGGATCAATGAAACTAAGAGAAGGTTCTTTGAAAAGATAAAATTGACAAACTCTTAGCCAGACTCACTAATGAAAAAAGAAAGAAGGCTCAAATAAATAAAATTAGAAATGAATGAGGAGAAATTACAATGGATACCACAGAAATACCAGATATTATAAGAGAATATTATGAAAAAGTATATGCCAACAAATTGGACAATCTAGAAGAAATGGATAAATTCTTAAACTCGTATAACTTCCCAAAACTCAATCGAGAAGAAATAGAGGATCTGAATAGACCAATCACAAGTTAAAGAGATTGAAACAGTAATCAAAAACCTCCCCCAAAATAAAAGTCTAGGGCCAGATG
This sequence comes from Equus asinus, assembly GCF_041296235.1. Taxonomy (NCBI): domain Eukaryota; kingdom Metazoa; phylum Chordata; class Mammalia; order Perissodactyla; family Equidae; genus Equus; species Equus asinus. Next base: position 100,030,024 of record NC_091793.1, read on the forward strand.
GCTTCTCAGGAGAATTCTACCAAACATTCAAAGAAGATTTAATACCCAGCCTTCTCAAACTATTTCAAAAAACTGAGGAAGAGGAATGCTTCTAAACTCATTCTATACGAGGCCAACATCACCCTGATCCCAAATCCAGACAATGACAACATAAAGAAGGAAAATTATAGGCCAATATTGCTGATGAAGATAGACGCAAAAATCCTCAACAAAATATTGGCAAACCAGATACAGCAATACATTAACAGGATCATACACCATTAACAAGTGGGATTTATACCAGGGATGCAGGGATGGTTCAACATCTGCAAATCTATCAATGCCATAACAAGAAAATGAGGAATAAAAACCATATGATGATCTCAATAGATGCAGAGAAAGCATTTGACAAGATCCCACATCCTTTTAAAACAATAAAGTGGGTATTGAAGGAAAGTACCTCAACATAATAAAGGCCATATATGACAAACCCACAGCCGACATCATACTCAATGGGGAAAATCTGAAAGCCATCCTTCTGAGAACAGGAATAGGATAAAGATGTCCACTCTTGCCACTCTTACTCAACGTAGTACTGGAGATTTTGGAAAGAGCAATTAGGCAAGAAAAAGAAATAAAAGGAATCCAAATTAGCAAGGAAGATGAGAAACTCTTGCTTGCTGTTTGCAGATGACATGATTCTATATATAGAAAACCCTAAAGAATCCATTGGAAAACTATGAGAAATAATCAACAGCTACCGCAAAGTTGCAGGATATAAAATCAACATACAAAAATCAGTTACATTTCTATACTCTAATAACAAACTAACAGAACTCAAGAATACAACCCCATTTACAATCACAACACAAAGAATAAGACATCTGGAATAAATTTAACCAAGGAAGTGAAAGACCTATACAACAAAAACTATAAGACATTATTGAAAGAAATCGATGACGACATAAAGAAATGGAAAGAGAGTCTACGCACATGGATTGGAAGAAAGAATATAGTTAAAATGTCCATATTACCTAAAACAATCTAGAGATTCAATGCAATCCCAATCCAAATCCCAATGACATTCTTCATGAAAAAAAGAACAGAGAATCCTAAAATTCATATGGGGCAATGAAAGATGCCAAATACCTAAAGCAATCCCGGGAAAAAAGAACAAAGCTGGAGGCATCACAATGCATGACTTCAAAATATACTACAAAGCTATAGTAATCAAAACACCACAGTTGGGGCTGGCCTGGTGGCATAGCAGTTAAGTTCGTATGTTCAGCTTCAGCAGCCGGGGGTTTGCTGGTTCGGATCCTGGGTGCAGACCTACACACCACTTGTCAAGTCATGCTGTGGTAGGCATCTGACATATAAAGTAGAGGAAGATGGGCACAAATGTTAACTCAGGGCCAGTCTTCCTCAGCAAAAAAGAGGAGGATTGGCAGCAGATGTTAGCTCAGGGCTAATCTTCCTTAAAAAATAAAACAACAAAAAAACCCAGCATGGTACTGGTACAAAAACAGACACACAGATCAAGGGAACAGAAGTAAAAGCCCAGAAATAAAACTACACATCTATGGACAGCTAATCTTTGACAAAGAAGCCAATAACATACAATGGAGAAAGGAAAGTCTCTTTAGTAAATGGTGTTGGTAAAACTGGACAGCCACATGCAAAAGAATGAAAGTTGGCCATCATCTTTCACCATATACAAAAATTAATTCAAGATAGATTAAAGACTCGAAGGTAAGGCATGAAACCATAAAACTCCTAGAAGAAAATACAGGCAGTACATTCTTTGACATCGCTCTTAGAAGGACCTTTTCAAATACGATATCTACTTGGGCAAGGGAAAGAAAAGGAAAAACAAACAAATGGGACTTCATCAGACTAAAAAGCTTCTGCAAGGGAAAGGAAACCAGGAAAAAAATGAAAAGACAATCCACCAACTGGGAGAAAATACTTGCAAACCATATATCCAACAAGGGGTTAATCTCCAAAATATATAAAGAACTCATACAACTCAACAACAAAAAACCAAACAACCTGATCAAAAAATGAGCAAAGGATATGAACAGACATTTTTCCAAAGAAGACATACAAATGGCCAACAGGCACATGAAAAGATGGTCAACATTACTAATCATTAGCGAAATGTAAATCAAAACTACAACAAGATAGCACCTTACACCTGTTAGAATGGCTATAATTACCAAGACAAAAAACAACAAATATTGGAGAGGATGTGGAGAAAAGGGAACCCTCATACACTGCTGGTGGGAATGCAAACTGGTGCAGCCACTGTGGAAAACAGTATGGAGATTTCTCAAAAAATTAAAAATAGAAATACCATACAAACAAGCTATCCCACTACTGGGTATTTATCCAAATGACTTGAAATCAACAATCCAAAGAGACTTATGCACCCATATGTTCATTGCAGCATTACTCGCAATAGCCAAGATGTGGAAGCAACCCAAGTGCCCATCAACTGATGAATGGATAAATAAGATGCGGTATATATATATATATATATATATATATATATATATATATATATATATATATATATATAATGGATTACTACTCAGCCATAAAAAAAGACAAAATTGTCCTGTTTGCAACAACATGGATGCACCTTGAGGGTATTATGTTAAGCAAAATAAGCCAGACAAAGAAAGACAAACACTGTATGATTTCATTCATATTGGAAGATAAACAAATAGATGGACAAAGAGAATAAATTAGTTGTTACCAGAGGGGAAGGAGGATGAGCATAAGGGGTAAAGGGGCACATATATGTGGTGACTGACAAATAATAATGTACAACTGAAATTTCACAATGTTATAAACTATTATGACCTCAAAAAAAAAAAAAAAAAAAAAAGAAGAGTGACCTGGAAGAGAGAAATTGGAGAGAACCAGGAGAAAAAACTTTCCAGGAGTTTTTCCGTAAAGGGAAGGAGAGAAATTGGGGAAGTGGATCAAGGAAGAAGTGAGGCCAGAAGAGGGTTTTTATTTAGTTATCTTAAGATGGGAGAAATAGTAGCATGTTAGCAGGCTGGTGAGAAGAACCCAGTGGCGAAGGAGAAATTGATGATCCAGGAGAAGAGAGAACTGCTGGAGTCATACTCCTAAGGAGGTGAAAGGGGATGGGTCTGAGGCACAATGCGGGGGAACTGGCTTAGTTAAGGGCACTAGCAGTTCATGGCAATAGGAGAGAAGGCTGAGTATGTGAGCCCAGATACAGGAAGGATGATAGATGTGGTGGTAAATTCTTGTGATATTTTCTTCTGATGGCTTCCCTTTTCACTGTGAAATGGGAGTAAAGTCATTAGCTGAGAATGAGGATGGAGGAGACAGAGCTGGAGATAAAACATCAGGCACCATTAAAGGCTCTCTTAACATCCTCAATTTGAAGGGCTGGGTGTTTTCTCTAGCCATATTCAGATACAAAGGTATAGGTGCTGGAGAAGTCAGAGAGTTGGATTAACCAGAATGATGGTTTTACCAAGTGAGAGAGAGGGAAAGGAGCTAAAGGTAGATGCAATGATCATGATAACAGGATACTGACACACTATAAGCTAGGTTAGGAAGAAAGAGAACATGAAGGGGGAGAGGGACAGTGAAAAGATCTTAAGATAAATGAACTGAAGGTCCTGATGGGATCAAAGAATTGTTGGAGGTGGAATGCTCAAGGGAATGGACTGGGAAGAAAGGAGACAATGGACAGATGGATGTTTGGAATTGAATTTACGGACAGGTGGTAGTTACTAGTAATGATTAGGGTAAGAGATTAAACGTGGACAAGAGTGAAGTAGGGAATACGTAACAAAGAGTCTGGCCCTCCAATACATTTTGACCCTTTCACACTTCTTTTTTTTTTTCCCCTTCCCCAAATCCCCCCAGCACGTAGTTGTGAATTTTTAGTTGTAGATCCTTCTAGTTGTGGCACATGGGATGTCGCCTCAACGTGGCCTGACAAGTGGTGCCATGTCCGTGCCCAGGATCCGAACTAGCGAAACCCTGGGCCACGGGAAGTGGAATACGTGAACTTAACCACTTGGCCATGGGGCTGGCTCCCCCTTTCACACTTCTTATTCCTTACTTTATAACTCTAAAACCCACTTCTTTCTATTTTATCCTATTGCTTCTCTTTAATCAATCGGTATGCGAGTTCACAGGTTTCTAATTTAAATGTGACTGGAAAGTGACTTAAAATATATATGGTTATTACCATATGACCTAGCAATTCTACTCCTAGGTACATACTCAAGAGAAGTGAAAACATACATTCATACAAAAACTTGTGTATGGATGTTCACAGCAGCATTATTCATAACAGCAAAAATGTGGAAACAAAGTCTGTCAACTGATGAATGGATAAACAAAATGTAGTATATCCATACAATGGAATATCATTTGACTATCAAAAGGAAGTTTTGATACATGTTTAGAACATGAATGAACCTTGAAAATATTGTGCTAAGGGAAAGAAGTCAGACACACAAGGCCACATATTGTATGATTTCATTTATACGTAATGACCAGTATAGGCAAATCCACAGAGATAGAAAGTAGATTAGTGGTTGCCAAAGACTGAGGGGAGAAGGGGGCTTGGGGAGTGACTGTTAATGGAAAAAGGATACTCTTTTGGGTCATGAAAATGTTCTGAATTTAAATAGTGATGATGGTTGTACAACTTTGTGAGTATATTAAAACCCATTGAACTGTTCACTTTAAAAAGGCGAATTTTATGGTATATGTATTATATCTTTAAAAAGTCCCCATAAAACTCTGCATTTGGATCTCGCAATTAAAAGGTCTAGAGTTAGATCAGTCTTACCTTAGCAATGCAAGCTGGACAAAACCAGTCCCCATCTGGTATAGTCGTAATCTTGGGTCTATGGCAGTATGTATGACAGCCTTTGTCACAGCCATCACAAAGGAGGAGCAGTTCTTCATTATCTCCCTTTCGACAGATCTGGCAATACTATAATATATGAAAAATCATTTGAAATTAACACTCTGCTATGAATAATAGTCATTGGGATATTAAACATACAATAATTCCTAATTTTTATTAGTAATGAACATTCCGCTTGCTAACAAATATACAGTAGCCATACACATCTATGTATCTCTCATTACACAGATATGGACCACATGACGGGGTGAGCAGTTCAATTGGGGTAAATGCACATTTCAGGTACACTGCAAAGAACAAAGCTAGAGGTTGAATGCCTGCACACACTTCAGAAGCATGTACACATTAACATATGGAATAATTAACATGACATTAGAGCACATAAAGCAATGAATAGCTTTAATACATGGTGTTTTAATTTTTTAATATATTTCATCTTTTGCTTATCTTAGCATCCTCATGATATCCTGAGAAAGAAATAAGTAAGAGTTAGAGTAATTTTTAAAATCAAAATTAGGAAACTTGTATTAGTTACAGAATTATATACATAATAATAAAAAGATATCCCTCTATTTTGACTAAATTATCCATCTATTTTTTTGTGATTGATATAAAAATGTATCCAAACCAGGAAACTTTGGAAATCAACCCAATCAAACATGTGTCATAAGTGCAGAAAATGGATCCTACAAAATGATTTCTAATGAAAAAAATATTGATACAATAAATTAAATCAAAGAATTTAAGAAAGGTTATGATTTATTTTCTAGAACTAAAAGTAAAATTATTTCTTTTCTGTTGACAAATTTCTAATACCATTAAGAACTTTAAAATCTGTAAAGAGAAGATTTTTTCCCATGCATACATATTCTGTATAAGAAGTTTCACAAAGAGAAAGAAGGAAAGTTAGACAAGTAAAAACTTTCAAGATGGCTTAAAAAACAGTAAGTACCAACATTATATTTTGACAGTTTATATTCCCAGTCACAGTAGAAAATGTCCTGCAATTAATATTTTAAAAAATGAAAATATTTAAACTGTAAATCATTTATACTAATTCAAAGTTATGTATTTATATACTCTTAAAAACAAAATAGCTTAACTGTTCAAACTTAATTTGTTTAATTATCAATACAACATTAAATCTTAATCTGGAAAGTCTAAAATAGTTGCAATATAACTCAATATGTATACCAATGATAGCTTAAGAATCTTATCAAAATGGCAGACACACACTATTCAACTTAACAAATATCTATCAAGAATATGTAATGCACATGTAACAGTAAAATTGGCATGTGTACTAAGAGCAAAAGCAGCAGAGTTTAACGTTCCAACAGAAAATACTTATTTTATGACTTTTCTTAATATCACATCATTAAATACATTAATATGGTGTATTTCTCCAAATTTGAGTCAAATTTTTAAAACTTCTATTGAAAAACACTAAGAAACAACATTTGGAAGGTTATATTTAAATCCCCATAACAACAAAATTTAAAAGTCATATTCATGAACATTAAGTAAATTCTCACCGTTTTCTGCAATAGATAATTAAAAATACTATAAAGTCTGTCTTACACCTCACATTTATTATTTAAAAGTAAAATTATTTTCAGATACTTATTAAGAAAAGGTGGCAAATATCAAGTTGATAGCACTTTTGAAAAATCACAATAATAGCTTGCAATATGTAGAGCAAATGTATTAATACTTGGTTTTAACTCCTTTGCTACTATAGTAAAAAATGGTGGGTGCTGCCTATTGTTTCACAACAGTATGAAGCATAAGGTGGGTAGAGAATTATCTGGAGGCAAATTCTAACAGCTCTTTCTTTCTTGGTAAGCTTGGTCTCTGGCAAAGAGGGTATTTCTAAAGATATTGAGCACTTTAACATTAGGACATAAGACCATTATAGGCACTGTTACATTTCTAATTAAAGATTATAAAGTTCTCATTAATCTTTGAATATGAAACTCTGCTTTCTTTTTAAGGTAGTTTCATAGGAAATAATGTGTTATTAAACATTAAAAAAAGAAAAATTATAAGAGATGGAGTTAAATAATGATATGTGTATATTAATACCATGGAAAAGGTTACGACTTTGCAAAAACTGAAATAAAGTTTTAGGTTGCAGAAAGTAAGTATACTAATATAAAGGCAGATTTTGGTACAAGTTTTGGGTTTCTGTGTATAGGTTATAACAAAACTGACCAAACGATGATTGTTTTGGTGTAGATGAGAAAAATAACTGTACCAATTTCATTTTGATGTAGGAATTCAATCTTTTTTGATCATTATGGCCTACATTTCACCAAATATATTTGTCTACAGTGACTTTAAAACTGGTTTTAATAATAATTTTTAGAAGACAAATTATTTTTACCTGGTAAAAATGGTGCTGGACGAACTGAGCAATACCTTAAAACTTACGGTAAATTCTAATCCGGACTAGGAAAGACCCAAATTTGAGCATACTGTGAAAACTGCAGATTCTTTATGCCATGGACATTTTAGGAAGAAGTGAAAAACCACAGAAGAAACCAAATTTATTTGTATAGAATGAATATGACATTAAGTAGTCTAGGCATAGAGGGAAAAATGAAGGAAAGAATGCTAAATTATTTAAGGATTACTTCTTTGGGGAACGACTGTTTTAAGTAAAGGAATTTTATCCTTATTCATTCATGAAATCTCAAATGTTTGAATTTTAAAGCTAATCTGTAATTCAAAAGCAAATGCTAAAATAATTCATAAAAGTCTACATATAATAAGATATTTTTATATATGATACATAAGAGGCAAGAGGAACACATACATCATTTAAAATAAATATCTCTCTGGAAAACATATGAAATAAAGCTTTTATTTTGAACATATAGCATTTGGTACCTGGTACAAAGTAGAGGCCACTACATGAAAATAACTAATTGGGCTTGAACAAAGAAGCTGAAAAACCAGTTCTCATTATAAAAGACTAAAAGATCCACTCTTCATGTCAACTAATGTCAAATTATGTCATATCATGCAATGCCAAATACATGATATCAGTGCATAAAGTAAGAGTTCTCTGCTTATTTTGTATTTATTTATCCAAGTATTTTAGCATTAAAAAAATGAAAACTGATAGAAACATAAAGACACTTTAGGAACGCAGTGAATATGTCGCAGGTAATGTTAGCAACTGGAATGTTTACAAGAGTGAAAGGCCTTCAAGATGTTTAGATTAACAAACAACTATTATGTTGACAGAATGTAGAAGACAACTTCAGTCAGAGTTATAAACAATATTCAAAGGAGGGAGAATCAAGATTTTAAAAAATAAAAGTAACACATTTGGTAGGTTCCTTGAAAAAGTTCAAAATAAGGAGGAAAATATGAAACTACACAGCACTCAAGAATTAAGCACTCTCAAGTACAGCATACATTATTTTGACAATAAGTAATGTATAATTAAGAAGGATCTGGAGGTTGGAAAAAAACAGAACAAAGTAAATTAGTTATAGTATTTCTTAAATAAAAACACTTACAACTTTCATAATTGATTTTTCCCATGCTATTGATTTCTGTAACTGCTGAATGCACAGAGCTACCTGTGCAGCACTGCGAGCTTCTGATAATGCCCTTCTCCATACCCTGAGCCCTGGAGCAATATCCTCTTCAATTCTGCATTGAAATATAGAAAAATTAAGTAGGTCATGTCTACATTTACAGTTACCGAATGTGAAACAATCATCACACTGAAAGCCAAGCAATGACAAAAACACGTAACAGCCAATAAGTATAAGGTTTAAGCAACTAAATTTGATGTAGTGCACAGACTGTGGCTACGTGCCTCAAAGCTTAGTCACAACCAGGTAAATGTAAGATCACTTTGCAGGATTATCAACGCACATAACAAAAAAAAATGTTTTTACAAAGCACCATGCAAATAGCATGATCCATATGGATCACAGACATACAAGAAGATACATAGATAACAGGCAATAGAAAATAGGCTCCAATTAGCAAAGAAGCACAATAATTTTTCAAGTTAATCTCAATAACCTACCCGTCACCATCACCACTAATGGATGGTGCAGGAGCAGGGACAGTAACTGTGCCCACATTATCCAGTTTGATCTGAATGGTGGTACTTAAGGGGCTCTTCAGATACCTTCTTTCAATGTTCCGCTCCAAATCAGCCAGCCTGGTTACAGCTATATCTAGGGGGTTGTCACTCTTCCGTTCTAGTGCATGTGCACTGCTTTCTTCTTCGCCAGTAAATTCTCCATCATGCTCCTTGCACAATTTAGAAAATGACTTATGTTCAAAATATACCAAGTCCTCCCTTTCTGATGCAGGCTCTGGACACATCCAACCCTATATATCAAGAGAATAACGTTATTATGGTTTCCTCCTAAAATGCCTGCTGGGTGAATTACCTTTACTTAAAATACAGCAGCAGACACCAGCAGATCTTTACTAAAAGTTTTTACCTTGTGTTTCCTAATGCTAGGTAGAAACAAGAACAGAAAATTAAATGAAACAGTTGTAAGTACAGTTTAAAGAAGGAAATTTAGTAACTTTTGATATTATGAAAGGTATGATGAAAAACAGCAAAGTACTCTGAAGACTAAATGTTTATTAATTTCAAGGGACTACTGAAACGGAAACCTCTCCGTAGTCTCTGAACTTTGCTCTTCCTTCCCATTTTCATTCCTTCCACCACTCTTCTGTACAGGTCAAAAATGTACTCACCATTTTTCCTTTGGCCTCAGGAGCTTTGCATAGACTGTTATGTTTGTCTGAACAGCTTTTCCCTGTTTACCTAGTTAACTCCACTCACCCTGCAGCTCTCATGTTAAAATCTACTTCCTCAGGGAATCCTTCCTTGACTTCCTTTAGGAGGTAAGTTTCTCTATTACAGCTCTCATAGGACCATATAATACTCCATAGCCTTGTGACAGTCACAATTTTATACTACTGTGATTATTTGATTAACATCTCTCTACCTCTAAATTCCATGAGGGCCGGGACCATGTCTGCTATTATTCATTTTATCTCCAACACAGTGAAGGCAAATAGTGGGCACTCAATACGTAGATGTTGATTGAATAAATGAATGACCTTGTAACTCAGTTTGCTTATATCGATCCTCTAGCTCAAAATCCTTCAAAGATTCCCTACTGTTTAACAAAGTCCAAACATTTACCACGACATTTGAGTACCTCAATCTACCTCTTTCTCTCATGTTCCCATTCATGCATCCTACCCTGCAGTCAAATTTCATGCCTTGTCACTCCCCAAACATATCCTGGTGTTCTGCTCATGGTGTTCACTCTTGCTAGTACGGTATTTCCTGTTCTCTGACTCTCAAAAGCATACTCATCTTCTCAAGTTCCATCTTGACTTCTACATGAAATCTTCCCTGATCTTTCTCTTGTCTCCACCAGAAGTTGCATAGTATTCTTTTTCTAAATTTATGCATGGCTTTGTACTTTTCTGCGGTCAGTTACTAGATTTTGGAGAGATGTACACATGTCTTATCTCCCTATTATATGGCAAGCTTTATGAGGGCAGAAACCACATTTTACCCAATTCCGTGGTATCTACTGGCTGATGTGGAATAGATAGCAAATGCATATTAAATGAAAAATAGAATATTCTTTTTATTAAATTTCTTTAGGGATAATTATTTTATCTTATATATTGGGGTCAATTCTTCCTCTTTAACTCAGTAGAACATTTATATTTAGAAAGTAAGGATGGAATTATGAATAGTATACATAAGTGCATTAGGTACCAGTTATGTCAAATGAACTTCATTCCCTTATTTTAAAAGGGATACTAAATTGCTAAATCGAGGGAACCCTGTAAACATAGTATATCTTGATTTCTGCAAGGCAACTAATGAGACAAAAAAATGAAAGCTAGATTAGAGTTAGAGAAATCTAGACGGTTGAAAACTATATCCAAAGAATGGTAATTAACAGAGCTTATCACCTCAGAAGAGGTCCTCAGTGCCAATGTCCAAAGGTTCTATATTTGTCCTGTTAATGCACTTACGCATAACCTGGTTGATTGCTATTAAATCTTCAGGTGACTTAAAACTAGGAAGTTAGTTCAACATTCTGTACGACAGGACTTGATAAAAATAGTTCCATATGCTGAAATATGGAAAATAGTTCAAAAATCAAAATGAAATTATTATGAAATGAAAAATATCAAATGAAATTAATGAAACTAGAACAATGATAAATGTAAATTTTAGCTTTCAAGTTTGAACAACTGATTACAGAAATACCACATGTGATATAACTCACTTACAAGCACTTTGAAAGAGGCCCAGAGATTTTTTTATAGTGCATACTCAGTGTAGCAATAGTTATGATGTGCGTGCTAAAAAGCTGTTACAAATTCAAATTGCATTAATAGAAGTATAGTGCCAGATTAAGGAAAGTAAAGGTCCTATGCACACATTCAGACAACTCTATGTACACTTATGGGTACAACATTTTAAGAAGGATATTGACACTGGTGTTTATTCAGAAGACAATTATGGACCTGGAAACCATTTCATAGGACCAACAGTTGAAGGAATTAACTAGTTTGTAAAAGAGAAAACTTAAAAAGAAATACAGGAGCCATCTTTAGAGGAGCTGAAAGAGTGATTAGGCTTTTCGTATACTTTCAACAACAGAACTAGGACTAGACGTGCAGATTTTTCTACAATATAAAAAAAGAATTCCCAAATTATTAGCAAGCTGGAGTGCTAAAATATTAAAATAGAAATGAATGCACTTAAGTAGTCCCAGGCCACCTGCTTAAGGTGTCTTCACAATGGCTAATTCCCCAGGCTAAACACATAACTCTATTTTCTTTTTAAGAAAAAAAGCATCATAAACCTTCTATAGATATTAAAATAACGTTTTGTGGTTATTTTCATCACTTGTGTTTTTAGACTCTTCAAGACTAATATAACTATAATTCATTTCTTAGAATAATACAGGATAATTCAGTAATACCTTATTAACAGGATGCTAAAATATCCCATTTAAAAAACAAATTCCACTTATCTTAGCCTCTAAGAACACAGCCAAGAACATCTAAGCAGACAGTAACGTGACAAGGTCAATGCACCAAAATCTGAGTATATCTCCAGGAAAATGTTTCAGGCCCATGCTCTGACTTTATACATAATTTTAAAAGCTTGATGATATGCTTCCCAAACCAATAGCCAATTAGAATTGGCAAGTTAGATGGGGGGAAGTTGGAGAAAAACAGGGCTAGTAGGACCAATCCAATTTAAACCAGCAAGTGGTAACAACTGACCACGAGAGATGAGAAAGACTATACAAAGTAGATGTAGCAGTTTAAACAGCAAAGCATACAAGGATCATTTAATGTAGGGGCAAAACCTCTTCAACATTTCCCGAGGGAATCATTATCTAACAAGTGGTCTTCATTCGATGATCTTGTGTAACCAAGATAATTTAAATCAAACTCATTATTCTCAAGTAAGAAGGCAGTGTAATGCATAACATAAGGGATCCAAAAAACATGTTAAAATATTATGGCACTAAATGGAATAATTTTCATTTCTCCAGAAAATTAACCTGTACGCAAGACTTCATTTGTTGAAGATGCCAGATGAATGAAGGAATTTTATATTGTATTATGGTACCAAGGGGAGGATACATATCGTTTGCCAGCACAATAGTTTCAGCAATAATAAATTTTTGCTTCCCAAAGTTAGTAATTATGTTTGTGGCAAGAAAAGGATATTTGATTAGCTGTGGAAAACGACAGTTTTCGGAGATCCTCAAAAGTTTCCAATTGTCAGCATTAAAGTAATTATGAAGCAAAATTTTAACCATTGGACGGCATAGTATTATGGCTTAAGTTTCTCACTCTCAATAAAATGAAATATCAAATCAAATTACATGGAGACTACATTTTCCACGCCTTTTCATGTGTCTGTCTCACACTTATTCATCATCTATCCATTCAGTCTCAGAGACATCACCATATTATCAATTGAGAAGACCTTTACACTCCTCTTTACAAAACCAAAAATTCTTGCATAAAGGTAAAGTTTTCCTTTTGCCTGTCCAGTGGAAGCCACTTCTAATCACTGCTGGTGACATGGTAATAATACCCAGTAGATAAATTAATTAAAACTTTACAAACATACCTAGGGTGTGTGTGAACATGTGTATCATGATATAAGGTATATTTGGGTATATCTATAGTCTCCAATTTGAAGTTATATAGAGTAAAAGTCTGACATATAACACGGCTTGTATACAAGGGAGGTCCTGGTCCTATGTGAAACACTATAGTAGGAGTCTGATAGAGTATTACTTCTATCACAAGTAAAACTGTGAAATTCTGCTTGTGGTAAAGAAATGCATACCAGAAATGATATTTTTGAATACCATTAAAGACACAGCAAGATTTAGTAAAAAGAACACGGGCTGTGGAGTCAGACAGACTTGGTTTGACTTCACATTTAGTCACTTACTATATGACCACCGGCAGCTTACTTACTCTGAGCCTTGTTTCTTACCTGTAAGATGGGGGAAATTAATTCAGGATCGTTTTGGGAATGAAATGAGATAAAGTGAAAACATTTAGCACAGTACCTGGTATATTATCAGGCATATAATAAATATTAGTTACCTTCCATTATCCTAAAAAAAGATTTTATTCCAAGTCAATTTTACCTTTACTTGCAAACTTGCTGATGCAACCCTCCTTTCTAGATCTTCTACCTGTTGAAGAACACTCAAATCCATGTCCATTGCTTGTTCTTCCACTGACCAGTTCTCCACAATATCTCGAGTTACCTGGTTTTCTTCATTTTCATTTAATTCAATAATAGCAACTACATTGGAAAGGAAATTAGTTTTAAAATCCACTTTATCCCTCAATGATTTCTTCCAGAAAGTGAATAAAATTCCAGGGGTAACATGTATGGGTAACCTAACACACACAAATGCACTTCTGCACATGCAGGAAGCTTACTCTTAAAAGTTGGAATCATCTTTTTTTAAGAAACAAAACAATATGTCTGCAGGTTATAAAAAATTATAAGAAAGTAATACAAATTTAAGAAATGTACATAGTTACTGTTTGTTGAGCAAAATAGAAAAAAAAATGCCTATTAGTAATACGTTAAGAATTAAGACACTAAAATATGTTTTAAGATCAAAGAATGAATTCTCATAACTAGGCAGGAAAGCAGAAATCTGTTTTAGGTACATACCATCCTTATTCTTGATGCAGGCTTGAGTAATATAATCCAAGTGTTTCTGAATTTGTTTTTGTAATGCCTTTTCTCTTATTCCTCTGAGATGTAGCACTTTGAGCAAAGCTTTTAGGTCCTCTGGGTCAATAATTCTCCACCAACCAAACTGCATTTCTAAGTCATGATAAATATGTAGATCTTTTACAAATATTTTGAATAGGAATTAATGACACAATGCAAATCAAAAGATTTTTGACTATGCATAAAACCATCAAAGATTCAGTTATAACATAGGAAGCTCTAACAATGAAATAAAGTAAGTGGCTATAAACCATCTCAGTGTACCTACCTTCTGGAATAGGTTTTGGACTAGGAAAATCTACTGGTTTTGCTACTTCAACAGCTGCAGGTTGAGTTGAAGAGACTTTTTCACTCTGTGGTACTGGAGATTCACTTTTATTTGAAGCAACATTGGGAGTCAAGAATGAATTACCATTTCCTTCTGATAGTCCCAACCCTGATCCCAGACCGGGTAAAGGTGATGTAAATGGAATATTGGAAGTAAGCACACCAGTGGGCCATCCACAAAACTGGAGTCCCATCATAGATACTCCGCTTTTCATCTGCAAAAGACAAAAACAAAATGAAACAACATTGTAACAGTAGAAGTTAGGGAAAATGCTTAGAATCTGAAATTATTTTTAAAATTCTGAAAAAATATTCTTTCACTTATCCTGATTAAAGGAAAACTAAATACAGTAGCAACAATGTTAAATTCCATGCTCTTTTTTGCTCCCCAAAGTAACTGCCTTTCAGATATACTATAACAGTAGTAAGTTAAAAAGTAATTAAAGAAGCCTTTGCCTTAGACTTAGACTAGAAGTTGGTAGTTCTGATGGAGTTTGGTGATAGCAATTCTGACTCTTTTCAGTTTCCAAACTGTGGCAAGGATAATACAAATATTCAACTGATTCCCTTTGAAAATCTTCAGGGGGCCAAAGATTAAATAAAGCAAATAAAAATGAGTTACAATTAGCAGTACTAACCTGAAGAGGTGATAAAGCAAATGGATTTAGGCCAACAGGATTCTGGGCAGAAGAGGGTCCAGGAAGAGGAGCGGGGGCAGGCGAAGGGGACTTAGACGGCGGCTGGGACTGAGGGGTCACCAAGGAAGCAGTTGGCGTACCGGCGTGGGCAAGCGAAGTGTCATCACAGGGTGCTCTTGGCAAAACACTAAACCACTGTTTATTCTTTTCAGTCAGCGTTTTTAACAACTGGTCGTTGGGGAGAGGACTGTAGAACTTCCCTGGACCACCTGAACCAGTGTTGAACAGATTATTAGAGTCTGTCTTTTCCACGCTGCTTTGTGTTGCTGTTGACTGAATACTGCCCAACGAATGTTTTCCACTGTTTTGATAAGACAGTGTGCACCCATTTGCACTACTATTTGGTTTGGGGGTCATTACATCTGTCTCAGGAGGCATCTTAGCTACTTCTAAAAGTTTGCTTAATTTTGAAAAAGAGCCAGGTTTCTGGAGAAATAGATTTGTGTTGTCTTTTTCTTTAGGATCTTCCTTTTGCTCACAATGATCTGGATTTGAACAATTTATTGTATCCTCAGAAGTCTCAAATATTTCTTCTTTGATCTGGATACTTTCGGCCTTTTTTAGTTTTTCTCTTTCTTTTGCAATTTCTTCTAGTCCTACAAAATTGAAAAGTATTATGAGGATCAGTGACTCGCAATCAAACCAATACTATATTTTATTACTATTTATCAAGTTATATGCATAAATATTTTAACAAACTTTTCTAGATTACTTAATACTCTCTGGTTTTTCCTTTTTTATAGACTAGACTTTTTTGCTCATTGAAAAACTAACATGATTTTGTAATTAACCATTATAAAAAATTAAAACAGAAAAAATATTAAAAGTCCTAATACACAGCAAGAACTATTATTCACATTTTTGTAAATCCTTCCAGTACATACACATTTAAATCTATAAATTAAAAAAAGGAAATCTTATTATATACGTAATATTCTATCCTATATGTTTTACTGAATAATACTCTGTAAACATCCTGATATGTCAATAAATATATAACTACACCATAAATTTTAACGACTATAGAGCATTCAGTGGACTTGATCATAATTTAAACAACTATCTTCTACTGATGACTATTAATAGGGCCCAGTTATTCACTATTATAAACAATGCTATAAATGATGAACGATCTCGTATCTGTATCTTTAGACTTAAAATTTTTTTTTTCTGATTTACTTCCTTAGGATAAACTTCCAGAAAAAAACTTACTGAGTCCTAAGATATGTACTTTTCAGAGTTTTTGAAATACGTCGTCAAATTGCCCTCTAGAAAGTCTGATCAATACACATTCACACCAGAAGTACACAGAGCCTCTGTTTGCCTACACTCTCAACAAAATTGAATACTATCAATATTTTTTGTCTTTGCCAATATCTGGGAAGTGAAAATCTAAATTGTATTTTTTTCTGATCAGTAGTAAGGCTGAATATCTTTTCATAGCTTTATTGATATTTCTCCTTTGTGAACTTCTGGCTCATATTTTTTTTTTTTTTTTTAAAGATTTTATTTTTTTCCTGTTTCTCCCCAAAGCCCCCCGGTACACAGTTGCACATTCTTCGTTGTGGGTCCTTCTAGTTGTGGCATGTGGGACGCTGCCTCAGCGTGGCTTGATGAGCAGTGCCATGTCCGCGCCCAGGATTCGAACCAACGAAACACTGGGCCGCCTGCAGCGGAGCGCGCGAACTTAACCACTCGGCCACGGGGCCAGCCCCTTCTGGCTCATATTTTTGATCAATGTTTTAAAAATAATTTATAAGAACTCTTATAAAAATATAAATCCACTACTTTATTCAATTTGAGAAGTAATATAATTCAAGGTAAAATATTCAGTAATGAGAGGCTTAACGTTAACCCTTTCGGCTCTACTCCCTCAGTCCCTATTTTTATTGTTCAGAGGTAACCAGGGTTAACCAATCACGTCAATACATCCTTCCGGAAATCTCATACGCATATATGTGACTATCATTTTGCATTATTACATAAATGGGATACTACTATTCCTTTTTCTGCAACTTAGAATAAAATCCAAACTCCTAAGCAAGGCCTACAACACTATACGATCTGGTTCCTGAAAACCTCTACAACCTCTGGCCACCCTTGTCCTTGCTAACCTTGCTCTTCCTTTCCCCCTTTTCTCAGCTTCTCAAACAAGCTAAGTTCTTTCCTTTCTTGGGGTCTTTGCACTTGCTGCTCCCTCTGCCTGGGATACTGTTTTGTTGACTGGCTCCTTACCCTTCACGTCTCAGATTAAGTGCTATTTCCTCACAGAGGTTTTCTCTGACCATCTTATGTCAAGTAACGTCTCCATCCCATTCACCTTAGACTATCATTCTATATATTTCCTTTGCAGAATTTACCATTATACACAACAGCTTTTTGTTTGTTTGTTTTTCTATTCCATCCCTCACTCACACACTAGAATGTAAATCAACAAGCTTTACTCAAAAGCAGAGCAGTGACTATCTTGCTTATATTGGATCCCAAATGCCTAACATGGTGGCTGCTATAAAATAGAGGCTCAATAAATATTTCTTGAATGATAAAATAAAAGGATAAATTCAATATTTTTACTATATATCTTAGACAGCTTTCTATGGCAAAACATGTAACTGTACCTCACTTTTTTCAATCAGCTACAGAATTTCTATTATATAGATACATCGTAATTTATTTAAGCAATCAGTGATTAATGCTTGAAATAGCTTTCAAATGCTTCTCTTGAAATTAGTTTCTATCCCAAAATAAAATCCTATACCTCAGACATATGCTTCTGGCCAATATGGAGTAACAGGGACTAGATTTACCCTCCTGCATGAAACAACCAAAAAACAGACAAAATATATGACACAGTTTGTAAGAAACTGGACATCAGGCAACAAAGACAGAAAACAAATGCAGTAAGCCCTGTGAGTGCCCCAGCTTATCGCCTTGCATAGTTTCCAGGCTATAGCACAGGGAGGAGGAATCCAGGCAGAACCTGGTCGACTCCTTGAGATGAGGAGAGAGACCAAAGTGGCTAGAGTGCTCAGGGGAGAGTACTAGCGAGGAGAGACTGTGTGGAGAGAGAACTCCAGAGATCTACAGAGGGACCCCTGGAGTATTCAGCTGAGTAACGATCTGTGCCTATGTGTGAGGAATCTACCTGAGACCAGGGAAAGCACCACCTGAAAGGATTAGAGGTGACAGTGCCAGGTGCTCACACAGGCTGGGAATAGTACCTGTTCCTACCAACGAGGCTGGGCAAGCTCAGGTAGAGGACTCAGAAGGATCTGGCTTTAGTAGTTAGGGGATAATTAGCTCTAGACTGAGCACTGCTCCAGTCCCACCTAACAAATTTTAAAAGCAAGACCGAAAGGATCAAACTTTTCCCAAGTAACTTAGCTGTTTCAGTTAAAAAAACCTCAAAAATATTTACAGGGATTCAAAAATATCCATCACTCAACAAGGTAAAATTCACAATGTTGGGGATCCAATTAAAAGTAGAAAGCGTGCAAAGATGCAGGAAAACATGACACCTAATCAGAAAAATCAAACAATGAAAACTGCCCCCAACTAAGAAGACAGTAGAATTAATAGGCAAGGACACTAAATTTGAAAAAATAATGGCTGAAAAACTTCCAAATTTGATGAAAACTATAAACCAAGATCCAAGAAACTCAACAACCTCCAAGCAAAAGAAACATGAAGACAACTATACCAAGACATATCAAAATCAAATTGCTCAAAACCAATGATAGAGGAAATCTTAAAAACAATCAGAAAAAAATCTTGTACCTCATAGGATCTTTATGCATTTCTGCTCATTTGTCCTGAGAAGACCACCCTACTTCATCACCTCCAATCAGGCCCATGTGAAAATAGTTACAAATATTCTCTTCATATACCCATGCTTACAAATTTCCTTAATATAAGTTATTGTCTACTAAGGAAGTACTAGTATTTGTCTTTGATTTATTTTGAGAACTATTATCTCAAAAACCATTGTCACATATCCAAAAACAAATAGATTAACCAACCAACCAACCAACCAATTCTTATTGATTTGAGACCCACAGATAACTTTCCATTTGTATCCAATCAAGTAGACTGAGCTGATGATACATTTTAATAGCCTATTCATGGTTGTCTTTAACTTTTATATTCAAATTGCTTAATTATAAACAGCTAAACCTCTAACTAAAATGTAAATATTATTTAAAAAAATTTGAAAATGTATATAGGATGTTTAGGATAAAGAGATTCTTTCATTTTAAATAGTTTTGTGTCCTATTTCACATAGTCCCCTGTTCTTTCCAGCCCTTACTTCTTTGACATGTGTCACTGAGTATTAATAAACATCCTCAAAACAGACTAAAGAGGAGACAAGTAAGAGATGAAAGAGGGAGTGCTCATCACCTGATTAGCTTTCCAGCTAGAATGGCAAGTACATAATGACAAACAAAATACCATTTCCCAATTAAAACAAATCCTAACAATAGCAAGTTTGATATTAGAAAGAGACGTCTTCCTGAGTTTTATCAGAATCACTCTGAACCCTCTCAGTTCACCTAACAGTTGTCACTGGACCCTAGGGGTCCACCACTCCCAGTTTAAGGGAAAATTTTTTTCCTTTGGCTCTCCTTAGTTGGGCTGAAGCAGGCTAAGACTTTCAAATAGATTTTACTAAACTCCAAGTGAAACATAGAGGAAGAACGCAAGAAAGGTAAAAACACTGGCATTTAGAGTACAGGTCTCTGTTCAGCGGCTTCCTCCCAGGGCTCAAAGGCCCTTACCCATTCAGTATAGCATAACTTCAGGAGTAATTTGATGGCACCTCCACGGTCTCCATGTCAACAGTGCTACCACAACCCAGCTCCTAGGAGACATCTTGCTATTACTGTGGAGAAGACTAAAGGGAGAGATTCTTATCATGTCCATGATAAGATGGACAAGTCTTACCGTATCCATCTAGGATTGTTTCTTCCCAGTCTGATCCAGGAATTTGAAAAAAGATGAGTGATACCATAATACCTTCACCCTTCAGGTAAGATTCCCCCACATATCCATAACGGGAATTACATTTTATACTCATAGACCTAATGCTGTAACCATATCTTAATGCAAAATGAAAGTAACATTCACATCACAGCTTATACATATGATTAACAACAAACTTGTTTGTTTTCCTTATAATATTGAATAAATTATCTACAATCTAATATACCCCAAATCGTTAAAACAAAACAAAAGATAGTGAATTGAATGAGAAAAAATTCTTGGTTTTAGCTGAGTAGCCATGGGGGCTTTCTTCCTTCCCACTTTCCCGAGGGCCTGCAGGATAGCAGGGACTTTAGCCAGCTAATGTCAACACTGTTCTCAGGGCTCTCGGTACGGAGACTTTGACTCTTGGTGTGCATACCCCCAGCACTGTTCCTAGACCTGAAGCTTCCCTGATATGTTTACTGTTACTCAGAGAAACTAAGAGCTTTCTACCCTTTCTCACACAAACCCATAAATATACAGAAAGGTGCAGGGTATGGTGTTTTGTCTCTTGAAGTGTTCTTGTCACACATCCTAGTCCTGCGGAACCAGTATGGGAACTGAGAGATTCTATGTATTGTTACTTCTCTGCTTATAAGTTGCCTTCACTAATCCACTTTGCTGCTATTAGCACTATGTGTGTCATTGGTGGTTTTTGTGACCACGTATCTTGTACAACAGTTGGTATCCAACAAAGCCCTGATATCATGGATTTCTGGAATGGAAGTACCCAGGTGTGGAAGAATTTCTCCTTGGGGTCAGTGGTAATTCACTTGGTAGAGTTACGATGGTCTCAGAAGCGATGCCCAAGGATGGTAGACGTTCTAAAGTGGTACACTAAAGAGGGTGACTATTGGTTAAAAAGTGGCTTGAAATTTAATTCTGTCCCCCCTCCTTACCAGTTTAGAGATTTCCATGAGTCCTAAGGTGAAGGGTAAACTACAAAGAGTGATGGCAGCCCCTTTACAGGGGAAAGTAGGGCAAACTCCCACTATCCCTCTATTAAAACATATGAAGCAACTGGCCCCTATGGAAATGAAGCCAGTTATTGTGAGGACTGCTCTATAGGACACCAGCAGAAAGGAATCCAGCAGTATACAGAATCAGAGCTGGGTTCTCAACAGATCCACTACCATAAGTTCTTGGAAAGATCCTTAGAGGCTTGGCTTGCTTATTTGCATGATGAGGGGACCACAGTGGTATTAAATGAAGCTGAGTAGGGGGAAGCACATGTCTCTGTTACAGAATGAGCAGTCTGGGTTGACTAATAATGCTGGGACAGCTGTTGCCACCCCGTTTCCAAACTGGATGCTTGGTAGCATTGGTAAAATATATCCCCATTGGGGTAATTTTCTTGAGACTCTTGAATGTGAGCTGGACTAGATCTACAGGGGATGTAGCTGCTGAGATGCTGGCTGTGTTAGCATGATTGTAAGAAAACCCAGGGCTTGAGAGGGGAAGGCCTGACAACATGCCCTTGGTGCAGAGAATGTTGGATGACTGAATCAGAACAGGTGCACCTAAGGGGACAATGGCTTTGACTTTACTCCTTCATCTTGGAGTCACTGTTAGAAATCGAATAGTTCTTTTAGGTCATACAAGCCCCATCTCAGAGGGGGAAATGAAAAGAGAGAGTCTAATAAGTGGCAGAGGTTTCTGCACAAAATTAAAAGAAAAAAGGAACAAAGGAAGGATAAGATAGACAGGCTAGACTACTGCAGAGGCTCTGTCCCAACAATAAATGTGATATTGCTCATTTACAGAAGGATTGACAAGACAGAGTTGATGTTCGCATAATTCTAGAGTGTGGGAGTGTGGTTCTATTCAAAAACTTAAAAGACCCGCCGAGACTGTAGAATAGAGATCTGTGAGATGAGACACAGAATATCAAATGATTCATAGACTTGAAGAGTGGTCAAGGAGAGGGTGAGTCACCAGATTAGGTGAAGGTCCCTGGGGAGGAATCTCCTTCAGTGATGCCCCAAACTCTCTGGTAAGATCGTACAGCTTCTAGACTCTTTAGAAAAGGACTCGGAGAATAGAACGGAGGGACTTACCCTATATCATTTTGACTCTTTTGAAATGGGACCACGGGTGGGAATACTCACAGTCATCAGCTCTACTTTATGAGTCTGATTCAAGTCCTGGACCAGGGCTTCTTTGTTCTCTGATCTGGGCTCTTTCAAACTTAAGGAAGACTATGGCTGGGCTCAGTCCCCAGGTCCCCCTCCAAGGGATCACTAACCATACTCCTCAGTTCATTGTGCTGGAAAGAAGAGTCTCAAACATTTATGGGCTTGCTAGAAACGAGAGACCAAGTATCTATTGTTGCAGAATGCAAAAGAGCATCGGCAAACAAGTTCCTCTATTGGGGTTGGTATTTGGTGTTACCTATGGCTGAAAGACCAGAATCACAATCACTGCAAAGGCTTTTGGACCTTTAGTCTGAACTCCAGTAGTTCCTTTATCAGATTGCATACTGGCATGGAAACACTGGGGTATTTAAGTCCTGCACAAGCATGTCCACGTATCAGCTAGACATTTATTGTGACCTCTACTGGTAGCTTCCATAACTGTTGGCCAGGTATGTTGCCAAAACTCATCTGTATTTACAAGGCCTGCCTAGGTTGTGCAACAATGTTGCATACCTGGAGGAGAAAGAGATTGTGTTTCATAAACGAGAATAGATTCAGGCAGGGGTACTGAGCAAAACCATTTCACAATTTAACACCCCTGTTTGATACTAGCCCTACAAGTGCCTATGACTGAAGTCTCTCGCAAAGATACTGTGATGGCATTTGTTAGCTTTTGAGTATCTGATTTCTGCTAGTCACTGAATGGTATACACCTTTTCTGGATATGGAATTACTGTGCCTCTTGCATGTGCAGACAATATACATACTATTAGGACTGAAACATATTTGTTATATATCAGGGTTTCCAGAAATGACACAATCAAACAATTGGAATTCCTTTCATAGCTGCTGCCAATCAACAACGGGCTTGCCAACACGGTACTGGGTGACTGATCCATGCTCCTTCTTATCCATAGGTAGTATAGGATGCTGGAATAGCATTCTAAAAGATAGCTACACCAACCCCTTCAACAATGACCTCTCTAAGACTGTCTGGTCTGGCTGCCCTCTACTGTTTATACTTTGAACACTGCTTATCCCTCAGAAAGGTCTCTCTATTTTGTTAAAGTTCCTTGGTATCCTAGAGTGGAAGAGCAGAAATGAAGAATCTGCTTAGTATGCTGGGATTCTGAATTTTTATACCTCAGTATTCCTCTCCTTTTTTGGTACCTATCATGATTTTAACAGGTGGCTGGGAGGTTTGTGTTGTTCATATTACAGACGACTGGATAGACACAAATGTCCACATACTCCTGCTTTCCAGATGACACTTGCAAGCTACACCCTCAAGAGGAGCAATTGGGATTCTCTGTTTACTCCAAACAGTTCTAAATTTCTCTTGTACAGTCACTCTACCTGTGGGAGATTTTGCTGCAGTCCTTATACCATACAGTGTATTCCACCTGGAAGACATCTTTGGTGGGAAAATGATAACTTTCGGTTTCATGTGGAACTTATTGTTCCAGAAAAAAAGGAGAGACTGTATGGATCACCTCTGAAGATAATGATGGATTTTGCTTGGGTATGAACATCCTAATCACAGAAGGTGAGAGGGTAGTTGGAGTGTGAATAATTCTGTTTCTTACAGATATGAACAAACTGTACTGAATAACCCTCTGCAGCTATCCCACACAATGACATTCACTTCAAACCTATCACGATTTTGGATTTGTCATCCTCAACCTACTTAACTGTGGGGGACCTTCGGAGCCATCTCCCAGACAACAGCATAGGAATCACTCCTCCTTATTCAGGGTCCTCATTTGCCCTGGCCATCTGTAATCCTGTCCTTCGTGGTTCTTCTGTGTAAAACTCTGTCTCCTCAGGGCACAGTGACACTCTTCTCCTGACATCTCAGCTCCCACTGATCCATTTCCCACATCAGGGGCACTGTTTTCTATTTCAGACATGCAGTTGAATCTAACTAACAGCACACTGGCAGTGTGCTAACCCTGGGGAAGCATAAACACCATGTGGATACAAAATGTAGCATTGAACCAGACTGGTTAACACTTTCTGTGATCCAATGGAGCTTGTTTTCTTATGTGAAAGGCAGGATCTTCCTGCCTCCTACTTGGACATAACACTGTCTACACCCTTTGGGAATAATTATGAGACCTTTTATAAAGACTCAAACTGGATGGTTAGTTCAGTTGTTTAGAGCATGGTGCTAACAGAAATTCAAAATCTAAAAGGCACTGGAGACTTTCCCAGCTGTGGTCTCCAGTGCCAGCATCAGAGCCTACCTGCAGGTATCAGGGACACAGGCTTTCATTACTGTGCACAACAGCTCTTTCCTTGAATAGGTACCTATGAAGCTGAGAGTATGACCCACAATCAGCTGTCTTGGGGGACAATGCTCCTATCACTGAACAAATTAGCACTGATTCCCTGACTTGAATAATATTATATAAATGCACAGCTTTGGACTATTTGTTGGATAGTCCAGGGGATGGCTCAGGGGAGCTCTGTATCTCCTAATGTTGCGGTATATTACTTGTTTTGGAATTTCTCTGGCTATCGGATGTCGCCTTCAGAAGGCAGCATTTGAAATCCAATTGATAACCGTTCCAGATGGGAAGGTATACATGTAGTGAGCCACCAAAGGTACAGGGTAGATGAAGGGGAAAAAACGCGTAGTTTTAGCTAACTGGCTACAGGGGCTCTCCTCCTTCCCTCTTTCCTGAGCCCCATCAACAAACCAGCTTAGTCACTGAGCTGGTTTGCAGAGGGACAGCAGGGCCCATAGCTGATGTTGGCACTGTTCCCAGGGCCCTCAGTGTGTGGACCTTGGCCCTTTGTATTTACACTCCCTAGTGCTGTTCCCAGGTTCAGAGGTCCTTTAATATATATGCTATTGCTTAGAGAAACAAAGAGTTTTCAACCTCCTCTTGGAGTAACCTAAAAATGTAGAGTAGTATGAAGGCAGGAGTCTCTCTTGGAGTGCTCTTGTTGCTTGTCCAGTCTCCATCCGGATGAGGCACATCCCTGTGGAACCACCATGGGGACTTAGGAGAGACTGTGTGCCTTGTTCTTTCTCCTCTTGAGTTACCACGTCTGATAAACTTAGTTGTCATAAGCACTGTGTGTTTCGCTCATGCTGTGGGTTACCTTGCATCTTCCACAACATGAATTGAATTAATATTTTTCTTTGGAGATAATCTAAGATCTGATGTCTTCTCCATGTAAAATTACTGATTATAATAATATTACAGGGATTTTTAAAAAACCTGTGCATTTAAGCTTTTAATTAATTTGTTAAATCTAACTTTATTAAGAAGAGATTGTGCTTTGAGACCTTTTAAAAAGTGATAAATGAGAGGAATAGAATACTGCATATCACAAATACCGTATTAACTTTCATTATTCATTTATTTCATGGTAGTTTCTACCATTTGGTACTTATTCATCCTTATCAGCCTTGCCTCTGAGATACAGGACTTGTCTATATTATACCTGTATAAGCTCTTATTCTTTGTCTTCATATATGCTATATTTTTTCAATCAGATTATGAGCTCTTTGTGGATAGAGACAGGTTAATTGATTCTTTTGAATCCAAACTGTGCTTAGTACAAGGCACAATATAGGTGCATATTAAATACTTGATGATTAAAATCATGATTTTTTTTCTATTTTAATTAGCCGTAAGATAAAGAGAAGGAATCTACACCTGTTATTTGATAACTTCTATTGCACTTAGAAGAATATAGCAACTGCACATTCATCAATGAATTAATAAAAAATTTATGAGAAAATAAGCTTTAGGTGAAAAATTATTCCTACTTTCCCCCTGTACTAAGAAAGGACTACAAATAACAGTATAAAGTACAATTAATATTTATGTATCACTTTGTAGCTCTTTTAGATCCACCATTTGACATGATCCTTATAACAACCAAAGAATTTATATAGAGCCTATTAAAATTCTGTTGTATAGGGGGCTGGCCCCGTGGCCGAGTGGTTAAGTTCGCGTGCTCCGCTGCAGGCGGCCCAGTGTTTCGTTGGTTCGAATCCTGGGCGCGGACATGGCACAGCTCATCAAACCACGCTGAGGCAGCGTCCCACATGCCACAACTAGAAGGACCCACAACGAAGAATATACAACTATGTACTGGGGGGCTTTGAGGAGAAAAAGGAAAAAAATAAAATCTTTAAAAAAAATAAATTCTGTTGTAGAGAGGGAAATCAGGGTCCAGAGAGGTTAAGTGGTAGGGCCTGAATGGAAACCGAGGTCTAATAGCTACAAATTCAATCAGAGAGACCCAAAATTAAAAAAAGTCCCCTGTAAGCTACTCTTATAAAACAGCATGGTGCTGGCAAAAAAACAGACACACAAATCAATGGATCAGAACTGAAAGCCCTCAAATAAAACCACACATCTAAGGACAGCTAATCTTCAACAAAGGAGCCAAGAGCATACAATGGAGAAAGGAAAGTCTCTTCAGTAAATGGTGCTGAGAACACTTGACAGCTGCATGCAAAAGAGTGGAAGTAGATCATTATCTTGAACCATACACAAAAATTAACTCCAAATGGATTCAAGATTTGAATGTAAGAAGTGAAACCATAAAGATCCTAGAAGAATATATAGGAAGTACACTCTTTGACATTGGTCTTAGCCACATCTTTTCGAATACCATGTCTACTTGGGTAACGGAAACAAAAGAAAAAGTTAACAAATGGGACTACATCAGACTAAAAAACTTCTACAAAGCAAAAGAAACCATCAACAAAATGGAAAGACAACTCACCAACTGGAAAAACATATTTGCAAATCATTTATCAGACAAGGGGTTGATATCCAAAGTATATAAAGAACTCACATAACAACAACAACAAAAACAAACAACCCTATCAAAAAATGGGCAGAGGATATGAACAGACATTTTTCAAAGGAAGATATACAGATGGCCAACAGGCACATGAAAAGATGCTCAACATCACTAATCATTAGGGAAATGCAAATCAAAACTACAATGAGATATTACCTTACACCAGTCAGAATGGCTATAATTACCAAGACCAAAACCAACAAATATTGGAGAGTGTGTGGAGGAAAGGGAACCCTCATACACTGCTGGTAGGAATGCAAACTGGTGCACCCACTATGGAAAACAGTATGCAGATTCCTCAAAAAACTAAAAATAGAACTACTATATGACCCAGCTTTCCCACTACTGGGTATCCATCCAAACAACTTGAAATCAACAATCCAAAGTAACGTATGTGCCCCTACCTTCACTGCAGCACTGTTCACAATAGCCAAGACATGGAAACAATCCATGTGCCCATCGACTGATGACTGGATAAAGAATATGTGGCATATATATATCCAATGGAATACTACCCAGCCATAAAAGACAAATTCATCCCATTTACAGTAACATGGCTAGACCTGGAGGGTATTACGCTAAGTGAAATAAGCCAGACTGAGAAAGAAAAACACCATATGATTTCACTTATATGTGAAATATAAATAAACACATGGACAAAGAAAATAGTTCAGTGGTTTCCAGGGAAAGGGGTATGGAAGGTGGGCATAGGGGGTGAAGGGGAGCACTTATGTGGTGACAGACAAGAAATAATGTACAACTGAAATTTCACAATGATGTCAACTACTATGAACTTCAATTAAAAAAAATGTTTAATTAATTATTTAATTATTTAAATTACAAAGACATTTGATTAATTATAAATACAATTATTATTTACTTTCTTAATTAAAGCATTTTCAGTTTGCCTGTGGTAATGTAAAGTACTATGCTTAACATTAGGGAGAATACAATGTTGTACAAAGAAGGATGTTTAAATTTAAGTAATATAAATAAATAGTACGTATATCAAAGTGCCAAGATAACGGCATAATTATTTGGTTTTCTAGGTGTTCACACATAGTAAAAATTAGTTCCACTTAAATAAGCTGGGGAAGTTTATAAAAGGGCTAAGATTTGAGCTGGGTCAAGAAAGAAGGATGAAATTTAGATGGTTGAAGAGAAATCAAATTAGCATTATATTGAATAGAATTTGGCAAGGCACAGTATGCAAAGACACAGAGGGAGGAATGTACATGTGCTGAGCAACAGTGAGTGGACTGGTTTATGTAAATTCATATTGGAGAACAGCATAAAGATTTTGAGGTTGGATTTATAGAGGGCCTTGAATGCCAGGATACATTCAGATTTATTACGTCATCTTATAGGTAACACAGAGTCAATCAAGGTTTTGGAGTAGAGACATGATACAATGACAAAATGTAATAGAAGGAGGGGATTGTATATGGAGAAGTCGAGGAGAGGTGTAATAATCCAGGTATGTATTGATAAAGAACTGAATTCAGTAGTTTTGCAGAGATTGACTTCACACATTTTGAAGGAAAAGTTGATGTGCTAGATAACTTCAATTTTACATGCCCAGGTGACTGAGAATGATGTGGCCCTCAATCAAATTGAAGAATATTTAAGCGGTCTGGGGTAGGGCTCAGGTATTTTTTTTTAATCTTCTCAGGCAATTCTCATTACAGCTCAGGCAAAGCCACTTGCCTGGACATTTCTCTATTTGCTCTTAAGCTATACCATGCAGCCGCACCCTCAAGTGACTCACAATTTTGTCATTTTAAATTAGATTTCTGTACTAACACTTTAATTTCATTTCCAACAAACTCCTTGTCTTGACTCCTCTGATTCAGCTTAAAACATCATAATTTTTCCACTGAGGATTCCTTCATCAAATTTATCTCTGATTCCACTTTTCTTACATTATATTCAATAATTTCCTACAGCAATTCCACCTTCAAGATCTCTGTCTTCACATTCTCCCTGTTTCACCTGAGTTTAGGGTCCCCCTACTTTTTATCCAGGCTACTGAAATGGTCTCACAACTGACTTCTCCACCCCTTTTTATTCCAATTCAATGTGTACTTCACTCCCAGATTATTTATTTTAGCGCAGTTTCCCTGCCTAAATTAATCTCTGCCCTCAAGAGCTCACAGTCCAGTGGTAGAGACAGCCATGTATACCAAAAATTATGATAAAATACTAAGTAGGGTATATAACATTTTCCTGTTTTGAGCCCTTTAGGAATTCTGTATTTATACCATTGATGGCTCTGACTTTACTCTCTAATTTGCAAAGTCCTAATATTTCTTAGAGTCGCCTCTGGGGCCGGCCACCCCTGGATTAGAAAGCAAGTATACAGGATAGAAGGCTATCTGGAAAGGCTACAAGTTCCCCAAATACACCAATCAGAACAATTCTGTTTTTCTTAGACATTGGGGTTCTGCATACGATTTTTTATTTAAATAATTTAAGCTAAAAAAATTGGTTTTCACCCATTTCTCTTGTCCCCTGCCCCCTGCCTCTGGCAACCACCAGTCTGTTCTCTGTATCTATGAGGTTGTTTTTTTTGCTTTCATTTTTGTTTTTTTTTTGATTCCACAGACAAGAGAGATCATACAATATATGTCTTTCCCTGTCTGACTCATCTCGCTTAGCATAATGCCCTCAAGGTCATCCATGTTGTTGCATATGGTAGGATTTCACTCTTTTTTATGGCTGAATAATATTCCAGAGTGTGTGTGTGTGTGTGTGTGTGTGTGTGTGTGTGTGTGTGAATAACACATTTACTTTATCCATTTATCCATCAATGGACACTTAGGTTGTTTCTTCACTATTGTAAATAATACTACAATGAACACAGGGGTGCACATATCTTTGGAGTTAGTGTTTTTGTTTTCTTCAGGTAAAAACCCAGAAGCAGAATTGCTGGATCATATGGTAGTTCTCTTTTTTAAATTTTGAGGAACCTCCATACTGTTTTCCATAGTGGCTGCACCAATTTACATTCCCACCAACAGTGCACAATGCTTCCCTTTTCTCCACATCCTCACCCACACTTATCTCTTGTCTTTTAGTAAGAGCCATTCTAACAGGTGTGAGGTGATATTCCATTGTGGTTTTGATTTGCATTTCCCTGTTGATTAGTGATGCTGAGCATCTTTGCATGAGGCTGTTGACCATCTGCATGTCTTCTTTGGAAAAATGTCTTTTCAGGTCCTCTGCCCAGTTTTTAATCAGATTGTTTAGTTTTTTGCTATTGAACCGTATGAGTTCTTTACATGTTTTGGATATTAGCCCCTTATCAGACATATGATTTACAAATATTTTCTCCCATTCAGTAGATTGCCTTTTCATTCTGTTGATGGTTTCCTTTGCTGTGCAGCAGCTTTTTAGTATGATGTAGTCTCACTTATTTATTATGTTTAAATTTATTTATTTTCTCCATGCTTAAAAATATTTTTATTTTAAAATATTTTAAGTAAACAGTTAAAAAAAGAAACCACTACACTATCCTATTAAATCAACATGCTGACCCATCTACATCAATTTTTAAAAAGAAATAAAAGAAAACTGAAGGCTTCATGTACCCCTCATGATTGCAGCGGCAACTCCCGCCCTGGGGAGGCAGAGCACGACTTCCACACATCATTCCAATACGTGATTTTATACTTACTTCATATAATTTGAATCTACAGCAAATCTGTTATTGCACAAAACAATAACAACACCGTTTACTATATGCCGACAACGCGTACATGCCAGCCACTATTCTAAGCAGTTTACATGTGTTATTTCATTAACAGCTTCCCTTGCCCTGCCAAACATAATTTTTATTTAAAAAAAGGGTGGTTCCACCACTAACAACAAAAAGCTTGAAAAAACTGCTTTATATAATTTCTAGACATCTAAGAGATTAATCAATCCCCTGTCTCCACTGGACTGTTAAACTTCTACGTGGCATAGATTATGTTTTATATATCGTTGATCTCCTGCAGTGCCTAGAAATGCCTGGCACATAGTAGACATTCAAAAAAATGTGTTGAAAGAAGTTTTTGTCTCTATGTAGGCAAGAGCTAAACCGTGAAGCCTGTAAGCACTTTTGGCCCCATCAGAACTTAAACATTTAGAAATGCCCAGACATAGAGTTCTGAAAAGTTAAATTCAAGATGGTTTATTGAGCACATAAATGAGCTATGTAGTGTGCTAGTTAATGTAACAGAAATGGAGTCAGCAAAAGAGTAGTTTAAAGGGAGAATATCTAGGATTGTATGGGAACACAAAACTCAAGACAGGAAGAAGTTCAATGGGAAAGGAGGTGATCACAAATTTCAAACATGAACAAGATTTCAAGATGAATGTGGATTATGATAAGGATCTTAGATTTAAACAAGTTACATCCAGGGATATTGTCAGAATGGATGCTTGTTGCAAAGGTTAAAGTTTGCTGGAAAATTTGAGAATGGGAAGGAAGAGAAATGGAGCAGCAGCTATAAAGGATAATAGAGGTGAAGATTTTGTCTGCTAGATAAGAAAAAGAATAGTTTATGTTTGATGTTAGAAAGAGCAGCAGAAGAAAAGTCATGTTCAGGGAAGGAATATTTATCAGTGAAAGGGGCATTATGAGTTCAAAAGGAATGGGAATCAAGGGTTTACAATGTTTATCCATGAAGCAAATCTGATTCTAGAAGCACAAAAATATATTGAAGGAGTAACAGGGTCTTTAAAAATATGGTTTCTTTTATTACTTTGTAATAGATTAATAGTTCCTACCTTCACCACTCTCCATGCCTTCTACAAAAATCCCCCCACATTGAGGAAGGATCCAGTACCGGCGTCTGTAACGATCCTGGCCAAACATCATCGAACGCAAAGAGTGAGAAGCGTCAAAGAGCTTCCTTCTGTACTGACTCTGTTGCTGTTAAAAAATGATGCATATAATTAAGCTATGGGTGTTAAGTGCTTTAAAAATTAATATATAAGTGACTTTACACTTACTATGACTTTAGAGCAGATAGATTTTACTACTGGGAAAAGATAGCAAAAGAGCTAAATAGTAACATGCCTGACTTCAATTTCAGTAATATTTATAAAGATAGAAATTACTTTGTGGGTAAATGGAATTATTTTTGTTGTCATGGATTAAAAATATAAGTTTATGCTATCTGATATCTTATAGTAAAGCATGT
The DNA here is from genome assembly GCF_041296235.1 of Equus asinus. Classification (NCBI taxonomy): domain Eukaryota; kingdom Metazoa; phylum Chordata; class Mammalia; order Perissodactyla; family Equidae; genus Equus; species Equus asinus. The sequence continues at coordinate 100,062,453 of NC_091793.1, forward strand.
CTTATACTTGACAATAAACAATGTGATCAGGTATTTTATTGAGCCAAAGCACACTGGCTCAATTCTATTTGTTACAGTGTATAACAAATAATACTTGTATATGTAATTGATCATACCTGTATATCTCTATTTTTATTCTGATGCTGTATATAATCATATATGCACCATATAACTGAATTTTGGGATAAATCTCTGATGACTCTAACATTGATATAATATATGGGTATCTGATAATACTTTTAAAAACTCATTTTAACAAGAAGTTCATCTAAAACTTCACTAATGCTTCTCAAATGCAATTTTTAATGAGAAGTACATAAACATGTACAGTTTGTAAATCCAATGCAAATAAAATTCACAAATATACTAATTTAAAATAAAACATAAGATGCTGAAACTATCACCATAAAATTCAACTGAATTTTAAAAGTAATTAATTCCAAGAAATAAAACTATGCATTTATCAATATTTTGTATTTAAATGAAGAGCTGAAGAATACAGGTGAGGATTAAGTTTAGTTCCATGTTTTAAGAGGCAGGCTTTTAACTTTGGCATTAAATTTTTAAGGTTTAATTGTGAGAATGTTTCTAGAGCTCCTCATTTTAATTACTTACAAAAAGTTTGTTTTTATTTAGCAGCCACAAAAATTAACACCATACAAGGTGGATTTTTAAAACACTGCAAAAAAGATGTAAACTGTAATCTGAAAAGTGCTTACTTTACTCAGTTTTTCAATCTGTTTTTCTAGCTCTTCAACACTTGCTGCTTGGTCACCTTCATCCTATACATAACAAAATACAGTATCATTTACCTGTTTTTAAGATTTATTTATTCAACCAATCAACAAATATTTAATGAAAGCCTCCTATATGCAAAGTACTAGGAGAGGCACTACGGGAACAAAAAAGACTCAGTTCTTGCTCTCCATAAGCTAATAATCTGCTAGGGGGACACATAAAACATTACAGTGAAAAAAAAAATAGTAGGAAGCTATAAGGAGCTCAAGAGAAGGAGAGAGTTAAGAGTTGTGGAGTTCAGAGGAGGGTGAGATTACTTCTGATGGGAATCTCTACCAAGAGAGGCTACGTGGAAGAAGCTGTGTTTTAATTAGCTACCAAAGAATGGTTAGGAATTGATCAATCAGAGAAAAGAAGGCACGGCATTTCAGAAAGAGTGTGATGGATCTTGACATGAGAAGTACATGAAGAGGTGAGGTGAGAGATGAGCTTAGGATTAAATTGTCTAGAGCTGTAAATGCTTAGCAATGGACAATATGATTCTTTGAGGGAGGTTAAACATCAGAACTATGCCTTACAACAATTAATATGGCAATAGTTATAAGATGGCCCGGAGCCGGGAAATGACTAGAATTGGCAAATCTAGTTAGCAGATTGCTGCAATAATTCAAGAGGGAAGGAAAATGTGGGTCTTACAGGGTAAAAGAAATAGAAATAGAGAAAAGCAAATATATATAGGAGGTATTACATAGTTAGAATTGTTAAATCCTGGCGAGTCATGGATATGAGGCAGAGGGATGAGAGAGATGAAGGAAGAAGTAAATTATGAGGTTAAGTGTTTAAATCTGGGAAACTGCAAAAATATTGGTACCATTAACTGAAAGAGTCATTTTTAGAGCAAAGAAGATGTTATATTTTTAACACACTGAACTTCTAGAAGAAAAATAATCCCTACTGTATATAGTACTGATGTCATAAATGGAAATTTCACATGTGATTTTATGAAATTTTTCATTCTAGAAAATGAATATAAGAAAACCACCCCAAAATTACATGTTTTGAGGGAAAGCATGAAGTAATAGAAGGGAGACGTGTTTCTTTGAATCTCAGTGGTACTACTTTGTATGGGACAATTACTTAACTTTTCTAAGACTGTTTCCTTATCTGTAAATTGGTGATAACATTATCCGTAACATAGGATTTTTGTGAGAACGAATAAGAACAGATCTGAAAGCAACTAGTCGAGTTTCTGGCACATAATATGTAAATATGGTCACTTTCCTTCTTTCTGAAAATTGTACTTTAATGAGAAGATGCAGGTACATCTTTTAAAACAAGAACTTGTTTATGATGTTCACTTTCTACAGGCACTTTTAAAAAGCCACACTGCCACCAATCACTCATGAACAGATATTTCTAGACCAGTATGGTTATCTCCTCAATAAAAGGAAGTGAAAGGAGAACCTCAATAGTTTAATCATTATCTATAATTTATCCACTCCTTATCCAAATTTATGGAAACAACTTACAAAGGCATTTAGGTATATTATTTGTTCTAATAGTAACATGATTCCTACTTAGGATTAAAAGAAACCTTAGAAGAGAACAGGTTCAAAGACGCTTAAATCTTGACTCTCAAATAGATATTTATATACCTATATGATTCTAATGTGATCTTTTGACCAGTAGGACAAATGTTTGATAATTTGCTTATGTAAAAATACAATTCAATCAACAAATATTTGAAATAAGATATCAAAGTAGCTATGTATCAACCAAATTAAATAACTGCCATTTCTAAGACTCTTCCTATGATGAAAAAGAAGTAAAATGTCTACTAAAGTTTTCTTTAAAACCGTTTTGACTAGCAGTCTTATAATTTTAAGAGGTATGAAGGAACTTGAAAGACCAGAGAGAAAGACAGCAACAACAAAACACAGAACACAGGGTCTATCCCTGCCATGGTTCTCCGGGGTTTCCCAACCAAAAAAGGCGGCCATTTATGTCCCTATATGTTGGAGTCTAATTGTCCATATAACCTCCTACATGCCAACTTCTGAGGTTAAAGTTTACATGGATTCCAAGACAAATCTAAGTATTAGGGAAAGACTCACAGGTTGAAGGAATGAAGAGTGAGGAGAAGAGGGAATCATCTTTGAGACCAAGGGCTATGACTTGGTTAAGGGTAGTATCTTCTAATTGAAAGAGAGCACACGGGTCTCAATGGAAAGGCTCCCTGCAATGAATTCTTTAAGGATAACAACTACTGCCATTCTACCTATGCTTTAATCAAGAGGCCAAAGCTATTTTTGGAGGAATAATGTGCCTATCTTACCATCAGTTTCATTAAATAGTTAAAATTTTATTTTATTAGGAAATTGATAAGTGGCTACCAGTTCTTCATTATAAAGAATAACTCTCAGATCATTGAAAGGAAATGCTAATTTGGCTACTTAGGTCCTAAAATATTTATTATTTTTTAAAGTTTTTAAACTGCTTTCTCACATTAGTAACAAGATATACATTTGCCAGGATTTTGATAAGTAAAACCCTACAATCTAATTAACTATAATTCAACACATAAAAAAATACTACTTTAAATAATACATCTGGTCTAAGAAATACTAATAATGATTTTTAAATCATTAATAATGATTTTTACTAGTTTTTATCTCCCTTAAAGAAAAAAAGTATGGTTTGTTAATTTTCCATGTGAAAAAAAAACAGGGAAAACAAGTAATTTCTGTAAATAAATTCTAATTTAGTGGGATAACTGTCCAGTAGAATACACTGAAATCCCAATATGAGGTTGTCAAATTTATGAAAGTTAACACTTTAAAACAATTTATATTAAGTGCTGAAAAGGGATGCTAATTCCATGAAAAGGTGATTAATACTGACCAGAAAAGTTTAATTCCTGCTATGGAAACAGCTCTACTTGCCCAAGAAGCAGACTGGTTATAAATGATATCTTTTGTTTGAGTAATTACAATTCTGGTACCCAAATTATACACCCTTCACATTATTTGTCACAGCATGAAAGTATATGATCAAGTGATTTTAAAAGTACAACATTATGAAATAATTTCTGCAAGGAATCTCAAGGTAGTCTCCTTTTCGGATTGGTACTCATAAAAGAAATAAAGCTCATTCTAGTGATTTTTATCATCTGATTTAAAATATAATATTGAGGGGAATTTATGAAAGCATTTTGCATTTATGTCCTTTTTACTTAAGAGAATTGTGTAGCACATGATCTTATAAGTTTCCTCTACATTATTATCCAGATTCAGCCAAAAAATTGATTTAGATATCATTGGTCTTGATTGGATATTATTTTCACATATTCCATCAGTAAATTCACCCCCCTAAGCCTTCTTTATTTCTCCAGCAATACTGAGTTGATGTAAGAAAGGAAAAGAATTCTTTCTAGACTTCCTTAACTAAATACTCCTGGCATTGAGGGTAGAAGGTATGGTTGGCTGTATATTGTTTTGTGAGAGCCATTCTGTAGCCCGATCAATATTTCTAGCATTCTTTTCTGGTAAAAGGTGAACTTCAATCTTTATCTCCCCTTTATACATGGGAGACGTATGTATATGTCCCATAGACACATACATGTCCATTTCCATGGCTTATGGTAGCTTCGCTTAAACACACACACACACACACACACCTCTATGACCTTGCCTTCTTCCCTTTAGCGTACTTTTCAAAGCTAGCCCCTTCACGTTGCAATCAAGGTGGATATCCTCTCCAATATCTTGAGGGACCTTATACTACTAATTATTCTCTTCATCTCTTTAATCGTCAACCTCTCTCTCTCATTTTATTGACTTTCCCTTCAACCAAAAATCATCTCACTTCTTTCACATCTGAAAAATCTTTGTCTTTGTCTCCCTGTAGAAACTACCCTTTCTTTCTGAGACACAAAGCTTGAAACAGCCATATTCACTTTCTATTGTTCTCAATCAGTCACAGCCTGGCTTCTGCTCTCATCCCTCGAAAGAAACTCTGCTGGCAGTGATTACCAATGATCTCTATGTTGCCAAATCCAATGAACACTTTATAGTCCTCACCACACTGGATTTCGCTGCCTTAACGTTGTTTATCACTCCCTCCTTTTTGAAATGTTTAATTTTCTTGATTTTGTTATTACTACTTGTGTAGAAAAAAGTTAACATTGCAGGCCTGACTGCTATCCTTTGAAAGGTCTGCTTATAAGGCTGACTCTAGGCTGGTGTCAGGGAACTTTCAGAGGGTTCCCCCACCCTAACCGGTATGACTGGCTCACTGGACCTAAGCTGTGCTAACAAGCTAACAAGCGGTGTCGTTTATACTGAACACCTATTTTTCTTCTGGAAGTCTGGAATTTTGGCACAGGCTATGCAGAGGGTGCCTGTATGACCAACCCCCAGTAAAAACTCTGGGCACCAAGTCTCTTATGAGCTTTCCTGGTACACGACATTTTATACATGTCACAACTCATTGATGGGAGAATTAAGCCTATCCTGTGTGACTCCACTGGGAAAAGATTCTTGGAAGCTTGAGCCTAGTTTCCTCTGGACTTTGGTCCATATGCCTTTTCTCTTTGCTGGTTTTGCTTTGTTTTCTTTCTCTGTAATAATTCATGGCCATAGCATGACTAGATGCTGAGCTCTCTGAGTCCTCCTAGTGAATCACTGACTCTGGAGGTGGTCTTGGGGATCCCCAACCCACACAGAAATCTCCTACCTCTCTGACTATTCCTTCTTCCACAAGAAGCCTGCAGACTCTTCTTAAATATTAATGTTCCCTGGGGTTTCAACCTCAGTCCACTACTCTATTCACTGAACCAATCCCCCTGTGCAAACTTATTTACCTCATGATTTTTTTTTATGTGCTAATAACTTCCAGATCTATATTTTTAAGACTAAACTCTTCTTCAGGCTTCAGATTCCTAAATCCAATGGACTGCTGAACTTCTGCATAGGCATCTCAAACTCAACGTGTCCAAAATAAACCTACCATCATTTCCTATCTTCAGCAATCTGTTCTGTACTCCCTTGCTCCCCATCATCTATTTTCTCTGCTCCTCCTATTTCACTATCTCAGTTAATGGCAACAATAGCATGCAATCTCCCAAGCCAGATAGTTGGGAATCAATCCTACCTCTCCGTCAACCTAAAGGTCCATCTTCAAATACTACTCATTCTTCCTCCTAAATATTTATTAAATCCTTTCCTCCTTCTTCATCCCAACTGGCATTGCTCTAGTTTCAGACCTCTCACAACTCACCTAAACTACTGCAATATCTCCTGACTGATCCTCCCACCTCTGATCTTGCCCTACCCAAATCTATTTCTATCTTCCACAGAGCGGCCATAGTAAGGTACTTAAAAATCAAGTTGGACCATGTCATTCCGTTACTTATAACCTTTCAATGGCTTCCTATCATTGTTATGTATAAGGCTCTCTAGTAACACTGAAGAACTTATAAGTCCCTTAAAGCACATTGTGGTTTCAGTTCTGCACCCTTGCTCATGCTATTCTCTGTCTGTGGAACATTTTTCCATGGATTCTTCCCTGGTTAACATTCAGCCCAGCTAATGGGTGCAGAAAGCTTCTGTAAGAATTTATTTCTCAGAAAGGTTAAATGCCCATCTTTTGTACTTGCCTAGCACATTGTTAACTGCTATCAAGGCAGTTAACACTTAAAACATTACATTATCTTACTGCAAGTCCTCCTCACTGAGATTGTAAATTGAGAAGGGATTTTCAGTACCTTATTCATCTTTGATAAGAAGCGCCTAGAGCTAGGCACATAGTAAGCCAGTGTTTGAGAAATACATCAGTTTCACTAGAACTGACAACACTTTCAAGGCATGAAGTATTGTACAAATGTAGGTTAGTATGTTAATAGAATGAAAGAGAACACTTGAAATTAAGAATCTGCATAGTTCTTCGGAGAACTCTCAAGTCATTACATAAAAAGAACAACTTAACTTCTTTTATTAATGTAAGTGCCTTCTATGTGTAGGCCTTCTATTCAATATTTACCTAACCATCACAAAAAGCTTTGTGAAGTGAATATTATAATATTAAGTTTTCAAATGAAGAAACTGAGGCAAGTAAGTGTCAAAATGGAATTCAAACCCAAACCCAGTCGACTCCAAATTCTGTTATTTTTCACGATGTTATGCAGTCTTAGTTAAGAATTAAAGTCAAACTAAATTTGATTACCTCATCTTCACAGATATCAGTCTTTTTTCCTTTTTTGTCTTCTTTATCTTCTTCATCTTCCTCATCCTCATCAGCTTGGTCATCACTGTCATCGTCATCATCATCATCATCATCACTGTCTCCTCCCTTCCTTCTTCGCTTGCGTCCTGGAGTGGGTGTGCCCAATGGATGCTGTTCTTCTCCAAGATCAATGCCACCTGAAGTGTCTCTTTTGCCTGTTTTCTTAGCATGAATGATTCTGAGCCTTTTAACATGAAAAAATGATGAGATGGAAGAAAAGGCTTCTCTCTGTACTTTTTAAGAGCATAATGTAAATTTTACGTAAAAATACCTATGGTATTTCTCTCAGAGTAAGCAATAAATCAATGACAATAAAAATTAGAATTAAGGAAATTTAAGAAATATGTTTCTAGAAATTACAGAACATATTAACTTTCAAGAGTTATTCTGGATATCTCATTGAAATTAGAACACATTTAAAAAAATAAAATTTAGAAAACTGAAAAGATTAACTCTACCAATGGCCAAGTGATAATGCCTGATCCCATACTATCAGACTGAATAAATTTCAATTCAAATTACCACAGAGAAACTATCCTCTTAACATAGAAGTTGAATAATTTCAGTATTGTATTTCCTGGCAGGAAGCTAATTAAGTTTTAATGCTGAATACATTTGGGTATGTTAGACTCTCTGTAAAAGCAAACTTTAATCAGAAAGCAATTAAGAAAAAAAGTGGTAGTTCCAAACAGATTCTATTTATGACAAAAGTAACCTGATAGCAACAACAATCTTAGAAAATGTGATTGCTTGACTTCTTTGAAAGAAAAAAGATAAACTGACTTTGTTTAAGTTTGAAGCACATGAGCTCAATGAATCTCATTATATCTTTTGTCCACTGTAAAATCTGGCCCTGAGTTTTATTAATTTTCTATCCCGTCTTAATTAAGCTTTACCTTTTCTAATTCTTAGACAAAATAAAGTTTAAATTCTATCTTCACAATTCATGTTTCACTGGGGCACTTGTACCATATATTAATCTTAATAAAATAGGACTTACTTGCGAAGTTTACCTTCTACCACCCATTTATCTCTCCTCAAGTTTGACATATAATCAATGTTCTTGTCTATTTCACTGCCAATGCAAAAATTTATTAGAAGACATAAATTAATCCAATATGCAATACATTAATTTGGTAAGCAAATTGATGTAGTTTTTTGGTAAGTAAAAATGATGACTGCCAATGACAGCAAAAACAAATGAAAAATTATATTAATACAGTAGCACAGCTAAAAGATATATAGAAAGGTAAAGGACCAAAAGTAACATAATTAAAATCTGTAAAATAATGAACAGCAAGAACAAGATGAACATGGATGTGTTCACCAAATCTTGAAATACTAGAGCAGAGAACTTACTTTGACTCTTAAATTAGATCAGATACTTTTTTTTAAAGCATGAATTAATATGTCAATAAAGTAATAATATTAAGGTTGTATTAGCACATAATGAAATGAAAAGTAACTGGATAATTCTATGAATGGCTACTAAGGAAAATCAGGTAGTCATCTATCGTTGAAAGATGTCAAGGAAAGAAAAATTCTGGATTCTTGCAACAGCGCTGAATTCTGGTGCCATAGCAAGAAAAAATATTTTTTACATTTTGTATGTAAATAATTAACAAAATTGTTAAATAAACAAAACAGATCACAAAACTATATATAGTATGATCCAAATTTTCTTTTCAGTAGACTGCAAAGAAGCACATTAGAATATTATTAGTAGTAGTCATCTCTGAATGGTGAGATTAAGTGTAAATTTCATGTTTTTCTTTGTGCTACTCCATCGCTTTGAAATTTCCATAAGTAATTCGTATTACTTTGTGGTTAGACAAATTCCAAACAGAGAAGAATAAGCAGAAAAGTCTGGGCATCTGCATACCTCACCACACTCTTGCTGCAGGCCAGTTCATTGATCAGGAAAGCCAGGACTGAGGCTTTCTGTGCTGGAGTGTGAGCCTGAAAAGCTTTAGTCTTCAGGCTTTCCGTAAGCTCAGTTTGTCCACAGTGGGCTTCCATAAAAATCTGCAAAATCTCGGAAACATTGTCTCTATTCACACCAACGTTCAGCAAATGTTCTCCAAGAGATGTTTTGGCCTATAAAAGTTTGGCATTTTTATCAGTATTGATTGTACCCATTCATAACATAAAAACAATAAGATTTAAAAATATTGGTAGCATACAATCTAGATATTACTTATAAGGGCTTTATTCACAGTTTTGATGAAGTGAAGATAAAAATAGGCAACAGATGATAGACAAGTATTCAAGTACTTGTAATCTTCCTATTCCTTCTTCAAACCCTTGGTTAAAACTTAGGCGGGGAGAAGACTATATAAATTCATGGGTAGAAATCGTTTGTCATACCTTCTTTGGCTATGGAAAGTATCTCAAGCTTTTCCAGGCATCATCTAGACATTCTATCAGTAGTGGTAGTGGGGTGGGAGGGAGGTTCAAGAACACTATTTTTCTGTTTTCTGCTCTATGGTGTTATGGGTTTTATTGCCTGGTATACTGAATGAATAGGGAGATGGAGGAAAAAGTAACAGGTGGGCCTGAAAGCTTCTCTCTGTATAATACTATCTATTATTATCTATAATATTATCTACTATCTCTATAATATTATCTATGCTGGTCTGTAGATGCTTTGGTTAGCTTCAGTTACTCAGTGATTCAGAGAGAACACAGGATAATTTCAGAAGGCACACACGAGTTCTAATTGCTTTATGAATTATGAATTCTCTCTTTTGCTGAATATCACTTGAGTATTTCCTTAAATCAACTTGGTTTTTGCTGAAAGCTAGAGGCAAAGAGAGTAATTTGGGAAAGCTCTACATTCCTCAGGCTTTATGAACCAGGTTTTTCTAGGTTTGTACTGATTATAACCTGAAGCAAATCTACGTTTAACTTTGTGAGATGTGATGTGGAAAAATATGGATCAGTCCATAGGGTCTTCTGCTAACACGCTAAAGCCAGCTATCAATGCACTGATAGTACAAATTAAAAAAAAATTTATATATATATTTTTTACCTTGTATCCTGTAATTAGACCTGGATCACACACAGCAGCTGACAGGAGCCTCACAAGCAAGTCTTGCACTTCACCCATGCTGTCCCCTATATTTAGCAATCCCTCTTGAAGAACACTCAGGTTTGGAACATCAATATTCACATCAAAGCCCAAAACTTTACCAAAGTTTCGTAAGAACTGCACCACCATGAGACAGTCTGAAAATGTACTTCCAGAGAGAACAAGTCCTGGAATACGAGGCAACTCTGGCAAAGGCTGAAAATAAAATTAAACAAAAAATAACTTAAAAAATCATGATTTTATATCTTCTGAAGTAGAATAAGTTGCTGCCTTTCTCTTGCATTGTACCAGTGGTTTTCCCTCTGGTTTGTAAATTCCCTGGGGGCATTTCTTCAACCCCATGGTACTAAGCATAGGATCTTGAATGCAAGTAATCATCAATAAATTTTGGTTGAAGTCAATACAAACTTAGACCTCTGCAAAAGGGAACACTAATTTTAATTAACACATAGTGATAAAAGATGTGTTATATAATATCAGCAAAAGTTAGACAACATAAGAAGCAAACATTTCAAAAGTACTTTACCATGGATATACTTAGCAGGTTATGTGCACTGATTTCTTCTAATGATGGAGTCTGATTTATACTTCACAGTCTTTTGGTAGCTCAGAAATTAACAGTATATATCTGTGGGCTCTATGGTTGGAGAGAGTGGCACCACCTTTGGCTAATGAATGCAGATAAGTTCCTAAGTCCACATGACTAGAACCCATGACCCTACCAAGAACCTAATTATACTACAACTAACAGTCTCTAGGTTTCCTGTGGGCAGCAAAATATTGAGTTTCAGTATTAAAATTAGTAAGCTGCCTATTTTGCTCCTTCTCAAATATGCTCACATATTAACATTTTAATGACTAAACTGTACTATCAGTTGTCATGGACATTTAAAAATTAAATAAATAGATAATCTAAATTAAAAACATTTTTGTCCATGAATGGGATTCAATAGCAGTACCTTAAATTTTGATTGGGAAAAAATATGACTTGTAAATACTTCTACTTATCTGAATTGGTCCTTGTTAAAAAGAAATCCCTTCATCCTTTACTTACTGAAATAACTAACCAAAGACTTTTTCTACTAATATTATGTGGAAACATAGAACTATGGATAATAGCTGATACCACACAAATCTTCTATGTTCCATTTAAAAACCTTTTAATTCTGAGTCTTCTTTTTTCCTGAACCATATCAGACAAATACATGTCCATATGATTCTAAAAATTTATATAACAAAGCTAACAAAAGTAAGATTTAAAACGGACTTAAATATTTGACATAGTGCATATGGATTTAAATGAAAATAAAAGATGCAAGAATATAAAGCTCACTTAGGATTAAAAACAATTTGCTCACTAGGAGCTTATTAAATGTGTGAACTACCTATATATCCACTCAGTGCTTAGGAAATTTTTACCATCCTACTGAGTAAAACTAGTATGCATATTTTCATTTTTATTTAAGAGCATTTATGCTAAGTAAATAGAATATTAATAAAATTAAATCCCCATTAGGGTATTAAAAATTTGCTTTAAACACTTTAGAAAAGAGCTGACATACATCAAGAGTCAATCATTATTTGTATATCAGATGACTATGGCATGTAAGTAAATATAGATGCTATTGACCAAGTATAATAATATATTATGGAGACAGTGTTATAGGGATGATATGCATTATTGATAATAATTTTCTAGAAATACTATCTTCTTAACTATAGTCAAACACAATTCATTTCTACTCATAAGTATGTGAAGTCATGCCCAGTTACCAAGATTATTTTGGTTTTTTGAAATTTCTACTTTTATGTATTTTAGCAACATTACATGTCTGTGAAGCATGATGGAAGAGAAAACACACATGAAGTACTTAGGTTGGATACATATTTTTGGCTTTCAAAATGATAAAGAGTATGGAGTCGGGAGTTTAACAAATTGGGGCTTGAATCCAAGTTGCCCCTTATTGGCTGTGTAATCTTGGGCAAGTTCTTCAATCTCTTGTGTCTCAGTTTTCTCATTTGTAAATGGGCATAAATACTGGTTCCATGGGATTGTGGTGAGGATTAAATGAGAGAATTCATATATAGTACTTGGCACAGTCCCTGGGATGTAGTAAACATACTCAATAAAAGTTAGCTGACATTACTAAAGCACTGAAGGAGGTTATAGATTATGAATCCTAATTTATGTAAATATCACTGGGGATGTGGGGAAGAATTAGATCTTACTGTACCTAAATGCCTGGGAAGAACCAAATGAAACATAGAAATCTTATCTACTTCTATAATTCATCTTTGTAGACTTCTGCAGTATTTTTACTTCACTTAAAAAGGTTTGTAGTGCTCCACTCATATATTAAGAACTGCCATTATCAGCACGGGAGCTCTAGAGAGGTTTATTGGCCATCCAGGAGAGGCAGATTGATCTAGACTTGAAAATCCACTGCTCTAGATAAAAATGAAAAGCTTTCATAATGGCCGCTCTGGCAACAAAATCAGGTGAAAACGCAGGAAAAATTAAATTTATTAATGAAATGGCTTACAAGATAAATTACCTTTTGGTCTGCTAAGCACATGTCTTCATTAGGCTTCTTTAGTTCCTTTGCCATTTCTAATTCTAGTCTTCGTTGCTCTAGTTTACGCTCTTTATTTAATCTTTTCTCATCACGTTTTTCTTGCTTCAATCGTTCTTTTTCCTTAAAAAGAAAATCATGTCCACATATTCTCTTTAATCATTAAGTGTTTGAAAAACCTTCAGTTAAAATTTAAAAAGTGATCAAAGTGTTGTTATTTCTATGAACAGAATTCTCTTAGGAGGTTTAGGAATAGACTTGGAATTACCTAGAAACAATGACTTATTTTGCTTTTCAAGTGTTTTCATTCTTTGAATTTCAAAATAATCTTATAACTATAGATAGAAAGATAGATAGACAGATTAATGTTAGATTCAACCCAGATTATTCCAATATTCAAAAATTATTCAATCCTTTCCCAGGTATGAGAATAAAATACTTACTAATATAAGCATGTATACAAAATGCACATAGGCAACTATGTATTTATGAAATAAAGTTAACAGTATTAACACAAATTTTTGTGTAGGTCCAGGAAGGAAGGGAGAATTTTACAGCAGGTAAGTGGAAGCAGTATGTTTGAATTTGCAAAAGCAGTTCTTTCAAAGTGAATTAACTAGTATTAAGATAGCAACTGTGATGAAATAAAGGTTTTATTTACCACTATAAACAACACTTAAGAGAATGTAAAATGGGTTCTGAAGGCAATTCCAAAAGCATTCAAAAAATATTTGGGGTAATGGCAAGAATATGGAAATAATCATCCTGTCTCCCTGTTGTAGGGGATGACATTCTGTTGGAAGAAGTCAAAAGACTTTCTATAATAATATCGGTGTCATTACTTTGTCATCCCTCAAATACAATTCTTACTTAGAGAAGAAATAACAGTAGGATCATCAGGCAATTCTGACCTACTACTTCTCACATTTGACACATTAATGATGGATTTACTTTTGTAAGGCTGATCATGTCTCTTCCTTGATTAAAAATCTTTCAGTTTTCTTTATTTTTATCAAAATAAAGTTCAACACCTTACTTTTGAATTCAGAACTCTTCTTTTCCAACATTATCTCCCACTTTTATATTCTATGTAGATTTAGTCAAACTATTTGCTATTCCTGATGAACATCTCTTGTTCCCTTACCTCCTTATATTGGTGAACTCCAATCAGGAAGGTCATTACTCCCATCTTGTATATCTAAATCCCAATTAAACACTACCACCTCCTCCCTATTACCAATTTCTCTTAATTCTCATAGCTCTTACCTATAATTTTAAATTAGCACTCATGGCTTCCTAAACTATATTAGCATTTTTGCCCAAATTCTAAGCATTTCTATTTCAATTACCACTGGTAAGACAGCACAATGTTGTAGGAGGGCATGCCAAAGTGGAGACAGAGAGGAGTGGAGAAGGGTATTCCAGGGAGAGAGTTGAGAATGCATGGTGTGTTTGAGAAACTACTAGTAGTCCAAGACTAGAATGTAGGTTGCAGGTTGAGTAATTGCTGAATATTATGATACAGAGCCAGAGGCCAGGGCATGAGGGCCTTTTTATATGATATGCTCAATTTACTGCTCATTTTTATTTTGCCTCTAAATTTCTGGGTTACTGATTCATGCAGACATTTGGGAGGGAAATAAGGAAGTTATATTATGAGATTATTGATATACAGAAAGATCTACAATTAATCTTATCAATTATAAATTAAAAGAAGTTTCAAGAGGGTCTAATGACATGAAACAGACACAGTTAACATGTAACATTCCCACAATGCAGTATAAATTTTCAAATCAAATTATCATTGGTAGAACAATTTTTTTCCAGAATTGGACTTTCAATTTTTAAACATATGAAATGTTGCTCTAAAAACTCTTCCAAAGAAGAGAAGACAACTTTTTTGTTTTTTACCAGAATAATGAATTGCAATTGTCAATAGAAAAAACATATTAAATGTCTCTTATAGATTTCAAAGTAGTTGGTGTAAATTTTTCTACTATATAGAACTAACCTAGAATTCTTAATAATGTTCATAATAGTAGTTATAAATATAATAATTGAGACTACTGTAATACTCACTAAAAACTGTTGAAAGTTACCATTTCTTTTCAAAAACAGAGAAAGAACCTTTGTGACACTAATGCTCTTTTCACTGTGCCAACTTCACATTGGTGGCATTCTAGACGTACATACACACTTCAATGATATGTAGACAATTAGTTAGAGTGCATTTAATGCCATGACATAACTATGGCTTATATTCTTGAATATCATTTTTAGCTAATGATATGCAATATTTTTTCCCCAATTAAAAAAGCATGGTTATAATATGGAATGGAATGTAAAAGTGACATCAGTTTTTAGGATAAAATAGAGATTTCCAAGAAATCTTAGAAATTTGTAGGATCTTTATTACTTAAAGACGGGCATCCATTTTTGTCTACTATTAGGGATACTTCAAAGGAAAAATTGAGTTTTTAAATTTACTGAATTTAAATTAATTGTATAGGACTAATTAAATTCTGTGGTTCTGGTACAAGATGACTCTTGAAGAACCAGAGCTTCTAGGGTCCCCTCCACAATCAACTAATATTTAAAATGGCACATAAAGACAGTCACAATCTAGCCCCATAGAAGTTCTGGTCTTGTATCATGATTCTCAGTGCATTTCCCACGCTCTAGTCACATTGCGTGATATACCTGTGTTGAGAAGACAGTGTAACCAGTTTAAGGCATTGCTTGGATGATGATGATGGTGGAGGAGTAGGAGGAGAAAGAGGAGCCTGAGGGGCAGAGGGAGGGAGGAGAAGGAGGGAAGGAGGAGGAGGAGAAGCAACAAAGCCAAGACAGGTGTGTATACAAGGTTAAAACTGACTGACATCCTCTTTGCCTCCTCCTCCTCCCCGCCCCCATAGGTGTTTAGTTACAACCCTGCACCTGTGTATATGTTATCCTCTCTGCCTGGAATGCACAGCTCCTCCTCCCCTACACAGCAATAAAGTAGTTCCCATAACTACTTCAGGCATTTTAATAGTTTTCTTTTTGAGCGCCCATATAACTTATTACAGCATTTATTGCATTGTGTGATAATTATTTATTTAAAGTTGATCTCTCCCACTTTAGTATGAGCTTCTATTAGGTCAAAGGAACAAACTCTTTACCTGTTTCTTAATGAACTTACTCAATTCCCAGCAGTCTAACCTGCCAGACACTTCAAGAAAGTTTTTAACGATTTTAACGATTTTATCTTTCTCTCCGACTCTCAAGCCTGTATCAGTTCAACTTTCCTCTCCCACTGGTTTAATATTGTTATTATTTCTGACATATAATAGTTATATGACTCTAATGGACATATTCGGTGTGCCTTAGCATATAAAAATTATTTAAGCATTTATTAATCTGCTGAATGATTAAGTCTCCAAACGCCACATGAAGATAGGCTAACATATTTATTAATCATTACACATATTCAATAGCCAATTTTCTCACTACCTTTTATATTTTATACTGTGAACAAACATAATTGATATCTTCTATTTTCAGGTATACACAAACTTTGTATCCAAAAGTGCCATTCAATACATTTATTAATAATATTCAGGTTATATTTAGGCATTAAAAAATATATAAAATATATTTCTCACATCTACTCCAATATTATTAATTTCTTAACCATTTTAATTGCATTTGTTGTGATCTGATGTGCTTGCAAATAGACTTCCCCTGTATCAAAATTAAATAGACTTTTTATTATCTGACAATTTTCCCAGAAACTGAAGTTTAAAGTGGCATGCTTCTTCAGGCCAAATTTGAAGATGTTGAAATTTCTGTAGTATTCTCTCTTCTAGACTTCGTATACTGTTTGAAAGAGCAACATATTCCTCACTTGTCACCTATGCTTTTCTTGACAAATTAAGTTGCCATGTTTAATCCTACATCTAATTTCTATAATATTATATTTAGTTGCTATGTCAAATATTAGCATTTCACAATGGAACTTTCTGATTTTGCAAGGTTAGTTCACAACAGATCTTTGACCCACCAGAGATAAGACTTACTAAACCTGTCGTAATATGAAAAGAACGTTAAAACATATTTTACATTAATATTGGTCGAACTTCAGGGCAATAATTTAGACTTCCTACAAATGACTACAAAACATAGCGCACGCCTATACTTTAGATTGACTCTAAATAATTCCAAGCCAGTTAGTATGCCTCCTCCCAGTTGTTTTTGGCCTTCATTCCCCCTACTCCCACAGTTTTCTAGATGCAGAAATTCTTAAATAAATATGGATTCTTGGAATATAAGTTGTTTATAATAAAATATCTTTTTATCATTTTTATTACAGAAATAGAATTTTTTGTATCAAAATACTACAAATATGTTAGTTAAGAAGTCATTTAAATTTCATTTCAAAGTTGAAATTTCTTTTGACAGCCAATGCATTAAATCCAGATTATCTTAAACAGCCCAAAATACTTACGGTGAAAATATAAAACCCAGTTTTTTACTCACATAAAAAAGATTATTTTAGGGACTCCAAAGCATAAATTAAAGTATTTCCAGAAATCCATAGCACAATAACAAATGTATGAAATAAATTTATTTTATTTTAGAATTATAGAAGTTTAAAAACCAAACAATAAATGTGGTAGAACGACCTGTTATTGTAAAGTTTTACAACTTATCAGAGTGCAAAACTGGCCATTTTTAAGAGACCATGTTGCAAAGACGCCTATGTTTTCTGAATTTTACGATTCTACTGGGTCTCTTACATGTTTGTTCTGGGCATAATTAGGAGAATACATTTCTTTTGACAGCAGCTTGTACTTACATTTCAGAGACATAAATATAATTTAAGAGACACAGGTTTACCTCAGGGTGCAGGAAGAATAGAAGTGTTAGATAAGATTAATACATCGGTCCTTTTATAGAAGACAGATATAAAGAATAAAAATGATACTGTTTTAGGGTCACATATTGAGTATGAGTAGAACAATCAGGATAATTTTTCTTAAAGGTCCTGTTTTTACATTTAAGATATTATGAAAATTTGGTTTAAACAAATAAAAAAGTTACGAATCACATGATTAAGAATTCCTTATATTTTATATTTTTAATTAAAATCATATTTTATTTATATTTTATAGGTATAAAATATTTAGAAATAAAACCTCCCAGTTATCACATTTGGTTAAAATCCACTGAAGTATTGCACAGAACTCTGTCCTGACTTTACATTAAGTATCTTTAAATACGTATAGAATAGCTACTGTACAAATGTCTCCGAAATTAAAATCCAAACTGTTAATAATTCTTGAGTCAGAGATTTTAATATATTTACATTAAATTGATAACAATTCTTTCCAAAATCTACTTTGTCACATGATACTTAATATTTTATTGTATAGATAATATAAAATCATTTTGTTTTTAAAGAAAATTTAATTTTAAAACTGAAATAAAGTACATTATAAGTACACTGTTTAAGTACGATACATGAGTATGTCATGTAAGTATATTTACTATGTCTTCAACTGAAAAATAGGTTTGCTTAAACAAAACTGTCTATATGTGCAATTCTACTTTTCATTTTTCACTAATGATTAATATAAACATAAGATTATAAAATATTCTCATGACTTGAATCACTGGGGGAGGGGTTATGCATCTTTTCTGCTTTCAAATTGTTTATTAGATGACTTCTGAAATCTAAACTACTCTCTACTATTTTATGGTTTTATCTCTCAAAGTGCTGACACAGTCACTCTGTGATAGATGCATGTTTAACAACCTTTTGTAGTTTATTGATCCTTGGGGAGACATACAAAAGACTGCTATGGTTACTATGGGTGATTATTCAGTTAATATGAGTAAAGTGATTATAAATTTGTGACTGGTACAGTTTGAAGTTTTTAGAAATGAAACGAGATTTTTGAGCTACTTTGTCACTTTGTTTAAAATAAGCTAAGTTTCCAGGGAATAGGAATAATGAAAGCAGATGTATTTCATATTACTTGAATTACACTAGGAAATAAACCTTCTTTATTCATGAGGCTAAAGACTATTCCTTCTACATTATGTTATGAAAATATTTATGAACCATGATGATATACTAATGATCCTTTAAAATTAATATGATAATAATAAGGTAATTTACATAAGTCTGAATATTCTTACCAATCACAGTATATAAAGGAAAAACTATAGAAATTAGATATCTAAATTAGAGAACCAATATAAATTTTGGATTTTTTTATATTGAGTTATACTAAATCAAAAAGTAAGATCAGTGTAGTGTACACAGAGAAACATAGAGGTGGTGTTTCTGTTACCTTCTTACTTTGACGGATATGGGGAGTTTCTTGGAATAATTTCAGATGTTACAGGAGACTTTTAATTAACAATGTGAAAGCAATTTATTTTTTTAACCTCATAATTCTTTAAACATTATTCATAACATTTGAATTTTTATCCTATTTTTCTTTCTTCACAATTTAATAATTAAATGTAAAGGTGTTAAAGTTTAGAATCAACTGTCACACGTAGGCCAATTCAGAATTTTGAGTTGGCCATGCTTAAGTATCATATGGTCTTAACTTCACAATAAAGTTTGCTCTTTTAATAGTTAATAACAGAAACAAATGACAGATTAGGCTATTAGGAGGTATTAGGAGGCAGAACTTGAAGTCAAGATACGCCCATTGTTGGCATTAAACTAGTTACATCTTGTACATGTCAAGTAATAATGAGGAAATGGACAAGCATATTTAGGAATATTTTGTTAATATTCACTGGAGGCATAAGTTTATGTAAAAGATTTTGTAAAAGTTTGGATCATTGCAAAAAAACGTGCCTAGTTACTGCTTAACGGTTTACATTGTAAAGTTTTCTCTCTCTGATCTGATAGAATGTGTCTTTAATATTCTTTCTGTTTTTCCCACAGTATCTGATTTAATGCTGTGTACACAATAGCAGTTTAAGAAATTTAAAAAATACTTAGTTGATCACAGATCTATAGGTACCATTCAACAGAGGAACACAATTTAAAATCAGAATAACTGGTAAAATTATCTAGTCCTGTTCACAGGTCTACATTTATCAGAGGATAACATTTTTTTTTAAAGATTGGCACCTGAGCTAACATGTGTTGCCAATCTTCCTCTTTTTTTCTTCTTCTTCTTCTCCCCAAAGCGCCCCCAGTACACAGTTGCACATTCTAGTTGCAGGTCCTTCTGGTGGTTGTGCTATGTGGCACACCGCCTCAGCACGGCCCCAAGAGTGGTGCCATGTCCACACCCAGGATCCGAACTGGTGAAACCCTGGGCCGCCAAAGCGGAGTATGCGAATTTAACCACTCAGCCACGGGGTGGGTCCCAACAGTATTTTAAGAACTCAGTTTTACCTATGGGATTCTCTCAAACATTCTAATAAGGGATTATTTGTGACATATGTTATTGTTATTTTTAAATAATAGTTCCTTCAATGTTTAACTTTAAAAAAAGAAAGCCACCTAAAGTAAAATAAAATACAAAGATTTCATAATTATTATATAAAGATAACTATGTAGACAGAAAACATAATGATATACTCATTCTTCAATGATTTTGTTTTATCCTCAGTTTGTTTTCTTAGCACTTTAACTGTCACTTTCATTTTAACCCTATCATTCATTCAACTCCCATTTTCTTCTTTTTTAGATTGGCACCTGAGCTAACATCTGTTGCCTATCTTCTTCTTCTTCTTCTTCTCCCTGAAGCCCCCCAGTACATAGTTGTATATTCTAGTTTTAGGTACTTCTAGTTGTGCTATGTGGGACACCTGCCTCATCATGGCATGATAAATGATGCTAGGTCCACGCCCAGGATCTGAACCGGTGAAACCCTGGGCCACAAAAGGGGAGCATGCGCACTTAACCACTTGGCCATGGGGCAGCCCTCAACTCCAATTTTCTAAGCACCTACTGTATACTTGACTTCTAACCAAGGCAGTGGTGATACAAAGGTATATAAGGTGGACAAGATTACTGTCCTCATAGATCTCACATTTGGGGAGGAGATAGACCATAAACAAGTATAAAATAAATAAGATGATGGAATGGAGTTGCAGAGGTGAGGTATAAGAAAAGGCAAAATTGGGTGTTCTGGGAAGGTCTCTTTGACAAGTTAACATTAGATCTATGAGTGAATAACAAATAAGAACCACTTGAATATTTGATGGAAGAACTGCAACAGTAAAAACCTTTTGTTTAGGAATAATAAAAAGACAAAAATGACTGGAGTATAGGACATAAGGGACAAATGTATGAGGTAAAGTTGGAGTGGTAGGCAGAGATCAGAGCATGTGGGACTGGTATGTCATGGTGAGGAATCTGGACTTTATTACAGTTGCAATGAGAAGCCACTGGATGGTGTTAAGATGTAATCCGGCTTACTTTCTGAAAGATCACTCTGGCTGCTCTGTGGAGAATGCATAGGGAGTGCTGAGGAAAGCAAGGATGAAAGCAGGGAAATCAGGTTCTATAAGTTATTACGTTATGTATATATGCACATTGCTGGGAGCCGTCAGCCTACAAGTTAAGCCTCTGCCTTGTGACACGGTCCGGGAGAGAGAGGAGGGGACACACGGCGACCCTCAAGGGATTCTACCAGGTTGCCCCTGCAACAAGTCTCCCTGGTACTTCTGACTTTCCTGCTTCTGCTCACTCTGTTCTGCACCTGGGGTTATTTCAGGGGAAGTCAGCCCAGCCCTGGGAATGAGAATGATACATTGCAATATTCTAGGGAAAGTTCTGGGGAAAAACATCTTCTAGGGAAAGAACATTTTGACCCATCCTTTGGTCGGGTGGAGCGATAGGAGTGGAGAGGGAACAAAGAAATCTGTGGCCCCCACAGATCTCTCTGGGAGGACAGTGGTTGCCACGGCCCATTGAGTCAGGAGGCCGCTGGGGGTAGCCTCCTTGAAGTAAAGAATTATAGAAGCTTGACTCCCCCCGGGCCTACACACAATCAATTGCTCTTAGGACTATTGTCTACCTTGCAATCAATTGCTCTTAGGACTATTGTCTACCTTGCAAAAACCCGCTAACGCGAGCCAAAAATATGTACTGGGACTGTTTCATGAAATCATCCTTGCATACCCTGAACCCTATATAAATCATACATATACAAACTAAAGTTAGACTTGGACACCAAACTCCTTGTCTCACTGCCTCCTCCTTCACCGACGCTGTCCATCCCTCAGGAGACCTGGATCCGGCTGGGGCTGGACCCCGGCAGCACATATTTACTTTTTGTTTGTTTGTTTGTTTAATATTTTGGCATGGTTGCCTTGACACTTCTTTTCTAAATACTTCTGCTTGATGTGGGCAGCCCTAGCAAGAACTTGTATTGCTCCAGTATAGGTGGGTTAATTTCCCTTTAGATCCTTCTCACTTTATCTGGTACTTGGTTTTATACTTGTAAGCACTTCAGATTGAAGGGAGAATATTCTACACACTATTCACGTTTCTTTCTTCGGAGGATGAAGGCAGCTAGGAGAGGGAGAGCTGTACCTGGTTTCTCATATTCCTTTCCACGTTTTATTGGAAGCACTGTACTGATTGACTCTATCTAGTCAAGGGCATATCATTTTCCTATGAAAGGTGCTCTTAGGCTTTGATTCCTGGAAGATTTAATTTTAATTATCTTCATTTATCCTGGGCTGCTACTTTCCACTCAACCTCAACCTTACCCACCTCTCTTCAGCACTTTTCCTACTCTCCTCCCAGGCCACCGGGGCAAACATGGAAAACCAACAGAAGACGTCGTGTCTTTTGGGTCTTTTGGGTACCTCTTAACCCAGGCATTCTCTCCCTCAGATGGTCTTATCCTTACATTTCTCTTGCGTCTCCCCTTCTGCTAAATCCTAGTATGTCTGAAGATAATGCTTTGGGTTATTTTCATTATTCCGCTTTCCTTAGCTTTCCTCCTTGCCAAGAAAAATCACAACAAGCCCTGTTTCTTTTCAGTCCTTCTGGTAAGAAAAATACTTGGTAGGGAAGAACTTATCTCTTGAGGGATTTTCCAGGTTTTTTCCTGAGTTACTCCCTCAGTTCCTATCTCTCCAGATTAGAGGAAATAAGGTTGAGCTTTCAGAATTTTAATTAATCCTCTGCCCTATTCATTCTACCACCCATACTGCTTTCAGAAGGGAAGAGAGAGAGCAGCCATGCCAATTCCTGGAATGTGTTACCTCTCTCTTTTCCTGCCTGTCACTTCTCAGAGATTATGGTCATAAATCCGTGCATAAATTCCATCATTATGTTAGGTGTAGAGGGTGTCAATGGGCCCGGATAATTGACAGGGTAGGGAAAAAAAGACAGTAGGTAAAACGTTAGGGCAAAACTTCTGTAAAGTTTAGGAGAGTCAAAGAAAGTGATTGTTGAAGAGCCTTTAGAGGTGATCTATGTTAGTGGTTCCCAACCCTGACTATGCATCTTGCTAGGCCCCCTCTACACAGCAAACACCTACGTAGCAAAAACAAGGGTAAGCACTATGTGGTGCCAAGCATTGTTCCAAGAACTTTACACATGCACTCACACAGATACACACCCATCTAATCATCACTACAAATCCTATGGGAAAAAATTGAATCACAGAGAAGTTAAATAACTTGCCCAAGGTCATATAGCTGAAAAGTACTGAAACCAGAAGTCAAATCCAGGTAACTTGGTTATAATGCTCAGGTTCCTAAACAACACACATATTGTCTCTACATATCAGAAATCTATAACGTAACTTAAGCCAGAGCTGAGGTCAAAATGCTAAAATACAGGCCTTTCAACTTCTAGACTGTTATTTTCATTAATTCTCACTTATTAAATACTTGGTAATCTTATAATCCTAGGAGGTAGGTATCATTATCTCAATTTCAAAGAAGAAATAGCCTGAAGAGGTAAAGCAAGTTGGTTCAGAGCCAGTATGTGAATCTGAGTCTCTCAAACTCCACAGCCCTGGTTATAATGGCCATACCTCTATTCAAATGTTTTAATGCAGAATGCATTCCTTTGTAACATTTAACTGTTAATTAATTTCTATTAAATTCCAAATAAGCTTATTTTGACTTATTTCAATAATTGTCTTATTTTGAATTATCTGTTAAAAGTTTATCTTAAGAAAAGTACTTAGTACTAATTTTACACGTAGAATGCTAAAGAATAATTCTGATGGCAGAAGTCCACGGCTGGACTGACTTGTTTGAATTAGGACACACAGGACTTGTCTAGGTATGCTGTAACATTAATTTTGTGAAATTCTGGTTACAGTAACGGCTACTTTTATCCAAATGAATGTCATTCATTACATTAAAAAAGATAACTAAAATCTCAGCCAAGGCATACATTGGAATCCTTACATTCTTTTATGTTCTAACACTTAGTTATTGTTTCTAACCTTTGGTTTGCCAGTAAATCATGACAAACCAATACGCTGAAAAATTTATACATAGAAGTGCCAATGCTTTAGGAAAAAATATTAATTTATGACAAGGTAACATTTTTCCAGAAACATATACTTACTTCTGCTTTTTTACGAGCTTCTATAGCTTTCATAAGCATCATATGTTGTCGCCTTCTCTCTCGTTCCTATTAGGCCAGATAAAATTAGGAAAATAACTCAACCACAGTTAATAGCTTGATTTACGAATGAAAAAAACAAAACAAAACAAAACAAAACAAATTCAGTATAGCATGTTTAGCATTTATAGACAAGTCACAGTAAATACTAAATATAAGACAAGAATGGCCAGTCTGTGCATGTTTTAGTTCAGGTTTAGAAAGCAAATACAAGAACAATCAAAAGCAAAAAGGTAAAGCAATGAACATGGAGACAGTGTAAACAGAAGCATACAAGATTTACTCATGGTCAGTTGTGATGCTCCTTCAAAAGCTGGCAGAACAAAAAGCATAATGGTTGGCTGGAACAGGTCAGTTACCTTACATCTGCTATTAGAAAAACCACAAATATGTACTGTAGCCAATTAAACTAGAGGTTGTGGTGTTAAATTTTTAGATCAGGCAGAAATTGATCTATAATCACTTTCACTTCATGGTTTTAGAATTAGTTATTTTTATTTCAAGTACACTATCATTTTGTAAATCCAATAAACCACCAACAAATTAGAAAGTTTTTTAAAGCTATTATACCAATTTAAACTAATTGTGGTTCATATACCAACACCAATGAAATGAGATATTCCTATTTACTGATGTCTGCCACTTGATGCGCTACTTAAAGCCACAAAAGCTGCACCACGGGCTAATAAGTGAAATCTAAAATGCACAGTATGAAAACAAGGTAAGCACTAGCTTACTTTGATAATCTCACTTTATTTTAAAATAAAAAATCTCATAGTTATAATATTTAATTGATTCTTTTCGTTTAAATGTATGTGGTCCCCCCAAAGGGATATTTCTAAAATTATTTCTAAAATTTGTCTATAAAACAAGAATATATTTCATATTCTCTCATCAACCTAACTCAAAATTCCCATTGTATTCAATGGCAGTTTTGCACCTAGAATGATGGGAGAATATGGGTCATAATTGTATCTAATTGTAATGTGACCCAACATTGTGACATCAGTAATGTAAGTTTTTAGACAGCATCTTTATAGAAGGCTTGCACTATTCAATTAAAAATCTTGGAGATGTATCACACTTCTTTATAGACAGACAAGCAGATGTATGCAATGCACTGTGCTGTAAAGCCATGCAGCAGTATGTAATATGACAGCAGCCAGTGCTACACTTTATGCATTGCTATGACAACCATATCACAACCAAATCACAATGCGGTGTTAGATGTACAAAAATAAACATACCCATACCATATCTAGTCTATGCCTCTCCAACTCCTGGTAGAAAGAGTTGGCACAACATTATGAAACAGAAATCACAGAGTCATGAAACCAATTTTTAACCCCCCAAAAGACACCAATACCAAAGCAAGGCAATAAACTCTAAGATGAAGGAAAAACTTAAGCAGGAATTATATTGGAAATTTTTAAGAAAATATTTCGAAGAGTTTCCCCAAAATAGATTTAAGAAAATTACAACATATACATTTCAATAAATTGTATAACTATATGTATACAGACCTGATGCTTCAGAAGAACAGCTTGTTGTCTTCTCATTTCTTTTTCCTTAAAAATAAGAAACTTTTAATATATGATTTGCAGAGAAGATTTAGAATATGCTACAAGTATTAAAAGTTCCTTTTCTGAGATTCTATAGCTTTCCATTAGGCTGAACCACATAAAACGGCAACTACTCAATAACTTTTTACTTATAAAATTGAAGGGGCCAGCCCAGTGGCGCAGTGGTTAAGTGTGCACATTTCGCTTCAGCGGCCCGGGGTTCACCGGTTTGGATCCCTGGTGCGGACATGGCACTGCTCAGCAACCCATGTTGTGGTAGGCATCCCACATATAAAGTAGAGGAAGATGGGCATGGATGTTAGCTCAGGGCCAGTCTTCCTCAGCAAAAAGAGGAGGATTGGCGGTAGTTAGCTCAGGGCTAATCTTCCTCAAAAAAAAAAAATAATTGAAAGTTCATATGGTCCTACCTAATACATAAAAACTGTATGATACTAGCAAGGATCTTTATTTAATAGCCATTTAAACTTAAATTCAATGACCTAACAGCATGCTTCAATGGCACATTCACTTAACTGATTAGCTAGACGGTCAGAGCATATTGGATACAACTGGCACATTTAAAAATTATTTTAATCCATTATGGTGCAATGCTCAAAGTGAGCTGCTTAGAACTCTCTCCACTCTGAATATAAATTTCCACATATATTCTATAATTAACAGAACTTATGTCATTTCTATACACTGTATATGAACGAAAGTGACAAGAGACAATGGGATCAGTTTGAGATTTTCATGTCCACCTTTGATTCAGGGCACCATGCCAAGGGGCTGGGGCTTAATGCAAACAATTCTATGAACATTACCGACTTAAATATTTTTATAAAGATAAAACAGAGATAAAATTAATATTAAGGGCAGTCATGAAAAGGGGTAGAAATCTAAAGAACAAAGTAAGAGAGTCTTTATAGAAAAGGCAACAAATAGTTTCCTGGCTTTTGTAAGATATATTTGTGGTGGCTGTCTCCAGAACCAGTAGGATCACTTGGCTACCCTCTTTCAGTAATCAATTATCAGAAAAAGCGGAAGGTAAGGGATGGAATGAGTGTGTATGGGGGGGTGACGGGGGGGGGGGCTGGAGGGTACTACTCTCTTACGCTTCATGCCAGAAAATCAAAAACAAAACACTCCCAAACAATACTTGAAGTTACAGTACTTAACAATGGCTAATTTTATTATTGGTAAATAACAGTTGATAAAGTTAGGTTTTGTTTCTGTAGGCCTTTCTTTTTTTGTTTTTTTTTAAAGATTGGCACCTGAGCTAACATCTGTTGCCAATTTTCTTCTTTTTTTTTTTTCTTCTTCTTCTCCTCCCCAAAGCCCCCCAGTACATAGTTGTATATTCTAGTTGTAGGTCCTTCTGGCTCTGCTATGTGGGACACCGCCTCAGTGGTGAAACCCTGGGCAACTGAAGCAGAGTGCGTGAACTTAACTACTCGGCCACGGGGCCAGCCCTGGCTTTTCACTTTTGAATAGTTAAAATAGTTGCTGGACATTAACAAAGAGAAAGTTAAAATCTAAGATACGAATCAGATTTGGGACACAATTTGAAACATAAATGACATAAAATAGTTTTTTGGCGATCATTCTTATCCAGCAACGCTACATATAGCTGTTATGCAATAGTTTGCATTTCTGATTGCATGTCTGCTATTTAAAGAGCTCAAAGCATCACATAAAATCTATAAAATGAGATAAAAATGTATACATACCATGTACAATAAAAGCATACAATATACAGATGTATCTGTACTCGGCATTTTTTTAGATAGCCATTTTGAGGAGAGCTATTTTTTACCATATAATTGATACTGGTATAATATCATATAGTTTTTATTTTTAAAACATAAAAACTCTGCTTCTCATCTAAACTAACCTTTATTCGTTTCTCGGCCTCCAATAATTTGGCATTTGCCGCTTCTTCCTTCTTTTTCTTTTTAGCCTGTGTATGTGAAACAGTTCTCAAAGTCAGGCAACAGCACCACCACAGCTTGAAAATAATCTCAGACTTGAAAATGGAGCTACATACCTCACAAGGTACAAAACAATACATAACACAGATGTGGACAATTACAAAATTTCCCCCAGTTAACATTATATTTAACATACTAATTTCATTTCTAACATATAGATTAGCATTAAGATATACCAAAATTTTTAAATTCATGAGTATGTCAGCTTTTCTTGTTTTTGTCAAAAGCTGTTAAAAGTCTGAAATAATTGAGTGTTTATGTTATTTTACTTTAAAACATAATCACAAAAAAGAATTTTATGTCATTATTGCTGTTTCTCCTGATTTTTAAAAGCAAAACATGATCACTGTAAAAAATTCAGAAAACAGTATAAATTTTAACTGATAAATAAAAGTTATTTAAAAAATAAGTCAGTAACATTTAAAAAATGCACATGCCCACTTTATTTGAAATTTCTTTTTTAATACTTGAAATTTGAGAGAAATAAATCCATACTCAGCAGATTCAAATAAAACATTAAATCTGATTTTTCCTAGCTGTATACTGTGGTTAAATTCAAGGTTTTTGTTTATTTTTTAATGGAATGGAAACTTACAATCTTTGATAAAGCACATTTTGAATATCAAGATCATGCTATCAAATTTGAGCTTCATAATCTTAAAGTCATTAACTACGTAGATGTGTCATAACTATTTAGTAGTTGTCAACTTACGTTAAGACAGGAATATTTTCGATTTGGGGTTTTTTAAAGTTAATTTGAAATGGATAAAGGAATATGTGTATATTTCTAGAAGGGATAAAACTCGTAACATTGAAAACCTCAGTTATCCGGAGCTCTCAGGTAATAAATTGTTCTTTATTGCAATCGTTTCTTGAATAGCTGAGAGGTTATAATTCTGAACATTACAAGTTTATTTTCACAATTTTGAATGGAAACAATTTTGAGATCTATGCCTGCTTAGAAACAGTACACTAAACATAATTTGGTTTTTTCTTGATGACTGGGGCAATTATTCTGAATATCAGTTATTATACTGCACAATTTTTTTTGAAAGATTTTATTTTATTTCCTTTTTTCTCCCCACAGCCCCCAGTACATAGTTGTATATTCTTCGTTGTTCCTTCTAGTTGTGGTATGTGGGACGCTGCCTCAGCGTGGTTTTGATGAGTAGTGCCATGTCCGCGCCCAGGATTCGAACCAACAGAACACTGGGCCGCCTGCAGCGGAGTGCGCGAACTTAACCACTCGGCCAGGGGCCAGGCCCTATACTGCACAATTTGATAGAACAAGGCCTTTTGGCTGTGAAGGTGCTGAAAATTGCTTCCCACTCAACTAAAAGATTAGAGTTCTTCTGTATTTTCCCCTGCTGTCTTTTGGCTACCACTTTTGCTGATGCCAATATATGTCCTACAGAGCTAGTCCATCAGCTTGCAAAGAAGAGGGATATAACAGAAAACAGAAAACCGAGCTGGTTAAACTGTTTGTACATTTAAAATTTACTTTTACTTTTGTAATGTTTTTATTTCTAAATTAAAAGCAAATATCTGACTACAAGTCATAATGACTTTTCTAAAAGTAAAGAACATGAGTTTTGGCACATGAACTTTATGACAACTAAATTGGCTGTCCAGAGGTTTTCCATTGTTCTTCTTTCTCCTCTATCTTATTTCCTGGGTTTTTACTGTGAAGATGAGATGAGCTTGCTAAGTAAGGTTCAGGTAAGGTCTTAATGCATTATGTTAAAAGAGAATTTTTGGTGGACATATCGATTCATAAGAGTGAGAGAGCATGCAGATAAAATTTTTATTTTTGCAGATTTGAAAATATATGGCTGTATTAGTTTAATTATACCAAATTAAAGAATTATACCTCTAGAATTTGCTGGGCTCGACGTTCTTTTTCCATTCTGATTTGTTGTATTCTCTTAATTTTTTCCTGTAGGAAAAATTACGATAATTTAAGATAATGAAATAAACTAAATATCTAGGTGAAAAGTCTTTAAGTGGAATAAAATAATTTAAGACACAAGTACAGAATTACCAACAGTTGTCCATAGAGGATATAAAATTAATTAATTAGCTTAATATTATATATACATTCAGATCAAATTAATGATTTTATAAAATTGCTCAAAACAATTTATAAAATACAAATGTTAAATATGTATATAGAAATCAGGTAAATCAAGCTGATTGAACTCATTTAGCCAGCGGATCTTTACAAATATTTGCAACTACACATAATACTTAATTTGAAATAAATATGAGATAGAATAATATAAAAAATAGTATATCAGGAGTCACAAAACCTACGGCTAGTCCTGAGTTTCTGTCATTCATTGTGTGATCTCGAGCCAATAATAACTACTCTCATATGAAACAGGGGGAAGTGCTTGCCCTTTTTCACTATGTCAGATTAAATAAAAGATACTTAAAAAAGTTTATAGTGCCAGACAATTATAATAGATTATTAACAATTTCCATATTATAGTTTCTTATTTCACATGATAAATAACATGATAATATGACATTGCTTTTAACTACTGTAATAAGCCCAATTCAGAAATCTGTAACATTTGTTAAAAATGGATTAATTACAATTTAACATTCTAGAGAATGATTCACATGACATAACTGGTATTCACATTATCTAAATTTAATGTACTAGTTTTCCTTTTAGAATTCAGTGATCATCTAAATTTTGAAAAAACTTTAAACTTTTGAGTTTAAAAAGTGTTCTCATATGCTATAAGCACATTGTTAATTTCATGTTCATACACTTCTTTGATAGTCCTAAACTGGCAGTGATGAGAATA
The DNA here is from genome assembly GCF_041296235.1 of Equus asinus. Lineage (NCBI taxonomy): Eukaryota > Metazoa > Chordata > Mammalia > Perissodactyla > Equidae > Equus > Equus asinus. The sequence continues at coordinate 100,093,123 of NC_091793.1, forward strand.
GACACACAGTTTCCAAAAAAAACACCCAAATTTTCCTAGTTACAAATTGCATTTGCCCTAGGATTTCCAGAGCCAACGCATTTTATAATGTGTATATTACAATACCTGCTCCAATTTCCAGATGCTAGTGGTACTTTTTTAAAGCTATATTTTTTATTTACTTATTTTTTCAATTATTTTATTAAGATCATAATGGTTCATAATGCTGTGTAATTTTGGGTGTACATTATTATTTATCAATTTCTCTATAGACTTCATCATGTTCACCAGTAGTCTAACTTTTGTCTGTTACCATACAAATGTGCCACTTTACTCCTTTTGCCCACTCCCAGCCTCCTTCTCCTCTGGTAACCACTAATCTGTTCTCTTTATCCATGTATTTGTTTATCTTCTACATATGAGTGAAATCATGCAGTATTTCTCTTTCTCTGTCTGGTGAAGCTATGCTTTCATATGTTTTTAAATATTTCTTTTTTTGCACACTGATGTTACTGATTCCCTGCAGGAGTCTACCACAAGATAATGAGATTTCTGGCATTACTGTTCTGAATTTAGAAGGCTGGTCATATGCTATGATTTTGCTGTTGGTGGTCCTATTTTGGTTTTAAATATTAATTAAAGCTTGCCAAAAAAAAAAAAAAACCCAAGTCTATCTTTTGTTTCATTTCTGAGTCTTAGAGAAGGTTGGACTTGATCCATATTTGAAGTATTTATTTAGATTAGAACTTGAGACCTAAGTAAAGCATACACTTGATTTAATTTTTCTGCTTCTATCAATCCTAAGGTTATAAGGTGGTATGTTCTCAAGTCAGCAAAAGTCATTCATTGTTCTCTTATGCATGGAGATAAGCATGGAATCTTAGGCTTAAGTATACTCAGTCTAGAGCTTTATCTTAACCGTCCAAGTGATTTATATATATGTACACAGATTTCATAGTGTTTTCATTAGCATTAGCAGAGATGAACATTATTTACAAGTTATTATAATATAGGTTCTCCTTATAATATTGAGTACCCAACCACTGACCTACCTGGGCATTTTACATAAAATATCTTACTGATCATAGAAAAAAACCTGAACATAGGACTTGAAATTATCTTCTTTTCACCTAAGAGAGAATTGAAGTTCCTAGAGAGTAAATATTTTTCCTAAAGCCAAATAGTAAATACAAAGCTCTGGTCAGATTCCAATGCCTTTGTTCCTTCTGTTCATAATAATGCTTCCGGCAAGGCATCCAGAAAATTGCCTTGAGGACTATCTGGTGATATTTTTGGCCTACTAGGTGGAAAAAACAATCCAGAGGAGGAGAAGCACGTGCTACTATTTTATTCTAGTCTAAAGCTGACTTTAAAATAGGCATTGTGTAACTGACTCTGTGAGCAGACCTATGCTATACTTTGATTCACTTTGTTGGCAATAAGGAGTAAGTCAGATAGCATTCTGAGACTAGCCTCAGATAAACATCTTGATGAATATCTACCATCAGCTCATTTGCATTAAAGTGCTAGGACACTGGGACCCCATTGATTTTTTTGACGAGCAGTGAAGACTGTGTAGACTTAGGGTGTCACCACTTCAAGACTTTAGGATCACAAAGCTGAATCGAAAGTGCTGACGGGATTTGATGGGTCTCTAGCCACTGGGAAACAGAATAAGCTATAGAAAAGTATAACAGAAACAGTAGTATTTCACTTTAAAATGAAATATGAACTTATTTCTACATATATATGTAATAGCAGTAAATATTTATAATATTTTAATAATTGCATTTATTAGACTTTATACTTTTCAGTCAACCTTACAGTGTCTTCAGCAATCACAAGTAACCAACTAAGGAAGAAATTCAAGTCTACAATTGATTACTTTAAATTATGGTAAAAGAGTATATGATATAGTTTGGTGTATTATATCTGTCTTTTAAAAAGTGAGCACTGGTTTGTGCCAGGTACTGTGGAAGGCACTTTATATTCATTATCTTCATTTAATCTTCAGATAATACAGCTATTTTCTTTTACAACGGAGGAAATAGGCTTAGAGGTTAAGTAATTCATCTAAGGTCACAAAATTATTAAGTAGCAGAGCCCATATTCAACTGCAGGCTTCCCGACTACAAACTCTAAATTCTTTTTTTTTTTTTTAAAGATTGGCACCTGAGCTAACAACTGTGGCTAATCTTTGTTTTTCTGCTTTATCTCCCCAAATCCCCCCAGTACATAGTTGTCTACCTTAGTTGCAGGTCCTTAGGCATATGGGACGCCGCCTCAACGTGGCCTGACGAGCGATGCCATGTCCACGCCCAGGATCTGAACCAGCGAAACCCTGGGCCGCCACAGCGGAGCACGTGAACTTAACCACTCAGCCACGGGGCCAGTCCCAAACTCTGAATTCTGAATCCCAATTTTATATCAACTCTCTCTAATCATACTGCTTTACTCAATACTGGAAAGAAGCTTAGAGATAACCGCATCAAATGCAGCCCAAGCCACTCATTATTTAGGAGCTATTTATATAATAGCACAATTGAGTTCATTTCATACTCAGAAATAACTACTTGCTGTTTGAAAAAAATTTTGTTTTGGTGAGAAGATTGGCCCTGAGCTAACATCTATGCCAACCTTCCTCCATTCTGTATGTGGGATGCTGCAACAGCATGGCTTGATGAGTGGTGTGTAGGTCTGTGCTTGGGACTGGAACCAGTGAACCCTGGGACACTGAAGTGGAGCATGCAAACCCAATCACTATGCCACTAGGTGGGCCCCTAAAATTTTTTAAAGAATAGTAGTTTATCTCCACTTTCTTTATGCTTTAAAGGTTATGTGAATACAGTCATGCATTGCTTAATGATGGGGATACATTCTGAGAAATGTGTTGTTGTGTGAATATCATAGAATGTACTTACACAAACCTAGAGGGTATAGCCTACTACACACCTAGGCTGTATGGTACTAATCTTATGGGACCACCATTGTATATGCAGTTGATCACTGACAAAAACGTCAATATATGGCACGTGACCAAATGTCATGGGAGATGGGAGAACAGTTCACATACTCCCATCTTAAATGAAGTTCACTATCTTATCATGTGATGCTTTCCCTATGAGAATTTAAAATTTCTTTTAAATCTATTTAAAATAGATACATCATCTATCTATACTTAATTTTGAAAATTACAGAGGAGAGGGACATTGTAGATATACAATAGAATGCTGGATATACTGAAATAAAGCTTTCTTCATTTTTTACAGTAGTAATTTTTAAGTAGCTTTGAAAGTATTCAGAAGCAATGGGAGCAAACCTTATTCTACATAACTTGAATTGAATTTTTTACTAGTATTTTACATGTTTTAGAACAAAAAGCTTTTCTTATTAAAATGTGAACATTTAAGGGGCCAGCCTGGCAGCATAGTGGTTAAATTTGTGTGTTCCACTCTAGTGGCCTGGGGATTGCAGGTTTGGATCCTGGGTGTGGACCTAGACACCGCTTATCAAGTCATGCTGTGGCAGGCATCCCACATATAAAATACAGGAAGATGGGCACAGATGTTAGCTCAGGGCCAGTCTTCCTCAGGAAAAAGAGGAGGGTTGGCAGCAGATGTTAGCTCAGGGCCAATCTTCCTCACTAAAAATAATAATAATAATAAAATATGTGAACATTAAGCAATATCCTTCATTTGCTGATACATTAATTTAAAAAGTTTGAAAATTATTCAAGATGTCAACTTATATTCAAAGTCTATCAGGATAGTAAAACTACTTATACAAATTTACTGTTTGGTAATCATTTCCTAAAAAACTTAGAAGAGAAGACTTAGCTTAAAAATAAGGTGAATTTTAACTAATAGAAGATGACAACTTTCTAAATAAGATACATGATATTAATGTGAAATACACTTCACTCAGAAATCAAAATGAAAATAATGTGCATATATACATATACAAATAGGTTCCTAAAATAATGCCTGTGTTTTAAAAATCAGTTCCAATGCGTACACATACCTGTTGTTTCATAATCTTTATCTGTTCCTTTTGCTTTCGCTTCTCCTCAGCAGCCATTATTGCTGTGATGAAAAACCAAAGCACAGATATCATCAGAAAAGGAATGAAGAGGAGAGGACTCTTAGGAATTCCCCAATATTCATTCTTCAACTTGATGATACCATTTAAATCACTCACCTTGCTGTTTTTTAGCTTCTTTGGCAACCCGAGCCTGTTCCTGCTTTTGAAGTTTTCTCAGAAGCTTTATTTGTGCTGCTTGCCTGGCTATTTCTGAAAAACACAAAAATTCAAGGAATATTATTAACAACTTTACATTACTGCTAGCGTAAAAATAATAACTGTATAAAACTGGTATCATCAGGAAGGACGTAATTTTTACGAAAATTGCCAAAGGTTAGATGTCAAGTAGAGGAATGGTAGAGCAGAAAATGTCTTGTTCATTTTCTCTAGAAATTGCCAAACTGTTTCATCAAACACAAAACAGAACTACACAAACTACATATACAGAACGACACAAAAATGATGCTTCTCTCAATCATCATCACAGAGGCTAATCTAAGAAGATTTTTTTCACATTTTGTGTAATCCTCACTTAGCAGGAAAGTAGCTGCTGAAATGTAAATGCAGCAATGCACTTCAGTCTTAAAGATAAAACACACAAAAAAGAGAAAGAACCCAAATAAAACAAACACAACTTCCTCAAACTCAGTGTTTCAATCAACTATATGAATGGTAAAGTTTCTGAGTCCACGGATATTTTCATTATGAAGGAGACGGACTAAATCTCCTAAAGAGAAAGAGTACAGAATGTCAAGGAATTTTAAGGACAACCTAGTTCTCATAATTTTTAAGGACAAATGTATGAACCGGGGATAGATTGGTACAATTAATGGTCCCAAGTCTTCATTCTTCCCTCTATTCATGTGTCATTTTTCATGTGACTTTGCAGCTCCTCTTATCAAAAGATGGAATATATTTCCTCATCCTCTGATTCTGAGTCCAGCCGAGTGATCTTTGGCCAATAGGACGTTAGCAGTTGTGATGCAAGTAGAAGTCTGAAAGTGTACTTGTGCTCTTTCTATTTTTACTCTCATGCCTTGCCCTTTACGATGAAGACATGTTTTGGCTAGGCTGCTGGAGGCTGGGACACATGGAGCCAGTTGACTCCACACACGTGAGCAAGCCCAGCCAAGATCAGCAGAGCTGCCTAACTTACCTCCAGCTGATTCTATCTGCACAGCAATTAATGCTTAGTATTGTACACCACCGAGGTTTTGTTGTTGAAAGCACGTAATGTCATGCTTTCTTCTGCTGACAAATTTGGTCAGAATACTTCTAACTATAAATGTGGTATATATAACATCACTCATAAAATCATTTTAGAAAATACCACGGGACATTAGACATTGTTTTAAACTTTGTATCAGAGGAATAGTTTTAAGAAACCTACATATTATATTCATCAACAATGAATATGATTGGGTAATAACTGAATAACTTGAGCTCTACTAATAATTGCCACCACTTACTGCACTATTGTATTATATTTACATGATCTTGTGTAACCTTCATAACAACCTTACAAATGAACAACTTCATAATAACCCAGCTTTCAAATGAAATAACTAAGGCTCATAGAGGTTAAATAGCAGAGCCAAGATATAAACCCAGGTCTTTCTGACTCCATAGTCTATATGCTACTACTTCTAAAAATCCTTAAAGAAATTTGAACACCTTGAGATTTTAGATAAAAATTTAACCCTAGGTCCTGTAACAGCTGAGGTGAAGTTGATTACTATGGCTGATTTTCTATCATTAACACTTAAAAAAAGAGAAAGGGACATAAAAGGGTCTAATTTTATCTACCAAATAGGGAGTGTTAATCAAAGTTGAAATGGAAGTTGATGCTAAAGTATATCTCCAATTTTCCAATAGTTTTCAATATTACGAGCTTATAAGCATCATCAAAAATTTCTGAGCCACATAAAAATAATCTGTTCACTAAATACTCTGGGAAATAAAAATCTATAAACCGGCCTGCAGAGTCAGCAACCTCTGATAATAATATACCTGAAGGACATCGTTCTCATCTATACAGTATCAGGTAAAATATTTTTCTAGCATCTAAGGATTGAAAGCTTTCACTGAATTCTGCTGTAAAGACCCAAATCTGCCTTAAAATGAAAAACGTGTTAAGTGGTTAAAAAAATGTTTCCGAGAAAATGTGACATAAGTATGATCTTTTGTTCCAAGCTAAATTGATGCTCTCCAATAGAAGTTTGGTTTATAAAAAGGAAACTATATAGGTGCATACTTGCGTATGAATGTATCAGTCAATTTTAAGCCCCATACAGGTATAAGGCAATTTTAATTTTTAAAACCTTAGGACAGACAAACACCAAGAATTTCAACTCCTATCTTTCCACTTCAGCAAGGAAGATACCATTTTGATTAATCATTACAAATTTATATAGCTTAAATTTTATATTATGATCAGTTGGAGAAGAAGATGTAAAAAAATGTTAAAAAATTAGGGACACTATGGAGGAAGGAGAATGAGTTAGAGACCTCGAAAATTCACTGAGGCTCTGAGGAATAAATTGCTCTCAATATCTTCTCGTTTATTTGGTTTATGGTTGCTTAAAATATTATCTGTTATAACTAAATTTTGAAATATTAATTTGAAAAATATCTTTTATGGTTTAGGAAATTACTTGTCTGCTTAAATTTCATAGATGAAAGCTTATTTTCGAAATAAAGTTTATTTTCACATAGAATTAGGGATAATTTGGATATACCACATTTCTTTGACTCTAAGATGCATTTTTAAACATACCTAAAGTCAGAATGCGCCTGACAGTTGGCAGCACTCTTCTTTCTTAGTGGTACATCTTAAAATACTGGTGCATTATATAGACTATGGCATGTCAGATTCTATGATACATGAATTGGGCAGGTGATACTTGATATCTTAGAAAATCTAAGATAGGAATGGTGTTGCCAATTAACAGGTAGGTTTATTTATATAGTTTGAAAGTCTTTTTCATATTCAAAGCTTTTCAGTTTCTTAACTGTATTTTATAAGAAATTAGAGAGCTCCCATTTCACAATGCTTGGATGTACATTCTAAGTTCACATTTATTTTACTGCTTTGAACATTTCTTCAAATTAAATCCAGTTTTTCAGTCTAGTTGAGTCCTACTAGGACAATAAAATATAACAGAAACTTCTAGAATCCCCAAACTGTTAATGTAGAAGCCTTTTAGAAATAAAAGTGGTGATAAAGTGATTTATTCCTACTTTCTTTTCTTTCCAAGAAAAAACATGCATATTACACCACATATATTTGTAAATATTGACAATAATTATTTATTTACCATTACATATTTAATATTTATACATATGTTCAGAAAGAACATATGTACACAATAAGGTCAAAGATAACAGAATTTGCAAAATACAACATAATATAAGAAGGCAGAAGTATGCTGTGTTATAGAAACCAATTCAACATCTAGAGGGAGAAAAAACACTGGGTAAAAGGTGAATAATTAACTTCTATTTTGTTAAATTAAAATTCAATTAATTTTGCAAATATAAGGTTGCCATTTTGGATACTAAGTATTAATGATATTAGTACTAGATATGCAAAACATGCATGAAGAGCCCATGCTTTTGGTATCAGTTAGTTTCAAGCTTTCTTATTTTATGCAAACAATGCACACAACACAATTATCCATTCTTCAAAAGAGTGAGCAGTTTATTGACAATTCTAATTTTAAAAACTCATCATGTATGGCTATATCTGTCAATACATTAACTTTCTTTTTTACCCTTCACTAGCAACTGTTCAGGAGAGATCAAAGTCTTAAGAGAAACCAAATAAAATAACACAAAAAATATTTAACTAAGATACTAAGGCAGAGAAAAACTTACACAACATTAAGTTGTATGCCAGGCAGTTAACCTACACGCCACTGGTGGAGTATGAATTGGGGCAACCTATTTGGATATAATATTTGCCTGCTGTCTACTAAAATTGAATAGGCACATACCCTTTGATTAAGAGATTCTGAGATTCTATGTCTAGGATTTTATACTGTAGCTAGCCATATCTGGAGAAGGATGTAAAGATACGTTTAATGTGTATGTATTTCAGCATTGTTTGTGATAGCAAAGATTAAGGAAATAGCTTAAACAGTCATCAAAAAGAGACCGGTCAAATGAAGTATGGTAGAGCCATACGTGGTATCACTTATGATTCAGCCATTAAAAACACAAGATTGATTTTTAAGTGCTGATACAGAAAGATATTCAAGATAAACTAAGTGGAAAAAAAAGCTGAATAGTATGTACTCTGTAAGTCCATTTATTTTAGAACTCAAAGATACATACATGTATACCACAACATATTATATATGCATATATATATACATATTATATATATGAGTGTTTGAACGTGTATATGTGTGTAGACATTTCTGGATAGATTAACAAAAAACTGTAATAATGATTCTACTTGTGAGTGTCCTTTATTTTAAAGCATGCTGTTCTACGAGATTTGTCAGGGATATTTGTTTTATAATATAAACAAACCAGCTACAAAGAAATTATTTTTATGATGGTGTTTACAATAAATAGACATAAGTCAGGCTTTTCATCCAGAAAAAAAAAACCAATGAGAGGAAGTAAATTCTGTTAGTCCTTTAAGTCAATTTTTATTATTAAACCTTTATTTTCCATGGATTTTTATGTTTATATATATTCTTGTGAATATAAGACATCAATACATATGTTCCTACGCATTTAGATAGCCTTAAGAGGCTTCATATTTGCAACTAGAACTCAAACGCATAGCACAGCTCTTTTATTTTAGTCAGTTTTCTCTGTGTTAGACATAGCATTGGAACTCCATCTTGATAATTTATGGATAATTCTGAATCATAAATACACTTGAGGTTATTACAAGCACTTTGTACTTGAGAAGTGATGCTTTCTGGTGATCTTAAATACTTTTTTATTTAAATCTATTAGTTGGGGATTTTGAAAATATATGCAATATATTCAGACTACAGAAGAACTCAAACTAAAAGACTGGGGTTACTTACCAGTAATTGGAGTTCTCTGAAAATTTACTCCACAGATCCACATATTTTGTTGTTATTCCCTTGTAACACCTCAAGGAATCGGGAGCTGTTAAAATGAGAATTTCCAGAAGGTTGGCACAACCTTAAGGCATGTGCCAAGTGCTGGTTGATTCCCTTTCTGTGCAAGCCTTAAAAGCTTATCACCCACCTTTGTAATTCTAAACACACAAGGTATGATGTGTTTATGAGTACGGCTCTTGAGAGGAGCCTACCTAATCAAAGAACTCCAGTTACCAGTGGGACTCCTTATTTTCTCATTTTTATTCTAACACAAATATCTACTTTTTAGAAATTGAGAGCACTGTCAGTCACTCATAAGTCACAAACATAAGAAATACTTATACTTTTTAGTATGATAATTACAGCGTCAGACACTATATTTCTTACCTTGAGCTTGCAGTTTTCTTAGCAATTTGGCATCTGTGTTATCTAGAAATTCAGCACTGCCAATATTCGGAGGCCGACCCTTCCGACGTCTCATCCTGGATTCCTCTCTTGCTCGCTGTCTCTCTGGATTTGGTGGTCTTCCTCTACGACCTTCCATCGCCCTGATACGGGGAATGACATCCTCTTCTTTCAGAAGACACCACTGCGTTCCCTTTTAATTAACATTTTATAGAAATAATATATTACAAACAAAATAAAAACAAGTGATCAATATGTCAGAAAATTCTAGGTAAAGTCACAGATATTTTGGAATTTATAAAGCTGGTACAAACTTTAGGAATTTTATTTTTTAAATTAAATTTGTATTTACAATTGTTCATAGCCATTGGCAAATCTTTGGTATTCTTGCTCGTACATAGAGAGATTTATATCTGTATCTATAAACATATAAATAGAGATATATATCTTACAATCACCGTTTCTGAACTACAGTGACCACAAAATTGGCAAATATTTGAAAATATTAGTTGTGTGATGACACCTCTATGGGTTGTTCTTACGGGTCATCAGTTCAATCAAACATTAAGCTATCCAAATAACACATTAATGTTTCTTTTTATAGAAATATTACAGCTAATAAACCAAGAAAGTAAGAGTTAGAATATCAGCATTTTGCAATACCTGATGAATTAATGGATCCAAGCATTGAACTTGAATGGCTGCCAATCACCAAAAAGAGAGACAACCAAACCTTAGCCTCCTGATGGAGGTTCATTTCATCACCTATAAATTAGTCTTGCCCCACCACACCCAAAGTCAAACCTGAATTTGATTAAGCCTTTAGACTTAATTACTATAATTTCATAGGAAAAATAGGGTGAGAAGTGTATGTTAAACTACACAGCAGAATCCAGTCTGAGGGAAATTCTACAAATTACCTAGTTCCTTCAACAAATAAATTTCAAGAAGTAAAAAAACTGTGGAAAGATTAAAGGAGCCTTAAAAGATGTATGAAACAATCCCACTGTGTGGCCCTTACCTAGATATTGATTCAAATAGACAAACTGCAGAAAATTATGATGATTAAGGAACAATTGAAAATTTGAACAATGACTGGTATTTGATGACATCAAGAAATTATCATTTTAAAGTGTGATAGTGGTAGTGTGGTACTATTATAGAATACAAGTCTTTATCTTTCAGAGATACAAATTAAAACATTTACAGATGAAATAAGATGTATAAGATTCACTTCAACAAATTATGGAAGAGGAGAAGTAGATAGGAGTACACGTAAAACAATATTGGCCACATGATAATTTCTAAGCTGATCATAGGTACATGGTGTACATTATTCTGTCTACTTTTGTATATATTTGAGATTTCACAGTTTAAGTTTCCTGATGCAAGCACATAGATCAGCACAATGCTAGTGTATTATAGGTATTATCCTGTTCAGTGCATAGATACAATCTGAGTCTGGTGTTCGTTACCCTCTATATGTTAATCAAAATGAATACATTGTTATATTACCTTACTTAGAGTCCAAAGGAATATGTTCTGATATAGGAAAGTCATCTTTTAAAAATAGTGTTTCTAAAATAATTATTTTATTATTTCTTTTTTTTAAAAGAGATAATTCCTTTAGTGTGAAGGTTAAGAAAATTTTTTAAATGTGCTTTTTTTCTTAAAACAATCTCTAACTAGGAATTTAGCTTGAACCACTGTGGGCAATTCTGCAACCAGAAACAATAAAAATTTCTTCAGTTATGTTTTGTGCCATGATTCCTAACGTGGGAAAAGGAGTCTCTGAGTATCTCATTCAATGGGTACTAAAAATACAAACACTACTCCTGCTACCACAATGGATGAGAGCTACATCTCACATTCTAACTACTGTGCTTTGTTCCAGGGATTTTGAATACATTATATACATTAATCTTCACAACAGTTCTATCTAATATGGTGGGTTTTATTGTCCCTACATTATCATTGAGTGAATTCAGGCCTACGGAGGTTAAATAGTTTCCTGAGGTACAGAGGCAATGAGGAATAGAACTGTGATTTGAATCTAGGACTGTCTCATCTAAAACCTGGCTCTTAACCATTAGATGTACTTAATAGACGTTACGAAGATGTTCTTATACTTGCTAAGTCACTGATCTAAATATTCGGCCATGAAAGCACAGCCAAGATTATGTCAAGGCAGGACTGTGTCAGAAAAAAATTAATGCATATAGTCCATATATTTATATGTTAAAAAATAATATCTACTACTTCTTTTCAGTAATTCCCATGCTACAAATAATTTTAAAAATTAACTCTGAGGAAAATAAGATATTTTTTTGCTGAGATTTCAAATGAAGTCAATAGGAACAACAGTTGTACTAACTGCATTTTTAGGCCATAAATCACTAAGAAGGAAGCCATCAAAACAATTTTATGTTTACCAGTGTGGGAGGCTTTTGATTAGTTTAGGTTTTCATTTCTCTGTTATGCTTTTAGGAAACAAGGCAGCACACATCACATAAATTGAAAAATATAAAAGTGACATTTGTGACACTTGGAGAAGAGAGAGACTAATAAAAGAGTCCATAAAGGAATCTGCATTCAGTTTTTAAAGTATCTTATTAATAATAAAATCAACTTTTAGCAAAGGTTTAAAGGGTTTGATCAATTTATCTTTTTTTATCGAGTTACAATTTTTTTTTTGGCAGGGAAAGAGTCACCCTGAGCTAAGATCTGTTGCCAATCTTACTTTTTTTTTCCCCCCCAAAGGCCCAGTGCATGGTTGTACATCCTAGTTGTAAGTCCTTCTAGTTCTTCTATGGGAGCTGCCGCCACAGCATAGCAACTGGCGGATGGGCGGTGTGGTTCCACAACTGGGAAATGAACCTGGGCTGCCGAAATGGTGAGAGCACCGAACTTTAACCACTAGGCCATCAGGGCTGGCTCTACAATTTTTACAGTTATATTTTTATTCAGCTAGGAAAATATACCTGTGTCAAAGAGGAACAGAATATGTTGGTGCCCAAAACTTACCAGACAAATAAATATAGTGGCATTATCATTTACATTTTTGCCCTTGACATTTATAAAGTAAATACTTTCTAAGGGAATTGCATATTGTATTGGGGGCTATACAAAACGTTTTCTGACTCCTGGATATTAGAAAATGAGAAATGGATTGCTGGGAAAATTTGAAGCTTATATTATAGCTTTAATTCACTGAGTAGCTAAAATAATTGTGGGTAAGGAAAAAAAGAAGTATTTTTCTCAATAAACTTTTCCTCAGGAAGAGCAAATACAATTTACATCACTTGACTCACGTTATAAGCTTTTTTGTCAATCAGAAATTATGCATCAAAAGAGTAGGTTTGTTAATTCTTTTTTCTTAATTTCTAAGACTAAGATAGTAAATGTTCCTGAAAATAATCTTTCTTGACTAAGATTTAAAAGATATGAATAAAAAGAAAATACAGGGCTGGCCTGGTGGCACAGTGGTTAAGTGTGCACGTCCCGCTTCGGCAGCCCAGGGTTCGCTGGTTCGGATCCTGGGTGTGGACATGGCACCGTTTGGCAAGCCATGATGTGGTAGGTGTCCCACATATAAAGTAGAGGAAGATGGGCATGGATGTTAGCTCAGGGCCAGTCTTCCTCAGCAAAAAAGAGGGAGATTGGCAGCAGATGTTAGCTCATGGCTAATCTTCCTCAAAAAAGTAAATAAACAAATAAATAAAAATTAAAAAAAAAAAAAAAAGGGGCTGGCCCCGTGGCTGAGTGGTTAAGTTCGCACGCTCTGCTGCAGGTGGCCCAGTGTTTCGTTGGTTCGAATCCTGGGTGTGGACATGGCACTGCTCGTCAAACCACACTGAGGCAGCATCCCATACGCCACAACTAGAAGGACCCACAACGAAGAATATACAACTATGTACTGGGGGGCTTTGGGGAGAAAAAGGAAATAATAAAATCTAAAAGAAAAAAAAATTAAAAAAAAAAGATGAGCAGGAAAGCATGCTGCAGAATGATAGTATATTAAAAAAAAAGAAAAGAAATGATCAACACAATGGAGATGGTGACAAATTAAGTCTATTATATCATTATAATTCTGCTTTCAAGAGTTACTAATTTAAATCTTTAGCAATAACACATTCACTTACACAAACACTACAATGAGAGAGACAGGGAAAAAAAGGGTTTATGTTTGATTTCAGAAGATTGAACAAAATAATTAAGGTAAATAAGCAAATGAGATCAGTACACTTCACACCATAGGCTGTAAAGCATTAAAAAAGTACACTGTAAAACTGTAATATATTACAAAATAATTTCTACAGCTTAAAACATTTGTTGAGGCACCTACTCTGTACAAGGCATACGTTCTTTAAAGGTAAGCTAGAGAAAGCCCTCTTTCCAAAAGGACCAACATTTTTAACCAGGACCTTAGGCTCAGGCTATTCTAATGCAGGTGATTCAAGGACCACACCCTGAGTAGTAATGAATTTGAAAAAGATTTTAGAGGTTGGGACAAGAAGTTGTCTCAATTGTCACTTAAAAATTAATCATGGTCTGGAGCCAGCCCTGATGGCCCAGTGGTTAAAGTTTGGTGTGCTCACCACTTCGGCGGCCTGGGTTCATTTCCTGGTAGTGGAACTACACCACCTGTCTGTCGGTTGCCATGCCTTGGTGGTGGCTCACATGGAAGAACTAGAAGGACTAACAACTAGGATATACAACCATGCACTGGGGGCTTTGGGGAGGAAAAAAAAAGAAAGAGGAAAGTTGGGAACAGATGTTAGCTCAGGGCGAATATTTACCTGCAAAAGATAAAGAAATGATGATCTGGATTAGGACGTGAGAATTAGAGCTGGAAAAGAAGATGAATACATTGGTCTTTTTTTGGAGAGAGGACTACCAGGATGTGAAGGAGAAGCATGAACGGAGACTAGAAAGGTGATTAAGGTTTGGAGTAATCTCTAAGCGGCATGGAAAAAGAAAATGGTAGTGAGATTTTCTTTCTGAACAAAGTTAAGATACAGGATGGAGAAATTCTTGAGAAAACTGACAAATTTATTGCTCTTAAGTATTTTATGCTTTAAAAACCAAACAGAATTTTAAAGAAAGCACTTATTTCAAATAAATTTTTAAATGTTTTCTGTATTCAGAAATTCAAAAAAAGATGAGATATTATGAGATTTAATTTAAATATGACTTTCTATTTCAACATACCTATTATTCTTCACAAATGATACTCTAAAGTATAGCTGAACATCTCATGAGCAACTGGTCTGTCTGCACCTTATCTTAGGGACACTGAATTGTCTAATTAACTGGGTTTTCTACATTCACTAACAGAATCAATTTCAAAATCTTAGGGCACAAGTAAAGCAAGGGTATCAAATATTTTTGACAGAGCTTGACATTTCATATTTTACAAAAAACTAAGTTAACATTTTGAGAAAAATCAAATTTTGTTGGACTTCCTTATATCTATTTCACAGTTTAGTATTATGTCTATTTTTAGCTACTTTATGGTGTCAGAGGTAGATAGTGATAGCTTTATATACCATAAACTTAACAGCATTAGGGATTCTCAATCTACCTTAATCATAGTCGGTTAATATCATATACTGAATAGCACTCAAAGATGTGAAAGAGTAAGAACAGCTATCTATGCTGGGAGATGGATGTCATCTATTAAAAACAATTGAGAAAGATGTCATTTGATACAATTGTTTCCACAGTGCTGTCTATGCTTTCCAGTTACTCACTGTAGGTTACCCTCTAAGAGTCAAGACTTTCAAATACCTCCTCAGCTCCACACTTGGATTCACACAGTTGGCCTCCTAGTACACGCCCTTGCCTAGCCATCAAAAATCCTACCTGGCAGATTAGTGACATAAGTTTCCAGACTTAGATTTCTGGTACTGATCTTTCATGTTCTCAGTGTCCTTATGTGCCCACAGCTATGTTGCATTAGGTATGGCAGTTAACAGCAGAGTTGAATTAGAACCCTGGTTGTTGACTCCCAAGCTTTTGTTCTTCACTTATTTGAAATAATTACCAGCATTACAATCTTGCCAGAAACTGCGTTGCCTGCTTTGTTGTGAAGTCTCCCCTTATTCCTTCCTAACAAAATGTTGGTTTTAGCTGGACAGCATTGTCCTTAGTGTTTTATCCTCCTCAGACAATAAGCTTCTCCAAGCTAGTGATCATAACTTCTGTTCTTTTGTACTCTTCAGTTTCTCTATGACCACTAGTTTTTCCTCAAAGCCAGGCTTTCAACTTCATTTCTATAATAAAATATGTTCAGAATTTCCTTTATAGAAAATGCCTTTAGGGAAAATTTATTTGGGGGAAAAAAAAGCCTGGCACATTAAGTATTTGACACAAACATTTATTGATTAAATGGCTAAGAAAAAAGGCTTTTTTCAGTAAGAACTATAGATATTTTTCTTTTCTTATGGCCTTATGCTATTAAAAAGAAGAAATATCTTTTTTAAAAAAAGACATCTCAAATAGAGAAAGCAACATTTTCCAAGTCACTTTTAGTCCGTTCCTTCTTTGCATCTTTCCTTTTCTGTGCTTTTTTGGCCTGAACATAATAAATATTCATTATTGTACTCTGTGAACCTCCTAGTTGAAAAAAATAAACTTAGTTGTCACATTTATGCTTAAATGTTTTGTTCTCTACAAACCACAAAAAATGCTTTTCAAAGTAGATTATCATATATTTCAAAATAATCTTTGTTATTAACAAATTATTTTAAAGCCTTCATATATTCATATAAAAATGTAAATACCTTTTACCTTTTTACCTAAGTACCACATTTAGGTAAATAAAAACAACTCTGTTTTATATTTACTAAAATCTGTCTAGTTCAATCTTCCTATCATTCTGACACTCATAAACAAAATAAAATGAAAACGATGATAAACATTAGGTTCCACAAGTTCTTTATAATCTAATGGAGCAGAAGTCTGTAAGAAATCCATTTATCTTACATCTTTTTCCAAGAGGTTTCACTGGCTAAAATAGTTAACAGAATTTCTTTAGAAGGTAGCCAGCCAGTATAGCACGAACTAATGAAGAATGTTAAAGTTCATTTTGTTCCACTAAGTCTACCATCACAAAAATCATGGTTTCTACAGAAGCTGGTAGGAAGTGTTTAATATCTAAGTATCAGTAGATACTGACAAGTAGCTGATTTTACAGATCTCTTACCACATTTGTAAACTGAAATAAATAAAACTGATAATGAACAGGTTAAATGCTTTTCCCTCCTCATTTCTTGTGTGTCAATCCTATCTACTTAAATTAGGGTTTCTCTCTCTTTTTTTAAAGGTAATCATTAGATTGTTGTCCTTTAGTTAATAATGAATATATTTAAATTTCAATACATGTGAGCTTTCAGACCTCTCATCCTACTATATTATACAGAAAGTTAGTTAATATTTTGAACAAGTGTTTGCTGTTAATAAAGATTTGTATCATCATTATCTTAAGCTCAGAAATATCTTGAGTTAAAAATGATTAACTTATACAAAATAACCATGGTTCTCTACAGCACATATTATCTTCTAGGAGAAATTATCATCTCCTAAATTTCATTAGTAAAATATAGAGGTTTGGAATACCATTCTTGGAATTTTTGAAATGCCTTGAACAAAATTAGAACTTATAGAACTAATATTGGGGTTTTCTGTGTAAGTTTCAAGAGAAAAAATAAAACTATGATGGAGAAAATACATTTTCCAATGCAAATGTTTTATTAGGAGAGTGATTAAGAATACTAATGAATCTGCAAATAAGGTATTTCATTTGCCATCAAACACCCAAAATAAATATAAGAAGCTGGGAAAACTGTATCATTAACATTTAAAATCATTATATACAATCTCCATGCATTTGGAAAACGGAATGCTTAGCTTTATTGGATTACAAAGGGTAGAAGCATTTATTCTTTTAAATGGGAAATTGTTTTTCACATTATATGTAATACAAGCAAATTCCAGAAAATATGAAACGTGAAACGTAGAAAGAAAAAAATGACCCAGTGTACCACCAACCATTACATCCCTTGTTAAAATTCTGCATATTTCCCTCCAGCCTTTCAAGATGCATAGTTTTGTTTTTCACTATATATACAGCCATCAGACTATTTATATAATTTTTAGAAAGGCAGATATATTGTAAATACACACAGATCCTCACTGCATGGTAACAGTGTCCTTGTCCCAAATTATATTTTATATCTTCTACAAAATTTAGGCCAACCAAAATTATTACACATCATGGTTAATCAACAAAAATATAATCTTTGTTAATTTTCATAGAAAATTATTATATAATTATATATATTTCTAATTACTATATGTTTATACATATTGATCATACAATATGTAGAAAGGTATATGGCTCCACAACTATATGCATCTCTAATTAATTAACTAAACATTTTTTTGGATTACTTACCTTTAATTGTTGCTCTCTAAAAGTATCCCGAAATGAATTCAACTTACTAATTTTTTTTTAAATGAGAAAAGTGCTCTCAAAATTGCTAATATTTTCCCTTATCAGGCTGCTGAAATGTTGGCAGCTTAACGTATTCTGGATTTAGTAATTCATCATATTTCCTTGATTGGAATTTATCTTTCAACAAGACAATATGCATTTGGAAAACACTGATTATGTTTAATAAAAAGTGAATGGATGTCAAAGAACATTCTGCTCTGCCTAATGAGGCTTTATAGATTAAGTCTAATTATCACTGATACAAAATAAAAAATCCTTTATCTATTGAACAGCAATTAGCTTCCCTCTCAGAACAAAAATCTACTGAACTTCAAAACATAGAGATATCTTTGGCATAAACAAGACAAGTAAGGATTTGATAACAAGAATCAAAAGATTAAAAAATGAGACAGATTTTTAAGTAAAATTATTATTGCCTTCTAATATGTTTTATGACTAAAAAACTGATCCAGTATATATGGAGTATGTAAAATAACACTGTGGTTCATGAGACTTCTGAGATTCTGTTTGGTGACAGATTTAATCTGAGTTAAAAATTATTTTTAAGTTTAAAAAATAGAAAGAAAAATAGAAAAATCCTAGAATATATTTCCATAAAGAAGTCAAACCTCAGATAAATATATTTTGGCATTTTAGAATTACCAGTAAACAGTAAATCCAGTGGATCTGGATATAACTTGTTCCTTAAAAAGTCATGGACAACAATGGAAAATAGGTTATATGATGAATGCAGAAGAACACTGTCAGAAATCTTGAGTTCTGGTTATGTGTCTCCTGGTTGAGGTTGTGTGATCTTAGAAAATGCCCTCAATCTTTGAGCTTTCATAATAAACCTTCTGCAAAATTAGGAAGACCTTTTCTATTTCTATAACTATAAAATTAGAGGGTAAGATAGGATGGAAAAGCTTGCCTATTCACAATAGAAAATATTATTGCCAGCAAAAATTTCTTTCTGCGCATTATAATGGCCAAAAGGGAAAAACTTTCAGTTGAGAAAGAAAATATCAACTTCAGTTGGCTGAGCATTCTAATCTTTTGAAACATTTTCATGCACATGATCTCATTTTAAACTCACCATAATCCTGAGGTGGAAGTAAAATTATTGTCTCCATGTTGCAGGTAAAAAAATTTGGGAAAAGGGGGCCACTAGTTTGTTGTTGTTTGAAATCACAAAACTATTTCATGGATTAACAAGAATCTAGGTCTCCTCACTCCTTAACTAGGACCTCTTTCAATGGAGCTGCTAAAGTTCAAGGCGGATAATAAGGATATGCAGCTGAATCCAAGTAAGGAACAAAGGCAGAACATTAAAGCAAATGTAGGAAACGAGGTCTCCACGGTGGGTTCTCTGTGCTGCTTAGTGAGCTTGTGGACTCAACCCTCAAGCTCAAAAGGGAGCTGTACTGATATTTTCAGAAATGTGTATAATTAACGTAAAAATTCAATTTCTGCAAAAACCAGAAATTTCACTCCAATAATATTAAGGAATTCCACCCCCTCCCCCTAAATTACCAAACTTGTAAAAATGGACCATACAGCACTGCATAATCCAATGGATAAGATCCTTCCAAAAAACTAAGTCATATTTATCCCCTTTTTGACTGACTTATCACAACGTATTTTTCCTACTCAAATAAATTTTTAAAAACTGTTTACCTTTCAGGGAACTAATGTTTTCCTATATTTCACATGAACATGCAGATACTTTTATACCTGTATAAACTGTAAAATTACTGATAGAGTCAATAAACAGGAAAAAATTTACTTAAAAAATCAGAAAGAGACATCTACTATGTCAAAGCTCCTTGTTACTGAAACATAATAAATTGAGGCCTTGGTGAGCGTTTACCACAAAGTTATATGTATAGCTCCATATGAATTAACTAACAAAAGGCAATGCTCCAGAGAGTAGTGAAGTTTACTTCATTTAGGTTATGGTACTACTTTTTGGTTCAAAGACTATACTTTTTAAAAAGTGGATACCTGCGGTCCATCTCTGGCTTCATAGAAGTCACCCACTCTTATTTTTGCACTGAAGCTGAAATTGTCCCTTGAGATATCCATTATTCCATTTCTGCTGAGATACTGAAAAAATCACATATTTTTCCACTTCAGGTTTTAATAATTACAACCCAGCTTTGATGTATAGCTATCTTGAGGACACTAATGTTTTTGAATATTCTATCAAGGGGCTATGGATTTATAGGAGATCAATTTAGGTTAAGTACATTAGTCCCATACAAGAGAATATGTTGTATCAAGGAACTTTATCTGAGAAAGGAGTGCACTTTTTTTTCATAAGCATGCTTAAAAGGCACCAAATGTATGTTATTTGGTGAAAAGTATGTACCTTTATTACTTCAGGATACTGCCTAAGTTTCTTTCCACATGGAGCATAATATGCTACTTCTCCTTGAAGGCGCCCTCCAAAGTTTCTTATTCTCGTCTCTCTTTGCCAGCTACACATAACAGAAATGAGGGTTATAACATACTTTAATTTTAAGAAAGCTTTCAAAAATTAAAAAAAAAAATTTATTAACACATGCTCTTTCAGAAACAGGAAAAATACAAAGAAATACAAACCCCTAACCATACAACTCAGATACATTTACTATTAAAATTATTTAGATTTTCAGCTAAGTAATTCAACTAAAAATTAAAGACTCAATTTACACATGAAACTCCACTAAATTTTTTAGAAATAACAACTGGTGTTTGAGTATTAGGACATATTTATTAACCAATGTGTACTGATTTTTTACATTTGAAAAGTTTTAAGTGAGAAGAGTAAAGTAAATCTGGCTCCCTGTTCTTTTTTTTTTTTTTTTTTTGAGGAAGATTAGCCCTGAGCTAACTACTGCCAATCCTCCTCTTTTCGCTGAGGAAGACTGGCCCTGAGCTAACATCCATGCCCATCTTCCTCTACTTTATATGTGGGACGCCTACAACAGCAGGGCTTTTGCCAAGTGGTGCCATGTCCACACCCGGGATCTGAACCAGTGAACCCTGGGCTGCGGAGAAGCGGAACTGCAACCTTAACCGCTGGGCCACTGGGCTGGCCCCAAAATCTGGCTCCCTGCTCTTTGAGTAGCACATACCTCCAGTGTGAAAATTCTCAGTTTGAATTAAACCATTTTAGCCAAACTCTGCTCAAGTCTTTCAGTTTTGCTCACAGAGGCTTTCACTGTCCTTTAATTCTATCTTCACAAAAACCTCTGACACTCTTAACTGTGTCCCTGCCCTTTGCCAAATGATTTACTCTTGCTTCCTTCTCAGTCATGTTCCCACCTGGCTGCACGATGCCATCCCAGCTCTGCCACCCCGAAACATAGCTGTTAGCCTTCATTTCAGTTTTCTGATAGATCAACTTCTTTGGCCTTTGCTCTAGCTCTTCTGCTCTAATCAGCATTATGCAGTATATTCACTTTTATTAATAGTGGAGAATGAGAAGTCAAACGAGCATAAATATGTAGGGGAAGCATAAAGAGAAATGCTGCTTTGCATACCCATATTCCAAAGGAAGACGCAGTTCACGCTCATCTGTTACTCTTCTTCTTTTGGAACTGCCTTCAAGAAAATTCAAGCAGTCAACATGAAAGATTAGTTTATATAGATGACAAGTTTTTGATAGCTTTGAGACTTCTCTTTAAATAATATATCTTAATCACTTGGACTATTTAGTGTATTTCTGCAACTTGTACAATATTTTTAGATGGTTTTCAACAGAACATTGTATAGAAAATTTTTTTCTTTGGTCTGCATGACAAAGTAGTTTTTCTCTCTAAAGAAAGTACCATGCAAGATAAAAATATATAGCTTTCCTCTCATTTTGTATTAAAGAAATAGCTAAAGAAGTAGGAGGGAAATAGTTGATAGAGGTTTCTGAAAGCCATGTACAGTTGTTTTCTTTGAAAATATGAGTTTTAAGACGCTGAAAAATTTCAACAGGTGGCTCACACATTTAAAAATAATATAACTTCTATGTTCATATAAATCCAAAGTAAAAAATACTACTCTGTCTTTTAATTAATCTAAAGTACTAAAGAATAGGGTTATGATTTATGTAAAATTTTTCATAGACAATGACCAAGTTTCACAAATACATGCACCTTAAATTAGTAGGATATCATACTAGTTTGTGGCAAATGAAAGCAAACTAGAAATTTCCAAGAAAAGAGTGAAATAAGTAAAACAACGTAATATTTTACTGTATACCTCTTTATTTTCTTAGCTATTGAAATGAGAATAGAGAGTAGTTTTGGAATATTAATGTAAAAACTTTTAATGAAGACCTCTAGAAGTTTATAAAAGGTCAAATATGTTAATGGAATAATAATGCTACTCACTAACACAAATGACATTGGCTAAATGTTGGGCAGATATGCAACTGTATTTTAAGTAACCAAGTGAGCTCAATTTTATAAAATACAAAAAACTCTGTCAATCAAATTCTAAATTCTAGAAGCATAAACTGAACACAAAAGCAGGAAAGTACACAAAATCAAGAGCTGTTATCAATCAGGTTCTTAAATTGGAAGCACAGAGAATAAAAATGGTAATGGGTCATACCCTTTGAGAATACATGCTGACCTTTCTTAGTCAACCTAAAATCTAGCTGTAACACTGTATTCTAATGAGATCATCCCTGGAACCCAGTATAAATAAGAATTCTTGCTATGGTTTGACTTCTACTGTACAATAATAAAAATAAAGTGTAGGTACCAGAGTTTGGACTTGAAGTAAGTGTGGAAGAAGGTGTGCCAAGAAAAGCAGGTGACTGGGATTCAGAACATAAGGCAGCAGGAGCAGAGCCTGGGGCTTGTGCTATGTGGAGGTTACGAGGTGTTGAGTGAGCTGTGAGACTGATGGAAGGGCTTTTGACAGAGGAAGTTGTTTTATTCACTTTCATTGAAGTTTTCTCTCCTTCAGTATCACTATCTGATTCATCTTGGTCTTTATCATCATCATCATCTTCTTCTGATCCTTCTGTATCTGATTCTGAATTACTATCTGATTCTGGGAAGTAAAAGAAGCATTTGTATATTATAACTAAATAATTACCAACAGTTTGCAGTTTGTATCTAAATGGAATAGTTCAGGAATCAGCATCTGTGATTGAGAACTCAAATGAGCAACTTTCCTGAAGAGTAAATTTAAAAATCACGATCTTACACGCTAAATTTGAGTACAGAGTATGCGGGCTATAAATCCTCAAAATTCTTCATGAAAAGTTATCTGTTTTACTCAACACTTTAACAGTTCTTCTCACATGACACTATTCACAAGAGTTCTGCTTAGTGGCTTCAAAATCACTTTTAATTTACTGGAGAAACTAAAGAATAGAGGGAATAGAACTGATTATTTAAATTAATAGACTCCAATCACTTAAGAAGCTTACTAGGTTCAGTATGAGAAAGAGAAGCCTGGAACTTCCTTTATTCTTTCATCTGGACTTTGAAGTACAATAGAATGATTTTCTGGGGGAGACTCTTGCCTTTTTTGGCTTAGTTAATTCAATTTAGGTGCAAGACTTCATCAGGTTTCTCAGTCTTCACAAAAGACCAGGATTACAGAAATAATTGTGTGGGATAATTTAAAGATTTAATAACTTAAGTTTGTTCTAGCACTGTAGCCCTATACATGCATCCATTTCTACAGATGTGTAATATCTATTTCTAGATTAAATTTGATAAACATAGGACTGATACTCGGACTGTATCTTAACGGATCCTAGAAAACAGCTTTTGTGGAATAGTGTTTTGTGTAGTACTATCTACCTACATTGATGTTCATTATAAAAATTTGCCTCTGAAAGTTATTAACATTGATATGCATTATTTATCATGCAAAGTTGTATTTATGGGAACCCCAGGAAAAAATATTACCAAGAAAAGTTGTTCTTACCCTGAGAAAGTAGGTTGTTTTTACCTTATAGATACTTTAAATTGTGTAATTGACTTTATTTTCTTATTCATATTGGTGGTTAGAAATTTACAATTGGATTTGTGGCTGACTGGTAACAAATCCAAAAACTTTTATAATATGTATTTCAGCTTTGTATTGAAAATCTAAGCAATCTTATATTTTATGTTTTCAGTCTTCTGTGGAACAAGGAGAGTTTAGGGGAATAAAAACAAAAAGAAGTTAAAAAAAAAAACCCCAAACTAGAAAGTGAACCTAAATAAACTCAGAGAGTACTCTATTATGTTATTAAATAAATTCTGTGTTGTTAAAGAACATTCACAGGGATTTAGGTTTTTGGGACCTTCTGAATGACTGTGACTACAATTTGACCTTTGTTCAAGGTATCTAGTGACACATTTCAACAAGCAGCAGAAAAGATGAAAAAAAGGATGAATGAGTGGCCCTGAATGAAATGGTTCTAAATGACAATTAAGCAAGTTTGTGAAATTATTTCTTAATTCATGCATCATTTATATTCACTTTAAAGTTATTATTTGTTTAATGTTAAGTGAATTAACAAAGCTGAGAATTTAGTTTAGGATTTCCAACTCCATTTACTCCTATACTTTACTAGTTCATTAGAGAAAGGCACATCGTTGTGTGAAACACAGTGAATAACAATGATTATAAGTCTGTGAATTAAGAACCTCTTTGAAGTGTTTTGGTTCACATAGCATTTAGAGAAATAATTTAAATTTTAAAATAGAAAATAACCTGATTGGCTATCATCAGATTCATCATCTTCATCATCTTCCTCATCTTCTTCCTCATCCTCTTCCTCTTCATCCTCATTTGAATCTTCAGAATCTTTACTACTGGGAATGTCTGAATCTGTTCCTCTAAACTGTTCCACTAAAGATTTTGGAAGATGAGAGTGTTGCTGTGTTTTTACTGTGTTTACATTATTGCTAACTGCTTTTTCCTTCCCTTGACTATGCAGTATGGGAGACGCAGAGGGCATTACAGTTGTCTGATTGCCAGGGGTTCTTCTCCCACTTGTACTCAAATTTACAGGTGAGGAAAAAGGGGTGCTGGATGCAGTAGCAATGTTTTCATTAATCTTACTCTGCATTTTAGTTTTGGTAGTAAGTGCTAGAGGAGCTTCTTGAATGACACTTTGAATAACTCCATTTGGTTGATGATTACCTAAAAGTGCATTTGTCAAGAATGGATTAGGGTGGTTGTTTTCTAATGTTTGTTTTGGATGTGCTGGTGAACTAGAGGTTGCTTTTGGATTTGACAAAGCTGCAATAACCTTCTTCAGGCTCTTAGAGGACTCCTGTTTCTTTAACAGTGCTGGGAATGTCTGTTTGTATTGTTCCTGTAGAAACATAAGTTAAAAACATACAATGATGTACTATGAGAACAAAGATTACTTTCATGTACACCTGAAATTTATATAATGTTATAAACCAATTTATATATATGTTACCACAAAGAAACAAAAATTTAAAATAAATAAGTAAAGATGACTTTTATTTGCCTTCATTATCTGACAACAGCTGCTCATATACAAATTTAAATCAAATATACAAGTGCTATACAAGTAGTGGTAAGTGATGACTAGTTGGTTGCTGAACCTTGGCTAGAGGTTTAAAATTCAATTAGTCTTTGTTTTTCAAAATATATATTTTTCTTGACTGTCTCCCTCTCATTACTATTGCTCCCATTTTCTCAATAATCCAAACTTGAAAGCCTAAAAACATCCTTTACTTTTCTTTTTCCAAGTCAGCCATATTACTGTGTCTTTTGAATTCTTTTGTGGAAGTATTGCTCAAATTTAAGCCATACTATCATTTCTTCCCACTCAAGTCCCAATATATGCTAGACGCCAATGCCAATTTTATCTTCATATAAGCCTCATTTTATTTTTACCTCTGGTCAAAAGCTTTAGTGCTTCCTCCATAACTGCCAACTTCATAAAGTCTAAATACTTTCATTTTGATATTCAAATGACTTTTCAAGTAGACACTAACATAAGTTTCTAGTCAAACTGGACTATTTGCCATGCCCCGTGCATATCACACTTACACCACCTCCACATCTTGTTATAACCATTTTCTCTGCGTGAAACGTCCTTCTCTTATAAATTTCTAGCTGCTAAAATCCTGTTCATTCTTCAAAATCCAAACCCAGAAGCTCTGCATGTTTGTCCCAACTAGAAGCACTCACTGCTTCCGTTCTTCGAGCCCCTTTACCTCCTTCTCTTCTACCCTGTACTATTTGTGGTATACGTGCTACGAAGCTGGGGGGAATGCGGCTCAACATTCTGTGAGTCTGCTTTAGAGTGCCTTCAGCACATCAGCACTGGAAAGAGGATAATAAAACAGTTTAGAAAAATTATACTTTTCTTGGGAAAAATTTATTTGTAAACCATTAAGCCATAAAATTTACATCTGCAAATAAGAAACAAAAAATTACTTGGCTATCAGAATCTTCTTGAAAAGAATAAAATCATATGAATTTTATTAAATTTGTGTAATTAAAATAATATATAAAAATAAACTGATGTAGAATGATTAAAATAAGAGAAATAGAGTTGAATTTCGGAAGGTAAAATTCATTAACGAAAATGGTTGCCTTAAAATTAAAATCATCAGTACTGTGAGCATCAGATCCAGGCTCTTAGCACTCAAGTCAGCAAAGATTTGTGGTAGGTATTTCACAATTACAAAGGCAGATGGAATGCCATATAGAATGACACTATATATTTTAAAGCACCAGTACTAAAAAGCAGTAAGCAATTCCTATATAAACTTCTTAATCTTATTTAACATCTTCACGGTATTAGTTTAGAAAATTAAGGTAAAATCAGCCTTTGTAAAGAAAGACTGTCATATAATATTTGTACCTAAGGCAATGCCTCACAAAAAGAAAGTGCTTAATTAGTACGTATTCAGTGAATAAAATATGGAAATTATGCTAAATAATTGCATATACCTTTTAAAAATAATTTTATAGCAAAATTCTACATAAAATACTTTAATATACTTAATTTTACTTGATAAATGATGATTTTAATTTTTATTTTAATTAATTTATCATTTAATTATAATGATTTATCTATGATAAATATTACATATTATATACTGTGTAAGTATATATAAAATGTACTTATACTTCTTACTTAATACATGCTGATTTAAATTTTAAGCAGAAAAAATTAGTGTATTTTCATTTCTTAGTACGAAATTATGTCACATAATAATTTTGTACTCTTTCTTTATAGGTAGTAAGTTTTCCTTCTAAATGCATCTATGATCAAAACAGCCATGAAAACAAAAACTTTCTCTCTAGTTTTATATTTTAAAATCTGAAATTGCTCATCACTCTATAATTCTGAAGAATCACTTCCCATATATTGATACCTGAAGGTTTTCAAAAATAACCAAGTATCATTACAGTTTATCCCAAGAATAGTATCAGTTACTCTTTTAGTAAGCAAACACGTTATCCTTTTAGATATTGGGGGTGGTAGACATGAAGTACGAGGGGAGAAAATGGAGACCTGCATAGTAGCGGGTCTCTTGCTGCTTTAAGATATCCACTTGGCTGACAGGCGTAGGGGAAGAGACAGGGCTGAAGCTCTGTCCTACCTCCAAGCTCTTGCTCCCCCAGCCCCTATCTGAGTCTCTGAAGACCACACACCACACAAAAAAATCCTCTAGGCAAAACTTGTTAAAGAAAATTCACTCCTGGTCTACATATCCAATTAAGGTATATTGATTTGAATTAAATGTCTACAGTATAAGGTATGGAAGGATCCAATGATTAAATAATACTCAAGAAAATCATAGAATAGTGAGGGAGGTAGACAGATAGCAGGTAGCATGAAGTGACTGAGACTGTCATAAGAAATAAAACAAAATTCCACATGTTAGACTGTCATATAAAAAAAGAGAGCTGATGTAAGAGAAGTTATTCATAAAATACTCTTTAACTCAATACTAGGCACCAATAAAAAGTAGATAAAGTCATTTAGAGTTGAGCCTAATGTGAAGGTCTACACATAAAATTTCTCCCATTAACTACCATTATTATTTCAGAAACACCGAATTATTTCATCTTAATCATGGGCTTTGAAATCTATATGACCTTGGTTTGAAATCCTTCTGCTCTAAACTTGTTATATGATGTTCACAAGTGATTTAACCTCTCGGAGCATTAGTTCTAGACCTCATACAATTTTGTAAGGATTAGATAAGACCATTTGTGTAAAAAGCCTACCTTCGTTAAATTTATTAAGCAAATGTTTAATAAATGACTTTCTAATAGGAAGCCATATAAAACTCTTTAACTAAGAAGCCTTTCATAATGCAAATAACTTGATGTGGCTCTGTAAATTCATTAATCTTAAAGTGGAATATACATTAATGAAAAATTAAAATAACCCAAATAATGTAATTTTTAAAAAATTATTTATTTATTTATTTATTTATTTTGAGGAAGATTAGCCCTGAGCTAACATCTGCCACCAATCCTCCTCTTTTTGCTGAGGAAGATTGGCCCTGAGCTAACATCTGTGCCCATCTTGCCCTACTTTATATGTGGGACGCCTGTCACAGCATGGCTTGCCAAGTGGTGCCATGTCCACACCCGGGATCCGAACCAGCGAACCCTGGGCCACCGAAGCAAAACGTGCAAATTTAGCCACTGCACCACCAGGCAGGCCCCCAAATAATGTAATTTTTCATTTTCTTAATTTATTCGTGGAAAATCAATAATGTGATGCCAGCGATAATTTCTTATGATTGATCAGTGCATTGCAAGTTATCATATGCATGATATTATGATGATATTACCATTGGTTATTTCATTTAGATTAGTTCTCAATCTGGCTGCACATCTGAATCACCTGGGAGCTTTTTAGACATATAATACCTTAATCTCAACACAAGAGATCCTGATTCAATTGTTCGGAGGTGGTATCTCTTTTTTAAAGTTTCCCAGGTGATTCTAATGTATACGTAGGCTTGAGAACTACTCATTTAGATTATCAAAAAAGCCTTATTTATTCACGTCATTTTTCTTTGGCCCTGATCTTAAATTCTTGACAGTAAAATAAGAGTCAATGGACAAGAACATTGCAACTTTTTTGAGAAAGAAAGGCAGCATATCACAGTGGTTAAGAACAAGGACTCTAGTACCACACTGCCCAGGTTTGAATTCTAGCTCCATCACTAACTAGCAATGTGATCTTGGGAGAGTTAAATTCTATGAATCTCAATTTAATCATCCATAAATGGGCATAATAATATTAGTAGTACTTATAGATGTTAGAATCCAAGGAGTAAATGCATGTTCGGCACTTAAGACAATGGCTGGCAAGCAGTAAGTGCCCTACAAGTGCTATCTAATGATTACGATGCCCAATGATAATTTTTGTAACCAAAGGACAGGATACTGTGTTCAAACATAATATTTTTTCTCCACTCTGGGCTGGTTCTAGAATAAAAAGCACTGGTCATTTAATTACTAGAATTCTCCTGGACATATGGATGTACACTATGCAGTAATATAAAATCAACAGCAAGAAAATAAAGATGAAAAAAATTCTCTGATGAGTGATTCTGGTGTTTGTATATAAGTAAAAGTTACTCAAAATATTTTGTATTTCATATAATTCACTAGGAATGGCAAAAGAAAATGATTCTTTATAAAGGATTTTTACACTTAAAATTGATAAATCATATGACTAAAGAGGTAAATTACTAAAGAATTCATTTCTTTAAAAAATATATATTGATATTACGAAAAAAGGACATTGATTTTAAATAAAAGTAATTGGGAAGTATGTTTTATTCAAACACATTTCTCCTCTTAATGCTAAATCATTAAATCTGGGGAGAAAATGATATGATTATGTTGCCAAAAATATATTAAACAGATGTATATGTAAACATAAAATCAGAGAAATTTAGTTTTCTGATGTGCATATTCTATTCCTGGTGACTAAGAAAGTATAAAAATAACAGTAAAATTTAATTTAAACTTGTATATTACAAGACTATATAAAAGCATTTTTCTAATGATAAAATTCTTCTATAAAAATTTTTTAACTCACCCGTTTGGATCGCAATTCACTGGTCAAAGGACTAGATTCTTCAGAGGTATTTTTATTCCCTGCTTTAAGTACTTCAGGAGAAGGAACTATGAGTTTCATATAGGTTTCCTTTTTGGCTTGATTTATCAAAGACAAAGGTTTCACATTGGACACCAATCCCGTAGACTGTATTACACTTGTGTGTTTGTTCACAGATTCCTCCTTTGCCTGAGAGCTTTGGAAAATAAATGGAAGCTGCTGTGACAAAACCTGAGGCTGCTTCTGCTGGGATTGGAATGACGAGTGAGTCTGGGATTCAGACACAAGAGGTAATGGCTGGTGTATTCTTTTTTCCTGGGCTTTTTCAGTTGCTTTCTGTCCATCTACTTTTGGGTCTGAAATACCATGTAATAGCACCTGCAAATAAAAATTAAAAGGCAACTTCTTAACAGCTATTAAAACAAAGAACATCAAGTAGCAAAACTTGGAGAAAAAAGGGACACTTTAAAAAGTGCTCCT
This sequence comes from Equus asinus, assembly GCF_041296235.1. Lineage (NCBI taxonomy): Eukaryota > Metazoa > Chordata > Mammalia > Perissodactyla > Equidae > Equus > Equus asinus. The sequence continues at coordinate 100,123,718 of NC_091793.1, forward strand.
ATGACTTACGATAGATATATAAAGATTGCTAAAAATACACCAAATATCCCTTTAAAAATATTTCTCCATCTGCTATTCTTTCTTATGCAAAAGGAAGAACTAAAGGCAATGATTAACTTTAAACTTTATAGACTTTTGAGAGTCAAGATAAACCAATTAATTCCTAAATTTGAGAGTCAAGATAAACCAATTAATTCCTAAATATGAATAATATGTAGATACTACCAACAAAACTATTAATACCTGGTTGTTACTTTTATGTTGTGCTTCGCTCTCTGAATCAGAATCATCATCTTCGCTTTCTTCAATACTTTGATCTTCTTCTTCATCTTCCTCTAGATCATCTGAATCACTGCTACTAATGCCTTCACTTGAGGTGTCTGATGATGTGCCTGAATCACTATCACTGTTGCTAGAACTTTCCATAGCTTTCTTCCTTGGTTTCTGATTAAAGACAAGATTTTTAGCATGACTTTATTTTTGGAAAAACTCAAGTTTCAGTAAGAGGTATGGTCTTTTAATTTTCAAATTATATTTTTAATCTCAAAATGTCATTTTGGGAAAAAGGAAAAGTCACATGTAAGGGCAATTATCCAACAAACTGGTCAAACTGACTCCTCTGACAGGAATTCTCAATAAAAAGCACAAGCTCTGTCATGCACAGAGTACTGGATATATGTAGATCTGCTCACGTGACTGCCATGCTTCAAAACATACAACACATTAAAAAGAGCAATTTACAAAAGAATAACTGCAATTAAGATAAGGGTTACACACATTGAAGTTCTATATTAGCTTTATATATATATTATATATTATTATATTATATATATATTATATATTAGCTTCTATATATTAGCTTTAGTCTTTCTTTATGCAGATAGAAAGTCAGTAGTCAAATATTTACATGTAACACGCCAAAAACACCTCCCTAGGTGCTGGACTACAATGATGTTTAAGACAGAGACTTTGCTTCAAGAAACTTACATTCTAGTGGTTGTGGTGGGAGTGGTAGAGTAGACAGATGATTAATATAAAAGCAAATAATTTCATACAGTAATAGGCGCTGTAGAGAAGATAAAATAGGTAGCAAAAGACTTAGGGGGCTGCTTCAGTTAGGTCAATTAATTTAATTTTTTATATTTCACAACAAAAAAGAAAAATATGATAAACAGAGACAGATTAATTTCTGGAACATTTAAGATGCTATAGGAAAAAACAAAATCCAAAGCTGGTAGAAAGGTCTTACAAAAGGAAAGTTTTGTGTTTAGAGAACAGGCAACAGTAGAGGATAAAAGGAATAAAAATCATGAGATGAATTAAAAGTAAATAACTATGTAACAATGGAAAGGTTAAAGCTCTGCCAATAGCAGGACTGAAAAGGAGAAATGTAGAGACGATAGAGCAACAAGATTGAGGATGACCCAAAATTACTTAGGAATATTTCAATAGCATTTGCTGAAAAAGAACAAAATGCAGAAGCAGCAGCAATAAATTTAAAAAACAATGAATTACAAAAGTTATGGTCTTAATGGAAATGCAGCCTGTCATGACTACTGGGTTTGGGGAACGAAAGACAACAATACATCTCTACAACAGGAAGCCAAGTCGAAGCCATAGTTACAGACTGTGAAACTATACCCTTTCCTTTCTGCCTTCTGAAATTCAATTTAAATCAAAATAAAATGCATATGAGTGAGGAGAGTCACTTCTGCTGTTATATTCTGTGTTAACTGCTCCAAACCAGCAACTGTAATGCTTCCTCCAGAGACACACCCTTCGATAAGCCAACTCATAGTTACCGTCATTCCCTGAGCAATCTCCTTCCCTCACAGTAAAGCAGAGTGATGAGGAACTGAACTGTAATAGTGTGTGACTCACAGGAGGAGCCAGACCAGAGCAGAGATCAAAGGGAAACTACAGTAATATTAAGCCTACTAGTTACTGGGCAGAGAAGCAGCTCCTTCTTTGCAACTAAAATCTGTTGTGGGTTTCTAGGCATGTACAGTATAGCAAGACTATGAAAATCATAAGGCATCTAAACTGAAGTTATCACTTGTGGTGATAGGAAGGGGCTAGGAAAGGAAAGAAATGCGGGAAGTACAGTGACTTAGCAGAGAAAAATAAACTCCTATTTCAATGCCCAAACAATCTATGTAGTTTTTTATTTAAAGATGACATGAGAAATGGGGCCTACAGGCTCTAAAGCTTTAGGGTGCATAATGTTCGCTCACAGAAAAGAACCACCACCAGATTCCTGGGTCTCAACTCCAACCGGGCACAGGAATCTGCATTAACCAGCACTTTGTGTGATTCCAATGCAGGTGGTCTTTGCTGAGCATACTCCAACAGTGTGCAGAGTCCGTGCTTTTATAAGGTAACAAATTTAGTTCCCATTACAAAAAAAAAAGGTAGACATGAGTAGACAAGTCCAGATATTAGAGAAAAAGAGAAAAATGAGTTTCAATATCACCAATTTCATCTCTTTAGTCCCTATTAGTGTGTGTGTGTGTGTATAGTTCTTTTGTGTTCACACATGATTTGGTGGTATGTCTCTTTTCTGTCATTTAAACATTTTAAAAATGAGCCTTCTTAGGTTCATCAAAAAATGATCAAAGAGGAGCTTATTAATGCTTCCCCATTCAATCTGGGAAAGTTTTTCAGAACCCTGTCCATGAACTTTCATTACACTGTATGCTTATTTCTTTCAATAGCAAAACAAATACATGTTCAAGGCTATTATGTACCAGGCATAGTTGCTCTAGTCTCTGGGGATACAAGGGTGTAACAAACCAACGGCAAGTCTGCCCTGGAGGGAACAGAGAGAAGAAAATCAACAAACAAGATAAATGTTTAGTGATAAATACCATGACTAAAACAGGGTAATTGGATAGATAGTGTGTGCTGGGGGTGGGGTGGGGTGAAGGCTTAGATGCAGTTACCAGCTAAGAACTTTCTGAGCTGAGGTAAAAATGGAGAGCTAGAGCCAGTCACATAAGGATAAGAGAAGAGCCTTTTAAGACAGGGAAATAGCAAAGGCAAGAGCCATGAGCTGGAAACGAGTGTGACCTGTTCAAAGAACAGAGACGTGAGCTAGTCCAGCTGCAGCGGGGAATGAGGGAGAGAGCCCTAGGAAAGAAGGTGGCGGGACTGGCAGGGGTCAGAGGAGACGGGCTCTTGCAGGCCATGGCAAGGCCTGTAATCTGAGTGGGATAGGAAACTACTGGAGGGAGTGATAACGTATGATATTTTTTAAAAAGACTGTTTTGGCTGCCGTGGTAACAACAACTAGTATGGCAGCAGGAGCAGATCTTTGTTCAACTTGAATTGTTTCATTTTTTTTCTCAATAGGCTGTTTGTGTGTTTTAGTCTGTGACTTACTTTGTTTAATTTAAAATATATATATTTATTCTAAACACACATGCAGCCTGTATGAGGGAATTGGGCTTAATCAATGATTTTCAACGAGCATCACTGAAATAAGTAACCCTGCCCCCTAGGAGGGATTATCAAAATTAGCTGAAGAACATTTTTTCAAACTACCTATGAAAAGTGCTGATAAGGCAATTTTCAAAAAGCTATTTTAAAACGGAAAAATACTGGGTAAAAAGTATAGGATTTTCTTCTTTAGTTCCAATGCCCTTCACCTCCATTTTACTTGAACAACCTACTACCACAAATTCATGCCAGACCATGAATTATCACAAAGGTGCTCTTCTTCTGAAATCTTAAGTTCTAGTGTGAGAGCCAATCTCTCTCTAGTGTTATTTCTACGTAGATGTCTATAGACAGCACTATGGTACCTCAGAATCCATCTCTTCGTGTCATTAACGAGGTGCCTCTGTAAGTTTTTTTGCTACTGGAAATACGTTTTACTTCAACAGTACTGATTTAGCTTAGGAATGTCCATGTAGATTCCTTATTAGAAGTAAGGACAGGGTCTGTTTCATAACCATGCCTCCAAAGTCTTGCTCAATGCCTTGTGCATTGTGGAGCCACTGAAGATTTTAGATTTTACTTAGTTTTAGCACTACTTCTAAAGAGAAGGATACTTCTAAGAAGCAGGATAGCCTAAGGTTTAAAAACATGGATGTTTAACTTTTAGGAATACATACAGAAATATATCCAGTGATCTGATGTCTGGGATTTGCTTCAAAATACTATGGCAGTAAGGAATGAGTGGTACTTCAGTCAGCGGCTGGCATGCAGAGAAGCTGGCAGCAGCACAGGGATAGGCCTATGGAGCTCCCACTAATGGGAATGCCTTTGAAACAAATCATAAAGGAGAAGAGGGAAGAACATTTGAGGAGCAACAGGTAGAGGGTATGACTCTGAAACTTGTGTCCCCTGGAAAGAAATAACCAAGGGTCTTGTATCACATTGGCTCCAGTGCTCAGTGGGGTGGCTTGAAGAGGACAGGAAATGTTTGTCTTGGGGCCTGAGCACATCCTGTTGAGTTTTGTGATGGGTACCATTGGCTTCTGGGCTTCGCCAGACGACCATCCTCTAGATCCTCATAAGTACCGTATTCTGGAGAACATTTAACTTCTGTTAAGAAGGGAACCGAAAGATCTAGAGGAGGCATTTCTATGAAATATGCTGGGCAAAAGGAAAGAAATCTTTATTTGTTCAGCCGATCCTGGAAATTATATGGAGCTTGATGGTGTCTTGAAAAAGGACAAAGCAAAATTTGATAAAATAAATTTCAACATTGAAAAAGGACTAAAACCCTAGGATTAAAAATTGAAGCCTGGGAGGCGCATTGTTCAGATTTAAAGTTCAGATCAATGCTTTTCACAGTCAGTGCCTCCCCGTATCTTGCTCTTCTTGCTATGCTGTCAGAAGCTTCCCAGTCCCCTTGATATTATAGCTGAGATGGTGGAGAAAGTGATGTGTACAGGATCACAAACTTTTGACTCTCTTCCCCCAGAAAACCAAGCCCTGAAAGTGTTTTTTATAAAATGTAGACGAGTAAATACTGCTCTAGGTATTATCTTTGTTTTCAAAATGTTTGCACTTGATGCTAAGGCTGTAACTCAGAATAAACCAAGACCTCTCACTCAAGAAGAAATCACAAATGAGAGCAGACCAAATACACTGATACAATGCACCTACTAGAAATTCTGGATATAATGTGTTAGTTCATGTAGCTGGAGGTATCTCAGCTTACTTGGTTGGATGAAAGAAACTTGGACTCAGTGGTGGCCTACATTTAATAAACCTGAAATGTCACAGCTTCCCTGGCATGATGTGGAAGAGGCAATCCAAAGGCTCAGAGAGACCAGAACACTGGAATGAATTTACCACTTGTGACCTGCACACCCACTGTACTCCTGATACCACTTGTAGAGCAGACAAGGTCCAGTCAGGACGCAGAAACCACATTAGCAATTTGAACAGGGAAATTTTATCACAAAGAATTACTAACTGGGGCCAGCCCCGTGGCCAAGTGGTTAAGTTCGTATGCTCTGCTTCAGCAGCCCAGGATTTCCCTAGTTCGGATCCTGGGCATGGACAAGGCACCGCTCATCAGGCCACTCTGAGGCGGCGCCCCACATAGCACAACCAGAGGCACTCACAACTAGAATATACAACTATGTACTGTGGGGCTTTGGGGAGAAAAAGAAGGGAGAAAAAAAAGATTGGCAACAGTTGTTAAAAAAAGAAAAAAGAATTATTAACTAGTAACAGAATATGAACTACTTAGAGGGATAAAGAGATCTCTAAAGCATACTGGAATAGCAGATGTAGAGAACAGCCACTTACTGTAGGGCTGAGGTAGAATACTAAAATAAAGATAAACTTGGAAGAGGGCCACTCTCCTCCAAGGCTGAGCTTCAGACTTTGCTGGAGAGGATGTGGCTATTGCCCACTGGATGGCAGAGAAGCTCACTGAGGTATCAGGTCAAAGCCGGCACACCAGAAATACTGCCTGCTGGAGTGCCAGAAAAACTTGCTGGGAATCTGCTACTGCGATGCCAGTGAAATTAGGTAGAAAGCTACCCACTGGCGTCCCAGCAAAACTAATAAGCTGTCTGCTGGGATGCCAGTGAAACTCACCAGACAATGTGCACTACTGCATCTGCTGAACACAACCGGCAGAGAAGGTGCCAGCTGGAAGGATGCCACCCACTGGCAGCTACAGTATAAGAGCAAAAAGAAAACACTAGAACCAGGAACAGAAGCCCCTTCCTCTTCCAGTGTTTCTCTAGGATCCTCTATTTACAAGGTCTAATACTGTGCCAACTGGCAAAGGAGAAAAGGGTGAATTTAGAGCTGAGGCATTAAATTGATAACCTGTACAGTTGGGGATATAACGAAATAAAATTGGTCATGAGGTGATAACTGTTGAAACTGAATAATGGGTACACAGTATTACTATGCTAATTCTGTCTACTTTGTATATTTGAAATTTTCCATAATAAAAGGGTTTTTGTTTTTGTTTTCCTAAAGCATGGTCTCTGGAATCAACATGCCTGATTTTAGACCCTCGCCACTTAATGACCAACTATTTTTGGGTTCTGTTCCCCCATTTGTAATAGCAGTACCTACCTCATTAGGGAAAATTGAAATAGATATTACATGCAAAGCAATGAGAGCAGAGCTGGTATGTATTAAGTTCTCAATAAATTTTAGCTATTATTATTATTTGTACTATTTATACTGGTGCTGACAATTTTAATTTTTCAAGATACATAATATTAGTACCATATCATAAAAATAAAGATCTGCAAAAATAGGAGTTGATAATTCATAAATTATTCTATAGATTCCAGCGGTTTGACCTTTAGCATCCTTATATATAGATCTGTTATATATTTGTCCTACAAAGAATAACTTACCTTATCTTTGATTTTCTCAGCTCTAGCATCCAAAGGCTGGTTTTTGTTTTGTTCCTGATTACACTTCCGATTTCCTCCACCTGAGTTTATACTTTTAGTTTGTCCCACGGAACTTGAAGCAGTAGTGGATAGTACAGATGTGTTGATACCAGATACAGATGATGTACTGTTTCCATTAATTGACCCATTTACACCTTGAAAATAAAAGTAAGCATGTTTATACACAGAATATTATTCAGCCATAAAAAGGAATAAAGTAATGATATATGCTACAATGTGGATGACTCTCAAAAACGTTATGCTAAGTGAAAGAAGCCAGATACAAGAGGTTGCATATTGTATGATTCCATCTATATGAGATATTCACAATAGGTAAACCTATAGAGACAGAGTACAAGCTACTGGTTGTCAGGAACTGGGGGAGGGAAGAATGAGGAGAAACTGCTTAATGAGTCTGGGGTTTCCTTTTGGGGTGATGAAAATATTTTGAAACTAGATAGAGGTGGTTATTGCACAACATTGTGAATGCGTTAAATGCCACTGAATTGTAAAAGTGGTGAATTGCATGTATATGTGAATTTCAGTCAATTAAAAAAATGTTTAGAAAGATCATTAAATGCAAATATTCCCCCTTTCAAGCAAACTCCCAAAAACACTTACTCAAGTGAAAAGAAAAATTATAAACCATCTAAAATGCTATTCTAATTTGCAAATGATATTCTAACAAGTTAACCACAGAAATATTAATGATAACTTTAAAAAAAAGGAGTACAGGATATTAGTTTTAATGAACTTAATGTTTAATTACAGAAGAAGTAATATATTAAATTGGGTTACATAAAGGAGGGAATGAGATACAGAGGAAAAAACAGTGGAGATAGAAGTCAGAAGATCTGGGTTCAAATCCTGACTATACCACATTAACATATAAGCAGTATTTCCTTGACTAACTTATTTAACCTTGGCTGCAAAATGAGAATACCTCCAATCTCAAAGTCATTATAAGGATTAAGCAAGACAATGTGAAAGTGTCTAGCACCATGCTATATAAATTTTATTAAACTTGAAACTACTGAAAATAGGTACCGGAATGGAGGGTTTGTAGTACTTAAGTTAATATGGATACCTTTCTCAGGACCATTTCGATTACTTTTTCCTGAAGTCCTTGAATGGAATGAAGAAGAATCATGATTCTGGGCTGGAGGAGCAAACAGTGGTGGAATTCCCAGTAATGGTGGAAAGAAGGTTGCCCCTGTACGAGTATGAACATCTGTTGTTCGCCACCATTCTGCACCTCAAAACCAAACGCCAAACAAACAAGCAAAAATACTTGAATTAACTTTCTAGTTAATGTAACGATGCTTTTTACATTTTATTCCTGAAAACAAACTTCAAGTTTCATCTTGGAGCAGAATTGCTAAACTACACATAGTTTTGATCATCTTTCTGATGTAATACAGCTGATTAGAAGTAACACACCCATCATTCCTCTCATTAAAATGGCATCCAAGAATCTTCTCTTAGCAGGTTTCTTGAGTTCAAGTTTATGAAAAACAAATGTGGGGGGTGGGCACAAAGGGTGAAGGGGTGCACCTACAACACGACTGACAGACAATAATGTACAACTGAAATTTCACAAGATTGTAATCTATCATTGACTCAATAAAAAATTTAAGAAAAAAGGAAAAAAAGAAAAAGAAATGTAGTCTATGGTTTTAAAAATAAAATTAAAAACTTAGAATTTTAAAGAACTATTTGATTCTCTGATGACTTATACCATAATTTTTCTAAATTAGAAAAGAAACAAAATATGTATACTAAGCTATTTTAAAACCTTAGAATTTAAGGTTACCATCTACAACCTATGTTAAAAATTTCCTCAAATTACATGCAACATAAATCTGGCTCTGATAAATCAGGTGGTTTAAATAATAATACAAAGACTACTGTAATCCAGTATACTTCAAATGTATTTATGACATAGAACATTCTCTACGCAAGCAAAAACATAAAGATAGCAAAATCAGTGAGCATTTTTTCTTTTGGTCTAAGAAATGAAAAGTGCTCAAAGAAGGTTTCCAAAACAATTAAGTCACATTAAAATATAAGCTTATCCCCTTTTTATAAAAAAAAGTTTATCCTCTTAAAGTTAATGAAGAAAGCTTGAATTTTGTTTATACTTTCTCTCATAAATTACAGATAACAATGACTGTTTTATCAATATAAAATGACTGAATGGCAGAAAATCATCAAGTGCAATTTAGATACTCAAACAGTGGCTCTTACTTCAATCTTCTAGAAAAGGAGAGAAGCCAGATTTTATCGAATACATTTTTTCAAGGAAGGGTAAAGATTAGGAAAAGATTTGAAAACAATCCAAAGGAAAGTCTTGTACTGTCCCATCTAAAAGCCCAGAAACAATCTTTACCAACTGGCTAACTTGCTAGAGTACCAGATCAGTTATTACCTCTCAGGCTAATCTTCCAAGAGATATGGGATATTTTTCATTGACTGTAACAACCACAAGGAAATTAGAGGAAAAAACCCCACTAATAGAGTATGGGAAAAATTCAGCATTGTTAGTGTATTGTATTATACGATCTTGAAAGCTTTTCTGGGAATATCTCTTCATTAAAAATAGGATGTAAAGTGATGTGCACCCTCATTATCTAAATGTGGTTTTAAAAAAAGTGAAATGCTCATGGTAGCTGCCATTCTGAAAGGTCTAAAAAAACAGTATAAGCAGAAAACTGCAAAAGCTATTCTTTTGCTCTGCAGGAAGGCGCTGCTGGTGAAATGACACCAATGTATATTCAGCAGCGCCTGAATGATGGGAACTGAACCAAGAATAACTATACAAAAGCATTAATCATTTATCCACTGTTTAGATGAAAGAAGTGTATTTAGATAGGAAGAAAAACTGTGTATTTTGGGCTTATATCAGCACAGTTGGAATCTATTGTTATTTATAGGTTTGAAAACTAGGTTCTACATAGCTGATAAAAAGGGATTGAGGTTTCCCAAAGATATTTATATTATTTAATACAGAGTCTATATAATTAAAGCATTACAGCCGAATGTACAGACTTTGTAAACAATCAACAAATCAGTAAGGTAATCAAAGTATAATAATATTCAAATATTTTAGACATAAACTCAGAAAAAACATAAAAATGTACTTTAGAATGTTAATGGTAAATAAGCACAAAATAGGGATTAGAAAAAAAAATTAGAAAATGTGTATGTTATAAATAAGAGGACAGCACAAGAAAAAACAAGTATTTAAGATTAATCAAAAAAAAGATGAAAATGGTAGAGCTGCTGACTACCAACTTTACAAATGTCTAATATTTCGTAGGAAACAATCTAATTCTTGTTAAATGACAAGCTTATTTATCTTCCAATTTAAGAAAATAAAAAGCAAAATTTAGTCACTAACAAACTAGCTTGTGGATAAAATGAAATACACAAAATAAGAATTACATAAACCAGCACATGATGAATTTCTACATGTATTCAAAGGAGCTAACCACACAGGAGCAACATCAATCATATTCAACTGAAAGATTCTAACATTTCAGATGATATACGGAATCTCAATTTGAACCTAGAAGATACAGCAGAATTTTAAAATCTTTCATACTTGACAGAGCCAGATACTTCACAAAAAAATTCATGGCAATATAATATAAAAATATAATGACCAAAAATTATAAGTATTTTAAAAGAAATTATCATGAAGCACTATTTCAATATAAAAGGAAATAACTTTATTATACTACTATCCATGAAATAATTTTGCATCTGTAGATTTAATCATCTGAAATGTAGAATAATTTAGAAGTAGATAAAATCTTTAGAAAGCTATTCCCCATTTAAAATTCCTAGTAATTTCTTCCTTGTATGTCTTCATTTATTTATTAAGTGATTTAAAAAAATTTGGCATTTTGATTACCCTTTTGAACAAAGCCAATTATAGAGAATTTAAGTTTAAGATGTTATACCAAATCTACCACTTAAACAAATGAGTCCTCTAAAACTAGGCATAGTTTTTGTTCATTTGGCAAAAAATTATGCTTCTATTACAAGACTCTGTGTTGTAATGGTCTATTTATCTATTGCGTAAGAACTGTAAGCAACATAACAGGTACTGCGTTAGTGTATTCCTCAGTGCCCGGCCTAGTGCACAGAACATAGGAGATGCTCAAATAACTTTGTATAACAAATGAATGAGTGAACAGTTTAGGGAGGCTAGGGAAGTTATTAAATTTTTTTCTATACAGTAGAAGTATCAGCATTACTGAAGTCCAGAAGAGTAAATATTTACACAAGTTAACTATCATTCCAGGGGAGAGGGTATTTGATTTTAATAATACAGTAATTACACTGTGGTTTAGAAATGCTGAAAAGCAATAATATAATAAACTATGATAAAAAAACTAAAAAAATTTAAGATACCAGTAACTAACTATATCACTATTACTTATTTTGATTTTTATTCAGTAATCCTCTATTTCTACAAATATCTATTGAATGCTCATCTTGCTAAGCAACCATGCTAGAAACTGACTGAAATAAATTCCTAAGAGTACTTTTAAAATAAATGTTAAGACTTAGTTTAAGACTTTATTTTAGCTTTCTAGTCACATTATCTCTACCCACCCCCCCCTTTCCCAGACAACTGAATTAAAGAAATAAGATGACTCAGGAAATAGTACTTGAAATATATATTTAACTATCTTTCCATTCTATATATAGTTCAAATAAGATACTTGTTTCCTTTCAAAGAAGCACTTGACAATTTATTATTCATTAAAGTGGGCAAAATAATAATGATAGTTATCAATTATCTACTAATTATGTGTGCCAAACACTGCATTCAGCACTAAACATGGCTTATTTCCTTTAATCTTCACAAGAACCCTAAGAGGCAGGTACTATTATTATTATCCTCATTTTTCAGATGAGAAAACTGAGGCTGAGAGGTTGGATTACTTGTTCAAGGTCACACAGCTAAAACATAGCAAAGCCAGATTTAAATTCAGGTCTACTTGCTTCTAGATTTATGCTCTAATTTTAAAACTATGTTACATAACACTAAACTATGCATCCTTTACTAAAATTTATTAAAGTAAAATTAATCACTGGAAACACATTAAAGTTCAGACATTCAAAATAATACAGCAAGACAAATTATAGCATGTTTGTCTAAGTTAAGCTTTAACTGGTATCTTACTGAACTCCTGAGTTCTCATAATCCGTAGAATTTGAGATAATTCTAATCTTCCTACCATGTAAGTGGTGCAAATTTATAGTTGTTTTGAGCAAATATGGAAAAATATAGAAATTTAAGAGCCAAGCTCATCTTCCTTATAAAGTGCAGAGCAGTGAGAACTCAAAATAAAAGAACAGAGATATTCCTTATAAGAACTGGACTTTAGTTTTCCACTATAAGTTAGATATTTTTTAAAAAAATCAAATAAAGCTGAGAAAAATTCATCAAGCTCTACACTTAAAATATGTACACTTTTCTGCCTGTTACCCTCTAATAAAAAGCAGGAGAAAAATTTGGCCTAATTATTCATTTTTGTGGCAGATGCCTGGTTCTCTAGCTAAACACTTGAATACCAAATTAATTGCATTGCCATCTAGCACAGATAGTGTGTTTTACTTTCTTGCCCATGATAAATAGTATTGAGCCAATTCTTGCACAAGAGTTTTAATATACCAGGCGTTAGACTATTCTTTGTGTTCAATTTAATAAACAAACTACTGCCTGAACATTTTCAAGCTTTCCTCCTTTCCATGAACACTGTTTGTAACAGATGTTTACCTGGAAAAGATGCTAGTTGGGGATGTGCGGCTAAGGCTGTGGGTGTACCAAGTGTCCCCAAACCACCAAATTCTGAATGCCCTGAGCTGGCTGAATGTAGACCAAAGACTGGGTGGCTGACCATTGGGAAGGCACTCGACACTGTGGACAGGTTAAACGGTTGATCCCCAGCTGCTCTGAATAAATGTCCTGGGAGGGAAAAAAACACACTTAAAGTTGTACTATAAAAACAGATGAGATTTATCTGATTTCAGCGTTCATAGTTAAAGTTAAAATTTATAATAATTTCTTATCAAATTTTTATATTACATTTTTTCTTTTGCATTTTTGCTCTTCAAACCCTATAGAATAAGATGTTTCCAGAAATACGAAAGTATTGTAAAAATAATTAAAATGAATGGTATAGCCTTATTCACTTTGAATTTGAGAAATGATGTTTTAAGCAAATAATTTTCACTAATTACAAAAGTTTGACCTGCTGAAGTGAGGCACACTTTCTGTTAATACATGTACATTAATATATTATCAAAATTTTTTATTCATAAGATGGAAAATAAAAACGTCCTACTAAAATACAGCTGAAAACCAATGAATTAAGTCCAGTATGTGTCACCAAGTCATTACTCAAATTATTATGCACTCTAGGCAAAGAGTTCCCAGTTTCCACGTGCCAGAAATGAAGCTATGTTCTCTACCCAACACCTCTTCAGTGAGGAGAGTTCATACCAAGAAGGGATTATATCCTAGCCTAATAAAGCTATGTATAAGACAACATAAAGATTTCATGCATAAACTTACTAAGATATTTCTAAATGCATCCAAGGGTGGTTATTAATATAAAAATCATTTTTTAGCTCTGTGAGAGACAGATCACATTCAATTCAAATATGTGACTTTTCAATCTCCACTTTTACTCTAAAGAAAATCTGTACTAAGTGTCATAACCCCAGGCTGGAGTGTTATACAATCAAAAACACAACTTATTTTTCATACTTTGTAGGGATTTGGCAGAAAATGTGCTAATACTTGGAAATCTTCTTTTACTTCCAGGAAATAATTAAGTTTCTGTGGCTTGCTACTATGAAAATGGAGTATCAAACCCCACACTCCAGGCTATCTTAAAAATTCACTGTGTGAAAGGTATTGTGTTTTGTTAACAAAGAATAAGGCTTCCTTATCTTCTGTTTCTCTCAGACCTGACTGTGCATTGCAATTTAATTAGTTTTAACATAATATGTTTGAAGAAAATTAAAAAATATAAGTTAAAGATAAGTATACTTTTTGTTATTTAGTTATCAACCAAATCTCTTCTCTTTGCTTTTTCATTATCTGAAAAACAAGAGGAAGTCGTCGGCAAGGTCAGAGTGTACCCTCAAAGACTAATATAAACCCTATATTCTTTATTGAAATAACACTATACTTTTTATTGAAGTTGTACGATTTAAATAAATTGCATTAAGCATGTCTCACATCAGCCTGTAAAGAGTCCTCATTGAGGGTCGAAGACCCACTAGAACAAAGCAATCACTAGACCTTACAGGGAAGAGCCTCAAAGTGTCTTTACGAGGAGGGCCCACGAAGAAACTGGGAGGGGGGGGACAAGGGAAGGACACAGACGGGGTATTTCTTCCAAGTCAGCCAACCCTTGTTTTGGCCATCAAAGCCTAAGCAGAGAATGTGTGAATTTGGTACTTTTGTGTTATCAGAGTTCCAGGCTGCACTAGCACTGAAGGTGAGTCAAAACAAAACAGGGCATGCTACTGGAAAAAACGTAACTCAACTATCACTATCTTTAAGACTAGTGACAGGCCACCAGAAAGATTGTGTAATTTTTTTTTTTTTTGGCAAATCCTCAAAAACCCAGATAGTTTTTCTAAAAAGCGAGCCTGTAATGTTAAGAATCAGTATTTATCTTCACATGTGATTGCATGTAAAATCCCTGGGTCTCACCAACCATTCAACGTCCTGAACCAGATGTCCTTAATCAAACATTTCCATTAGGACATCAAATGTAATGTAACGTAACGATCACTTACATTTCCTTCGACATCAGTTTTCTTGATAAGCAAGTTGAATTGAACATTCCAGTTTGGGGATTTTAGAATCATTTGTCATTTATATTTTACAAAATAATAATTCTTAAATTACATGTCAACTACATATATGTAGCAGTGATTTAATACAAAAAATTTGTGGGGTAAAACTCAAAGCTATACAAAATTCAGAACAAACTGAAATAACAAAGGATCAGAAACTGATAGAAATACTCTACAACAGCTAATGAATCGGTAGTAAGCAGCATTCTTAGATGCATAGTAAAAACATTAATTTTATTATTGTGAAGAAGTAAATGAGCTAAACCTTGGAGTCTTATGAACAGAAAACACAGGCAACACCTAAATGAAGTTGTCACTCTTGCAGCAATAATTAAGAACCAATCATACACAATTTGATAACAAAAAGTTCACTTTTTAACTCTAAAAAGAGTGATATCTAGAAGAACTGAGTAGAAAATTTCAACAAAATATGAGCTTTATTCACTGTAGATTCAAATGGAAAAAAAAGTATACTCCTGTACACAGAATTATATCTATGCCTGGCAACTTTACAAAGAGGCTACTTTACTCAAGTTTTTTTCTTTTCTTTTTTTTTTTTGTGAGGAAGATTGGCCCTGAGCTAACATCTGTTGCCAATCTTCCTCTTTTTGCTGAGAAAGATTGTTGCTGAGCCAACATCTGTGCCAATCCTCCTCTATTTTATGTGGGATGCTGCCACAGCATGGCTTGACAAGCAGGGCTAGGCCTGCACCCAGGGATCGGAGCCTGCGAACCAGGGCCACTGAAGTGGAGCAGGCAAACTTAACTACTATGCCACGGGGCCGGCCCCTATTTTCTTATTCTTTCTTATAAAATTCTTGGTGAAGATAATAAAAGCATGGAAAGCACTCAAGTGACAATGGAATCTATAGGGCCTAGTCCTTGTTGGTGAGAAAAGATTTGGTTTTGTATTGAGTAAAGACGACTAGGACCACATTATAACGATTACAGTGATACCAAGCATTATCAAAAATATGCATAAGAGAATTTCTCTGCTATATATGAATAAAGTTGTACTACAGAAGGGAAATAATTTCATAATTTTTACTGTACTTTGCCTTCATAGCAAAAATCTAGAAGTCAGTGATATAAAAAAAAAGTGGATCTTTCTCATTAAAAGGCTCTGTAACACTATATATAATTTTAGTATTGTTTTTCTACCACCTTTTAAAAAACACAGATACCAATTCCATATAAAAATCTTCTAGAATTATTCTGTTCTTTATTCAACAGTTGCAGTAATTCAGACATTTCACAACATACCTATTAAGTATCAGGTGCTATGTTTAGTAACTGGCATAAAAGGATAAATATGACATAATTCCTGCCTTGAGGAACTCATGGTTTGAACATAATTTAAGTAGTATAAGACTATTTTTTACATCACAATGTATAAAACAGTTAATATTTCAATATTACAAACTCATACTGTTATATACAGGACTCAGTAATAGATCCCAAATACCTAAACAGTGTCTTATACACCGTAGATACACAACATCTGCTGAATGAATCAATTCACTACTCATTAAGAGCAGCAGAGGCACATTCATGGGACTGATTCCAAAGGCCTTTGATCAGAACAGGAAGTTGTCTTGAATCTTCATTTAAACTTGCAAATATGCTTCCTAGTTTCTTTTTGCCTACTTCACCAACTTGTGATCCTAACCTTTTTTTAAAAAATTATCACTTGGTCCTTTACTCTTCCTTGATTCCATTTAGGTACACGTTGGATTTGATCACACAAAATTTCTACCACCTCCAAGATCTTTAACGGTTAAATTGCACTGTAAGGCAACTTGCACATTTCCATTTCTTTATCTCTCAGCATGACCTCTGGTCTCTGCCAATCTTCTACCACTCCCCTGCCCTATCTATCTCCTTCCCTCTCAATCCCATCACCATCTCTCCAGTGTGTTAACCTTGAAAGAAAAGTCTCCTACTTATACATCTATTTCTCGCACTTCTCAGAATCTTTAATATTTGTGTCAAGCCCCACGCCTCCCTTTCATTTTGTCTGTAAAGTTACTAAAGTTTTCCTAATCGCTAGATCCCACTAATCTTTATTCTTCTCATTCTTAACCTCTCTATATAAATCTGGCATTGCTGATTGCCTCTTCCTTATTAAAACCCATGTTCACCCTTAAATTCCAGGTCATGGAATTATCTTGATCTTCTTCTTAACTATATCTTCAATAATACTACCATCTATCTTATTGGATTTTCTTTTCTAAATGTAAGCATTCCTAAAGATTTAGTCCAGTCATCTCTTTTTTTCTCTTTATGTTTTCTTCCTCAGTTATTTCATGTGCTTCTACTGTTTTAACTATCACTTCTATGCAAATGAATTCTAAACTAGGATTTTAGCTCCTTAAGAGCAAAAACTGAATCTCATTCATCTCAGTATCCCCAACACCTGGCATAACCTGAAACGCAATAGGTACTTAACAAAAGTTTCTCAGTTGTATTTTCGGTCACATTATTTCTTCTGTTTCAGAGCCCCCAGCTTATACAACATGCTCTTTTACTTCTTTTGCCTTTATAATCCTATCTATCCTTTCCTAAACATCTCAAAAACATATTGCCCAAGATGTATTTCTCAATCTCCCGGACAGATATGTTTTGGGCCTCCTTTCAACATTCATGACTATTCACAATCTGTCTTTTATCATACCATTACTACAGTCGATATAAGGTTATGAAGGAAGAGTCATTTCTTAATCATTTTTACTCTCTACACAACACGGCATAAAGCAAACTCTTATCAGTTGCAGGGACAACACTTCCTAATACCTGCTGTGAACAACTCTAAAATGAAAGTTTTCAATTCTTTGTTTCTCTTCTTTTAAAAGGCTATAATAACCACAAGTCATTCTTTAAATGATTAAAAATATATCTCACTTTTTTCTCTGCTCCATTTATAAAAGGCTTTTACAATGGTACTAAAAGCTCTTTGGGTAATTATAAGCTGACGTAACAGCGTCTATGCTGTGGCTTTGATCTTCTTCTACAGTGGGGGGTGCTGTTTAGATCACACTCTTGGTTCCACTGCCAGGACAACGCCCTGAGCCTTCTCCAACTGTCTTGAAATTTCAAGCTATGCCCACAAGGTGATTTTTGATCACGGACAAGTGATGGCTCAGTGAATGCTATAACTACTTTTAAAACAAAGCATATCTTGTATTAATAAAAATGCAGAATATCTTCTTAAATGAAACAAAATACAACCCAAGTCAAACAGGCTCTATTAATCTTACAAAATAAAATTATCTGGATATTAGAATGCTCCGCTTTTGAAGAAGTAACTTTTTCCCACATTAACACACCTACCATCAGAAGATGTTGCCAAATAAAAACCTATTATGACTATAAACTCTTAAATTTTGCTCAGAGAAGACATTTGCAAACTGATACATTACAAAATGAAAATACTTTCAGAAGACCACAATTATTCTTTTTAACATCCAAACATAGTTTCAATATTTGAATGTAACTCTTAGTTTCTATTTTAACTGATAGGTAATAATGTGTCCATTTGGCATAATAAAAATTAATATACATCTGTAATGCCTAAGTTCTCAACTTACGTTATAATAAACAGAATATGTTTTGGCAGAGCTTTTCAAATTCTACTAGCCAATCTATTCATAAGTGATTAAAAGCAGTTACACAAAATGCCAAGATCTCAGTAACAAGGCATGGTAACTGTAAGTGTCTTTATTAATATTAATGAACTTCATGCCACAACACAAGAAAGGCCTCCCCCCTCCCCAGGAACAAAATAATACAAATACTGCACTAATGCCTTAAACCTAAACTACCAGTGAACAAAATCTCCCAACAATTAGAAAAAGTCTAGATAAAATAATTATAAGGAGTAAGTATGCTAAAGCATCTAATCTTTTAAAAAATCAAGGAGACTGCTTACTATGATAGAACTCCACATATGTTGCTTTTTGTGTGCTAAAAACGTCTTTAATCTTTCACTGCTATACAAATTTGTTGCAAGATGTCTTTAAACTTGTCTCTGGTTCTTTACATTTGTAAGGATAATTTTACAGCATTGCAAAATCAGCCTCTAATATACAACCTGCAAAGTATGGCTAATTATCAAAAATGGTAGCGCATTCAAATAAAGGTCATGTGAATACTTTAGTAATAACTGAGTGTAATAACCAAAGTGAACATCATCAAAATTACTGTAAATTAAGGAAATGCTCAAATTACTGACTCAAATATTAAAATTCTTAAATATACTAATGTTTAAATATTCTGAAACTCAAAACACACAAATTCTATTAACTTGAACTTGGATTAAAGAACAAACAAAAAGAATTCTACAGGCAATGGTGACAAAAAATTTCCCCCCAAATAATCTTCCTTTCATTTCTGTATTCTCATAACGGCCAGCCAATGAACCTTTATGTTTTAACATTTGAAAAGGTGGAAGGTATGGAAATAAAGTCTTTATTTTTATTTTTAAGTATTTATTTGAAATTATTTTAGACTCACAAGAGTTGCAAAAATAGTACACAGTCCCAACCTCCTCATATATCCCATACCTCATATGTTAACATCTTATATGACAAAAAACAATTTTTCAAATCAAGAAATTAATCTTGATTAATTGACTAAAACAAAGAATTCATTCAGATCTCATCTGTTCTATTAACGCCATTTTTCTGTCCCAAGATCCAATCCAGGATCCCACATTACATTTAGCTGCTGTTGTCTCCTTAATTTTCTCTAATTTATGACAGTTCGTCTGTCTTGTCTTTCATGACCTTGATACATTGAGGAGTACTGGTCAGGTATTTTACAGAATGTCCCTCAATGTGGGTTTCTCTGATGCTTTCTCATGATTAGAAGAGGTTATGCAGTACGGGGAAGGGTACCCAATGTGCCCTTCTCAGTGCAACATATCTGGGGTCCACTAAGTTGCTATGTGGTACTAGTAATATTAGCTTTGACCATGTGGCTAAGTTGGTATCTGCCAAGATTCTGTGTAAAAGTTACTATTTTCCTTTCAGATAGTTTTTTTTTTTAATGTAAAAACAAGTCATTAAAAGCCTAGGTAACCTTGGGAAGAGAAGCTGCCACTGTAACATTGAAGGTGGTGAATAAGCTTTTGATTCAGTTCAGCAAATGATGTATCAATCCTCAGGCAAAGGACTATTCTTAAAAGACGGGAGCAGTTCCTCTTTGTAATAAGCATTTTTGTTAGATCTAGTGAACAGATTTAGAGTTCATAGACTAAAATGCTAAAAATACACAATATTTTATACATACTTCTATATTCAAATATAGATATACTTTATTTTAATAATGAAAAAGATAACTGTAAAAAAATCTAATTCTAAAATCTTGCTTTACTTATGTTTCAATCAATTAAAAATTCTTAGTTTTCCCACAATGAACAAAAATTAGTAAAGTCAGCTTTGAAAACATACGGGGTATATTAATTTGCTGGGTCTGCCATAACGAAGTACCACAAACCAGGTAGCTTAGAAAAACAGACATTTATTGTCTTACAGTTCTGGAGGCTAGAAGTCTGGAATCAAGGCTATGGCAGGGCCATGCTCCCTCTGAAGGCACTAAGGAAGGGTCTGTTCCATGTTTCTCTCCGAGCTTTTGGTAACCTCAGGCATTCTTCTTATGTCTTCACATGGGCTTCTCTCTGTGCATATCTCTGTGTCCAAAATTCCCCCTTTTATAGGGACATCAGCCACATTTGTTTACAGCCTACCCTAATGACCTCATTTTAACTTGATTACCTCTGTAAGGACCCAATCTCCAAATAGGTCACATTCTGAGGTACTGGGGGTTAGGACTCTAACATATCTTTTCTTGGGGGAAGACACAATTTAATCCATAACACTGGGTTTATTTTTAAGAGTACTGAATTGATTTGAAGGCATTACCTTTCTTTAGTAATTTACTGCTAAAATTCTAAATTAAAACTACAAAGTTCTACTCATAAAAGTTACATAAAATAATATTTCAAAAATATCTGGTGCCTTGTGATCAAACCCCTCATTAATTATAAACCCCATTTGGAGGGACAAGAAAGCCAGCGAGTTGAACATTTGAGGGCCTTTATTTATTATGTGTAGTACAAGCAACTCAACTAAAAAGGAAAATAATGTTATAATAGTTCATACTACAACATAAATACTCAAAGAAACTGAAATGAAACTTTGGCTTTATCCCCCAAACCCTCAAAAACAGGCTTATCTCATTCTCTTGATTATTCTCTAAAGACTGTAAACTTGAGCCCTGGTTATCTTCTTTTTTTTTTAAGATTTTATTTTTCGGGGCCGGCCTGGTGGCGCAGCCGTTAAGTGCACATGTTCCGCTTTGGTGGCCCAGGGTTCACCAGTTCTAATCCTGGGTGCAGACATGGCACTGCTTAGCAAGCCATGCTGTGATAGTCATCCCACATATAAAGTAGAGGAATCTGGGCATGGATGTTAGCTCAGGGCCAGTCTTCCTCAGCGAAAAGAGGAGGATTGGCAGCAGTTAGCTCAGGGTTAATCTTCCTCAAAAAAATAAAAATAAAAAAGATTTTATTTTTCCTTTTTCTCCCCAAAGCCCCCTGGTACATAGATGTATATTTTCTAGTTGTGGGTCCTTCTAGTTGTGGCATGTGGGATGCCGCGTCAGCATGGCCTGATGAGCGGTGCCATGTCGGCGCCCAGGATTCATACCGGCGAAACCCCAGGCCGCCGAAGCAGAGCGCGTGAACTTAACCATTTGGCCACGGAGCCGGCCCCCTGGTTATCTTTTAAATAAAAATTTCTAATTAAATAATAACTTTGAACTTTCAGGATTTTATTTATTCATTGCCTCTTCAGTAAGGTCAACTGATTTTTTAAGATTCTTTACTCTGTGGCTTATAATGCCCATTCCCAACTAAAATCTACATAGTAATTTGGTGTTATCAAAGCAAAGTATAGCACAGCCTAGAACATTTATTAATTAGAGTTAATTTATCATCTAATTTTCAAGTCCTGCAAGTTTATTTCTCCTTCCCTTCCTTTCTTCAACAATTGTTTCTTGAGCATATATTTTGTGTTGGACAGATATGGTCCACCTTTAAATGTAGAAAAAGAGACAAGTAAGTAAACAACACTAAGTGTTAAGTTATAAATTGTGAAGAGTACCATGAAGGAAATTATTAGGCACAGAAATAGATAATAGTGGAACAATTATCTAGATACTTGAGGAGGAGACTTCTGTAACTAATGTCTCAGGACATTTAACCTGAGACAAAGCATGAGAAAAAATCAGTCTCATGAAGATCTTCCAGATGGAGGGAGAGCATGTTTGAGAAGCTGAGTTGGGAAAGAATGTTTTCTATCTGAAGAAGTGAAAGGTCAGCAAGGTTGAAAGATAATGGGCCAGAGTGAGAACAGTACCAGACAAAGTTGAAGTAAACAGAGGTTAGATCATGGAGGGTGTATATCAGTTGGGTGAAAAGTACAAAATAGCCAGTTCAAAATGGCTCAGGGAAAAGGTGAAAGTATGGACTCATATAATGCAAAAGTTTTTGGAAAAGGCTCACTTTAAAGAAGACTGACTGAACGTGTACCAGGACTTAATTCCTCCTTCCTCACTTGGCTGCTTCCTCAGATGGGCCCTTCTTCCCAGGTTTGTGGGACAAAAGGGTATCATTCCTCACCAGTTCCAATAAAAATTCCAGAATGGAATCTCTTTGTCTATGATTTGTCTGACTTCCATCATATGCCCATTCCTTAACCAATCACTATCATCTGGGAAATAGGATGTTTGATTCACTATACCGGGTCACACGTCACCCCTGGATTCTTAGGTGAAAATGTTTTTAAAAGAAAGTGATTTGTTTGGTGGGGGACAACTTCAGGTAATGGTGGAGTAGTAGTGATGTGGTTGCAAGAATCATCCACATAAAATAATTATAAAAACTGGATTTAAAACAACAACAAAACTAAAGACACTAGAAA
Source organism: Equus asinus (assembly GCF_041296235.1). NCBI lineage: Eukaryota > Metazoa > Chordata > Mammalia > Perissodactyla > Equidae > Equus > Equus asinus. Next base: position 100,146,471 of record NC_091793.1, read on the forward strand.
GCATCCAAAAGCAGAGAAAATCCAGGGGAGAGTTTAATCTAGAAAAATGGTAACAAGAGCAGTAAGAAGTGTGACTTTGTAGTTTCTGGTCTGATAATGCCGCCTACACCTCACAGCCACAAGTCCAGAAAACAGTGGAAGAAAAAGCACCAGGCTTATCAACTAAAGGTGCCAGGTCAGAATCCAGGACTGAGAAAACATCAGGAAATTTAAAGCGGAAATCCCAGCAGTGAGCAAACCACAGAAAAAGTGAGACCCAAATTCAGAGCTTAAACTATTCAAATGCCTAGCTACAAGTACCCTGTGCATAAATGGGGAAGGACTCCAAGGGCGCCGCAAAAGAACCAGCAGAGAATGTAGAGAAATCTACTTTTGAAAGACAGAGCTACACACAAAAGATCTCTTGAGTTTGATGTATTTCTTTATTGAGTGCATTCCTTCACAATGATTAGCTTAGACAGCAGAAAGCCTGAAGTTTCAGAGTACAGAGTCCAAAGCTGGCAGAGCAGCTGGAAATTAGAAGGTAATCTTAGAAGCAAGGAAACCACAGAGAAAAAGAGACTCATCTTTGCCCTAAGTCCTTGGCTGACCCAATAATTCTCACAGGCACAGAGGAGACCCACAGTGGGCCAGTCTAAAAATGCAGCAGTGGGAAGTCAAAAAACAAAGCACAGATTACCATCAGTATGTTTTTGACCACAATGAAACTAAAATAGACATCAATAAAAAAATCTAATGTTAAATCATTGTCTTCTAAATAACTCATTGATCAAAGAATTTACAAAGGAAAATGGAAAATATTTTTTACTAGATTGATAAGGAAATGAAAATATATCGAAATTGGTGGGATACAGCAATAGCAGTACTTAAAAGGGAAATTTATAGCATTAAATGCCTATATAAAAAAAGGAGAAAGGTCTTAAATAAATGATCTAAGCTTTCCCTTTAAGAAATTAGACAAAAAGAAGAGGAAATCACACTCATGGAAAAACAGAGGAAATAAGAAAGGGCAGAAATCAATGAAATAGAAAACATAAAGTTGAGAAAAATCAATGAAACCAAAAGCTAGTTTGTAAAAAAAACCAAAAAAGCAAAAATGATAAACCTCTAGTCACAAAGAAAAAAGAGAAAAGGCACAAAAGATTAATATCAACAACGAAAGAGAAGACATCACTACAAATCCCACAGACATTCAAAAGATAAGGTAGTATTTAGAACAATTTTGTGCCTCAAAATTCAATGATTTAGAAGAAATGGACAAATTCCTTGAAAGACACCAATTACTAAAGCTCACTAAAGAAGAAAAAGCTAATCTGAATAGTTTTATATCTATACTTAAAAAGTTGAATTCATGGTTTAATATCTTCCAATGATAGTTTAAAAAAACCCCAAAAAACAGTCTTCCACGCCCAGATAACTTTACTGGTGGAGTCTACCAAACACTTAGGGAAGAAATAACACCAATTCGATAAAAACTTTTCCAAAAAAAACATTTTCAAGAAGGAGTGTGTGGTCCACTGTGTCAGTTCTGCTGAAAGGTTGAGTGAGAGGAGGATAGAAAAGTGACATTGGTGTGAGTTGAGATATACATGAAAGATGAGGAAAAGGGCAAAGCATATGCAGCTAAATCTTTTCAGAAGCTCGGCTGTAATGCAAAACAGAAAATAGAGCAATAGCCAGAAGAGTATTTAGGGTGAAAGATGTATTGCTTTTTTTAGGATAGAAGATACTAAGAGCATGCTTTATACTGATGGATATGACACTGTATAGAAGGAATGAAGTCCTTGAAAAGCCTTTTATAATCTTTAAAGAGGAAACAGTAGATATTTGCTATTGTCTGTGACAGTTAAGAGCCATATCATTTTGAGTTAAGCATTTATTCTATTTGGTTTAATTTATATTGTTACATAAAACAGCATATCAAAGGATTGTAGTAAGTATACATGAACTATTGGATGCACTGATGAAATATTATTTTTTTCAAAGGAAATAACTGTTGAAATTGGAATAAAGCTCATACATATGTATCAGAAGTTTACTACGATCCACAGGTGAGGAGATATGGCAAGGGCGCTATCACAGATGAGCTCAAATGGGCAGATAATTGGCTCACTTAACATTTGTTCCAACCTCCTTTTAGTGTACCTTCCTGTGATGCAGAAGCTGGGCCGCTAAAAACTACATTTACTAGTCTCTCTTGCAGCCAGGATTCTAGACGTAATTTAGAGTCTGCCCATCAGCTGTATTTGGAAAGAAAGAAAAGCTGAGTTAAGCTGGCAGGTTGGCAGCACGAGGTATCCTTTTTGCTGGTGCAGATCTAGCAGGCAGCACAGACCAGCCCTGAAGCCAGTTATGTCAGTGGTTCTCGATCGGTGGATTGCAGCTGGGGTGGTATGATCCACGGAGCCATCAGTTGGAACAGTTGTGCCCTTATTGAACCAGAGGTAGCTTCCTTAAGCAGGCCAATTCCACAGTAATGCTCTGAAATCATTCATGGGGGCCATGGGCGAGCTCCTCAATAATTTCATAAGTACCTACTTTGCTGTACTAAATCTCTTTCTGCTTAAAACAGCTTTAGTGGTTTAATTTATCTCTTGTTGAACTGACTCATATATCAACCAACAACCCCAAGTGGTATAGTTCCAAAACCAAAAAGTCAATTCAGTCTATCACAACTTGCCTGATATCTGATAACTATGTACTTTCAAAGTAATACTAAATGAGAGGTAAGTGATATCTTAAAAAATATATGTATAACCTCGGAGGTAAAGGAGGACTTCTTAAACAAGACAAAAAGCATAACCGTAAATAAAAATATTGATAAATCTAACTACATTAAAATTGAAGTTCTATTCATCAAAACACAATGTAGAATAAAAAAAGACACACCATAGTCTAGGAAAAGATATCTTCTAAAAATATAACTGAAAAAAGGAGCAGTAACCAAAATAGAGAAAGAACTCATAAATCTATAAGAAATACATACACAACCCAATAGATATATGCACCAAAGCCCTGAAGAATCACTTCAAAAAAGAGGAAATCCAAAAAGCTAAAAACTTATTAAAAAGGTACCTCAATAAAACACTACTTCATAATCATCATTGATCAAAAAGTCTCACAATGACAAGTGTTAGTATGAATGATAAGCATCAGGAATTCTAATACATAGCTGGTGGAAAAATAAATTGGTACAACCAGTAAAGTTGAAGACCTCTTCAGAAATGTATACTTATACACATTAGAATCCATGTATAATGATGGTCATAACATTGTCTGTAACTGGCAAAAGTTGGAAACAACACAGATATCCACCAACAATAGTGTGGATATATAAATGAACATATATTCCATTCAAATGCAACATGCAAAAAGATAACTGAGTGTTTTACTCTTTGAAACGTATTCCTCCTCCACATTTCTCACCCAGTTATCCAAATTATGTCAGAGCTTCTCTTTCCAAACATCACCTTTACATTATTTATATATGGGATATTTATTATATATGGTATATACCCCATAAGAATCTACACTTTTAATATCTCTGGAACTTTGTTTCTTTCCCCATCTCCAATAACTTCTTAATTTTGGCCCTCGTCATTTCTCACCCAGAAATCTTCTTTGCCTCTAGTCCTATCCCCATTGCAAACTGATGCTCTACATGCTGCTAGAGCTATCATTTTCAAAATTTTGTGATCATATAAAACCCTTCCACTTGGATGAAGTGGAATAAAAATAATAGTTACAATTTACTAGGCATCTACTATATATCAGGCATTATCTCATTTATCCTTATAATGCGGCAAAATGGGTATTGCTATATCTATTTTATAGAGGAGGCAACCAAAGCTCAGAAAGGGGTAAGTAATTTACCCAAATTCACATAGCTAATAAGTGGACAAGGCAAGATTCAATTTCAGGGTGTTTCAGTTGCAAAGTCTTTGCTTTTAATCAATACATTATTCTGACTAAACTCCTAAGCATGGCACATGAAGTTCCACATGATCTGACCTTAGCCTCCTCCCCAGCTTGACCTCCTGTCCCTCTGTTCCACTTAGGGATAGCAAATATTGCCTATCCATTCTCTCCTTCTTCCTTACCAATAACCTCTCTTTTCTTCCGGACAGGAATATGCTCAGCTAAAAACTATTTTTCCTGGCCTTCCTGGAATGAGATTACTATTCATATAGTTCTGATGAAAGAGATGTAAAAAGAAATCTCTGGGTGGGGTTTCTGAGAAAGCTCTTTAAAAGAGGTCAAAGGAAGCTGGCATGCACCGGTTTTTCTTCCTTTCTGGAAAACAGCACTGTAGGTGATCAGCCCTCTTAAAGCCACGAGATACACAAGTGAACACGAAAGTCCCATAGTTCGGAAGAGAGAATATAAAATTAGGAGATCACGTCCATAATGGCATGACCCACCCAGGACTGCCTATCTATAGGCTGATGTGTTTATTTGCTGTATTTTCCTATTCATAGTTAATCACTGTTGTAACTGACACATACCCTAAGTTGAGGCCTTACTGATCAACTTGCAATTTCCTCAATATAACATGATTTGGCACATTTCTGTAGAGGCAGGCGGCCGGCAATTAAGATACATATGTAAATCAGTCTCTTTAATTTTTAAAAGAAAAGCAGGCATTCTCCAGGTTTAACCAGAGAAGTTCTAAACGGTTTATCTATTTTATATATTTAGGATTTTTATAAGCGTTTGTTTGAAGGGTTCTACCTCAAAAGTGGATTGAAAACCACTGGTCTCTGGCACAACTTAACTGTCACTGAAATTTCTCTTTGTATTAGGTCAAATGACCACAAATCTCAAACAAATCTATTCTGCAAAGTTTAATTGTGCAAGTATGCTTAAATACTGTTCTCTCAGCTTTCATTCAGAGCCAACATGTGGAACAGTCTGAATATCTGTGAAACTGGCATGTAGGATATTGTGCATCATTTGGCATTTTACACGAAGGTTCTGGCAGCATATTCCCCATATCACTCAGGGCCAGAAAAAAGTTTGTTTTCTTCCTGAGGAACTGATACATTTACTAGCACTAGTATGTGAGCCATGTAACCCGTTATGTTTTCCTTTTATTCTTCACAGCTAGTTCATTAAGGTTTTGTTCCATATCAGTGGCTTTCTTCAGCTAACACCTTTTTACTTTTTAGAGCCTATCTTTTGATATTCTAGTTAATTATTTGGATTATTGTGCCAATACATTTATTAAAAGCTGTCCCAAATTATTTTTTAGAAGTAGGCAAGTTATTTTTAAAAAATCAAACCTTAAAGGGAAAAAAAGTATTACTCTTCTAAGACCAATAAAACCCATATATGCAGATAGCCTTAGATTAATCATTCTTTATTGCATTTATTAATCATGCTTTATTGCATTCTTTATTGTTATTTTCTATCCAAGATACTATAATACAATTAAAGGCGTGTTGTGAGAGGCAATCCTCGAGGTCCCTGCACGCTGCTGCTGGGTAAGCAAGACAACGCACTGACCACTCTTCTGCCAGGCCATTTCTCAGGATCACATTTGCAGGGAGCAACTTTGAAGGATGCGGTAGCATCTCCTTCCGGACAAACAGTGAGTTTGCTTTCATTTACTATAAAAGCAGTGGATTCCTCAAGCTCAATATTCCTCAGCTGTGACCCAAACCCACTGCACGTATAAGATCCAACTGGGCCCCAACGTGTCACCCCTGTGGGACTTGGAAGGCATGAGGAGCCAATGCCAACATGATGCTCATGCTATTTGCTGTGCCATACATAATAAAATTTCTGACTCAGGAGACACATGTCTTCTGCCAGCATCCATAATAGGAACAGGCTAATTTGTAGGTAGGTATAATCCCAGACCCTGACAAAGTGTTAATTCAAAAGAAATTAGCTGATCATTCAAAGTTTGAAAGCAGGTTTGAATTACATCCTTTGTAACTCAGAAAAATTTCCAAAGACATACCAAATTAATGAAGATGACAGAGAAAGGCCAATTAAAATAACTGTTTAAAATAACAGAATGTCCTCAAAGAGGCCATTAAAGAACTGTTGAGGTTCTGACATTTTAAAGATGAAAACCTTGTTTTGCTGTCTCTATATATCAAAAAATTGAGGAGATTCAAATTGTTTAAGATAAAGAGGCCAGGCCCATTATCACTCTATGATTTTATTCAAAAAACGGAGAGAATTATCAGACAATGAGTAACTAAAAACAATTAAGAGAAACAGAAAAATATGATAAACTGAGTTATGCAGGACAACTGAGCATTCTCTCAAGAAACCTATGTGTTAGAGTTAATACAAAGCTTTACTTTACATATAAACTACAACACTGTGAAAGTTAAAAACAAAAAACCATTTTCTTAGAAGGGAAAAAAACTCATACTGTAGGTACTAAAAGTATAATGTGTTAATAAATGATATATTTCTGAATAAATATAGAAATAAACTAAACTTTCATTCAATGTAAGCATCAACATAAAAACTCTACAACTTTTTTAATTTTTAGTTTTAATAAAAACAAATTCCTGTCTGGACAAGAAAATTTCCAATGTTATTCAGCAACTCAGCATACCCCGACCCTCTGCAACTCCCAACCACTCCTAACAAAAGGTAGTATCCGAAATGTGGCTAACTAGAATTGCACGCAATTCATGTTACCAATTCAGAAAACTGAGTGAGAAATAGGTGACAGCAAAGTGTCCAGAAAACTTAAGGCTCTGTACCCAAGGACGCTATTGAAACCTTTAACATAAAAAAATGACAGTTCTCTAGAAACATCATCTATTTTAAAGACTAATTCAGAAGTAAATACAAAGTAAGACAGCAGATTGGAAGAATACACTGAAAGGAGTTGACAACAAAGGAAAGCAGTTACAAAAAGCAGGAAAAAATAATTACAAAAGGACAACTGTGTGCAATCATTTAGACAAAGTAACTTAAGGTAAAATGCCAATTGTGGCATCACTATTTTTGAACACGGTATATCACCAAAGGCATTCACTATTTTACATAGCCATCATTATATTATATGAGAGAAGTGTGGATGAAGCTGTTAAATGACCTAACCAAGACTGTACAGGGTGCAGGAGAATAGAGATTTTATTTATTTTTTTAAAAATGTAACGCTATTTTATTTTACTTATTTTGTAATCCCTAAAGAAATTTTAGAAAATTGTTCTGATAAATCAATAACAAAATGACATCCTTGTTGTCACTGTACTGATTAGAAAAAATAAAAATAATTGATCAAATATATATTTGACAATTTGCTAGGGTATTTTGTTAGCAAACATTCCAGATTTATGCATTTCATGTAGCCAAAATTGCAAATTTAATTTTGAAAAAGTGAAATACCATTTAGTTTTACTGCTTATAACCATATGAAATAATCTATAAATTAAAAGTATTTATGGTTAAAAAGCTTACTGGTGATAAAGGAATGAGGTAATCAAGTTTAGGTATAAAAAAAGGAATGTATTCTAACACACCTGAGTTTGGGCAAAGAGTGATATTTTGGGGTTAAAATACTTTATACATAATTAATCAAAATTGAGTGTATTTCCACTTTTGAAGTAAAGCTCTCCTTTTAGCAATATAAACTTTGTTCATATTTAAGAGAAATTTGTCATGCTTGAAACTTTTAAAATATTTTCCATCAAGTAAATGATCTGCCTTAGTATATATTTGTGCACTGGGGTAGCGGGAGTTTGAAGAAGGTCATTTCAAATACTGGAAGCAAAATTAGGGCAAAGGGTCCATACCATTGGTACCTCATCTTACTACCAAGAATTCCTTTGTATTTCTTCACTCCCTCATGGGCCTATTGTCTTAAAAGACTTCACATGCATTAATTTATTAATTAAAATGGTCAAATTAAGACATTAAGATGAAACTCTCAGAGCTTCTAGTAAGCATGAAAAGCATGGAATAACCAGTGCTACCCCAGTGTACTGATAAAACCCAGAAAAAGCAGAGACTAGATGTTTAACCTAGCCACTGTTCAACAGGTCAGTGGAGGTAATGAGAACATTTCATTCAGAGTTCGATAAAACACCACGAATACCAATTAGTAAAAAGATAGCATTTTAAAATTGAGTTAATAAAGGGTATTCACCACATGGGTTGATTGTAGAGCTAAGTGAAGCAGCTCCAGTGGAAAGGCCGCCTTTTGAAACTGATGGAGCCACAGACGGTACAGATGATGAAGTTGGTGTAGTAGAGGAGGCTGTCGAGGATGGTAATCGTTCTCCAGACTCCATATCTATGAGAGGGAGAAAAATGTTAATTCTCGGTTTTATCTTGGAGAGTGGAATTATTGAAAAGAATTACACATATTTAAAATAAGTCAAACTTTTAGGCAGATTTTTTAAAAATATGAAATAAGTTTAGAAATATATATTCTTTAGAAAGATAAAATACAGAATAAATAACACAGTATACCAATTTATGAAAGTTTAATGTTAAGTATACCAAATCCTCTTCTAATAGACTGGCAGTGTTTCCTTATATGAAAATAAAAATTAATAGTGGTTTGAACATAGTAACTTTACACATATGTGTTTTGCCCCAGCCCTAGGAAAATTAACATATTAATCTCTTATTCTTCCTAAATCAACTCATCATCTATTCACTTACAACAAAATACCCATATTATCTTAATGAATAAAGAAATACCACCACATTTGAATGGACTATAACCCTGTCTTCTAAACTGAGATAGCAATGTGATGGTAGGTCTTAAGCATCCAAGAATCTGACCCGGTAATTAATCTCCAATACAGTGAGCTCCCCCTAAAGACAAATATATTTTAGAGTTTTTACCACAGTCACATTTAAACTATGGTCTCAAAATGGCCTTAGTATGACCCATTTATAACAACTGAACTACTTCTAAGCATCTTTATTAATTTGCTTAGTTATTTGGGTACAATCTTACATTGGTCTTACTGTAATAGTTTATACTGATACTAAAAATCTAGAATAGAAATGAGTGAAAGAGGTCAAAAGGTACAAACTTCCAGTTGTAAAATAAATAAGTCATGGGATATAATGTACAGCATGGTGTACACATTGTATATGTTAAAGTTGCTAAGAGAGTAGATCTTAAAAGATATCAGTGTGAGAAAAAAATTTGTAACTACGTGTGGTGATGGATGTTAACTAGACTTATTGTGGCGATCACTTCGCAATATATACAAATACTAAATCATGTTGTACACCTGAAACTAATAAAATGTTATATATCAATTATATCTCAATGAAAAAATTGTTTTAAATCTAGAATAGGTTGGTCATTTTAAAACTCTCTGTATATACTGATCACACAATTAAGCAAGGAAATCATGAAATTAACAGTTGCTTTAAGGAGTACACAAGTTATAGTATGAAACAAAAAAATATATTGCTCAGTTATAAATGAACTTATGATCAACCACAAGTATACTTTCACCATTTAAATAATCTAACCATAAAAAGATTTCTAGGGGCCAGCCCGGTGGCGCAGCGGTTAAGTTTGCACGTTCCGCTCCTCAGCGGCCTGGGGTTCACCAGTTCGGATCCTTGGTGCAGACATGGCACTGCTTGGCAAGCCATGCTGTGGTAGGTGTCCCATATATAAAGTAGAGGAAGATGGGCATGGATGTTAGCTCAGGGCCAGTCTTCCTCAGCAAAAAGAGAAGGATTGGCAGTAGTTAGCTCAGGGCTAATCTTCCTCAAAAAAAAAAAAAAAGATTTCTGTATGAAATTCTACAGCCAATTCATGTAATTACTATATATTTTCTAAGAAGAATAGTTTGATTTCATTTAAAAATATTGACCAATTAAAATAATGCAAGATTAATGTTTAAATGTTGATTGAATCCATATGGTATGTAGATGATTTTTCTCATAAACTAGATACATATGGTAAAGGTAATCTCAGGTTCACACATAGCATCATTAGTAAGACTGTTTCAAAGAGTTTTCTAATCACATACAATTTAAAACCTTTTCTTCATATTCTGATATTGCTGTCAATCATCTCTATAGATGATGGCACTACTATAATGAGTGTGTCCACATTCTCACTGAATTTTTCTTTCTCTTCATCATGGACTCATCATGGAAAGGCATAGTTGGTGCTGATGGCTACCTGGAACTAATGCTTAAAGGGCAGTTTTGGGTCATCAAACAGTCATTAATGAGCTTTGAAACAAGTGGCTGTCTGATGGCAAGGCCCATGGCTGACATCTTTCCCTACAAACTATTTTCACGAGCAAGCCTTATTTCACTAAACAGAAAAAAAAGTAGATTCTTTACCTAGATAGAGTTTACCGAAAAAAGGCTATATTAAAGAATTTATACCTGGTAAACTCATTGTCTCAAAGAATTCTAATATGTACTATTTAAATATATTATTATTTTTTTAAATAATGGGAAGTTTAAAAAAATTTTTGATTTTGTACTGCACAGCAAAAATAATTTGATGACATAACATAGCTAAGTACTTTAGCTGAGTACCTGGCATATAAGAACTTAATAAATAATAGTCATTACTTTTATAGGATAATAAGTTATGAACTCTAAGTTTACTTCTTTCTGTTGATATAACTTGATTCAGGGCTAAAGTAAGGAAAACCTAGAAGGCAAAATGAGCAGTCTGTAATATATTGCTCAATGGAGACTATTTGTCCTGGAAATATTTATTAAAATTAAAAATATACATATACTTAGATCTTGCAATCTACTTTTGAGAATCTATTCTGTAGAAATAAAGTACCAGTAAATTCTTTATAACATTATTTAAAAATAAAATAAAATTTAAACCTGGCAATAAGAAAGAGTGGAACTAGAACTAGTAGTGTGAGGTTGGGGGCGTTTTTAGCTTGAGTAAAAGCGCAGTTTTATTATTCTTTGTTCTCTTTGTTTATTTAAGTGGGAAGGGGTTTAACTCTTTCTAAAAAATATGCTCATGTAGCTATTTTCCTTAGAAGTATACTATATACATTATTCTTGCATTACTTTAACTATTTTAATCTTAGATACATATTTTTAGCTAGTATGATCTCTTAGGTGGCTGAGTATTCTCTTTTTATGTAAAGTACTCTTTTACACTGGGCGTGAGTTAAAATTTTTTTTTTTCGTGTTTTAATGGGTATTTCTTAGTTCTAGTAACCCAAAATTTGATCAACTACTCCATGTTCATCTTATATATATATCCTTCTCATTTTAAAGAAATTTAACAAATCCACTCTAGCCTTTGCTACCCTAGGATTGATATTATTTCATGCTTCATTTAAGAAGGATTGGCTTTTCAAAATTTTCTTTTTAAGCTAAATACTATTAGATTTTATTTAGCATTGCCCCCTGCTGAAGCACAAGCATAGCTCTGGAAGGAATCTTAGCCATCAACTAGAAAGTTAAAAGATAAGAAGAAAATCCACAAAACAATGATCAGATTGCCATACTGTGAGAACTATTCAAAGATGGTTTAAAATATATGTGCATCAAGGAATGCTAAAGCAGTAGATGAAAGTTTGAAGAGAAACAAGACATTTGCAGGGTCTCAAAGTATCTCCTCCAAAATATTTACTAATTAAAAAGGGAAAAAGAGTAACTTCACAGTGGAGAAACTGTATCACCTGTAATAAAACATACTGTTATCATGTATCCTCCGATCCCTTAGAAAGGTATACCACTTCTGTGGTATTCTTCTCAATAACATGTAACCTCATTCAAATCATGAGAAAACATCAGACAAACCCAAAGTGAGAGCCCATATACAAAATAAATGACAAGTATTCATCAAGGGTCAAGGTCATGAAAGAAAAGGAAAGACTAAGGAAGTGTCATAGGTTGGAGACTAAGGAGATACAACTAAATGTGATGTGGAATCCTAGGCTGGATTTTGGAACAGAAAAAGGACATAAATGGAAAAACTGGTGAAATTCTGTAGTTTAGTTAACAGTCTGTAGTTTAGTTAATAAGGTCCGTAATTTAATAAGGTCTGTAATTTAGTTAATAGTATTGTACCAATGTCAATTTCTAATTTTTATAATTTTGATAATTGTACTATGGTTATACAAGTTGCTAAAATTAGGGGAAGCTGGGTAAAAAATTGTGAACTCTGTTTTCGTGACTGCTTTTTGAATCTAAAATTATTTTAAAAGAAAAACAAAAAACACAAAGTTTGGCACATAGTAAGCACTCAAAAAAATACATGTAAACTGGAGTTGAAGTGTATAAACCTAAACCTTGAAGAAACGAAGATTCAGATTACATTGTGTCAGCAAGGTACGTGATAACAAGTGTTATCGGGGTTCAAAAGGTGTCTGGAGCTTAGCTGTGACCCTGTACAAATTATGTAACTTCAGTGACCTTCCAATTTCCTCATGAGTGATATGAAGCTGTAGTTGGGAGGATTAAATGAGCTAATGTATGTAAAGTGCTGAGTACCTAGCATTTAAAAATTGTCGGCTATTGTTTTTAATAAATGAATGAACGTCTGTGTGTATAATTACCCATGTGTATGTGTGGCAGTAAAAGAAATCTTAAGGTATTTTTAGATTATTAATTTCAAGTAAATATTTCAGTCATATCTATTTATAGGTTAATGTATATGCTTGGCATGGTATTACATTTTTTAGCCTGATAGATTGTGTGCTAAGAATTAAAAATAAAGGCCTCATGATTGCATGAGTATCAACAGTAGGGTGTTTTACCTTAAAACTTTCAAAATAAGCTGGAACACAAATTTAGATGCAAAATACATTAATTTTCAGTTGAAAAAATACAATTATGATTACATGAGTTACTCATTATTCAAGCATACTACATAAAAATTGATAGAAACTCATTTATTCAGATCATTTAAGAAAAATGTATTCATTAAAATAAAAACAGTTTAGGTACCAAAAACCATCTATTTCCAGATTTCTGTTATAGCCAGAGCATCCAGACCTGATACTCGCACTTCTGTAACAGCCTCTCATTCTGACCCTCATTTGTTAAGAATACCACCTTCACTTCAGGTTCCAAATCGCGACCAACCAACTGATCCTTTGTGGACAAAAACAGTCCAGATACTACAAGATCAAAACGAATGGACTATAATAACATGACTCCCCCATCTACCACCCACTCATCTATGGAAGATTATTAATTAGTAGCTATGTCTCTTAGTTTAAGGCCATTTATGAGAGTATAGTTTCTAATGTATGACTTAGGAATTCTCTATTTACAAAGTTAACCAGGTAGGATAAAGATTACTTTAACTGAAAATTAACATATGACACTACAGTAGAAAATAAATTTGTTTATGTGAAAAACAAGAGAAAAACATGCAGAAGATGATGAAGGGATTATAAATGATTTGATTCATTACAGATCTTTCCCATGATCCAAAGCAGTAGTTGTCAACCGGGGATGACTTTGTAATACCTCCCTCGCCCACTAGCAACCAGCTGGCAATGTCTGGAGACAATTTTGATTGTCATAACCAAGAGGGTGCTACTGGCATTGCATAGGCAGAGTCCAGAGATGCTGCTAAAACACCCTACAGTGCACAGGACATCCCCACGCAGAGAATTATCTGGCACAAAATGGCAGTAGTGCTAAGATTGAGAGAGCTTGATCTGAAGTATCAAAACTGGGTTACTTGGAATTCAATTAACCAAAACTTTCTGTTAAGTAATAATTCTATATAACTATTATAATAAGATGATTCAAGCTTATTTATTGCCACTGCAACCAACGATAAAATTATATTCAACCTATCTTTAGTGACTTCTAGAACTCATTTTGTTTTGTCCTAATTGCTTAAAATCGATAATATGATATGCAATTAACGTATATTATAATGCTCACGCATACTGTGTAACAGGAAGTAAGTGTATTTGACTACAATATTTACCTATAACAATTCTGAGAATAGATAAAAACCAAAATTACCACAAACAACTTCTTCCTTGCATAATGATTTTATACACTTCAAAAAGATTCAATGACCAGTTCTTAATGATAACACTGTTCAAATTCATGCATATCAAATGTTCCTTTTTGTGTAATTATAGAGATTATGAACACTGACAGCTGCTTGGTAGAAACCTGAACAGGTGCAAATAGGGAAGGGCAAGACATGTTGGCTAAGAACTGTAAACACGATCAGCTGCCATGTGCTTCAGTTGCACTATTCCTTTAGTACTGAAAGTATAGCTATAGAATAGACTGAAGATTCAGAAAGTAGACATGAAAATAGACTTAGATATTTCTCCTGGAAGGAGTTTCCTTAAAGAGCATCTTTATCTTTGCTAACAATACCAAAAGTTCTCTGTGGGAGTTCAAAGCACAAAAATAGACTTGGTGAACCCTTACTTTTCCTTACACTGTAACCTCAAGTGCCATACAATAATTAGGAAGAATATCAAGAGACAGTCACTATGCTGCTTCTTTTGGTTTGGTTGCATCACTAACAGTAGAGATTGACAAGTCTATTATTTTCTAAAAGTTCTGACAAAGGCTTTTATATAATTATTTTTCTAGATAAAGTCCAGGCAACTGAACATGTGGACAAATAATACTTCAAGATATTAAGTAGCAAACCCGCCCCCTAAAAAAACCAAGCAACATCCAAAAATTTTACTGTTAAAGGATTTTGAGAAATAGGATATGAGGCAGAAATACCTTATTATTAGACAGCAAATAAAATTATTCTCTGAATATGTTTGAAGGAAAACGATTCTATTTACAAAATTTTTATTTACCTACATTTTCAGAAATAGTTATTTCAAGTCATTAAGTATAGTATATTGTGGTTTAAAACATGAATACATAAAATGGATCAATTTCCTTTGTCGCTTGACACATTTTAACTACCACTATAAACAATCACATCCTCAAACAAAAGGGAGCTGGCAAGCAGGTGCTCTGCATGGCAGCCTGTGACCTGGAGAAAGTCTCAGACAGCCCTAAATACTAGTCTCCTTATCTGAAAAATGATGAGATTGAATTAAACTAGCCCTCAAGTCCCTAACAGAGTTTTATCAACTTGACAGTAAAAAAATTAAGCAAAACCCAAAAACCTCCACATTGCATTAAAATATTTAACAATTTCACTTTTTCCTTACCCTCCCTTCCATTGGCCTTAGTTCTATCTCCAAATGTGTATCATGCTAAACTACAGATTTCTGTTAAATCTTTTAAAGATTTACTCGCCTTATTTACACCTCAAGAGGCTTGATGATGAAATTATCCAAGAGTAAAGCACTGATTTTCATACTGCTCAGTACATAATCTATTCAGGGAGTATTCTTTTCCATCCAAAGGACTAGGTATTCCTTTGTAATGAGATATCTGTGAGAAAGAGGTTATCATAACTAAGATATAAGAAAAAGATATAAAGGAAGATTTGAGCAAGATTTAATATGTACGGATCAACTAAACCATAGATAGAGTCATGAATTTAAACATCAACTAGACTTAGAAATTTTGAACAATACAAAGGTTAGAAGGATAAAAAGAGAGACATGTCGGGTTAATTGATCCTTTCATCTACAAATGCAAGGGGTCCCAAAGAACAAGCAAAAAGACCTAAAGCTTTGCTTAACCGAGAAACACAATTAAAATTAACTGGAATTTCTAAGATATTTCTGGGTCGTAACTGAGGTCAATGCATAATAGATTGAGAAAATACAGCAGAGTTACCAAAAGAAGTCATGTTACTCTATGAAATATATCCACACACACACAGATGCCAAGGAAAGAAAGATGCCAAGGACTACCTGTCTCATGAACTAGAATAAAAACTTCCTTTCCAGGGGAAGAAGCAGAGCTAACCTAACAGGGAAAACAACACACTTAAAGAGCAAAATAAGGGTAAGTGTCTGTGAATATCATGCAAAAATATTTTTGTCCTAGTCACGCTAATATTATTTGTCTTTCTAATATTATCACTCTCCTGTTCAAAAGTCCTCAATTTATCAAAAAAATATATTTACACATATCGGTAAAGACATATGTAAAGGATATTTATTACAACATATTAGTTGCAAAAGACTTTTAAAGACAAAAAAATTCTATCAGTAAGGAATTATTAAATTATGGTATATCCTTTTAATAGGATACTATGCAGCTGTTATAAAAGAATGACGTAAATCTACACTAGCTAATCTTTAAATGAAAAGAGTACTGGGGGGAGGAATAGAAACAGTACGATCTCATGTGCAATGAAGAAAAAGAGGGTATATTCTTAGGCCTGTATGCTCAGAATATTTCTGGAAGAATATTTAAGAAACTGATAACTGTTTGTACTTCTAGGTAAAGGGACTGGGGAACTGGAATCTAGGATGGCAGAATTATTTTTCACTATCTATCTTTTTCTATCACTTGAATGATTTATCATGTGCCAGTATTAATAACAGTTAAATTAACCAAAAAAGAGGAGATTTCTAAAGCTTTGTTATTGCTGGAAATTACCTATCAAAATGTTCTACAGAGTCTTAGGGGACCTTTAAGTGCCTTGAAAGACGGCATGGAGGGGAAGAGGTAGAAGCTATGACTCTAGCCCTTCTGCCATCTGCTTCCATCAAAGGTCCTCTTTTATCTATTTTGTATATAGGGATTCAATACAAGATTCTGTTGAAGAAAGGGTCCCACTGCTTTAAAAAAAAGTTTGCAAACCACTGGTCTAAAGGATATACATCTCATGCTACTTCTTAACGTGGCCATCTGTCCAGTCCTATTTACTGTGATTTCAAAATCTAGGTCCTCAACTTTAAGTAGGAGGCACTTTCGCTCTTCCCTGGTCTTTTTCTTGAGGAAGATTAGCTCTGAGCTAAATACTGCCAATCCTCCTCTTTTTGTTGAGGAAGACTGGCCCTGAGCCATCCATGCCCATCTTCCTCTACTTTATATGTGGGATGCCTACCACAGCATGGCTTTTTTTTTGCCAAGCGGTGCCATGTCCACACCCGGGATCCGAACTGGTGAACCCCAGGCTGCCAAGAAGCGGAACGTGTGAACTTAACCGCTGCTCCACCAGGCCGGCCCCCTTCCTGGTCTTTAATTCCTAATTTCAAGCCATTGCACAACATATCCTCAAATTAGATCTCATTCTTTCATGGAGGACATCCTCCTAATTCTGCACCTCAAATACTCTGGCCCTGGCAGGCTGGGTCAAACACCTACTTGGGAGGTTTTAAGTGATGTATCTTACTATCTATCTGCTATGTCCTTTTCAATCTCCACCTGGATACTTAGTTCTCTCTTCTTTCTGCGTTTTAAGAAGAAATCGAAAAGAATAAGAGCAAAATAAGGTAATTGTAGAAAGGGATGCTTGGCTCTATTGACATTAACAATTAGGAACCTACGAGTTCGGGGTTAGAAGGAGCTAAATGTTGAATTTACAACACTGTAGAAAAACAATTTTCTTCCTCTTAGAAAATCTAAAACCTAATGACATTGTACTCATCCTCTCCTTCCTTCCTGTTAAAATGGAGGAGGTGGCCTTCCTTCATTCTCTTGAATGTATTATTACCTTTTCACAACTTGTAAGTGACTTTATTCCATTGGTCAAGCCCTTTCTTTTCTGCATCTCCACTCTACTGGGTTCCTCTCAGTTATCCTCCATCTTTAAAATCAACAAAAAACTCTCCTTTGACCACTCATCCCGTTTGCTACCTCATTTTTCTCTACTCTCAATTTCAACTAAGATTCTTAAAATGAAGTCATCTACATATATGGTTTCCACTTCTCTACTCGCTTTTCACAATTTCACTGACTCTCATCTGGCCCTCTAAATTTATTTCGACATATCATTAGCATGACTTTACGGCTGGGATCCCACTGCCAAAACCAGGCATGACAGTTAGGCAAAATCTAATCACCTGACTCTGTGGCCCTGCCCAAATGGAAAGCTATGAAAGAACACAGAAATCAACCAGGAGATAAAGAAAACTATTTGCATAAGTTGGCAGCAATTAGACTCAGGGAATGCAAACATAAATCTTTTTGCTGAGGAAAACTGGCCCTGAGCTAACATCTGTGCCCATCTTCCTCTACTTTATCTGTGGGACACCTGCTACAGCATGGCTTGACAAACACTGTGTAGGTCCACATCCAGGATCTGAACTGGTGAACCTCGGGCTGCCAAAGTGGAATGCGCAAAGTTAATCACTGTGCCACTGGGCTGGCCCCCAGATGCTTAGTTCTTGACACTTATTTCTTGATTACATAGCATAAATGAGCTGCTGATTATTGAACAAGTTATAATGAACACACTTGAAACAAATGGAAAAACAGAAAATCTCAACAACAAAATAGAAGATATAAAGAAGAACCAATGGAAATTTTAGAACTGAAAAATGTAATAACCAAAATAAAAAACTCACTGGACAGACATAATAGTAGAATGGGGATGATATAGAAAAGAGTCAACAAACTTCAAGATAGATCAATAGAAATGATCTAATCTGGACAACAGAAAGAAAAACTGTTCAAAGCAATTAATGGGGGGCTAGCCCAATGGCTTAGTGGTTAAGTTTGGCACGCTCTACTTCAGCAGCCCAGGTTCAGTTCCTGGGTGCAGACCTACACCACTCATCAGCAGCCATGCTGTGGCGGTGACCCACACACAAAATAGAGGAAGACCTGGCACTGATGTTAGTTAGGGTGGATGTTTTTCAAGCAAAAAGGGGAGGATTGGCAACGCATGTTAGCTCAGGGTGAATCTTCTTTGGGAAAAAAAAAAAAATTTACAAAGCCTCAGGGAATGTGTGGGACAACAACAAAAGCTTTAACATTCCTGTCACTGGAGTCAAAGAAGGAGAGGATAAAGGATGTGATGCTAAAAAATTATTTGAAGAAATAATACTTGAAAATTTCCCATTTTTGGTGAAAGATATAACTCTATAGATTCAAGAGGCTGAGCAAATCCCAAACTGGATAAATTCAAAGAAAAATTAAGTTCTAGACAAAAGTGGATACTAGTTCAACTAAGTGTACCACTTACCAAATGAATTCAAGTTTTAAGAATTCCCTCTTGGGGAAAGAACCAGAAAAATGATTTTTCTGAAAGTAAGCTAAAACTTGGAACTATATTGTATTGTTTTTCTTCTATTCTTTCTTTCCTTCCTTTAGTCAATGTCAAAAACTATGATTTCTTAGAAAGATATATCTTGCTTCTAAGGTAGATTACTATTTTACTATATTAATTATTTTTTCCCTAAATTTATGATAGAATTTTATCAATGCTAGGGTCCAAAAGAATATAGCAAAATCCATGCTTTACTTCTTCTGTGAATACTAAATTTACTTATAATTAAGAATCCTTAGCTAAGAAAATCTGGATCAAATCAGACATAAAATACATAGATAAAATATGTAAGTTAGTCAAATCTCCCCTTGTTACACTTTCCATCCAAAACTTAGGAAATGGTTCAAGTATTTTATACAAAATTTTATACTACAGAAGTCAAAATAGCAATAGAATCTGCTAACCTCCTGGGAGTTTACTAGCATGGGTATAACCAAAACCAAATCTTAGTACTGTAGTCTTATTTCACATCAATTTCTACAAAACTGATAAGATCAGAAATACACCTTGAAGAATTTAAAGCTGATACTGACAATCCTTGTCACAGAGGCAATAGGAGACACATGAATAAACTGATATTTAACACACACTAAACAGTACTTTGACTAGCCCACTGCTAACCTCTGGAGCCCCAGCATGCATCCCTGGTCAGATTCCACCTTCTCAGAGGGCTCATAAATGAAGGCAAGATTGGGAACAGAATGCACCTATAATATGCTTTCTGACATTATAGCCTTTGCTCAGAATGCATGAAAATTTTTCAAAGATTAGCTTTTCCAGAACTTGTTATAATGATCTGTAAAAAAACCCACAAATTTGTGGGAAATCTATTTTAAGGCTACTATTAAGTTTATACAAATTATATCTATGTAATACGTCTTAGGGTCATATTAACTTTAAAAATAATTTTAAAAACAGGCTCACAAAAATTCAACCTAGACCTACCAACACTCAAATACTAAGTCTTCCTCTCCTTTACTTAGCTATTGATATCAGTAACTAGGCTTAAAAAATATGAAATCTAACCAAACTGCTTATAGAACCGGTATCTAGACAGGTTTAAAAAGTAATTTCAAACATTTCAAATGTAAGTAATCATGTGTATTGCTGATGTTTCATGCTTTCCAAAACTAATGATTGTTAGTTTAACATGTCCCTATCTACTAAAAAGCAAGTATATAATCACACTAGTGGTTGGGAGAAAATTAACTCCATACTCGGTAACTATTCACTAACTTCTGTTAAAGATTACAGCATTTCAAAGCTCTGAAATTAAATTTAAAATTTCAGCAACTATATTACTTTAAGATTTCTCACACACCATAATAGAAGTAAAAACTCTTTAATATCTATTATAGCCATCTGTTGTTAGAGACCGTCACTATCACTATCCTTATTCTTTTTTTCATTTTTCTCTTACTTGAACTGTCATTTAACTGTCCCTTCTCTATAAACCAATCCTATGAAAAAAAATCACTGTAATGGCACATACTCTCTCATCCTTCCCCACATTAACAATAAAATTAAGCCTAAACTCCTTAGGCTGACCTTATGAACTTTCTCACATCCCAAAACTTTCCCTCTCAGTATTCCCCAATCAAACTCAACTGTCATCATCACCTGATTCTTGCACCACACTTTCGCAAATCCTTGTCTTAGTGCCAGTTGTGCTCTCCTCCTACAATGTTTTTCACCCCTTGCTCAATATTCACACATCAAATTGTCCCTGTGTCCTAGGTGAAAATGACACTCCATGAAGGCTTACCTGATCACCCAAGCTGGAAGCCATTGACAGCAAACCCTCAGTACTGTGACTATTAACAGTTTTGAGAAGTCAAAGCTCTGAAATTTACAATCCCTAAAAAAGCATTTATCACTGCCTCTTTTACTGCACTTATATTTTATACTGTATTACGATTTTGAACTTGCATAAATTTGCCTAACAGTCTTTAAGCTTGTGGGTGTAGAAATCATAGTTGTAGTATCTTACATTTCCCACAGAGCCTTTGTGGAATACTTTGCCCAAAACAGTTGATTATCAAATGTTTGTTGAATAAATGAAAACATGTATTCATTATTTACATGCCTTAAGTTAATACATCATATTCAAAAAGAAAAAATGTGGCAATAAAAATAGCAATTCTGTAACTATTAAATTATAAAATCCTGATACAACAGCCAGTATTCTATCAAATCTGTTTCAAAATGATCACAAGAAATATTAAAATGACATTTTAAGACTCTAGCACAGAACTTACAGGTGCTCCTGGAAACACCCGGAAAGTTTTGAGTTTAAATGGTACTAAAATATCTCAATATCCCAAATATTATAACCAAAGAAAAAACACTGACATTAAAATAAAGGCCATTCATATGTATAAAAAAAATGTTTCCTTATTAACCTAAGAGTAACTTGTTTAGAAGGGTGAAAATAATTCAGCTAAATAGTCTTAATTCTATCTTATTGCAATCTTCCTCCCAAAGAAAAATAATAGATGGTCACATTTTAGATTTTACAACTCAAAGAAAACAATTCATTAAAAAACAGTCATATTTTATTCTTTAATGACACAGGTCATGTCAACAGTTTCAACTTAAACTCAGAACTATAGGATTTTTATTGTACCATATCAATATTTACATCTCCAGGTCTTGCTTTTAACATACCGAAAATCTCAGTTCTTGTGCCAAAAATCTCAATTCTTGAAACTTCAGCACTTAACACAGAATTACTCATTTGATTTATGACACAATATACAACCACTAGCCTCAGTATAACAATAACAATGCTAACACTAACACAAGAATATGGTTACTGAAAACACAGTTCTTGTGGTCCTCAGAATGTAGTCCAGGGATATATAGGCAAATTACAATATTTAAAAGTCACTTTAAATAGTTCTTCTCTGTGTAGTTATACCGTCAACTAGATAAAAAAATCAAGCCCTTTCTTCACACTTCATTCCAATATTTAAGGACAGTTTTCAACTAGACAGCAAGCAATTTTGATGAACAAAAGACCAATGTATCAAAAGCAGTGTCTAACTCTGCACGGTCTGATGGGGTAAGCCATTGTTAACCAACCACATGCAGATAATTAAATTTAAATTAAATAAAACTAAACAAAATTTAAAAGTCACACGCCATGGTTCAAGTGCTGAACAGTGATCACCTTATCATTACAGCAAATTCTGTTGTACAGTGCCGGTCTAAATAATACTCTTCCCTCAAACACCGAAATCTTCTTGCTTAGTAAGGTAGCTCGCTTCATATTGAGTAACCAGAGCTGCTAAACTTGTCAAAGCATGAGTTGGCAGCTTGAGGGCAGATATCACCTTATTAAAGTCTTCTTGAGGAAGGTTGATGTGCAAGAAGTTATCTGGGTCAGCAGTCACCTCCATGAAGAAATTGAAACTATTATGCTATCATGGTTTCTTCATAGAATATATTTAACATTACCAAAATATTGGGAATATCATTAAAATCACTTGGAGATGACTTAGGCGGATTTTAGCTATTTATAAAGAATTCACTTAAAAGCTTAAACTATCCACTTAGAAGGTAATGTCAAATAACTCTCGTTATATCTTGTACTACTTCTTAAATAGTTCCATCAAGCTATCCTTAGCACAAATCACAAGTTTTGTTCTATTTGCAACATTGTAGCTTCAGTTTTTTTTGGCAGAAGAGGCCATATACATATACCTGCTATAAATTCTCAATGTATTTAGTTAGACAGAACTTAACAGAAAAAAAAGGTGGCTTCACAGAACAGGGGCGGATACAGAATTTCTTTGCATAGGTTTCCCCCTGCCCCTCCACTGGAGCAGATGACAAACTCTGTATAGGTAGGGTCTTCCAAGAGTTGAAAAAGAGGCTAAAGCTTTGGTATCTCACTGCTCTTTTATACTAGAATTTACATCAGAATTCCAGAAGAACCTACTACTCCAGTGGGAAAAGCAAGAAGAAGAGACACTGGCTACCAACCCAAAAATTTTAATTCATTTCTATTTTCTTCTGAATTTTTTAGTCCAAGATGCAACAATATTTTTAAAACTGTGGGTCATAACCCATTAGAGGGTCACGAAATCCATATAAGTATTGGTCATAACAAATGAAATATTCTGGGACATGATCAGAGAAGCTTGAAAAACACAGATCTATTTGGTGTCCCAGTTTTTATAGAGAAGCACTGACGATTTTACAGTCTCTAATCATACCAGCTGCTATACTGGAATGATTACTATTATATATATGTATGTTTATGTTTGTGTGGGTGTGTGAGTGTACACCACTAGACGAATCCATGCTTTTTGTACCCAGTCCATTAAAGTGAGAGTGGCTGTACAAAACTCTTAGAATTCCTCTAGGACTCAGGGACCTTTCCAGTGTATAGCAAAGAAATATGGGACATTATATTAGCTGGGTGCCTGGGATGCCACTTAAATTTGAGAGTCTTCTACTCTACATACTCAGCTAATTAAGGATAGATCAAGATTCTTTCACGCAGATGCTATAAGCAGCAAAAACTATAAAAAGTTTAACCATTTAGGGAAACATCATATGTTCAACCTTTCAGAAAGCACTTATTAAACCATGAAGCATGCTACATGTTTGGGATATAATGAATAAGTCAATTAGGTTAAGTAGTCTGCCTCAAGGTTTTATAGTCTAGTACGTTGGCGCAATGGTGGAAACCTGATCAAAGCTGAGTTAAACAGATTCTTTCTTGCAAGATATTGAGCTAAGTGACATCACAGTGGTACAAGGTATTGGAAGATGTATAGATTCAGGAAATGAGGTGGAAATATATGGATATATATTCAGGAAATATAAGTAGATGAGCAAACAGAGAGTAGGAAAATATATGCAGTGGGAAGATATTACATTTACTCTTTATTTTATTAATGATTAGGAATATCTACATTAAAAGTTATACATTTTCTCATACTCAGAAAAATATAAAAACATTTAGTATGAAAAAGTAAAAATGCTTCTGAAAATAAATTGCCATCTTAGAATCCAATTCTAAGTGCAGATTTTTAATTATTTTATAATATACAGGACATTATGTAATTTTAATTATTCTCTAACAATTAAATTTATGATTCATCTACACTTGTAAATTTTAATATTTATAAAGACCACATGGTAGTATCTCTTATATCAGTAATGTGGAAGAAACAGAGATGAGTGTTCAAATCTATACATAAATTTTAATTGTAGAAGAAACACTTTTCAAAAATTAAACTACTGAAGTTAAAGACAATGAGAAATTTGAGAATTCTGATAAAATTTCAAGGAAAAATCATTACACATGAAGGATTTATTCTCTCTCTGCCTCCTGTACTGAAATAGCTGGCCTATCAATAAATTCATTTAACTATTATTGGTCATCTACTACAAAATTATATAACGGTTTAGTTGTTAGAATATAAAAATGAATAAGTCATAGTCTTTGCCTTATAAAAGTTCACCATCTGATAATTTTCATTTTTTAATTTTCTCTCAATTTTCTTCATTTCATACTATTCTCCACATAATTTAACTCAAATCTAAATTACCACAAAATTTTTTAATTTTTCTGTAAATAGAAATGTACATATATGCTCACTTTACTAAATTCAAAATACAGGAGAAAAAAGTTTTTAATGCACCTCCTCACATACCACATATAATGTCTAAGTTTTGAACCTGTGTTGGACACTAGGGCATAACCTGTTACTGTTGATTTCTCTTAACCCTGAGATAACTCAAGACTTTTGTCTAATCTCTCCTCATCTTAAGGACCAGATGAGAGAAGAAATACTGGAAAAGAGGAGCTATGGGGATGAGAGAGGTGGGGAGTGAGCTTAGGGGGGTTGGAAGGGGATGCAGAAGGGAGGAAGGGAAGGAGAGAGAGAAGGAAAAATTTTGGAGAGATACAGCATCACTGATAGACTAGACTACCAGGAAGAAAAAAGATCTTTGCTTTGAAGTAATTTTAAACAACAGTTTTCATGAAAGTAACATTCCATCCTTTACCCCCATCCAGGAAGTAGGAAGGTCCACGCCCCACTGAACTTTCCCTATGCTTCCTCTATATAGACTGTCTGATTCACCAGATAGGACTTCTAGCTATTGATGGAATCCTTGGCCCTCAACAGTGAGCCACAAGACCCCACTCCTATGGTCAAAACTGTCTGAACCAGATGTGACCCAAGGAGATAATGGCTGGTTAAGAACCTATGACAAGTGTTAGCTGCCTCTAAAACATGACATGATCTAATCAGATTCGCTTTGACATAGACATTTTAACGAATAGAAACAGGGGAAGTTGTTGCTGAGTGGGAGATCATAAAGACTGTGGGCCTAAGAATATTTAAGCTAAAGAAAAGTGGGTTGGAAAAAATGTTGGAAGAGCAGATGAACAGAGAAGCCAAGCAATCAGAGAGACAGAAGGTGAGAGTACGGCCAATCTCAGTTTCTTTTCCTTGGACTTGCTTTTTTGACTTTCCTATATTCCTTGAGACTTCTCTGTAGCCTTCCAAATACCTATCCTTTTTAATTGAATTTTAGTGGGGTACTGTTATTCACAACTGAAAGAGACTGGCAGAAAATTTCCTAAGAAATGTCATGTTTAGTCTTGTCTTTTCTCATCTTTGCTCACGCTATTTATGCCACTGAGACATATTCTGTTTTACTCTTCCAACAATTCAAATATTATTTTCCTTCAAATATAGGCCCAAGAGTCACTTTATCCATAAAGCAGTATCTGACTAATCCTAGGCCACAACTTCCCATCTTTGAACTATAGAACACTTTAGCTTCTACCCAGGAAGCTGCTAATTACACTGACTTTTTACTGCCCTGTATTTGTTTTATGAAATCACTGTATTATTCAACACATAGCCAGTATGTCTGTTGAGTCTTGGTTTCTGAATCAGTAAAATGGGATTAATTACATCTACTTCAAAGAACTATTGCAAGAAAGTGCCTAGCACACTTCCTGCTAGGTATTTTGTTCTTATGTGTTTGGCCAGAATTCACAAGAAAATATCTTTATTTTCTTCAAACTAAACATAGTTTAAAGAGTGGGAAAACAGCTCATTAAAAGTCAATTATTATTTCTTTTACAAGTCAAATGTGAGCAAAAATAAGTTAAAAATATCAAGAGCATTTTCACTTCCAAGCGGATTTCTTTCACAGGTAAACCTGAATACATGTTTTAGAAGTATATTAGGCTATCACGTCAGCTTGCCCCTCAAAAGAGTGTCATCATTACTTTACATGTAGATAACAGTATAATTTGAAGTTTAGATAACAGTATAATTTAAAGTTTTGTTTTTAGATAACAGTGACATTTTCAGTTTAGTTTTTAACCAAAATAGCAAAAGTGCTTTTTCCTGAGAAGTTGATACATAATTTCATAACTTTCATTATTCAAAAAATTAATTTTGTTCAGACCATATAACTCCTTTTTTCAGTAATTTAGGGACCCAGTTTCCTTCTTTATGACATTATATTCTCCCAAAACTCACAAACAGTTATGAAAATTCCCTCCATCATTCCCTTAATTATAAAATTTAGTCAAATTATGTACTAATCCTTTCAAATATACCTCTTCTATTTTCCTCTTAATTTTTTATTATTTTCTGAATTACATATAATTTGCCCACATCTTACTGTACTGACAGGCCAAAATATTAATATAATATGCAGAGTCTTTATTTGGAAGATTCAAAACACTGCTCACAGAGAATTTAGCTGCCTACCTTCATAATAAAGGCCTTAAATATACATCCCAAACATGTTCTAACATGACCTGCATTAAAGTCATGAAAACATCATTTAACAGTTAAATACAGTGTTATAATGAATACAACAATGAGCTAATTTTTTTTAGTATTTCTGTAAAGTAAGACAAAGTACCAACTCAATAATAAAATAATTTTTAAAATGAGCATGGAAATGATAAAAAATTTTAAGTATCATTTATAAATAGCTTACTGATTACTGAAATAAATGTAATCTAATGATAGAACCATATATATGTACTGTTACTACAAAACTGTCTGTAAATGTCCATCTAAATATTCTATTTCAAATGTTCCAAAGTTAAGAATATTTGGGTTCCTCAAAAGGCTAAACAGAGTTACCTAGCAATTCTTTTCCTAAGCACATATCCAAGAGAAATGAAAACGTATGTCCACACAAAAACTTGTACATGATTGTGGAAATAATTCAAATGACTATCAAGGGATAAATAGATAAATAAAATATGGTATATCTACACATTGAAATATTATTTGGCAATAAAAAGGAATGAAGTCTCAATACGTGCTGCAAGGAAGAACCTTGAAAACATGCTAAGTGAAAGAAGCCAGTCACAAATGACGACATATTGCATGATTCCATTTATATGTCTTTTATGTCATTATATGTCTTTTATATATGTCAGAAAAGGCAAATCTAGATAGAGACAGAAAGTAGATTAGTGGTTGCCTTGGGCTGTTGACGGTTGGGGAAAAATGGGGAGTGACTACCAGTAGGTATTGGGTTTCTTTTTGGGATGATGAAAATTTTCTAGTTGATTGTGATAATGGTTGCAAAACTCTGTGAATGGACCAAAAACTAAACTGTACACTTTAAATGGGTGCATTGTATGGTATGTGAATTATATCTCCATAAAGCTGTTATAAAAAAAAATTATTTGGATTTCATATTTTACAACACTATTTGACTCAATGCATTCTCTATTGAAATTTTAAAGTCAGTATTCTCAATTTTAGCCTCTATATCCAAGACTGAATGTAGAATGTCCCTAGTATGACCTTTCGTGTGTCATTTATCAAACTGTCTCAGGCACTCAACCATTTAGTTATTGTTACATCTCCATATATTCG
Source organism: Equus asinus (assembly GCF_041296235.1). Lineage (NCBI taxonomy): Eukaryota > Metazoa > Chordata > Mammalia > Perissodactyla > Equidae > Equus > Equus asinus. The sequence continues at coordinate 100,174,428 of NC_091793.1, forward strand.
TGTGTGTGTGTATATATACATATATATATATATTTTTTTAACTTGCTAAAGCTATATTAACTCACTTTGGGAACTAACAAGTTTATCCAATGTTATAAGTTCCTAAGTACTTACTAGACTTGTTCTACAACATTCCAATGGTTACGTGACTAGCTCGATTTTTATAACAGAGGGATTTAATAGAGTCAAATAAGCCTCTCAACCACATAAACTATTCACTGTCTTCTGTTGATTCTGCTTCCTAAATATCTTCTATTTCCACCATCTTTTTCGTACAATCCTAAATCAGTACTTACTTATGGAAATACCGCAATAGCCTTTAGCCAAATGCAAAAGTCATTAAGAGGTCTCTCTCCTTCTCTTTTCTCCAAACCTCTTCTACACGGTCACAGTAATCCTATGTTTTTAAAAATACTAATCCTTTTAATACGAAAATCTGATCCTGTCACTCCCCTACCTAAAATCTTTCAGTATCTCTACATCACATGTATGGTAAAATTTCAGGTCCTCTGACTGGCATAAAAATCTCTTCTTAATGAGGCCTCTGACTTTCTTTGGTCTCATTCTCTTCTCATACACTAAGTGACCAAACTTCTTGGCATTTCCCAAATACACTGTGGTCTCCCCTGCATCCATTCCACGTATTTGGTACCTGATGTTCACTCTCCCTCAAACGTCCCTCCCTTATTCCTTGACAACCTCCTTTACGGATTCTAGGTCTCTTCTCATTATCTACTCCAGGGAACCATTCTGACTGACTGAGCAAGTCTCAGATACTCTTTTCTTGTTGCTCTCATATTCTCCCAAATTAAAGCACTTATAACATTGCATACGAAAGCAATTTTCTGTTTCACTATGTGGCTTTCTATTGCACTGTGAGATCCTTGAGAAGCAGGGACTGCTGCTTATCATATTTAGAGCCTTATAACCGAGAACATAAATCTTAATAAAAAGCTTTGAAGGAAAATGCATAATGATCATTAAAATTTTTATGGAATTTGATAATTTGCAAGAAAAAAGTGTGCATATATATTCTCATTTTACCCTAAGAACAAATCTTGAAGCAGGTAGATCTGGTATTATTATTTCAATTTTACAGATGAGGAATTCTGAGTTAATATCTATCACCAATTGTCAGTCAGTTTTAAAAAATGAGAAAGAAGGACTGGCCCTGCAGCCGAGTGGTTAAGCTCGTGCGCTCCACTTCAGTGGCCCGGGGTTTTGCTGGTTTGGATCCTGGGCACGGACATGGCACAGCTCATCAGGCCATGCTGAGGCGGCGTCCCACATAGCACAACCAGAGGTACTCACAACTAGAATATACCACTATGTACTGGGGGGCTTTGGGGAGAAGAAAAAAGAAAAACAAAATAAAAAATGAGAAAGAAACTTAGGATTTAGAAAAGTCTCTCCATATTTCTTATAAAATGTTTTTAATGTAGGAATAACTTTAAGTTTTCATAAATATGCTTGTCAATAATTAAACAAACTGCTCATCAATTTTCAGTTTCTGAAGTGGAAAAATCTTAGCCAGCGAGGTCTACACATTTCCTTTAATCTATCACTCCAAACTCAACAACAAATATTAAGGACCTATAAGAGAGACAGTTAGAGAAAAACTTGCCAATCATGAACCTAATCTCCTATTTCTACTTGATTCTACCCTGCTTCTGTCACTCCTATCAACTTTTCATTCTTCCTCATTTTTATGACTTGATGCTTCCATTTATTGTTTGTGTAAGACCTTGGCTTCCTTTGATAACTATTTTGATAGCCCACACTAACTTCAATGTTTCCGGTTGCTTTGTTGGACACCCCTCATATCCTTGTTAAAGTTAGTACAAAGTTAGTTAGTCTTTTGCCTGCATTCCAAGTCTTTTATTAGTTAACCCAATCCCACTATCATAACAGTAGAAAAATGTTACTTCAGGGGGCTGGCCCAGCGGCATAGTGGTTAAGTCCACGTGCTCTGCTTTGGCGGCTGGGGGTGGGGTTCGCAGGCCAGGATCCTGGGCACTGACCTCACACACTGCTCGTCAAGCCAATCTGTGGCAGTGTGCCACATAAAATAGAGGAAGATTAGCACAAATGTTAGCTCAGGGCCAATCTTCCTCACAAACAAAAACAAAAACAAAACGAAAAAAGAAAAGAAAAGAAAAGAAAAATGTTACTTCATTCTTAGGTTGAAGCAGTCCCCAATCTGTTGTAAATATGAATGGCAACTTACTCAATATGATCCTTTTGGTGTTCTGTAATTTTGTACTTAAAAGCAACAAATTTTATCACTGCTTATGTTTTCTTATCCACCTAAAAAACTGAGTATCTTTTAGGTAATTATAGACCTTCTAAATAAATAGAAAGCTGTAACAATAACATACACAACAACCAAGTACATCTCATCTTCATATCTCCAAATAAAAGAGCAAAATAACAAGGAAGAAAAGAGCACTGGGAATAAGGAGGATTGGACACCATTTCCAACTATGGTACTAATTAACAGCATCTGACACGAGGCAATTTAGTTATCTTTAAACTATAGTTTTTCCATACTCTTGGTTGGGACTCTACTTTTAGAAGTATATCAATAATGTTTTTTTTTTTTTTGAGGAAGAGTAGCCCTGAGCTAACTGCTACCAATCCTCCTCTTTTTGCTGAGGAAGACTGGCCCTGAGCTAACATCTGTGCCCATCTTCCTCTACTTTACACATCGGACACCTACCACAGCATGGCTTTTGCCAAGTGGTGCCATGTCCGCACCCGGGATCCGAACCGGCAAACCCCGGGCCACTGAGAAGCGGAACATGTGAACTTAACTGCTGCGCCACCATGCAGGCCCCAATAATGCTTTTTTTAAACCTTCTCCTGCAAGTTTAGTTCAGAATATTGAAATGTCCTATTACACTGCCTTCTCCATGAGGCCTTTCCTGGACACATTATTTAAAAGTTATCACCACATCACCAACACCATTTCTCCTTAGCACTTATTACCATCTAAAATACTATAAATTTTATTTATTTTTCTTATTTATTGTCTGACTCCCCCTACAAGACTGTTGGCTAATCTGTCTACTTTGTTTACTACAGTATCTTCATTCTATATGCTAGGATACCTAGAACTGCCCTAGCCATAGAATGTGCTCAATGAATATTTGTTGAATAAATAAACGAACAGACATCCAAGAGGATTGACAAGTTGAGGACCTCTTTAATTCCAAAAGCCATTAACCTAAGGAAGTATATCAGAAAATCTTATCAAAAAGCTTTCACAAACTAGTCAAGTAAATTGAATAAAATAAACCAAAGTCTATACTTTGCTTTACCTTTTTCTAAATATACTACAAACTTGGCAATTAAAGCAAATGTATTACTCTTGATTAGTACATTTATCCCATTATTCAGTAAATCTGACTTGAAAAGCACACAGTACAGATTCTTCCGTTGGCACTTAGGCCTCTTCTCCTAATTTTAATAAACACTGGAAACCTAAAAATTTAACTTGCCATCCAAGTGATCTATTTGTGCTCATAAACTCTTTTCCATATTTATACCAAACTTGTCAAACTCATTACAGGTAAGGAGTTAGGGTCTACTAGGTCACTCGTGTTAGCTAATTTTACTTTACTTAAAACACAGTAATACCCTGGGGTCAGTTGAGTCACACATGGTTTTTGAGTCTCATATTGAACATCTCCCTCTTAAGGCATAGTAGAACCCCACAGAAGACAGATAAATGAGATTCCAATCAGATTACACAGCAAGATAATTTTTAGATAGATATAAAATACTATACACACATATATAAAAGCACAGATCCAGAATATTGAAAACACTATACACAAATATATAAAAGCACAGATCCAGAACATTCCTCTAACAAATTTTCACATGAATTTATGTGGTTCTACTGTTCAATCTGTATATATACGTTATATTTTAAAGAAAGGTGCAGAGAGCAATTATGTTTCAAAATCTGCCTTAGTAAATAGAATTTGATTTACAAAGCTACATGTTTATTATATAATTGCAATCAATTTATTTTAAATCTTGATGGACAGGAGTGACGTTATGAAAATGACTTACATAATATCCTCAGATAAAAGTAATAAGCCCACTACAAATGCAAGTACTCATCCACTTAGAGAAAATTTGACCGATACAAATCCTAATTCAGAATCTAGTGAAACAAAGAAGTGCAAGATTTATTTCACAGTAGAAGAGAATTCCAGCATAGTGCCCTCACTTACTAGGTTTTCAAATATTTACTATTAAATGAATTTTTAACTACATAAAAGAGTTTTAGCCTAAACTTCCTTTAATGCAATGATTCTCAACCCTGGCTGTATATTAGAAACACCTGAGGGATCTTAAATATATTTACACCAGGGGCTGGCCCAGTGGTCCAGTGGTGAAGTTCACAAGTTCCGCTTCAGTGGCCCAGGGTTCACCGGTTCAGATCCCGGGTGTGGACACGGCATTGTGTGGCAAGCCATGCTGTGGTAGGCATCCCACATATAAAGCAGAGGAATATGGGCATGGATATTAGCTCAGGGCCAGTCCTCCTCAGCAAAAAGAGGAAGATTGGCAGCAGATGTTAGCTCAGGGCTAATCTTCCTCAAAAAAAAAATATATATTTACACCCATGCCAAGGCCCAACTCCAGACAAATTAGATCAGAACCTCTAGTGGTGGGGGATATGCATTAATAGTTTTGGAAAGCTCTCTAGGAGATTTTAATGGGCACCGAGAGTTGAGAATCATTGCCATGGTGCTTTAAAAAGCTTCAGTTCAACATTGCTAGATTATACCAATTTTGAGGCTCAAATGAAAATAATCATCCACTAGGGTTCACTGCATTGTCGGCCTGGTATATAATATTGAGAATGCTATAAGACGACTAAAATGAAAAAGAAAAGAAAAGAAAAAGATCTGCTAAAATGTGGTGGTAGGAGGGATTAAGATGAGTACAAGAAGAGTAGGAATTGAGACCCTCGTTGAGAAGATTCCATGAGAAGAAGGGAAGAAAATAGAATTAATCATCATCTTAAGGTCCAAAAGCCAGGTAGGAAAATAAAAAGATAGGGAATATTTATACAAGTAACAGCAGATAAGTGTAAAGGGAGCTTCTATACACTAGAACTGACAACCAAAGACTTGAAAATAATTGGCTTTACAGTTACTGAAGGCTCTGAATCGGTACACATGCATAAGCTAACTCTGTGTTATAGACTATCTGCCCTTTGTCAGGGGGACATTCAGGGTGGTTGGTAACAAGGACAGGTGGAGTCATCCTCCTGTCATAACAAGGACAGAGAAATCTAATCCCAGGATCTCTCCTTTCCAAGATTCTTCTGCCTCTTCTCAAAGAACTCTTAGAAAGGCTGGCTGGTAAGTCCGAGTATATTATAAGCAGAGTATTTAAACTGAGGTTTGCATATCCACTACGCATACTGAAAGGAAGTAGGGAAAACAGGACTGCCACTCCTCCAAAAAAGTTTCTACAAGGCCATGTGACTACTTGGGTAAGGCTCTCCAGCCACGCACGAATCCATGTAACCCTTACCATGGTCTATCACTTCTTGAGGCACACAGAGGGAGCCAGGATGAGGGGAGGGGAACTGGACCTAGCAATGGAACCCATTATCCCAGCTATTCAGATGTGAGTTGTAATATGTCATATTACACCAGGATAATGAATATCCACAAAGTTCAGTTTCAATATAGTGTCTAAGGAATGATTAATGAAATAAACAGATTAGAACAAACCAACCCTTCTTAGGCAATAAGGATTTTAGAAAAGCTTCCAGAGAAGGATGATGTAGACTTCTATTAGCTGCTTATTAGATGGAGGAACATGTCCTGCTACTTGGGCAGAAATTCCACAAAGAACCAGATAGGCCTGGTTCAGGAAACACCCCAAACCTTCAGGAAGGGTACTATTAGTACTAAGCCTACAGCTTAGAAAAGAGGGCCTGCCTTTCAGAAACAGTTTATCTATTATAATAGAGGGCCAGCAAGGGAAACATCAAGATTTGCAGAATACGCCAACAGAGAAGTAGTGGTACCTCTAACAAGGAATCTAAACTATGGTAATGAAAATTACAGATTCATGGGGCCCCCAAATAAAGTTTGGAATAATAAGAGGGCCTTCTGAAAGATGCTAGATGGCCATCAAAGAAAAGCTGGATAGCAGCAAAGGCGATATCAGTGTTCCTGAGGAAAAAAAACTGAGGTTTCCTTCTAAAATGAAGCCTGATTTATTGAAAAGAAGTCCAAAACCTGGAGAAATCTGCTAAGAACTCTAGAAAAAATTCATTAGGCAATAGATCCTTAGCTGACTTAGTAACGAAATTCAAGCTTTAAATCACCACATGAGTAAGGAAGTAAAAGGAATTCTGGATAATCTTGGAAGAAAGAAGAAAGATAAAAGGGGAGACCAGGAAAGAGCAACAGGCAAACAAGGACACTGGCCAGCTGTGAAGTTCATCCACATTTGGATGAACAGAATAGCACATTTGGTGCTATCCTGGAAAAGGCAGTGTTTGCATAGTAGGCCTAGGCCACAAACATACCTTGAATACCACTCTATCATCTACTAGGGTTACTGGCAAAAGGTCTAGGGCAGAATCCTGGAATGACTGAGAGATGTGGTAGACTTGGAGAGTAAGTCAGACACTAACTCTAACTCTATTTTCTTAGTGGACCTGGAAAAGCTCTCAAAGCAAATGGAAACACTACATCAACCAGTAAAGGGGAGGATTCTTCAGATTGGAATATTAACCTCCAAGTCTATATAGATAGTTTTTATTTTTGTTTTTTTCATATGTAAAAAGTGTAGAAGTGGGGCTGGCCCCGTGGCCGAGTGGTTAAGTTCGCTCGCTCCGCTTCGGCGGCCCAGGGTTGGGATCCTGGACGCGGACATGGCACTGCTCATTAGGCCCCGTTGAGGTGGCGTCCCACATGCCGCAACTAGAAGGACCCATGACTAAAATATACAACTATGTACTGGGGGGATTTGGGGAGAAAAAAAAGCAGGGGGGAAAAAAAAAGCAGAAGATTGGCAACAGTTGTTAGCTCAGGTGCCAATCTTTAAAAAAAAAAAAAGTGTAGAAGCATCAGGCTCTAGAATAGAACCTCTCAAGAAGTGGCAATAAAGAAATTAACCAGAAAAATGATGAAATTATATCTAGAAAGAATATTAATTCCAAGTATTAGGTGAAAACTAAGACTTGGAAAGGTATTCTTTCCAGAAAAGAGCAGTGGTATATCAAAAAATAATTTCATTTGAATTTCATATATACTAGTTCCAGAAAGTTCTAAGTCATTAATTAAGTCTATTTAAATGTGTGTCTGTTGGCATATCAGGGATTAATTTAATTTTGAAAAATTAGATGTGTTTTTCAATCAGTGCACTGAGATACCGGGAATCAAATTACATCTAGGATTCATTTGATGCTTCCTATCACGTGACAAGCAATCTTCTAAATTGAATGATAAAATAATAATTGAAAGAAGAAAAATGAGAAGGGACAAAGTAGATAAGAGTTAGTTATACTAAAGGTACAAATAATTTTAAAAAGAAGAAACTTAAAAGTTTGAAAAGGTGAGATTCAAAAGGGATCACAGTGTTTCTAAATGGAAATAGAGATATTTTGAAATAGAAATAACAGCAAGATGTATTTGATTTCCACTACAGACTATTACACAGCCTAATAAATAAATAATCCAATCACCAGGGTTCAGCAGTTACCTTGAAATGAAAGCTGACTTTGGTATTTTTTTACTCTCTTTAAATTTTTTTAAAAATTTATTTTATTGTCATAAGAATACTTAATATGAAATCTACCCTCTTAAAATTTTAAATGTACATTATTGTTGACTGTAGGTACAATATTTGACAGTAGATCTCTAAAGTTTATTCATCCTGCTTTACCGAAACTTTATGCCCATTGATTAGTAACTCACCATTTCTCCCTTCCCCTAGTCCCTGCTAACCACCATTCCACTCTTCGATTTGATAAATTTGACTATTTTAGGTACCTTATATGAGTGCAATCATGCAGTATTTGCCTTTCTGTGACTGGCTTATTTCACTTAGCATAATGTCCTCAAGGTTCATGCCATTATGTTAACATAACATAACGTAGCATAACATAACATAATATAACGCAACAAGGTTATGTTGTTGCATATTGCAGAATTTCCTTCTTTTTATTTTTTTGAGGAAGATTAGCCCTGAGCTAACTACTGCCAATCCTCTTTTTGCTGAGGAAGGCTGGCCCTGAGCTAACATCCATGCCCATCTTCCTCTACTTTATATGTGGGACGCCTACCACAGGATGGTGTGCCATGCAGTGCCATGTCCGCACCCGGGATGCGAACCAGCGAACCCTGGGCCGCCGAGAAGGGGAAGGTGCAAACTTAACAGCTGCGCCGCTGGGCCGGCCTCAATTTCCTTCTTTGTAAGGCTGAATAGTATTCCACTGTATTCATTATAACCAAATTTTCTTTATCCATTCACCTGTCAATGGATATTTAGGTTGTTTCCATATCTTGGCTATTGTGAATAGTGCTGTAATGAACATAGGAGCAGTAATATGTCTTTAAGATCCTGATTTAAATTCTTTTGGATAAATATACAGAAGTACGATTACTAGATCATATGTTAATTTTATTTTAAATTTCTCAAGGAATCTCTATACTATTTTCCATAATGGCTGCACCATTTTACATTCTCACAGTGTGCAAGAGTTCCAATTTCTCCACATCCTAGTCAACACGCGCTGTCTTTGTTTTTTGATAATAGCCACCCTGAAAGGTGTGAGCTGAAAACTCATTGTGGATTTGATTTTCATTTCTTTGATTATTAATGACATTTGAGCATTTTTTCATATACCTGTGGGCTGTTTTTATGTCTCCTTTGGAGTAATGTCTCTTCAAGTCCTTAGCCTCCCCCCACCCCACTTTTTTTTTTAGGTGAGGAAGATTGGCCCTGAGCTAACACCTATGCCAATCTTCCTCTGTTTTGTATGTGGGATGCCATCTCAGCATGGCTTGATGAGCAGTGTGTAGGTCCACGCCCGGGATCTGAACCTGCAAACCCTGGGCTGCCCAAGCAGAGCTTGTGAACTGCACCATTACACCACTGGGCTGGCCCCCTTAGCCCATTTTTTAATCAGGTTATTCACTTTTTTACTACTGAATTGTAGGACTTCCTTATATATTTTTTGATTAGCCCTTTATCAGATATGTGGTTTGCAAATACTTTCTCTCATTTCATAGGTTGGTTTTTCACTTCATTGATTGTTTCCCTTGCTGTGCAGAAGCTTTTTAGCTAGACATAGCCTTGCTCATTTATTTTTGTTTTTGTTGCCTATGCTTTTGCTGTAATATCCATGATATCATTGCCAAGATCAATGTCATGAAGCTTTTCTCCTAAGTTTTCTTCTGGGAATTTTACAGTTTCAGGTCTTACATTTAACTCTTTGATCCATTTAGTGAATGGTTTAAGATAAGGGTCCAATTTCATTATTTTGCATGTGGATATGCAGTTTTCCCAATACCATTTGTTGAACAGACTAGCCTTTCCTTATTGTGCATTCTTGGCACCCTTTTTGAAGGTCAGTTGACTGTATATTTGTGGATTTATTTCTGGGCTCTCTATTCTGTTCCATTGGTCTGTGTGTCTGTTTTTATGTCAGTACTATACTGTTTTGATTACTGTAGCTTTGCAATGCATTTTGAAATCAGGAAGTGTGATGCTTCTAGTTTTGTTCTTCTTTCTAAAGACTGATTTGGTTATTTTTAATCTTTTGTGGTTCCATATGAATTTTAGAATTGTTTTTTCTATTTCTATAGAAAAAAATCATTGGGATTTTGATAGGGATTGCACTGAATCTCCAGATCACTTTGAGGACTATGGACATTTGAACAAACATTGTCTTCTAATCCCCCTCTTTAAAATTCTGTTACACTTGTTTTTTGATCCCTTTCAAGTCTTTACTTTCTTACCAGGTCAGCAGTGCTGCAATAAAAACATTTAACATATTTTATCTAATTATTTAATTTTTCACTACGTTATTCAATATATTTAACTCTACCACAATTCTGTGCTCAGTAGAGTATTGTCTTTTTGGTTTAAATCCTGTGGAAACCTATTTCCTAAAAGTTTTCCCCAAGCCTAACCTTTGTCGATAATTTAGACATCCCATAATCTCGTTCTCAATTCCTACTTAGCTGTGGAAAGACTCACTAGGCTCAAATCAGTATTAAGGCAACTTGTCTCAGAGGTTTGAACAAAGAAAAAAATGATTCCATGAGCTATCCTGTGTCAATTTTCTCAAAATTGTTCTTTATCAAACTTCTTATGCAAATATTCTCATGCATATCCTTTAATGAGATATTTAAAGGAAGTTTCTGATTGGTCTTCCTTTTATTTCCAAAAATTACTTCTATGATGTCCTAAACAATATTCTTATCAGGATGACCCATTATATCTGTTATTATTACTTCCATATTGAATCCACAAGTGTAATTCCTTACTGCTTGTGACCTTGTGATATTATATACTCCTCCTAGGGAAATTTGTAATTAGGTCAAAAAGTTTCCCTATTGCAATATTGCTTCCTATTTCCTGGGTCACATGATCTTATCGAGCCACTGATATAAGCCTGCTTTTTGGCTTAGTGGTGCCTCACTGATCTATGAAAAGATAGGTAAACATTGTTCTCTTAACTGACATTGACTTCCAGAATTTACACTTTTTTTTTTAAAGATTTTCTTTTTTTCATTTTTCTCCCCAAAGCCCCCCGGTACATAGTTGTATATTCTTCGTTGTGGGTCCCTCTAGTTGTGGCATGTGGGATGCTGCCTCAGCGTGGTTGGATGAGCAGTGTCATGTCCGTGCCCAGGACTCGAACCAAGGAAACAATGGGCCGCCTGCAGCGGAGCGCACGAACTTAACCACTCGGCCACAGGGCCAGCCCCCAGAATTTACACTTTTAAGAGTCATTTTAAAAATGTCAAGTGAAATGCCTTTAGTCTTTTCTCTCGGACTTATAAAATGTTAACATATATGAAGTAAATAAATTAATCTAAAATGACTAAAAAGAATATATTGGGAATATTTTCCAGTTAGATATAATTACGAGTGATTTTACTTTATGCAAAAAACACAACTAAAAAATAAATATCTTAAAATTGGGCAGAAATATACTAAGTTACACTAATTACCTGTGAAAATATCCTTACCTGTTCTTTTACAATAGATTCCTATGGACTGAAAAATAGAAATTTGATGACTATGTTCTATAAAATATTAAAGCAAAATTGGGATTACACACAACCAGAAGGCATAATTATTTTACTAAAATTCACTTTAAGAGGTGGCTCTTTATATATACACATGTTCTCACACATACCATATGGCTTTCTGTTTCTTTCTTTTTTCCTATTAAGAAAGTAGACAGTATGTGCTGAAGCCAGTACTCATTCAGTCTAAACTTTTACATACTTTGTATCTATAGTACAATAGAATAAAAATCAATGCTTGAATGCAGTCGCTATGGAAAACTGTTTGACAGTTCCTCAAAAAGCTAAACCTAAAATCACCACAGGACCTAGCAATTCCACTCCAAGGTACATGCATACTCAAAACAATTGAAAGTAGAGACTTGAACAGATATTTGTGTAGCTAAATGTCCATCAATAGATGAATGGATAAATAACTGTGATATATACATCCATCCATATATATGCCATATTTGTTTTATACGTATGTGATGGGATATTACTGAGCTTTAAAAAGCAATGGAATTCTGATACATGCTATAACATGAGTGAACCTTGAAAACATTATACTTGGTGAAATAAACCTGACACAAAAGGACAAACATATGATTCCACTCAATAGGGAATATCTAGAATAGGCAAATTCATGGAAACAGAAAGTAGATTCAAGTTTACCAGGGGCTTGCGGGGGGAAGGAAATGGAGAGTTAGTGCTTAATAGTTACGGTTTCTGTTTGGAGTGATGAAAACTTTTGGAAAGAGACAGCGGTGATGGTTGCACAACATTGTGATTGTAATGAATTGTACACTTAAAAATGGTTAAAATGGCAACTTTCATGTTATATAATTTTCTACAATTTAAAAAACTTAATAATATAATATGCCAAAAATTATTGGATTGTACACTCTAAATGGGTGAATTGTATGGTATGTGAATTATATCTCAATAAAGATGTTATAAAAATTAATGTTTGAAGCCCTTCTTCAATGCTTGAAGCTCAGGTCCCTTTTCCTTAAAGGAGACTTCCCTAGTCATTTTGGTGACCATTCTCTTATTGTCAACTCAAAATATTTTGCTTGTTTACATCACTCAGCAATTAATCTTACCCTCCTTTTGACATCTCTAGTGTTATTTAATTACTGTTACACATTTAATATTTGATTATGCTTTGTTTACAAAACTAGATTAGTTGCTCAAATTATCAAATCAAGACTCATATTTAATATTTGTTTGTACTTTGTTTACCAAACAAGATTAGTAGTAGCTCAAATTGTCAAATCAGGACCCAGTAGCCCTCTACTATCTTCAAATCATAAAAAAATAATTAAATTTTATACTTGCACAAATACATTAAGTAAAAATTTTAATAACAAATGCTAAGAGAAAGCATTCTGGGAAAAAATAACCAGAATAATCATTTCCTGGTCACTCCAATTAATCAAGTATGTAACAGATTTAGTTCAGTATAATTACTAAAAATAGGCAATAACAGGATACTTTTAACAGGAAATTTTCTGATTGACCAGTCATTTTTCTTTTCCCCAATTTAATTAAAGACATTGTCCAAATTTTTCTTTCCCCCAATTTAAGACAAGACATTGTCCAAATAAAAAACAAAACAAAATAGGTGAGGAATACACAAATATTTAACATACTATTAATATTTTTTATGTCTAAGTAGAAATATTCAAGATATATACTTCTAATCCTGAACAGAATTAACTAAAATATGACATTACACAGCTAATTTAGTTACAATAAAAAAGGATGTTTTGGGGCCAACCAAAAATTTTTATTTACTTTAAAAGCTCACTTAATAATTACAGTGATATTAAAATAAATTATATGTAGGTATTTGGGTTTAAGTTTTTAAAATACAGTATCATTACCTCAAACGTAAATCTGCTTCAATGAACAACTATATTTCTATACCTACTGAAGTAGAATGACTTATGTGCACTTTTACAGTGAAAATACCCACTGGCATCTCAGAGAATATTGCTTTTCCAGTCAGAAACACAGCTATTTATCAAATTCACTTGCCCAGGAAATAGACAATAAAGGGAAGGAAAGAAAAAATGGTTTCCATCAGACAAAATACATGAGTTAAAACTCATTCTTCATTAATTAGAAAGTCCTCATGCCCTTAATCTCTGAGGTTTTAATAATTTACACATGATTCCAACAAACTTGGGTTCGGATTCCCAAATTTATAGCATATTAGAAAGAGGGATAAAGATGATGATGATACCAGATAAAAATTTCTAAGCATATATTAAGCACCACACATGGAAATGGAGGCTAGGAGTGAAGGGAGTGTCTGTAATGGGTAACTGTACTGAAGGCTGTGTAGGAATTCAAAAATTCCTATGATCAAGGAATTCAAGCCTTGATCATGCCGTGACTCCATGATTAAAAATCTACAAACATATGTTCCAAAGTATCACTATGTTACAATACAGAATAAGTAATGTTCAAAAAGATAACTCCTTGAGACCTTAACTAAAAGTTTTTAAAATTTACAAGTTGAAAATATACATTTTTAAAATAAGGAGCATGAGCAATAGAATCTAAAGACCTAGATCTGAATCCAGAAAAATCACCTAATATATCAATTACCCTAGGCAATTTTAATCTCCCTCAGACTCAGCTTTTCTAAATGTAAAATGAGGATAATATTTACCTTATGGCACTATGGTGAGAATCGACATAACATAAAAGCACCCAGTACAACTCATGAATACAGTAGTCACTGAAATACTCTGAAAATGTAAACACCCAGAATAATTTGTTCTTTGATATAAATAACTTTATTACTTTTTAAATGTCATTACTTTTTAGATGTTTAGGTGTTACTCTGGTTCATAAACACGTGAAGTAGAAATTGCCAAGATTTATTAAATTGTATAAAGTATGCTCATAAATTTCATCATAAACCACCTCTTTGAGTAAGTCCAATTCATTCTTCAGCCTCAATTTAGATGGTATCTCATCTGGAAAGCCCTTCCACAACCTCCACTTGCATATCTACTAGACACCTAAAATTCTACCACATCCAAAACCAAACTCCCGATTTCCCATCCCTTTCCCAAACCGGCTCCATCTGAAAACCTTCCTCATCTCACAGTTGATGGCAACACTATCCTTCCAGTTGCTCAGCCAAAAACCTTGGAGTCCTCTTGTCTTCTCTTTTTCTCATATCCCACATCCAATCTATCAGAAACAATTTTTGGTTGTACCCTAAAAACACACAGAATTTGACTGCTATCACCCTTATCGAACCCCCTACCTTCAATCACTTCAATCACCAGAGCCTTCTAACTGGTGGTCAATGCCTCCCTATGGTCTATTCCCAACATAGTAACTGAAGTGATCCTTTAAAAATATGAGCCAGATTTAATGAAAGCCCTGCAATGGCTCCTCCATCTTTACAGTGTTCTTTAAAGCCCTACATGATCTGACCCTCCCACCCATTACCTCTGTCAATACCTCCTCCTACTCTCTCTTCTCCCTCACTCTGCTCCCATCACCCTGGCCCCCTGTTCATCACTCTGAACACATCAGGTATGCTCCCATCTCAAGCCCTGTGCCTGGAAGGCTCTTCCCAAAGATATCCACATAGCTAACTTCCTTGGTCTTTGCTCAAATATCACCTTCTCTGTAAATCCTTCCCCAGCCTCTGCAACCCATCACCACCACAGCCTTCTTATCCTGCTCTACTGTTTCTTTTCTCTGTAACACTTGTCACCTTCTAACATGCTATACGCCTATTTATTATGCTTATTGTTTATCTCCATCCCCAGTAAAATATACATTGCACAAGAGCAGAGACTTTTGAAAAGTTTTATTTACTGATATATCCCATGTACCTAGAACAGCACCCAAAAGTGCAAATTAAATATGTAAACAAAAGACTATATCAGATAATTGTTTATCTCACCTATAGCACCCTGAGCTGACCCCCATTATGTCAGTTATAAGACTGTACTGTAAAGGCCTGTTAATTTCCTGCCTCTCCCACTAAACTGTAAGTTTCTTGAAACAAAGGATTTTATTTTGCTTTCCATTATTATTGCCAGTACTTCCTTACAGTGTCTGACACTTAGTAAGCACTCCATAATATTTGATAAACTGATGAAAAATATAAAACCATCTAAATCAAAGGTGTACACACCTTTATTATCTCCAAAATATAAACACAGTGCTGAAAGGCATGACACTGAAGACTGAGTTCTGGATTTTGGATTCTGTTAGCGTTTCTGGTCCGACAGACCAAAACTAAAGAACACTGACGAAATCATTAATTCTCTACAACTACTTCCTTATCAGTAAAAATGGGAATAATGATGGTACCTGCACCTCATGTGATTATCACAAATATAAAATGAGATGATAGTAGAGTTCAGAACATGCCACTCCAAAATGTGCTGCTCCGGCATATTGACTACTTTGAGCTAAAGGCACTTGAGAAACAGCAAACACAAGAAGAACACTCTGATCTTCCTCCTTTTTCTTAAAAGCACTAAATGAAATTCCTATATGAAAGATGTCCTCCCTATACCAGGGGGAAGGTAACATTCTTTTCATCAAGGACAAAAAGTTGAGACCCAGAGAATTCTACACAAACAGACTTTGTTAAAATAATTCTTATCTTCCTTTAGCCTCCCCACATAGTTTAGTCACTTTTGCACAATTGCCTCTCTTTGTTCAACCTAATATAAAACAAGTAGGTTTCGCCATTTCTTTGGGTCTTTGTTCCTACGCAGACTCCTGTGTCACATAAAGCTTGTATTAAACAAATTTGTATGCTTTTCACCTGTTGATCTGTCTTATGTCAATTTACTTCTCAGGCCCAGCCTAAAAGAACTCTGAGAGGATAAAGGTAAAAGTTTGCCTCTCCCACAACAGCATTAGTCCAGTGGTTTGCACATATTAAGCATTCAATAAATGACATCTACTATTTGTTATTACAAATTAGGTAGAGGCACTACTATGTGTCCTACTTGAATAACTTGACTCAGAATATTCACTAAACAAAATCTTTATTGGAAGATTTGAATATTGGAATGTACCAATAATTTATATTAAAAATTACCAGGTTACCTAAAACAACTTTGATAACCATTTTGCAAAAGAAGGTACCTCAGTTCTCTAAATAAAAGTAGGATTCTATTTACATTATCCCAGAACATTTTTAAATATTTCTGGATCTTAGGTTCTATAACCATCTTCAATAACTGCCTTCAATGCTTAATAATTTCATAACGTGTTTTCTTTTATATAACCAAGATACTTAATACTAGAGTTTAAAATTAAACATCTTGCAATTTAGACGAACTACACTTACAGGCCTATAATACATACATACTTTCTTCCTTCTACTGTGAATAATCGCATTTCCAGGAAAAAGACTTTTGAGAAAAACTTAAATACTTTAAGAATATTTGTGACTCTTTACTAAATCATTCCAAGCTTTCCACTTCTCATTTTTGTCATGTTTCCAACAGCATGTATAATCCTTTGGTAATGTTATATTAAGGATTGAGCAAAACTAACACTTCTGTTCAAATTAAAAGGCCAATTATATGGTGTTTATTTTAAACCTTATTGTCTGTTATCTTATACTAGAAATAATTATTCTATTATTTCCTCATCTACTGTGACTCCTAAATATTTTCCTGTCCTATCTTCAGAGTCAGTTCTCCATTTTAAAAAATACTTGTGAAAACTCATTTTCTTTATAGTTTGTACCGCCATAAAGAAATAAACAAACTGTAGATTTTACTTAGCATTCATATGGACAGCAGACAAGAAAACTGAGGTAAGCAGTTTAAGTGATTGTCCCACGACCACAGATGGAGTGACTGCCAGCTTTAGGATTAAAACTAAGAAGCTCATTATTCCCTTCTTATATTCTGCGTACTTAATGTTGTTTTTACATCACAAAGGTCTCTTAACTAATTTAAGAACAATAATTTAATACTTAAAATAATTACAGCAATATGTAAATAGATTTATGAAATTTATTAAACAAAAATAAAATTAGTTCATCCAAATAATCCCTGAAGAAATTAATCTGATTTACTATATAAATTATTTTTTAAATTTTACTTAGAGTGCCAAGAAAGTGACAGCTTAAAATAATTTATCATTTCAATGTCTTTTTAAAAAGCTAATTTCTTTAGCCAAAATCTACAACAAGTATATGAGATGGTTGGATTTGATTCCAAACAGAAATACTTTTTCATTAAAAAAAAAAATCCTCCAAACTTAAAACAGTAGTTTCTACTCTAATTTTAAACTTCAACTTCAGAATATATTTATAACAGCTATATCTATGAAAAGACAATGATAAAAAGTAAAGAAAACACCAAATGCTATTGCATTTACAGGAGAAAAAGACATACAGTATAACATTAACAGCTTACTGTGGAGAGTGGGTTTAATCAGGAAGTAGCCATTATCCTTTCGATTCAGAGCAGTGACAGCACTCCCAAACAAGCCGTGATATTTCTCAGTTAAAAGGCAGGAAAGAACAGCTACTATTGTGTCCTAGCTTTGCTGACCCCAAAGGTCACCATATGTCTTTTATCAAACGCTATGGTGAAAACATAATCCAAGTAAGCATTTACAATGCTCTATTTGTTGAAACACCTAAAATCTACCTAACACAACCTCTCTCTCTCAGTTACTCACAAAACATGGCTGTCTTATTCAGAGATTAGCAATTATTGTAATGAGATACTGTCGGAGAGGGTCAAATAGTACTTCCTGCAGTTTACACATCTTGATTTCCTGGTAAACAAACTGAAAGGCAGGTGGAGCACACAGATCACCAGTAAACGTGAATGCTCACGTGACAAAACTAAGCCAGGTAAGGCTGAGTCTCAAGTATTCGTTCTTTTCTTAATTTTATTAACGTCAAAACAGACAATAAAGAGTTCTGTCTTTCTTCCTTTTTTAAGGAAGGCTTAATCCTGACATGCATAGGCACACAGTTTATAATAAGGAATACTTGAAAAATGAATCTGTTTAAGCAGGTTTTAAAAATTACTTCTGGCAAGTAAATTGTAAAAACAAGGCAATGCTAACAAGGTTTAAAAAAAAACCCTGAGAACAACTGTTCAAAAACCTGCTAAATATAAGGAAAAGTCTTTAAATTTCAATTACTTCAAGAAAGCAGATAAAAGACATTTCTGAGTTATAAAGAATATAAAAATTAAATTTTTAGTCAAAGCATAAGCCTGTTTTTATTAGGACAAGCTCCTCCAAAAAAACATGACTTTACAATTTATGTGGTAATCTTTGGGAAAAAATATCTCAATTATATGAATGAATCAAAAAGTCTACATAAATTGAAGCTACTCCTGGCATTATTTTAAATTGATATTTCAAAAAGAAAACAAAACTTAAAATATTTACCTGTGAGCATTTAAAAGAAATTAGTAGCTTGAAAACTAAGTTTCCTGTCCTTAGTCTTTTTGCCCAAAATTGCTGTTTTTTCATTCTCTGAAATTTCTAGTATAGTTAAATGAGGTTGATTTAAATTAAGGGCATAAAAAAAACAAACACACTGTCAAATGATAAACTACTTCCCTCCTTTAAAACAAATCTCCTAAATATTTTTAATCTACAAAATTGTATTTATCTTAAAAAAGTTTACATACACTAAGGCCATGCATCTACATTCTAATTATTATGAACACAGATGCTTTAACTTTAATGCAAAGAGCTCTTGACAACTCTTTTACAACAATATAATCATATCAAAGCGTTAAATTATATTACTTAAATCAGGTTTATATTTACTCTGTTTGCAAAATAAAATTCTAATGTACGGAAATACAAAACAAAACAAAGTGACAATAAAATCAGTAACAACAAAAAGAACACCCTAGTAGACAAGACTGCCAAGAGTACAGAATCTCAGAACAGTCTCACTACAAACACTTCATGTGTGTCATTTGAAAGGAGTATGTATTCAATATTGAATGACATTATTGCAAAAAGCAATTACCCATCCGCCTTTACTAGGATAACACATGAAACAGACAGCAAATTTTCAGAAAACTATGACTAAGGAATTAACAGTTTCAGTTGCATTTCTTGGTCAAATTAAATAATTCAAATACCCTACAGGTAGCTGAAATGCAAAAACATAGCCCTTATTTCCCTTATAGAAAACTTAAAATATAATTCCTACTAAATAGGTAGCTTTGAACATGTAATTCATATATAAAACAAAACTAAATTTTAAATTAGGAAATTATTATCTCGATTATTTCAAAGATCTATGACTATCTTAGTTTCCCACAATGGGTCAAATTTAGAAGATAATGAAAAAAATGTAGAAGAAAATTATTTTGAAATTTTGTTTCATTTAAGGTAGGTTTTTTTCCCCCCGAGGAAGATTAGCCCTGAGCTGATATCTGCCGCCAATCCTCCTCCTTTTGCTGAGGAATACTGGCCCTAAGCTCACATCTGTGCCCATCTTCCTCTACTTTATATGTGGGATGCCAGCACAACATGGCTTGTCAAGAGGTGCCATGTCCATACCCGGGATCTGAACCTGCGAACCCCGGGCCACCCTGGCACCCATTCAAGGTAGTTTTCATCAAGTGTCAGCAACTTTTGGTATTAAGAGTTTACAATTCAGGGGCCAGCCCGGTGGCACAGCGGTTAAGTGCGGACGTTCTGCTTCGGAAGCCTGGTTTTCGACAGTTCAGATCCCGGGTGCAGACACTGCACCGCTTGGCACGCCATGCTGTGCTGGCATCCCACATATAAAGTAGAGAAAGATGGGCACAGATGTGAGCTCAGGGCCAGTCTTCCTCAGCAAAAAGAGGAGGATTGACAGCAGATGTTAGCTCAGGGCTAATCGTCCTCAAAAAACAAAAAAGAATTTACATTACAAGGGCAGGGACAAAACCCAGGGTAATATATATGGTACCCTGTGACTTAGAAAAAGACCCCCTCTAAGCTGACATGGGAGAAAAAGGCATCTTTTCCTTCTCTAGGATATATTTCAGCTGTACTTGTTCTCTCAGCCAGGCACTCTTGTGTAGGCATGCTTAGCACAAGGAACTAGACCTGGTAGCTCTGTACAGGCAAAAAGCTTCAGAAAGGATTCCCCTGCCCCTGGCAAGTCTAAGAAACCACAGACGAGATTAGTCCTCCGCGACTTAAGAAATTCCTGCAAAATGAAGAGGGGACGTACAGCAAGGGACACAAGGAGGAAAAAAGGCTACCACTTTAATTTGCTTGCTTTCTGCTGGCAATGAATAAGCTTTACATTGTTATTTATATCCCATCTGATTCCAAAACAATTTAAGGTGACTTACAGAAATATGAGCAGTAGAAAATAATGCTTTTAAAATATAAATTAATATGAATAAAGGGAAAATAAGAGGAAGCAAGAAAGATGAATCACAAGGTAAGGTTGCAACACAGAAACGCCTATCATAAGGCCTTGCACAACTCTAAGATGTGGGTGGTTCAGCTCTGAGCTTCCCAGCAATCAAAGTAAAGTGGGAAACAAGATCAAATTACAAAGTTCTCATTCTCTATAAGGCATATTTTACAAACAAGTACCAACAACTTTTCCTAGTTCTCAGAATTGAGAGAAATTTCTTCTATGCTTTTCAATAATGCAACACTGGACAATACAATAATTTTCTCAACAGCATCTTTACAGAAATTAAATAATAAATTTCGTATGAAAGTTTCTTTGAACATTTTCTCAGTGTAAGCCGTTGTTATAATATAATGAAATATTACCCAGAAAACAAGCCATCTTGCTAGGAAGGCTTCTGTAATTTATCTAATCTGGGTCTTCAAACAAATACCAACAATCCCAAAGATCTTTTGCTAAATTCATAGTCCCTTTTCATATTCCAGATTCATATTTCATTTTCTAAATTCAGGTGTTCTGTTTGATAAACAAAATGGGCATGCAAGCATTAACTGTGGTCCCAGATCAGATGAAGGAGAAGAAACTAGTAGGCAGGTCCAGACACTTAAAAAGGAACTCTCTGGGGATTTTTTTTGGTGAGGAAGATTGGTCCTGAGCTAACGTCTGTTGCCAATCTTCCTCTTTTTGCTGAGAAAGATTGGCCTTGAGCTAACATCTGTGCCCATCTTCCTCTATTTTGTATGTGGGATGCTGCCACAGCATGGCTTAATGAGCAGCGCGTAGGTCCGTGCCTGGGATCCGAACCCGTGAACCCCAGGCCGCCAAAGTGGAGTGCACGAACTTAACCACTATGCCACGGGGCTGGCCTGGGACTTCTCTTTTTAAGTTAAAACAATTCCTCTCTTTTTCATTGGTGACCTTCCATGAGCCCGCTCAATTCAACAGCCTGGGAGCTCAACCTATGATGATTTCTATTCCTCTTCAGTTTGGTATTTCTAACTATGGTAGAAAAAACGAGGTCCATAATGGTAGCATCTCAAGATACCATATATCTGGACTGAATACTACTAAAATTTAACAAGGTTACTACAATCTGGGTTTCATGTGAGGTGAATAGGTAGAAGCAAACCATATCCTCTAGTACAGTTGCCTTGTTCTCTTTTCTCTCTCTCAAAGGTGCCAAGCTTATGTTCTCCCACCTCCCAGATCATGTTTCTCTTGTTTCCCACTGTCTCTTAACCTCGTTATCAGTTTAGATCTCATCATTTTCAGGATGCTCCTCTCTCAGAGCCTGACTATTTGGGTCCATAAAACTGTCTTTCTGTACATGATTTATCTCTATATTATTCTCTAATTATTTGGGGGATCTCCTTTGCTAAGATTTTGAAATTCCTTGTTTTACATTACCCACTGTGAACAATAAAATGCAAATACTTAATATGATTCATTAACAAATTGCTGTACATATCTATCACAGATCATGTTTGTCCAACATAACCAAGATATTTACTAGGATTGCATCAAGTGAGCCAGAAGGCCAATTTTTACCATATAGATAATTTCTCTTTTTTCTCTTTTTCTGGTGAGGAAGATTGTCGCTGAGCTAACATCTGTGCCAATCTTCCTCTATTTTGTATGTGGGACACTGCCATGGCATGGCTTGATGAGTGATGTATAGGTCCATGCCCAGGATCTGAACTCATGAACCTTGGGCCGCCAAAGCAAAGCGTGCAAACTTAACCACTATTCCAGCAGGACGGCCCCACCATATACTAATTTCTAAATGCTATACAACCAGCCGATATTAAATCAAATCTTGGACTTTCTAGTTTCAAAGCTTGTGAAAAGAATTTTAGTTGGGAGGACAACTTTTGAGAACACTACAAAAACCAAGATACATTGTAAATTATAATCAGGCCTCAAAATGACTAAAATTAAATCACAATTGTGGCCAATAGAGTTTGATCTATATTTGAACTCATATACATAACCCAGACAGTCATGCAGCCTATTCTTTATTAAATGAACTCTTCCAATGTGTAGCTACAGAAATTGATTTCTGAATTTCCTATTTTATGAAAATTCAAATCTAAGTATAGTAATCTCAACATACAATTTTTGCTACTGCAAAAGTAAGAAGGATTTACATTTGGCATAATATGTACACTTGCTTAACATTTTTCCTGCAATAAGAAAAACCACTCAAGATTTAAAAATATGTTAGAAAGCATACGCTTAAGAAGCTGATATTAATTATTGGCTTAAATTAATCAAGATTATATTCTATTCATTTAAAAAGTTATAGGATAATTACAATGGTTACATTATTAACCACATTGTAGTTGTTTACTTCAGAGAACAAAAGTAGGAAAAATATCTATAATATAAATTGAAAAGCTTTTGAACAAATTTAACAACAAAAGAAAGAATAAAATTCAACTTTCTTTCTTTTCCTAAAAGGCAAACTTGAAAGAGTAAACCAAAGCTACAAATGTATATATTTTCATTTAATGCAACATAAGAGATACACATAGAGCCTGTGAGAATACAATATTCATTTTGCTGCAGAAGAACAGACATTGCATAACAATGAGATTTGCTAATGAAATCAACCATCAACCTGGAATACATATGTATTAAACCAAGACCTCAGTGTCATTTTCTTTTTGCATCGTTTGTTCTTTCTTTCATTTTTTCTTGACCTTGTCAGTATTTTTGTCCTTTAGATTTTGGAACTTTGGTAAAGCAAAATCAAGACTATACTATTACAGTCTACTACTTTTTATTCGCCACGTTTACTTTTAAGGTAAATTCCAATTGTTCTGATTATATCAGCAGTATTAATATACCTCTGGGGGAAAAAAAAATCAATGGCTGTTACCAGAAGAAACAAAGGAGGTTTATCTCTATACAAAACCGTTGGATTGGGTCTGAAAAAACTTTTATCAACATCTGACATAAATTCCATATGAAAACTTTTATAATAATGTTAGTGCTTACTTACTTAATAAGAAATACGAAAATAATAATATATGTTAAAGTTGCTTTTGTAATATAATTCCTGCAGCAATTTCTACTACTGACAATAATTAAGTGAAATAATGTAGGGCTGATAGAATAACTATCAAAATGAAAATTATTTAATGTTTTTAGATAAAAATCACAATTTTCCCCCAAAATGCTCTACTGTCCTGGTCTACAAAGTTAATTACCAATTTTCATTTATCAAAAACAAGTAATTCTTAGAATTTTCTTAAAGACTTATGATTTAAGTTTATGATTTAGTTATTATAATCTTCTATAAAAGCCCAAAAGACTATGAAAGTACTTGATAGCATATATTTTAAAGAAAAGCATTAATGTCCCTCAGAATTGATTTAAAACTTTTTGAGTATGAGCTATTTAACTAAATGACTATCTGTCCTATTGGTTGTCCATTTACACAAATTAGGTTTTCAATTCACGTGTGCTACCGATAAAATTAACAGCCTAACCTGCTGTGGTATGTGATTGCTACTAATTCATGATAATAATAACAGGTTTTAAAAAAAAACAAAACCAGGGCTGGCCCCGTGGCCGAGCGGTTAAGTTCGCGTGCTCCGCTGCAGGCGGCCCAGTGTTTCGTTGGTTCGAATCCTGGGCGCAGACATGACACTGCTCATCAGACCACGCTGAGGCAGCATCCCACATGCCACAGCTAGAAGGACCCACAACGAAGAATATACAACTATGTACCGGGGGGCTTTGGGGAGAAAAAGGAAAAAAATAAATTTAAAAAAAAAAAAAAAACAAAAAAACAAAACCAGTACTTATACCAACTAAAACAGCCTTAGCCAAACAAAATTAAGTTTCCTATTTTTATTTTTATAATACCTTAATGTCTAACCTCAAACAATACCCTGCAAAATAACAAAAGTCAGTATTACCATTCTGTTGGAAAAGTAAACTGAAAAGATTATTCATTCCTTATTAAACTTAAACTCTCTGAGAGTTGCCACTGACAGTCTAATAGTTCTTGAGGCTATTTTAAAAAGCTTGAAGGATGATTTTCAGCAAAGAACCACATAATCACAGAGCAATCATTATACAAAGTATTTCTCTAAAAAAATAGAAATTTCTATAAAATGGCAAACTATAAATCAGACTGTAGATAAACAGGAAGTTTAAACAAATGTCTATGGCAATAGGGAAAACCCACTTTCCCAAGGGCCTAGGGGGAAGGTGGTAGTCCTCAAATGTGGAGACAGGCTTTGGAAGGTCATCTAGCTCCTTGCTAAGTGTGGTCCACAGACCAGCAACATTGAAATTGTTGGAGAAACGAAGACTCCCAAGCACTAGCCCAGACCCACTGAAACAGAATCCTGAGTGCATGGAAATTTAAGAAGCCATGAGCTAGAAAATTCTTCAGCCTGCCTAACAATTTGTATACCGATTCCAATAACTTCTGATATTTTAATACCTCCTCAAAAATCCATATTAAAATGCAGAATAGTCAAGAATAAACAATTTATGTGTAATACTAAAAGCCCATTACCTATCATTTCCTTAATTATCTGAAGCCTCTATTTCTATGGACTACTGATTTGAAATCTGTGGTAAGACAAGGAATAAGAGGGCAGGAATAATTGTTTTTGTAAGATACTGAAAAATATTAAATAATTGGATGAAACTGAAGTATTTACACTCTCTTAGCAATTATTTTAAATTATGTCAACAGAAGAGTCCTTTCTTAAATAAAACCTTGTGAAGAAGCCCCATATAGTAAAAAAGAAATGAAGGGCTGTCCTTTGGGGCAGGGGAGGCAACCAGCAGTAGCTAAGGCCTCTCAGTAGAACCAACTCCTGATTTCTCAGACCACAGTTTGAAATACTCTGACACAAGGCAACTACTTAAGAATCTAAAAACAAACTGAACAACTGTTTTACTAATTACAAATAAAATTTACTATTCATCAAAGCAAGTCCTAAAGATCATTATATAGAGAGACACTGTTTAGCTCCATTTGTTCTATAGTGTTTTAAAGTAAGAACACTAGATAAAATTACATAATTAAGCATTTTTTCCTAATTCAAATTGATCTTTCCCCAAATAGGTCTAACTAATAGGTGAAGCTGGATTTAATTAGTATGTTATCTTCAATTAAATTATTTTAGTTAATGGCATGTCTACCACATATAAGATATTATGTTAAATGCTACGAGGGCAATACAGATGAATGGACAAAGTACTCTACTTATCACCTTGGAAGGATAAGACAAATACATGGAACATAATAAGTGCCATGAAAGCAATATAAATACAGTATGGGAGCAAAATTGACTAAGCATGTCAGAAAAAGTTTCACAGTAACATCTAAAGTAGGCCTTGAAAAGTGTGTAGGATTTTGAAAGGCATAGATCACTGGGTGGAGTAACTAGCAAAAAAGGCATCATAAGTGCAGGGAAAACACATGCTGAGGGCCCGAGGCTGAAAAGCAGTGGGTGTATTCAAGAGACTAGCTTGAGGTAACATGCAAACAAGAATCACGAGTTGTTCATTTTATAGCAGTAGCACCTACAAAACTCAAGTGTTAATATACCTGCAGAGCATAAGAGCATTAACTATCTACTGTTTAATGAATTAATAAGTAAATGAATGTAATCCAATCTGGCTAGTACATAAAGCATATGCAGAAAATAGTGGGAGACACGGCTGAAAAGGTTGTTTAGGACCTTATTGCAGGCAACCTTGAATACCACATGCTGTTTAAATTTAACACCATGCAACAAATGGTAACAATGGTCAACTACTTGCATAGAAATATTGATAGAGCAGTTTTAAGTAAGATGAACCGGAGCAAGGAGAGATTTCCAATAGGGATATTGCAATATTTGGTCTGTAGCAATAGGTTAGGCAAGAGGTAAGGGTCTGAACTAAGGTTGTGGCAATAGAGTCAGAAATACAGACATGAACATGAAAGACAAGATGAATCAAAAATTTTTTTTTTACCTCTTGGTTAGTCAAAGTAGAACAAGAAGTAAAAAATTATACTGTAGAAGTAAAATCTATTGGACTTCATAGTAGGTTCTATATAGAGGGAGTGGGAAGGCAAAACTTAAGGAAATCCCAAAGGTTGGCAAAAATGTAGAGCAGGAAATCTCTAACGCACTGGTGGTATAAACTGGTATAACCACTGTAGAAAGAAATGAAGCAACACAGTGAAATCAAAGCTGTGTATAGTCCATATCACAGCAATTCCACTTCTAGATTCGTAACCCAAAAAAGTTCTCATACATGTGCATAAGGAGTCATATATAAAAATGTAAATTGTAGCGTTATTTGTATAGTGAAATACTGGAAAATAAATAAAAGGTTGTGGTGTGCTTATATAGTGAAATAGTATACAGCAGTTAAAAATGAATGAACTAGAGCTACACATATAAACACGGATATATATCTTTAATATATAAACACAACAACTAGAAGGAAGTAAAGGTTTTGTTTACTTTTTTTTTTTAAGATTGGCACCTAAGCTAACATCTGTGGCCAATCTTTTGTTTTCTTTCTTTCTTTTTTTCTTCTTCTCCCCAAAGCCCTCCAGTACATAGTCGTATATTCTAGTTGTAGGTCCTTCTGGTTGTGCTATGAGGGACGCTGCCTCAGCATGGCCTGATGAGCAGTGCCATGCCTGCGCCCAGGATCTGAATTGGCGAAATCCTGGGCCACTGAAGCAGAGCATGCGAACTTAACCACTCGGCTACGGGGCGGCCCCTGTTTACTTCTATTTACTATTTTATTTAAGATAGGACATTCCTAAATAAAACAGTCAAGAAAGGAAAAGGATCTGTCTTATAAATGATCAATAAACACAAGTCTCTGGAGGACACAGAAGAGGATAAAATCAAAAAGCATGAATAAAATCTTAGGTTTAGTGAGGAGGTGAAACGACTTTTTGTCTGTTTTTATCAGGACTTATTTTACAACTGGGAGTTTGTATCTTTGATGACCTTCGCCCATTTTGCCCCCCACCCTCTTGCCCCTGGCAACCACCAATCTGTTTTCTGTATCTATGAGTTTCTTTTTTTGTTAAGATTCCCTATACAAGTGAGATCTTACAGTATTTGTCTTTCTCTGTCTGACTTATTTCACTTAGCATAATGCCCTCAAAGTCCATCCATGTTGTTACAAATGGCAGGATTTCCTTCTTTTTTATGGCTGAGTAATATTCCACTGTATGTAGATACCATATTTTCTTTACCCATTCATCCATAGATGGACACTTACATTGTTTCTATGTCTTGGCTATTGTAAGTAATGTTGCAGTGAACATGGGGATACAAGGTAAAACAGCTTTTTTCTCAGAGATAAAAGAAAAAAAAAGACACTTTTTTTAAACTTTTTATTCTGAAATAAATATATATTTTCAGAAAGTCGCAAAAATAGTACAGTGAGGTCCCAGGTACTCATCACCCACTTTCCAACAAGAGTAATACCTTACATGACTATACTGCATTATCAAAACCAGGAAACTAACTACAATTAGTTGTATTATATAATCAGTGCAATATATAGTCCTAGGTCATTTTATCACATGTGTAGATTCATGTAATCAACAGTGCAATCAAAGTATAAAACTATTCCATCACCACAAAGATCTCTCTTGTGCTACTCCTTTATAGTCACACCCAAACCCCTCTCCTCCACCATCCCTAACCCCTGGTAACCAGTAATTTGTTCTCGATCACTATAATTTTGTCTTTATATAAATAAAATCATAGAGTAACCTTCTGAGATTGGCTTTTTTCACTCAGCCTAATACCCTTGAGATCTATCCAATTGTTATACGTATCAATAGTTGATAACTTTTTATTGCTGAGTGGTATTGCACAGTATAGACACATCATGCTGTGTTTAGCCATTCACCTATTTTGATTGTTTCCAATTTTGGCTATTACAAATAAAGCTGCTATGAGCAAACATGTATACTCATTTTGCTGAGATAAATGTCCAGGAGTGCGGTTGCTAGGTGATATAGTAAGCACATGTTTAGTGTTTTCTTTTTAAGAAACTGCCAAACTCTTTTCCAGAGTGGTTGTACCATTTTACATTCCCACTGGCAGTGCATGAGAACTCAATTTTCAACATCCTTGCCAGCATTTGATATTGTCACTGTTTTTTATTTTAGCTGTTGATAGGTGAGGAGTGATAGCTCATTTTTGCATTTCCCTGACAGCTAGTGATGTTGAGTATCTTTTCATGTGTTCATTTGATATCTGTAGATCCTCTTCGGTGAAATGTTTCTTCATGTCTTTTGCCCATTTTCCAATTGGATTGTTGGCAATTCTACTATTGAGTTTTGAGAATTTTTATGTATCCTAGATATGAATCCTTTTTCAGAGATGTAGTTTTCAAATATTTTCTCCTAGTATGTAGCTTGTCTTTTCATTGTCTGAACAGGGTCTTTTGCAAAGCAAAAGGTTTTAATTTGTATAGCCCAATTTACTGATTTTTTCTTTTATGGATTGTGCTTTTTGTGTCACATATAAGAACTTTTCAACAAGTTAGGAGCAACAGATTTTCCTTTATGTTTTCTTCTAAAAGTTTTACAGGTTTATGTTTCACATTTAAATCTATAATCCAAACAGATTTTGAATTGGAAAGAGGGAAAATTGACAGATCAGTTATCAGAAGGTCTTCAACTACTTCATAGAGCTAATTTCAAAGTTTATTGGGTACCCCTTAAAGTATGAAGCACTTAAGATAGATACAAGATTTAGGGTATAGGAATTGGAGAAAACACAAATGCATATTTTTATTTCATTGTTTTAGTGCTTTGACACAATTATACATCAGTGCATCTGATTTAGCTAGGAAGGGCTTGAGAATGTTCTTGGAGAAGACTACATCTGTTTTAAACCTTTAAAATGGAGAAATTAGTCTACTCACAGGGGAAAGGCTGCATCAGGAAGAGATAAAAGCACTGAACCAAGGCAAAAGGACTATGCACCCACTGCCTGGTTTAAGGAAGTGTAAACGGTTTCAAAGATGGAGAGCACTAAGTATGGAAGATTTAGGCAAAATTTTAGAGATTAGGCAGGAGACAGATTGTGGAAGACTTCATATGCCCTGCAAAAGAGATTAAATTCTATTCTGTAGTGATGGGAAACTAGCAACGGATTTTAAGTAGGTGAATAACCTAGATAGATTTGTGATGTCAATTTAATCGTCACTGAGAGGATGATGAATTTGGACACAGCAAGACCAGAGGCAGAGCCACCAGTTAGGAGGCTACTGTGACAGCCTAGGTGAAGCATGATGCAAACCTACAAAAAGATTTAGGCATCATGCACAGAGAAGTAAGGATGAATTTGAGAAATATTTTTTTAAGAAGAAATGTCATCTTTACTGAAAAAGCAGGCAGGGAGAGGTGCTGGCTTAAGGAAAGGGGAGAAGTAATGAAACAGAGATTGTGGAAAATCCTTCTATTAGCTTATAGTTAACCTGTAGGATTGTACAATAATACAGCTTTTACTGAAGCACAAAAAACACTAGTCCTGTAAGATGCTCTTGAAAGGAAGGGTCAAGTAAGTTGAAGATTCCCAAAACACATGAGCACATTAAAAGAGGAGCAGAGGGGCCGGCCCACTGGCATAGCGGTTAAGTTCACGCACTCTGTTTTGGTGGGCCGGGGTTTGCCGGTTTGCATCCCGGGCACAGACCTACACACTGCTTATCAAGCTATGCTGTGGCAGGTGTCCCACATATAAAACAGAGGAAGATGGGCACGGATGTTAGCTCAGGGCCAAACTTCCTCAAAAAAAAAAAAATGCACAGAAATAGTTGTTAAACGAAATAAAATCTATTTAACTTCATTTAACATTAATCCCATGTTTTCCAAACTTATTTGACCACAGGACCTTTTTTTTTTGAGGAAGATTAGCCCTGAGCTAACATCTGCCGCCAATCCTCCTCTTTTTCCTGAGGAAAATTGGCCCTGAGCTAACATCTGTGCCCATCTTCCTCTATTTTATATGTGGGATGCCTCCCACAGCTTGGCTTGACAAGCAGTGGGTAGGCCCACACCTGGAATCTGAACCGGCCAACCCTGGGCCACCAAAGCAGAGTGTGCGAACTTAACCGCTACGCCACCAGGCTGGCCCCCACGGAAACTTTTTTTCATGCAATACTCCATATGACCAGTGCTCTACCAAAACTACCTTGGAGACCGCTGGTTTGGCAACATTACGGGCTTTGGTTAAGCTTTGAGCATAATTTTTTTTCAGTCTTCTCTTAAAAAAAAAAAAGACAAATTTTGAATGTAGTTTACGTGAAATCTGTCTGGCTTCACTTATTACTCTCCTTCATTGCTCACATCATTCCAGTTATGATGGTTTCCTTATTGTTCTCGGAATATGCGAAGCACAATCTCCCAATCACAATACAATGTCTTGGCATGTACTTTTTTTAGAATAGACTTCACCCAAATATATACATGACTCACTCTCTCACTTTCTTAAGATCTCTACTAAATTGTTACCTTATTAGAAAGGCCTTCAGTGACCACTCTATAACAAATACCAACTCCACCACTCTGGTACTCAGGACCCTTAATTTCCTATATCTTTCTTCATAATGTTAGTTGCCATCTAATACAGTAAATATTAATTTATTAACTGTTACCTCTTTCGCTTATGGACTATAAGCCCCATGAGTGCAGAGTCTGTTTTGTTCACTGCCTTACCCTCAGCACTTGTATGTTTTAGACAATTATTAGTTTTTGAATAATTTAGTAATCATCATTTAACCTCTATCTGAGTGTATTTTCTTCCTAGTAAAGTAGATAATAGGTGAAATAGCTACATGTCAACATACCCACTGTTAGGAACAGTATTCTCCTTTATGATGTCATAGCTAATATTTTTCACGCCCACATTCTATCCAAAAGGTCTGACCAGTTTTATTGATAAAAATAAAAACAAGACTTACTTCAGGATTTTGGAACCTTTCAAATTTTTCTCCTAATCAAAAACAACTGGAAAATTGTTGTAGAATTTTATCTTTGGAAAATGCACAGATATCATTTTGTATAATTGTTAAATTTCTCTTTTAACTGCACTTCTTTAGACACTGGCCTTCAAACGACTACAACCTGAAGCACTGAATGCAGCAACCTTGACCCTCTATAGCAAAGGGTCGTTTTCTTCTGTGATGTACAGTGATTCCTTTCTATAACTCTGGCAATTGTCAAATGCTTTAGTGGGTTTTAAGTGTGTAATGCTCCCACTTTTAATTTTAGCCATGACTTATTGCTCTTTAATACAGGTCAGCTGTCCAATTGAACATACTCCATATGATAATGTACTCTCATGGGGACATATATTCCTGTAAAAATTGGAAGAAATTCTCACTGATACATGCAACTATTTTTCAAAACATCTCAGTATAAAATCTACAAAACTCTTAAATATGTTAATATGAAATGCAGTATTTCTAAGAGAAAAGGTTTTAAAAAATACTCAAATAAGTCAACGTAACTCAAATATATTTTCAATATATTTGAATTGGTTCTGATTTAAGCAAAATATTGTTTAAACATGTTCTTATTAAAGACTAAGAACATAGCTCATGCATATATAACTTTATAACCCAGGTATAAACTCCCTATTCAACAAAAATTTTTTACACAGTGGTCTAGTGATGACAGACTAAAATGAAAAACTTGAATTCTTTCCAATAAAAATATGCTCAATTGAATAGTAAATAAAAGCCTCTAAAATATGTGCTTTCATTACGCAGCTGTCATGAATAAGCAGGTGTACTCTGTGGTGTTCCAAGTCTTATTCAAAGAGAGTAGTTTCCTTTACTTTCATAACTGAAGATTTTTATATAAACAATAACTAATAATCTAAAAGTCACCTAATGTTTTTCATAAACTTACTTAGTGACCTTGGTTAAATCACAGTCTCTGAGACGTGGGTTCTTCATCTGTAAAATAAGAGGGTTTCTCTAGGAGTTTTAATATACTTTCTGACTTTAATATTTCTGTGATTCTAAAAAAATAATTTTTCAATTAAACTCTATTGTTTTTACCCTTGCAAACTAACTGAGAAATATTTCTGATACCAAGAAATGCATGTTCCTCTTAAAAGCTTACTTCTTTAAAAACTAGATAATAAAACATATTTATGTTTCTCTATAATGAAACACCTCAATTTGCACTGAAATATGATAAGTACTGTTTATCTACCTTAGGTGAATAAAAGCTGAGGACAATTTATTAGAGCATAAGAAAGACTCTTGAATACTAGAAGGTCACAGCCTGTGTGCTGAGCTGCTAGCAAAACATCTATGATGCTCCAAAGCTGCCATTTTTCTTCCTTGACAAAGACTCCATCTGCCACTGAGCCATTTACAGCCTCCAAGTCAGAATATCAATGATTTCCAACCATTCTGCAAGCCTGTTTTCACCTTGACATCACCTCTGTAATACATCTAAAGCAGATGATACATATATCCCCAACTATAAGCATGAAGCCCATGCTTTATTCACTTGATAGGTATTTAAGCTGTTCTCTAATGTACCATTTTTATTCATGCTGAGTTATAAAAGAATTTTAAAGTATATATATTTGCTATAATTCTTGTCGCTTTACTTACATGCTTTAAACCAGATACATTCATAAAACTTTAAAACCTAAAAACCTAAGCAGTTTTTAATAACGGCTTAATAACTAAGACAACAGCAATGTATCGTATTTCCACTTAATACAATCTGTTATAAAATTATTTCATAGAAAACGTTCCATTTCCTTAGAAATAGAAAAGATTAAAGTAATGTAGAAATGTTAGTAAGATTTCTAGTTTTGTCCTCAAATCAGTGTTCTTAACATTGTAAACAAGAGAAAACCTTTTACCTAGCAATAAAAGACACAGCAAATTTTTCAATTATATTTTGTTATTTCCTACTATTTTTGTTTAGCAAAATCTTAGAAATAGATGCAAACTACCAAGAACTATTTAAAAAGTCTTTCATCCCTTTTATATAAAAGCAGTATAATCCTAGGTCATTAATATTTATAAAAATGGAAATAATAACCTTATTTAAAATATTACTTTTATTTGAAAGCAATTCTCTATAAAATAAAGAAAGAATGAATTCAGGTCTATTTGTGCAAAACATTAAGGGAGTACAAAAAAGTTTAAAACAAGATTCTCGGCCTCAAGAAGAGGAAATAATAAATGCTCTTATGAAAAAGCATCTAAAAAGAAAAGGCACTTTACAATAAGAGGAAGTATGTTACACAAGAAGGAATTCTGGATTACAGGTCAGGAGTCTTAAGTCTACATCTCTGCTCTAAACCCTCCAAATACTTACACTAGTCACTTAACTCTAGGAAAACCACTTACTCAACTGTAAAGTGAGGTGACTAGCACAAGTGCTACCTAAAGTCTCTTCCTGCTCTAGCAATCTATGATGATAGGATACCATGAGTCTAGATGTCAATTACAGACACTTACTGACGTGACATTTTCAAGTGGCACTCCTTTGAGGAAGACGTGGCCAGTACTGAGAGGAAATGAGATTTGAGTTGGGTCCTGAACGGTGTGCAGCGTTTGAATATATAGGCAGAGTAGAAAAAGAATCTTCCCAATAAAGGGAATAGCATAAACAAAGGTATGGGGGAAAAATCAGGATTCCCAACATGTTAATGTGGCAATGTTATCCACAATGACTAAGAAGAGGAGACGTGACACTGAAGACAGAGAAACTAGTAAGTAAACTAATACGAGCAATCTGCACATGACCTAAATAGAACGGTGGTAGCAATAAAAAGAAAACAAAGGATGCAAAGGATACTGAAGCTAGATCATGGGCACTTTTAAATTTTGATTATCTAGAGCCAGAGGAAGGAGAGTAATCCAAAATGACACCAGGGTTCATATATTGATGTGGAAAATAGTGATACCATTAACAGAAATAGGCCTGAAATGCGATCCTTTTTCTAAAATAACATGAAAAAATAAAAATAAAATACATTAAAAAGAAATAAAGTTACCAATTTTCAGAAAAAGAAAACAAAATTAGGAGTTAGACACTGATGCTGGAGTCCCTGCCATAAACTGGCTGTGTAACACACAGCCAGTCACTCTGTTTTTCTAAAATGAGAATACTGGACTTAATATGATTTTAAGACCCTTTTCAGTTTTATATATGAGACAGCATCTTAATTTCTGAATAAACTTAGAAGTGTAGAGGCAGGCAGTCTTTTGAAAGAGTCTTAATCCTGATTGACTAAAGATGTAACATTTTTTACACATACAAAAAGTTGAGAAATACAAAGTACTTCATCCAAAAATAATAAGAACAATTACTTTCACCTAACATGTGCAACCAAAAACACAACTGCCACAAACTAAAGCAGAAGCAATTTCAGAATTAACCCTGCATTTCTGATCTGGCATTAGACATTAGCTCATTCATTAAAACCCTTTTACTAGGAACTAGGGGAAAGCCAAAAGAGGATACAGTTCCCGTATTTAAGCATATCATAACTTTACTGGTGAGATAAAATGGATGTATATGAAAGAAAAAATTTTGTTTTAATGCAGACAACCCACATACTAAGGAAATCATTACTTAACATCATTTCAAACAAGAGATAAATTCTGAAGCATAATCTTAAAAACATAACGGATATGAACTTTGGCTAAAGGAAAAAATATTCTCAGTGCTTCCTTTAACAACAGACGCTATAATCAAATACAAATTTTGTTCATATTTCAGTTATTTTTGTACTATAATTTCAAGAAAAAAACTCTCTTATTTATTCCAATGTCATGATTCAAGATATATGGAGAATTTATAAGTGTATTTCTAGAGGGATATGTCAAACAAATTTGTTTTCTAAACACTAAGTTACAATTTCAATCATATTCTGAAACAATTTGTACTCCAAAAATAATTTTAAAATTAAGTAACAATTTTAATTAATTTCAGGAAAGTAGTTAAATTTAACAAACATACAAAAGAGGAAAGCTAACTTATAGTAACTTGCCTTATTTCTTCCATAAACTATGCTTATAATAAATAACTGAAACAGGTTATCAAAGCTTATTACTCAATTTCTTAGTGCTTAATATTAACATTATACTCAACTAAACATATAATTAAATTTGCAGGTGCTGCACGTGCTACAGTGTGGTAAATTTTTATTCTTTGGGAGAAATATTTCTATGCACTCATGGACTTTGATTTCAAAGATGACTTCTTTCTTACTAAAATATATCTTTATTTTATTTGAAGAGTATGATGATAATAATAAACTTTCTCTATTTTGCCTAGTAAGTCCAATATTCAGTATGCAAAAATGATCACAGTACAATACTAAGACAAAGAAACTGGATTAGAAATAATTAAGCATTACCTATGAAAATGTAAGCACAACTTCAGATAATAATGAACCCAACTTGCTTCAAAGATCTGAATATTCTCTTTTCATTATTAACATTTACCTGAAATAAAATCAATTCTTTTTCCACATCTCCAAGTAAAATCCATGTAAAGAAGTAGTGTGGAATTACTGCAATGGTCCAGCAGATCTTTAGCCAATGCTGATCCTGTCTGTGAGGCAGAGGTACAAATGAGCTATTGCTGCTATAGTGATTTGATAATTGGGTTGGTCCCCAAGTCCTCATATATGAATCCCTCTTTAAATGGCGCTTTAGAAAAGGGAAATTAATAGGAAGTAACTGGATGACAATACGGGTAAAATTATATATAAGCAAAAACTACACATACACATTTAAAACCTACTCAATCCAACAAACACTTACTGGAAACAAGTTTGCGGGCTTCAGTTCCAACACTGTGAGCAGACATATGTGACTGAGAGCTTACAACTGAACACTCTAAGTTGAAACTTCTCAAGTGTTTCAGAAACGGTTTCAAAGTGTTCATATTTTTAAATGAGGTAATAGCATGTTTAAATCTCTATTTTTAATAATAAATAACATTTCTCAGTAAACAAAGAGAGTATAGGCTGAGAACCTTACATACACATCACATATGGTGGTGAGCGACAATCGGACGAGAGCGCTCATGATACTCAATCCCGCTATCACACAGCTGAACCCTGACATAGTTGCCATGATGGTTTTGATGCTTTTTTACATTTTTTAATTTGTTAAAGAATAGAAGCATGAGGTGCAGTGATAGGACCAATGAGGACATAAATGAAAATTCAGCAAATTCACCCCAAGATCTTCACCAAATCCCTTAGTTGCATTCATCTCATCGAAGTTCTTATACAGCACATCAAGATGTCCTTATTATTTCAAAAATCAGTCTAGAGAAGAGAAACTGTAATGATAATTCTTTTTATATGAGAAACCAAACTGGATGTGATTATGTCTTTTCTGAATTAGGACAAAAATTATAAAACTAAACCAACGTATTTGTTGACACTGTAAGAACCTCAAACATTAGCAAATGATAGCAATGTTAAATGTTGTGATATAGTAAAATTTAAATCTATGCTTAATAAACAAAATAAAAATATCATTTAAAAAGGTTGATATCACTGGTGAAAAGGGAACCCTCATACACTGTTGGTGGGAATGCAAACTGGTGCAGCCACTATGGAAAACAGTATGGAGATTCCTCAAAAAGTTAAGAATAGAAATACCTTATGACCCAGCCATCCCACTACTGGGTATCTATCCTAAGAACCTGAAATCAGCAATTCCAAAAGTTCCATGCACCCTTATGTTCATCG
Organism: Equus asinus; assembly: GCF_041296235.1. Lineage (NCBI taxonomy): Eukaryota > Metazoa > Chordata > Mammalia > Perissodactyla > Equidae > Equus > Equus asinus. The sequence continues at coordinate 100,211,879 of NC_091793.1, forward strand.
CAGCATTATTCACAATAGCCAAGTCATGGAACCAACCTAAGTGCCCAGCAACTGATGATTGGATAAAGAAGATGTGGTATATATATACAATGGAATACTACTCAGCCATAAAAAAGGACAAAGTCGTCCCATTCACAACAACATGGATAGACCTTGAGGGTATTATATTGAGCGAAATAAGCCAGACAAAGACGAACTCTGTATGACTCCACTCATAGGTGGTAGTTAACATATGGACAAAGAGAACTGATCGGTGGTTGCCAGGGGAAAGGGGGTTGGGGGAAGGGCACGAGGGGTGAAGTGGTGTACCTACAACAAGACTAATAATGATGTACAACTGTAATTTCACAAGGATGTTAACTTTCATCATCTTAATAAAAAAAAGGTTGATATCACAATAGAGAAGAGGTGGAAGCAAGTTAAGTGTCTACTGGAGGATGAATGGATAAAGAAAATATAATATACACATATACTGTAATATGATTCAGCTTTAAAAAGGAAGGAAATTCTTACACATGCCACAACATTGGATGTACCTTGAGACTTTATCCTAAGTGAAATAGGTCAGTTACAAAAAGAAAAATATTGTATGATCCCACTTATGTGAGGTATTTAGAGTAGTCAAATTCATAGAAACAGCAAGTAGAATGGTGGTTGCCAGGTGCTAGAGGAAGGGGGAAAGAGGGAGTTGTTTAATGGGTATAGAGTGTTACTCCTGCAAAATGAAAAAGTTCTGGAGATTGGTTGCACAGCAGTGTGAATATACTTAACACTACTAAAATGTACAATTAGAAATGGTTGAGATGGTAAATTTTATGTTATGTAGTTTTACCACAATAAAAAAGAGGCCTTTAGGTGTTTATGCAGAGATGCCTGGCTGTTGACAAAGATACCAAAAAGTGGATACAGTATGTTTACATAATTAAGAATAAAATAAAATTGTGTCCCTTGCAAAATAGAAAAAATATCTCTTTATATATTAAAAAATTATCAAAGATGAAATTCAAATGAAGATATTATATTTACTAATGTACTGTTCAATATACAAAATTCTTACTGAAAATCAACTTATTACATGTTATTTAAAAACTGATTAGAGATTATATTTCCTAAACAGATTCATAAGACTATACAGTAGAAAAGAGCTTTAAGAGATTTTGAAAATCTTTAAAATGATGTAAGGAAATAAATTACAAATAGCAACTAAATGAAGTAATAAGAGTATAGTCTAGGTTCTCCATCCTAGCGAGTAGCACAATGGAAGAACTGATTTTTTACTCAATTTGGGAAGGTAAGAAAAGGCTTACTGGAGAAGGTAAATAAGTTTTAAGAGTAAATAGATGGTTCAATATAAGAAAATCAATCAGTGTAACACAGCACATTAGTAGAATGAAGGGGGAAAAATTACATGAGTATCTCAATTGACACAGAAAAAACATTTGACAAAATCCATCACTCTTTCATGATAAAAAGAAAAAAGGAAGAAACAAACACTCAGAAAACCAGGAATATAGGGGAACTTCCTCAACATGAAAAGGACATTCTGAAAAACCCACAGCTAACACCATACTAAACAATGAAAAACCAAAAGCTTTCCCCCTAAGACCAGGAAGAAGACAAGAATGCCCACTTTTACCACTGGAAGTTCTAGCTGGAGCAATTAGTCACCAAGAAGAAAAAAAAGACATCCAAATTGGAAAGGAAGAAGTAAAAGTCTCTCTATTCGCAGATGACATGATCCCAAAGACAGAAAATCTCCAAGATCCAAAAAACTACTAGCACTAATTAAAAAATTCAGCAAAGTTGCAGAGTACAAGATCAATACACACAAACAAAATCAGCTGTATTTCTGTATACTAACAATGAACAACCCAAAAAGTAAACTGAGAAAACAGTTCTATTTACAATAGCATCCAAAAGAATAAAATACCCAGGAATAAACTTAACCAAAAAGGTGAAAGACCTATACACTGAAAACTACAAAATATTGCTAAAAAAAATTAAAGAGCTGAATAAATGGAAAGACATCCAGTGCTCATAGTTTACAATATTTAATATTTTTAAGATGGTAGTATTTCCCAAAGTGGTCTACAGATTTGACTCAATCACTATCAGAATTCCAACAGCCTTTTTTATTAATAAAAATAAAAAAGCTAATCCTCAAATTTATATGGAATTGCAAGTGGCTCCATTTAGCCAAAATAATATCGAAAAAGAAGAAGAAAGTTGGAGGACTCACATTTCCCAATTTCAAAACTTAGTACAAGGCTACAGCAATCAAAACAACGTGGCCCTGGTGTAAGGACAAAGATGACCAATGGCACAGAATAGAGAGTACAGAAATGAAACCCATACATCTATGGTCAACTCATTTTTGACAAGGGTGCAAAGACAATTTGATGGGAGAAAGAAGAGTCTCTTAAAACAAATGATGCTGGGAAAACCAGATATCTATATGCAAAAAAATGAATTGGATCCCTACCTCACACCACATATGAAAATTAATTCAAACTATATCAATGACCTAAACATAAATAAAATCATAAAGTCTTAGAAGAAACATAATAGTAAATCTTCATGATCTTGGATTTGAAAATAGATTCTTAGATACACCACCAAGGGACACAAAACAAAGGACAACATAAATAAATTGGATTTCAAATAACTAAAATTTGGGAGGCATCAATAAAATTATTAAGAAAATGAAAAGAACCTACCGAATGGGAGAAAATATGTACAAATTATATATCTGGTAAAAGTCTAGTATCTAGAAGATACAAAGGACTCTTAAACTCAACAACACAAGAAACTCAATTAAAAAATAGGCAGACGATTTGAATAGACATTTCTCCAAAGAAGATATACAAATGGCCAATAACCACTTGAAAAAGCACTTGCAATTATTAGCCACGTGTGAAATGTAAATAAAAACCACAATGAGGTATACCACTTCACACCTACTAGTACAGCTATAGTACTAAACAAACAAACAAACAAATAAAATATTGACAAGGATATGGAGAAATTGGAAACCTCACATATTCCTGGTGGGAATGCAAAATGATTCAGTGGAAAACAGTTTAGTGGTTTCTCTAACAGTTAAACATAGAATTAACACCTAACCCAGCAATTCCATTCATAGATATATACCCAAAATAACTGAAAAGATGTCCATGTACATGCATGTACACTCATGTTCATATCGGCACAATTCACAATAGCCAAAAAATGGAAACAACCTAAATGTCCATCAATGGACAAATGGATAAACAAATTGTTGTATGTACATACACTGGAATATTATTTAGATATAAATGAGAATGAAATATACATACTACAAAGTAGATGAACCTCCAAAATGAGATGAACAAAGCCAGACACAAAAGGTCACATATGTATTACTGCATCTATATGAAATCTTCAAAATAGGTAAATCCAGAGAGATAAAATCCAGATTGGTGGTTTCTGAGGATTGTTGGGGGCAGGCTGGGGTGGGCAGTGGTGGGGAGAGAAATGGGAGAGTGACTGCTTAACGGCTATGAGGCTTCCTTTTGGGGTGGTAACAATGTTGTGGAACTACATAGAGATGGTGGTTGCACAGCATTGTGAATACACTAAATTGCTCAATAAAAAAGTAAAAAAAAACCAAATAGGACCTGATCAAGTTCTTTTCCAATGGGAAAAGGGAGAAGTACTCCAGGGCAAGAACATTAAAAAAAATGCAAAAAGTCTTTTATATGAGAAAAATTTTTCTTGAATTACTTATTAAACATCTCCTCCCTCAATTTTCCTCCTCCCTATCTCTCAAATATGTGTATGTGTATATATATATATATATTCCCATAATATATATTCTCTCCTATTATTCAGATGTTGTGCCTTCAGGCTTGGTCCTGTAATTGTTTCTCTCCAATTTTCTATCTTCTTTTATCTATTTTCTGTGAGATGTCCTCAATGTTATCTTTCTATTCCTTCTACATAAGCTTTTGGTTTATATCTTAATTTATAAGAGTTTTTTGGTTTTTGCCTGTTCATTTTTTATAGCAAACTCTCCTTGTGACATAGATACATTACCTTCTCTTCTCTGAAGACATTAATTATAATAATTATTTAAGTTCTCTTCCTCCTGTAGAGTCTCTGTTTCCTCTAATTTGCTTTTTTCTATTTATCTGTTTAGGTCTCTATCATTTTTAATACAGGTTTTCCTCAAATGTCTGAAGACCCTTGCCCACCACTCATATTATAGAATGGAACATTAAAAACCTAATTGGAAACTGTGAACTTATATGGGGTTTGTCAACTGGATTTCACTGTAGGGTGATCTGACTAAGCTATTTCACTGGGGAACTCCTTTGATGTTTTAATCTTTGGGTCTTTTTTCTATGAGCCAAGTGAGCAAAGGTGACTGGGGGATCTCAGTATTCAGTATTTAATGAGCTCTCATTCAATCTCCCTTTTCCTATGATACCCCTGCCCACAGAGGTGTTTCATTTACCTTAGTCCAGAGACCCTCAGTTTTATCCACTCCAGAGGATAAACCTCTTGTCTTCTAATGGGTGAAGACTATTTATGTTCAGTAAATGTTTAATAAACATTTCCTATTTTTATACAGTCTTTGCACCTAGAGCTTCACCTGTACCTATCACTCTCCCCCTCCGTCACTGCCGCCCCTTCCAGAGATACCAGGAACTCATCATTTCTGAATCCTGGAGGATTTCAAAGATATAAACAGCATTCCTTCTCAGCTTTTCTCAATGCCAGCTGATTATTCAGTTCTCTCAATCTGTTAAATAAGTTACAACTCATCCGCCTGCTCTCCAGCTTCTAGAATTTTTTTGCTATTCATTCTTATCCTATTTATTTGCTTATGCCTTTCTAAGAAATGCATTTCTCTATCAAATTAGTGGGACTTCAGCAGTCAGCTGAAGTAAGTATATGTGCTCAAGCTACTGTCTCTTTACCAGAAACCTACTGTCCTTTTTCTTAGTCTCATGTAGTTTTGTCCATGTTAAAAATCATCTTCTATAGGCAGATGCTGAACTCGGGGGCAAATACTCTGGTGCAATTAACTTTAAAGGTCAATGATTATTACAGAAAAAGCTTGCTATCCTTACTTGAAATTCTGCTGCTGCTATTTTTCTTTTATCTTTTCTTTTTATATTCACTCTATACAACACCACACTGTCTTTTTTGATTCGGTACTTAAATTAACTGCTAAGGAAGAAAAAACCCCTTCTCCTTCAGTTCCTCCAATTCTCTCAGCATACTTATGCCCTAAATTACACTGTGCTGGTTTCATTTCTCCTCATGTCATATCCTGGCTTGAGGGTACTCTGCATTTGTTTGTAAGTTTGTAGTTTCTCTTTAGGCATCAGTCTAGGTTTCATATAATTTAATTTTCTAAGTACCTTCCCTCTGATTGTTGACCAAAAGACTTACAAAGTGCATAGTTTTCACTATGGTCATGTTGTCCATTCCAGTTGTACTGACATTAATCTCCTATCACTCTGGCATGTACGTTGTGAGAGGGCCTGCTTAATATCATGATAGGAAGCATTATCTATCTCTCTGGGATTCTGAGTGGGGCAAAGATCCAAGCTCCCAGTTGAGGACCATCAGAAGATGCTATCGCCAGCTCAGAAATAAATCAATTCCCTTATTATAATCACATCTCCCTCTCAGAAAACCCCCAAATTTGCTATGAAGCCTTCCTTCAAAAGTTTTAACACTTTTATCTTCTTCCTATCTCATGAACACTTACAAAAATGGAGGATAAAGGGTGAGAGAAAACTGAAGGGGAAAAGGGCAGCAGTAACAAAGAGCACTATAATGCTTTTTCACCCTCCCCTTAGAAGAGAAATTCGACTTTCTCATGTATACTAAGTCAGATACCACTTATTTGTTTTGCTATATAGCCGGAAATCAGCTCTTTCTGAAGACTTTTTTTTGCAGCATAATCATCCCTGTTCAAACAGTGACACCTAGCCCCTACTATGCTTCAAAAAGCAGGATGGGAAATCTATGTAGAATGAGTCTTTTTGATGAGGCCTTTCCCACCACCAGGGATCACACCATCCTTTCTATATTCAAAAACATTGTACATATACCCCTAGTGTGGCATCTACCACATCTATAATGACTAGTTTACGTATCTGTTTCTCCACTAGACTGTAAGCTCCTAAGAAGAGAACAGTATATTTTCCATCTTTACAAATTTAACGTGTAATTCAAAAGGCACAACATAATGTTTATTGAATCAAGCAATAATGCATATCCACAAATTTCTCTTTAAATGATGGAAGCTTTTTAACTAGGATAGCAACAGTATATAATTTAGGAATGAGAATAGAATGCCTCAGAAAATATAAATTCACACAAAGCATAAAGAATTTATAATGCTTTAATGCCACCAATGTACTACACATGGCTTCTTCCTTAAAAGCCTCCAGCAGGAGAAAGGTTGAATGTGGAACATTTTCAAATTAAACATGAAATGAGGGGAAATAAAATCAGCCAAAAACAAACTAACAAAAACTTTCAGTGGCTTCTCTTCACATTAGAAATAAGTTCTAACTACTTTCGATGACATTTACCTACCTCTATTTCCCCAGCTCACAATGTTCTAGCCACACTGGCACTGTGATTGCTACTTCCTCAGATCTTCACATGACCGCTCCTTCTGGTGCCTCATTTCTCAACACAAGTGTTGCCTCCTCACAGAGGCCTTCCCTGAACTTTATGTGTGTATTGCCCTCAATTGTACTTGACCCCCCACTCTGTGTTCCCTCTCCTTTGGAGTTCTTATCAATATTTGAAAATATTTTATTTATTTCTTTACTTCTGTCCTTCTACTAGAAAGTAAACTTAATGACAGAAGAACGTTTTATTGACCACAGTGTCCCCAATAGCTCTAGACAACGGAAACATATAAGTCAGTGCTCCATAAATGTTTGTTGAGTGAATGAATGAATGAGTGACTGAATGTGAAACACATAATATACTGATTGACTGAATGAATGGCTCACAATTCCTACCTAGGAAATATTTTGTCAGGCAGAATCCTTGAGAAAAAGCAACTTTCCAATAGACAGCATACATCATGTCTCTTCCTTAATGAGTTATCAATACTATAACTGAGGTATACAAAAATAAAGACAATTAAATAAAAAAGAGATTGGCAACATACACATGTTCAAAGAATGCGTCCCAGAAAATTACCTCAGGGCACACACTGGCTGATTATAGAATTCTTTTCTCCCATAATCCTGCTTCTGTCATTCAACAAGCTAGCAAATGTTTATTGAGCATTATGCACTCTATGTCCAAATATACATACTAAGGTCTCTTGAACACAAATTAGTTTTATATTCTTTGAGTATGTTATAGTAGAAACATCATTGTCTTTAGATGGAGAAAATGAATTTGAATCTCATCTACAACCATTACTAATTACGTCAACTTGGAGCAGTTACTCAATATCAGTAAGTCTAAGATAAAGTGATACTTCTGGCACATAATTAGCTTTCATTGTTAATTCTTTTTTAGAGGGCAGGGATTGAAAGGTGGAAGAGATCATAAGAAGAGATCAAATAATGTTTGTTCTAATGGGCACTGTTGAACACAGTGAGTTTCCCTGTTTATTGAGAAGCAACAGGTCACAAGCAGGAGTAACAAAGTTAATATAACCATGACTGTATTTAGAAAGGGTAAAATCACATCCCTCAAACATAGTAGGCATTTAATTATCATCTGCTAAAATAATAAAGTAATGAACAACTTCAGGTCCTGGAAATTTCAAGCTTATAATTCCTTAAACATTTCTTAAATTTGTATTTACAGGAAATGGGGTAGTCAAGATGTTAGATCAAGACATTCCAAGAATACGATCCTCATTCTACCACTTAATCATTGTATGATCTTAGGCAAGTTCTTAACTTCTGTAAGCCTCAATTAAAATGAGGCTGTTGAGGGGCTGGCCCCCTGGCCGAGTGGTTAAGTTCGCGCAGTCTGCTGCAGGCGGCCCAGTGTTTCGTTGGTTTGAATCCTGGGCGCAGACATGGCACTGCTCATCAAGCCATGCTGAGGCAGCGTCCCACATGCCACAACGAGAAGGACCCACAATGAAGAATATACAACTATGTACTGGGGGGCTTTGGGGAGAAAAGGAAAAAAATAAAATCTTTAAAAAAAAAATGAGGTTGTTGACAATTTAAACATCAATTTCTACTTCAAACATTTCTCATTACTCTTAAGGTAAAGGGAAAAAGATCTTTATCTTCTTCTACTATGCCCTATATCTTCTAGTTGTTAATCTCAACCACAATCCTTGCTCTCTGTACTCTAGCTACACTGGCTTTCTATTCCTTCAAAGTGCTATGTTCCTTAGCTATTTACCTATGTGGTTACCTTTATTGGAGTTCTTTAATTTTTCATGCTTTTAGTTACTGCCTAATGTCCTTTCATTTCAGCCTGATGAATTCCCTTTATCATTTTCTCATAGCGCAGGTCTACTAGCAACCTACTACTATCTTAAATATGCCCAAAGAGCTAAAACAAACCATGGAAAAAGAATAAAAGGAAACTAGGAAAATTATATATAAACAAAATGAGAATATCAATAAAGAGATAGAAATGATAAAAGGGAACTAAATAGAAACTATAATGGAAAAAGTCACCAGAGGGGTTCAACATCAAATTTGAGCAGTCAGAAGAAAGAACCAACAACCGCGAAGATAGGTCAATTGAGACTATCCAGTCTGAGGAGCAGAAAGAAAAAAGAATGAAGAAAGTGAACAGAGCCTATGGAATCTGTGGGATAACATCAAGAGCACCAACATATGCATTATGGATGTCTCAAAAGGAGAAGAGGGAAAGGGGCAGAAACAGTATTTGAAGAAATAATGGATGAAAATTTCCCAAACTTGGGGAAAAACATGAATCTACACATCCAACAAACTTAATGTACACCAAGTAGGATGAACTCAAAGAGAATCACACTGACACATATCAGAGTCAAACTGTTGAAAGACAAAGGCAAAGACAGAATCTTTAAAGCATTAAGAGGGAAGCAACCCATATACAAAGAATCCTCAATAAAATTAACAGCCAATTTCTCATCAGTAAGCATGGAAGCCAGAAGGCAGTGGGATGACATTTTAAAGTGCTAAAAGAAAAGGAACTGTCAACCAAGGATTCTATATCTGGCAAAAACTATACTCTGAAAACGAAGGAGAAATTAACACATTCCCAGATAAATGAAATAAATGAGATAAATATTAATAGCACCTAGTACCATGAGAAAAAGAGAAGCAGTATAGCATAGTAAAGACATAGGCTCCATGTCAAATTTTCTAGGTTGGAAATCTGAACTTCCCTGATTAATGAAGTTAATGTGACCCTGGGCAAATTGCTTAACCTATAGCTCAGTTTTCCCAACTATAAAATGAGGATAATAACCCTACCTCCTCATGAAGTTAGGAGGATGAAATAAGTTAAAACAATAAACTCATAAAAGGGTGTCTGGTACATACTTAAGCACTCAAATGTTGACTGTCATCATCATCATCATTTTTACAGAGATTCTAGAAATATTAGTTTTTATTCCCTTGAACTTCCCATGTTTCTGTGAAACAAACACCATTTTGAGAAAGGATGACACAATAGTGAATTTTTTTGTAGGAGAATTATATATTAGTAAAGTCACAAAATTATATTTTATGTGTAATAATGGTATTGGGTTAAATGTTTTGTCACCCTCTTTAGCAAATCCTCTTTTATCAGAGGTGCGAAGTAAAAAAAGTGATTTGTGAATGCACTTTTTTTCACAAGCTCAGCCTCTGACAAAGATGTTTATGCTTCTATGGTACAGATTTGCTGGTTCATAAACAGTCCAACACTACTATCACATCTAAGATAATTTCTAACGATAATTCCTTAATATTAAAATCCAGTCAGTGTACACATTTCTTTGTCACATAACATTTTTTAATTGTTTGTTTGAATCTGGACTCAGATATGATCCATACATTAGAATTGGCTGATATGTCTCTCAACTTTCTTTTAATCTGTAACTGCTTCCACCACATCCCCAAGCCAGCCTTTTCTTACATTAATATTATTAGTTGAAGAAAACAGGCCTTTCATATTCTAGAGATTCCTAGTCTGGACTGTCCGATTTTATCCCCCCTGGTGTCACTTAAAATGTCCCTCTGTCCTTGCTCTTTCTTGTAAACTAGGCTTAATCATATTCAAGGTGGGTTTTTTTCCTTTTTTTAAAAATTTGGATGGACAGCTTCACGGTAGTGATGTGTAAATCTGTTAGCAAATATATGTCTTTCTTACATAAAACAGGGATGATAAATAAAGTTGTTAGGAAGATTAAATGAGTTACTATAGATCAAATGCATAGATCAGTATTTGGAACACAGCAAGCATTCCATAAACATTAGTTTTTATTATTACACTGCATGTAGAGAATCAATGGGATTTGATGTCAGATCAGGTGAGAGTTTTTAAAGAAGCTGTTGAAGATTACTAATATTTCTAGCTTGGGTGGGTGAATAGATATTGACATCACTGACCAATACAGGGAATATATGAAGTTTCTGGGAAATTAGAAGAGATGAGTTCAAGTTTAAACATGTTGAATTTAGTGCCTGTGGGATAGCCAGGTACCAATGTCACATAAAGAGCTGGAAACAGGGGTTCTAAAATTTAAAAGTGAGGTCTGTGGACAGGAAATAAAGATCAAATGTTGAGAGGAAAGGGAGCTCAGTGAAGGTCATAGTTGGAACCAATGTATGGAAAAAGACATGCAGACAAAAATCATCACTATATTTTGTGGCTATAGGAGTCTTCTGACTAGAAAATAATCTTGTGTGTTCAAAAGTAGAGGGAAATGAAGTTATGTAGATAGGACAAGGCTAACTAAATGGCTTTGAAATTTAAGAATAGGTAATTCATTTTAAGCAGGAAATAGGAAGACATTGAAGAAGTTAGCAAGACAACTGAATGCTATGCTGTGGCAACATCATACAAAAATCTACTGTGACAGAATTGGAAAAGTGGAAAATGTACTTGCTATATTATTCTAGAGAATTTAAATGTATGCCAGTTTTCCTTACATCTTAGCTAAAGGAAACACTGCCTAGGCACTGAGGCTTCAGGCAATATCCCAAAGGTGGAGGATGGTGTTCTTAGTACCTTCTCATATACCTTTCCATTCCCTTGTGTCCTCTCTTCCCTGGGAAATGAGTGTTCTTAAACTGCCCTAACTATGTAAAACTACATTTTCACAGTGATGCGCGGTCTTGTATCCTGAAGCACTCTGGTTGCATCTTCACATTCAGTTCTAGCCTGCCATGAAATCTTTCATTCTCCCACTGTCACCCTACAGATCCTTTGATTATCAAATTAAAGCAGTTTACACAAGACTGTAAGTGATCAAAATCCTATGGGATATTTAATTTAAAATGAGAAGTTTGTTAACTTATATGAATTTCAAACTGTTAAAATATATATCCCCTATATGTTTTCTATATATCTATCCATTCAAGTTTAATCTGACAGATTATCAACACACTAAGAGGCACACAGCATAGGCCAGTTTATTTCATAAATACCTGCTGCACCACTATTGGGTACAAGGCACTGTAACAGACTGTAAGGAAACAGCAAGAATGAAGAAAACATAATCTATGCCTTTACTAGATTGTAAGGACTTTACAACCGAACGGGTGAAATTGAGATAGCCAAACACATGACTCATCTCATAAGGTAGATAAGCATTCTATAAGAATGTTTCTGAAACTTAAGTATGTATAGACCCTTATAAAGACAGAAAAAAATGTCTTGTGGACACACAGGTTGACTTAACTAAATTATTATATTACAGAAATACATAGAAAAGTACATCTATGGATAAGGATAAAGTCTTCTTCTTCCTTCCAGATCTTATTCAAACATAGTACCAAAACAAATTTACAAAGTATGCACATAAAAGCTACAAAACTAACAGATTTCAAACTATCATATATTTTTGCTAAAATGAAATCACTGTCCTCAAAATGAATATGGAACTGACTGCTACTTCACCATTATTTTCTAGTTACATTTGAGTTTGGCATGCCTATTTAGGGTTCCCTGAACAGTTTAATATTCCTACCATTTCTTTCTATTCAAACTACTACAAAGCTTTAATTTAGCTCACTCTGATGTCATTTGGCCTTCACTTGGTACAAACGAACCATTTGTACATATCAAATCAATTTTTGTTCTTTTCTCATTAGACTGACATAATTAAACACAATCATAGCTCTGAAAGTGCATGGTAGTAATTGATTATAAGGTAAGCATCCTAGATGATCCAAGAATATGCTTATATTAAGGTTGAAATTTATAAATTCTTGTAGTAAACTCTCTCCCCCCACAGAGAATATATCTACATACTCAGGTCCAAGGATTCCAGTGTTGGAGAACAATGCTATGATAGAAATAACAAATCCTAGGAAAGGCAGAAATGATGGGAAGATTAAGTCCATCTGCAAGGTGATCTAGAGGTTTTCATGGAGGAGGTAACATCTGAGGGAGCTGTGACATTTAGTTTAGTGCCAAGTGTGTTAAGTTTTCTAAAATTTCTTTCCATAAGGTTGACACTGAAAATATGAAACAACCAGTGTAGAAAAAAAGACACACATGAGTATTCAGTGGTAAGGGCAATAAAGAGACAAAAATCATGAATTTTATAAACAATAGTTGCGGAGTTTATTCTGAGAGGAAAGAAAATCAGAGAATAAAATTGCAAGCATTAGATGTGCTATTCACAAAATAAGTGGCATAATTTGCATGTGGAAATGTTTACAAGTACTATCTTATATTATGCTGGAAATGTACCTATTGATGTAATGTTTTAAAATGCATTCAAAAAATGCATTCACATAAGGACAGCATCAGGAATATTTGTATTAGTTAGACTTTTTAAAATGTCTATGACATGCTAACTTAGGTACCCTTTTGATGTTATACAATAAGAATTTTTCCATTTCTATCAAAATCTTTTCTTCTCCACAGTTTTTCCTTTGTGTATTTATAGAAAAAGAATGTAAGAGTCAAATATCGTAATCCCATAACTCAGTCTACAACACCCTTCTTCTCTTCTCTGAAACAGTCTCAGCAGACTATACTTTATTTTATCTACTCCTTGACTAGTATTTCTGTAAACGTACATCTCACAGCAGAAGTGCGCACTGGTGTTCTTGAAAGTGTGAGATGAAGAGAATGGTCTACTAAGATTACATTTCAAGTCACTTTAACTCAGAAAATATTTACCTAGTCTAAGTGCTAGACTCTCTGCTGATTACAATAAAAAACACCAAACCAAAGTAGAAAACTAATTTTCCTTCTATACTCTCTCGTGTTTCTATAATAATGTCTAGACTATATTAAGGTTAATGTCTTTTTTCTTTTTTAGGCAGATTTATTAAATAGTAGCTCATTCAGAATTTTCAGATAAGAACTAATCTTTAAACCAAATGGGTGAGTGCCACTGCACGCTTTCACTTGTTCAAAGAAGCTCAATTGGGTCTCTGCAGCATAGTATCATTTACATCTGTAGTCACTCATATGGAGAACATCATGCATGCTTTTAGCTCCATTAATGTCAAAACAATGCAACTTTGGGGGGACATGCAGTAGGGGCGAATGGAGGTTTCTCTTATCCAAATATTCACTTACGAATAGCAATGGGAAATTGATCTGTATGAAGTAAATTAAATGATTGCTACAAACTAATTTTGAAGATACTGTTCACAATTCAGACTCTAGAAAACAAAATGTTTAAGACACAGTTTACAACTTTACTATATTAGAGTTTTTAAATTTAATACTTTAGATGTATTAGTTGGCATAAAATACGGAAATTCCTACATAAACTTTTACTTATGGTTTGATCCCTGTTATTATATTTTACCAAAGATATTTTAAATTTGATTGTATCTTTACTTTCACTATTAGAAAATTAGAAAAATAAAAGTCAGATAATACAAATACAGAAAATATAGATAATACAGAAGATTGCTCTGGTAATGGTCAATTTTTGTACTTTCCAAATACGACTTAACTACCAATAGAACACACTGGGAAAGACACTTGACTTTTCTGAGTTTCAGCTAGTCATCTGTAAAATATAACAACATGTCTTCTAAAATTGTTAAAGGCTCAAACAGAAAGCACCTATCATCTTAAAAAGCAGCGAATATTGGTTTTGTTCTTCCTTCCTCAGCACTTGTATAAAAATATATTTATTTTGAAAATATTTAATGGAAAAATCATAAATAATACTAACATGATTAATACTAAAAGATTCTTCACTAGGTACCTAGGACTCACTAAACTTCTTGATTTGTAAATTCCTACAAGATCTGACCTTTAGGCTCATTTACTTGCTCAAATTTTACATTTCAACAATATTGGACTAAAATATCTGCATGTCCCTGAACATATGTTCTTTAAAATCTATGTGCCTATTTCCTTTTTTTGGATTCTCTTCTAATTCATACCTCAAAAATCTGGCCCAGATGCCTTCCTTTTCTGTAAAGGTTTCCCTAGTCTCCTCTCCTTGACAGACCGAATCATTCCCTTTTCTATTCTTCTCCTAAAATTCAAGCCAACGAAAGTGACAGCAGAGTTCAAGAAAAATAAATGAAATGTAAACAAATCAAAGACATTTTAACAGCGGCATAACTTTCTTTGTCAAATTATCTTGGTGTATCAGGATTAGTTTTGGCTGTGAGTGACAACTCAGTGGCTTACAAAGATAGAATTTTATCTCTGTCATGTTAAAGTCCAGATGTAGACAGGCCAGTGTAGGCAGGGTGACACCCTAAAGTTACTAGGGACCTTCTATCTTATCGCTTTGTCCATTCTCAGTTTGGGGTTTCCACTCATTGTCCAATTATCAATTATCACGTCCACATTTCAGCCAGCAAGGAAGAAGGGGGAACAAAGAAGGACTGCTTCTACTTACTTTAAGGATACGTTCTACAAGTTGCACACAGTACTTATATATCTCTAGTCAAAACTTAGTCACCTGACCACATGTGCTGCAAAGGATGTTGGGAAATGACATTCTTGTTTCAGGTAGTAGTAATATGCTTCTAGAGCTTCCAGACTAAGACAGACTAGGAAGAAGGACATGGCTACCCACTTCCAAAACACTGGCCATGAAAACCCTGTGAATAGCAGCAGAGCATTGTCTGATATAGCCCCAGAATGTGAAAGGATGGGGCAAAAAGAGCAGGGTAGGGTTCCACTAGGAGTCAGAATCGACTCAACGGCACTAATAACAAGTGATGCACTGGGAAAAAAATTAGTAGAGGGGGAAAATCGATATTTGCTGATAACAATCGGTCATTGCCACACTTGGTTATATCTTATCTGTGGTAGGTACATAACTGACATTTGAAATTTACCATCTAACAACCAATATTTCTGATAGTGTGTACATTGTAAAATTATATAGTAATTCCTTCTAAATTACAATTAAGTTAAATATTTCTATTAATAGAGACTAATCTCTATAAAATTTACGAATATAATAAAATTACCATGGGACAAAAAAGGAATTTTAATAAAAACAGAAAAAGCCACTCTAATTATTTGAAAAGTTGCCTTGTAACAGATTATTAAATATGTAGTAAAATATTAAATAAGAATATTTAAAAATAAGATATAGCCATTGTATTAATGAAATTACATATAAATAAAAGTGCATGAAAGTGAAATTGCATGAATACTCTTAGAAAAGAGAGAATTTGGGGAAATTTGGGAGGAAAAAATCTGACATTTTATTACACTTCCTGTAAATGTTATTTAGAGATTTCTAATCAAGTAAGAGGTGATCACAGAACAGAATAGTAAAAATTATAACAGGATAGAAGAAAACTGGCCAAGGCCTCATACTATGTGACTTTTGGCAAGTAACTTTCCAGTTGATGATGATAACTATGATGAGGGGCCAAAAGAATTAGTACGTGTCAGCTTCTGTGTGGTGCTTCATTTAATATTCACACCACTCCTGAGACATAAATATTATCTCTGCTTTAGAGAGGAGAAACTGGATCTTAGACCATATAATTGACTAAGATCACAACAGCTATATAATATCAGAGCACGAGCTTAAACACAGGTTTTTCTGACGCCAGCTCATGTTCTTAACCATTATGCATATTACCTCCCTTCCAACTCTCCGGACCTTGGTTTTCTCATCTGTTATATAAGGAGAATGTGGCACAACCTACACTGTTCTAAAGTTCACTCTGGCTTTTAAGATGCTGATATTCTAGTGAGGTCTGACCCCCTTTCCCCAAATAAAAGCACATTATATCAGTAGATCAAATCAGCCTCCTTGCTGGAATTCGTATAAGTCAATAAAGTTATCATTAATATACGTAATATAAAGAGTAGAAATCCATTTATTAAAACTTATAGATGAAAGGGTCACAACGTGTAAGTAAGGTAAATTTGGATGTTTGGGATATATCCCTAATCTTTACAGCTGATTTCATGTCCCTTTGTGTATCTGTAAAGGAGTAAGCCATAAAGTTAAACAAGAAAGAGGGAAGAAAGGTAACTAATATTATATTTAAATGTAACAATCCTTTTAAATACATGTAATACATCATTTTACAGGTGAAGATATGGAGGCAAAAAAAGGCTAATTTCTAAAGGTCACATGCCTAGTATACAGTGCCATCAGTACTTGAATTCTCTCGTTCTAAAATCTATGCTCTTTCCTATTCACTCTACTTCCTATGATTCAAATTTGGATATTCATATATTAATATCCTTATTTCAATATAAGGAAACTAAAGGTACTAATTAATTTAGCTCTCTCTGGGATATTTATAATTGCTAGCAAACATTGCTGAGTACAGTTGAAAAATGTGTATTAAAATATGGAAAATATAAAGGAATATGTTAGTAACACAGAAATAATAAAAATTAAGATTTACCAAACTACTAGGGAAGGAGATTTTATCCTTTTCAATTAGGATGATCAGGGAAGGCCTCAGAGAAATGATTACACGTGGACAGGGCATTAGAGGGGAGGTTTGATTTCATCAGAAGAAATAAAAGAAAAGCATAAAAAAGGAAAAAGAATATTCTAGGGAAAGGGAATGACATGAATGTAAGCACAGAGCCAAAATTATATTCAAGGTGGAGTATACAGTCCACACTGGGTAGAGTGCAGGGTTCTTCTTCTTGAATAATAGGATATTTGGCTGGGAAATGTGTTAGAGCCAAACTGAAAAGGATCTTGAATACCAAGTTAGTCTAGATTTAATCTTGTAGGAAATGAGAAGTCACATCTTCAAGCAGGAAAATAAAAGAAAATAAAAGAATCAGAGCAATGCTTTAATAAGATTAAACTGAGAATTATATATAAGCTTCAGTGGTATTGATGATGGCCAAGCAGAAGGGAAATAAGTTAGAAGATTTTGACATTTTTGTGGATTGTAATATACGGGGAAAAAAGAGAAATTCTCCTCAGTTCTAAAAATTTCTGAGGAAAAAAAAACTAAGGTGTATATTATATAATAAATACTCACTACAGCTTTAGCTCTGAAACAGTCTATACTATTCCCCTCTCTAAGTACAACATTCTACTCTTTTAGCTCTTATTTTATCATCTCATTTCATCAGCTTGTCCACCTCTGATTAGTCCCTTAACCTCTCCATTCTCTCTGAATATATTAGCACTTCCCTGGACTGATTTTATTCCAGCCCCATGGTCAACACTTGAACTATTATCTCAATAGCACCTTCGTCTGAATCAGTACTGAAATCTACTCTCTCTTCTTTACTCAAGGGGCTGGAGAAAGCCTCACAACCTGACATTATTACAAAGTAAGGGTTTCTATTATCAGTCACTTATGAACCTCTCAAATGAATACTTCTTGGTCTTTAACTTATTTTACATCTGACAGTATTGAACACCACCTCTCTTTCTGAAATTCTTGAATTTAGAACAGTAACAATATTAAAATATACTAAAAATATACTGTGGGAGTCATTTTTTAATTAAAAACACACACACACACCTTTTTCATCCAATGCTAATTTTAACTTCCTTGACTGTAAAGCAGTAGATGCTAAATAGAAGATTACCACAGAAATAGGTTAATATTTTGTTATAAACTATTCAGTTAGGACAACAGAGTTCTGATTAAGAAAAAACAAACAGGCAAAGAGCTACAAATCAGAGAAGCTAAAATGTTCCCCTAGGAAAATGAATGAACATGTCCCAAACATCTGTAGACTCAATGATGACAGTAAAACCTTTAAAAAATACAATGAAAGTTCTCTCTGGCCTCTGAAAAATGTTACACTTAACAAAAGAACCAGTTTTTTAAAAAAAAAACGTAAAACATAAATACAACAAAGATTATGTAAACATGGATTTACATTTCTAATAATTACTCCTTCTATATTTAAGGAACAATTAAAACAGGATTAAAGAAGCAGATTCACTGAGTAAACAATTTACTCTAAATTTATTTTTCTGTTATTTAAAAGGATTGTTAAAAAATTCTGTAAAATCTCATTACTGTAATACAGATTTCACTAGTTAGAATTTTATAACAATGTGGCTCAAGACTTTGGATAAAGTTCTTCTTTAAGTAACATACTTCCTTATACACAGTAGAAATTAACACTTTAAATAAAATTAAAGAGGAAAAGTATCAGTTACTTAAGGGAACTATCCTTTAACAACAATTCTCCCTATTTGGAAGACTCTTTATAAATAATTTAAATATCAATGAAAAATTTAAGCAAGAAGCCTAAGAATCCTTTCAAGGTGATTTTCACAGTCTTTCCATAGTAAGTGATTACAGTCTGAAGTAATTTTATTTTTGTAATTTTCTCCAAATGTGGAAACACCTTAAATATTTTGCCATTTTTTTAGTAAAAACAAAATCTAAAGAAAGATGATGTTCAGATTATAATTCACATGGAAATATGTTAACATAATTAGGCATACAATTTCAGTTATAAATTAAAAGTAATTTTCATTTTAAATATTTTTAAATCATTTAAAGCATTATTTGAAAAGTATTTAAATAATTAACTAGAAGTGTGAGATGTGATTCATTGAAAATGTGAACATTCAATTGGCTGTTGAAAGAATAATAACTTAAAGTTATAAATATTGTCTAACATAAATATTTTCTATTCTCATTCTCAGAAAAAAATGAAACATCCTTAAAAGCTTAACTATCAGTTTCATCTTACTGTGATCAATGTGGTCAATCTTGTGACATCACTGTTGAGAAATCTGCAATAGGAAAACAGAAACAGTATTCAGCTGAATCATACTTGAGTAAGTAATTTCAGGAACTAAAAAGTTTGCTTAGAATTTTTGTCTTTCTTAATGCCATATGCATATTTAAATTAATCTAAAGTTGTCAAGAAAAGTACAATTGGCATGACACAAATAAGCATAAAACGCCTGGAGTTTATTTATTGGTCATTATTATAGTATGATAGATTATGTTTGTTTATAAAAGGCAACACCACAGGGTTAATATAACATATTAGTAAATAAACTATAGAACATTTGGATTAGTTTTATTTGTTTGCAAATATTTAATAAGGGAATCACAGTGTCTTAAATATACTACAAACAAAAGACAGATATTGTTTATAGATTCTTTCCCCTCTATGATTAGATTCTCAGCTCAGCTTATGGCTGGAATGTACTCTACTTACTATCAATTAATGTTAGAAAGTGCCTCACGCTAATCCTTATGAATAGTGAGAAAACTATTAAACATTGAAAATATGATCGGGAAGGAACTATAAACCAAAAGGGAAGTTATAAGTTAAACTATTTCTTAAGCTGTACTATATGCCATAGAGTTCTTATCCTTGTAAAATCTAAGCTTTTAGAAATTTCTTAATTCACAAGGCCCATTTTAAGGTAAGCTTTAAAATGTTTAGTGTTAAAAAGTAACACAATGTCACAGTGTTTTAAGATTCATAATGGATTTTCATGTATTATTTCATCAGATCCTCAAAACACTTCCTTCAAAGAAGTGGGAAAGAGATATTTCTTATTATACACTCAGGGAAAATAGATGTTAGAGAGGATACATGACTTGTCCAAGCACACAGAACTGAGCTTTCCTTGGTTGCTTTTTTATCTCACAATTTCCATCCAAGCCAACTATTCTTCCTCATTCTGTCCTTAATTCAAAAACACTTCTTTTACTGCTTGTTACCTCACTAATTCAAGGTATTACTCTCCTATATTACCACTATAGTCTCTCTACTGTTATTCTTAACTCAGTGGCAAATATCAGCTCACCTCACTCCCTTACTCAAACTGCCCAGTGGCTTTCCCATTGCTTAAAATAAAATCCACAGTATTTACTATGGCCTGTTACGTGCTTGGTCCCCTGGTCTCCTGACAACACCTCCTGCCACTCTCTCTGTACTATGTTCCAGTCACAATGACCCTTTTGATATCCTCAAACACACCAAACTTGTCCCTCTCGAGGGCCTTGACACTTGACACTCTCTCTGCCTGGAGCAACTGCTCTTCATCTCTTCATAGGACATCACTCTCACTTTGTTCAGGTCTCATAGCAAATGCCACCTCCTCAGAGAAGCCTTCCTTTACCATCAGAGACTGTTTTTAGCTGCCAACTCCATGAGACATCACTGCAGCATTAGTACAGTACCCAGTAACTACTCAGTAAATAGCTGCTGAATAAATGAGGAAATAATTATTTGCTAATTTCCTATTGCCTCTAGCACTAAGCCCAGAAGGAAGGATAAATAAAAATTCTTAACAAATAAGGAATATATACCATAACAACTTGGTATACATTTTAAAAAGTCGCTGCAGGGAGAGTTTGTGGAGCTTTAAAGAAAAAAAAAAGGCAAGGCAGGAGGTGGTGTGAAAACGGGTGCAGTACATTATAGGTGTGATATAATGACAGAGTGGATATTAAAGACGAACAAATGCAGAGGGAATGGGAAACTCAAGATACTTGTTAAATGGAGAAACAAGAAGACTTCATGCTAAATTAACTACAGGAACAAGGAGGATGGTGATGTCAGCATCGCGGCCGAGTGAGTTGTTCCTGTTGTCTCTCCCCTCTACCTTACAACCAGCAAGACATCCCTAGACCAACAAAGGATTCCTGACACAGCACACCAGAACACCTGAGAGATCCATACATCTATACATCTGAAGGTGAGCAGACTGGACCCAGTGGAGGTGGTGGAACCAGGGAAGCAGCTGCAGCAGCCCCCAAAAGTGGATGATCAAGGAACTGCAGCCACACCTGACTCCACAGGCCCCAGGAACTGCGGTAACCCCTGCAAATGGAGGTCCAGGCAGCCCACGCTCCCAGAGGAACCAGAACCCACTGCCGCACCCCCACAACCAAAGGATCTGGGAACTAAAGCAGTACTTTAGACCCAGCCCCCTCCCCCTGGCAGTGATGCCACAGACCCCAGCCTTCCAAGCAGCAGCAGCTGCATCTAAGACACCTCAACAGCAGTGGCAGTGCCTGTGACCAGAGGTTCCAGGAACCACGCTAGTGACTGAGACCAGAGGCTTCAGGAACCCTAGCAGCGCCCACTACCCGGGTACTTTTCCCCCTCTGGCAGTGGCAGTGCTACCCACAACCACAGCCCGCTGGCAGCAGTGATGATGTATAAGAACTCAGTGTCCCCAGCAGCAGCATTGCCAGCACCCCCCAGAAAACCCAGGAACAACAGCACAGGTGGCACACGTGGCAGCAGTGACTGGGGTGATGGAAAGGCTGCTAAAAGTGACAGCAGAGCCCATTGCGTGGGTTCCTCTCAGCTGCAGCAGCACCTGCAACTTTGCTCCTGCCACCCCGACCCCAGCCCCACTCCCTACCTCTCTGCCCATGGCAGCAGTACCTACAGACCCAAGAAACCCAGAGGTGCTCGTGACTCTGGCTCCCACACCATTCTCCCCCTCCCCCAGCGCAGTAGGGGAACCTGCAACCCAGGTGACCTCAGAAGCAGCAGAAGTGCTTGCCAGCCCCAAGACCCTCGTGGCAATGCCCACAACTATAGCCACACATAAGCAACAAGGCACCAGCAACCTCAAAGGCATAGCAGCAGAATGTGGTCACTGAGAACACCTCTGGCAGGGGCAGTGGAGGGTGGAAAGTGCAGGCTCTTCAATACAACCAGAAGTGGCTCAGAATCAAAGTAAACAGAGCCTTATCCAAGTAAGAAAGGTTTTTACTACAAGCCAGCAGAAGAACATCTCATCAAACACCATAAAAAAATACAGTAACATGGTATCACAAAATGAAAATGACAATTGTCCAGAAACTAAACATGAAGTTACGGAACATTGCAATATAACTGACAGAGAACTCAAAATAGCTGTTCTGAAAAAACTCAATGAGTTAAAGACAACTCAGAAAGACAATTCAACGACCTCAGGAATAAAATTAATGAAAAGGAGTACTTTACCAAAGAAATTAAAACTCTAAAAAAAAAGAACAAATAGAAATTTTGGAGCTGAAGAACTCAATAAGTGAAATAAAGAATAAAGTAGAAAGCATTGGAAATAGAGCAGACAATATGGAAGAGAGAATTAGTGAGCTCTAAGACAAAAATCTAGAAATGATTCAGGTGGAAGAGGACAGAAAACTAAGATTTTTTTAAAAAACTGAGAAATTATCTGAGAAATGTCTGACTCAGTTAAGAAAAGCAACATAAAGATAACAAGTATCCCAGGAGGAAAAGAGAAGCAGAAGGGAGCAGAGAGCTTATTTAAAAAGATAATAGCTAAGAACTTCCCAAACCTAGGAAACAAACTATATTTAGAAGCACTGTAAGCTAATAAAACACATAGATTATCTCAGTGCAAAAAGACCTTCTCTGAGGCACATTATATTAAAACTGTCAAAAGTCATTGACAAAGAAAGAATATTGAGGGCAGCCAGAGAGAAAAAAACAGTAACCTACAAAGGTACACTCATTAGGATATCAGTAGATTTCTCAGCAGAAACTCAACAGGCCAAGAGACAGTAAAATGATGTATTCAAATCTAAAAGACAAAACATGTCAGCCAAGAATACTCTATTCAGCAAAGTTAACTTTCAAATATGAAGGAGAAAAAAGGCTTTCCCAGAAAAATGAAAGCTGAGGGAGTCCACTACCACTGTCTCCTAAGCAAGCCTCTGTCTCACAAGAAATGTTGAAAAGGGCTCTCCTACCTGAGGCAAAAATGCGAAGGTAAACAAAGCTTTAAGCAAGGTGAAAAATGGACAGACAGAATCAGAAAATTGCAACTCTATATCAGAATAGGTTAGTAAACAATTATAGCATAAAGGCTAAAGGGAAAGAAAGCATTAAAAATAACTAAAACCAGGGCCGGCCCATGGTGTAGTGGTTAAGTCCGCACACTCCACTTTGGTGGCCCAGGGTTCACAGGTTCAGATCCTGAGCACAGACCTACTCACTGCTCATCAAGCCATGCTATGGCGGCGTCCCATATACAAAACAGAGGAAGATTGGCACAGATGTTAGCTCAGGGACAATCTTCCTCAAGCAAAAGGAGGAAGATTTGCAACAGATAACAGCTCAGGACCAATCCTCCTCACCAAAAAAAACCACCTAGAACTATTTCAATTTGGTAACAAACTCACAATACACAAAGGGATAATTTGTGATGACAAAAACATAGAAGGGGATGAGGAAAAGGATGCAACCTGCACAGGCAAATGGAGATAAAATGCTATCAGCAGAAAAAGGACTATCTTATCCATGAGATCTTTTATGCAAACCTCATGGTAACCACAAAACAATCAGAGCAGAGTCACAAAACATTAAAAAAGCGGAAACTGAGGAACACATCACAGAAAACCACTACGTCGAAATGGCAGACAGAAACATAAGGAAAAAGAAACAATAGAAATATAGAGCAACCAGAAAACAAAAGCTAAAATGGCAGTATTAAGGCCTCATATATCAGTATTCACCCTAAATGTAAATGGGTTGAATTCACCAGTCAAAAGACACAGAGTGGCTATATGAATTAAAAAACAAGACCCAACCATATGCTATCTCCAGGATACCCATTTCAGCTCTAAAAACAAACATTGGCTCAAAGTGAAGGAATGGAAGATGGTAACTCCAAGCAAATGGCAACCAAAAGAAAGTGGGTGTAGCCAAACTTCTATCAGAAAAACAGACTTCAAGCTAGAAAAGATAACAAGAGACAAACATAGACATTATACAATGATAAAAGTGACAATCCACCAAAAAGATATAACATTTATTAATATATATGCACTAACATAGGAGCACCAAAGTATATAAAGCAACTACTAACAGACCTAAAAAGAGAAATTGACAGCAACACAACAATACTAGGGGGCTTTAATATCCCACTTACATCACATGGATAGACCATCCAGACAGAAACTCAACAAGGAAACATTGGCATTAAATGAAATACTAGAGTAGATGGACTTAATAGATATGTATAGAACAATCCATCCTAAAACAGCAGAATACACATTCTTCTTAAGTGCAGATAGAAAATTCTCAAAGATAGACCATATGTTGGGAAACAAAAGAAGTCTCAATAAATTTAAGAAGACCAAAATCATAGCAAGCATCTCTTTGAATCACAATGGTGTAAAAATAGAAACCAACTACACTAAGAAACCTGGAAAAGTCATACATATGTGGAACAACATACTACTGAACAACTATTGGATCAGTGAAGAAACCAAACGAGAAATAAAAAAATACCGGAGACAAATGAAAATGAAAACACATCATTGCAAAATCAATGGTATGCAGCAAAACTGGTATTAAGAGGAAAGTTTATAGCAATACAGGGCTACCTCAAGAAGCAAGAAAAATCTCAAATAAACAATCTAATGCTACACCTAAAAGAACTAGAACAAATGAAGCCCTAAGTCAGAAGAAGGAAGAAAATAAAAAAATTCAGAGGGGAAATCAATGAAACAGAGACAAAAAAGACAACAGAAAAGATCAATGAAACTAAGAGCTGTTCCTTTGAAAAGATAAACAAAATTGACACGCCCTTACCTAGACTCACTAAGACAAAAAGACAGGGCTCAGAGAAATCAAATCAAAAATGAAAGAGGAGAAATTACAACAGATACCACAGAAATACAAAGCATTATAAGATAAAACTATGAAAAGCTATATGCCAACAGACTGGATAACTTAGAAAAAATGGATAAATTCTTAGAATCAGCCTCTCAAAACTGAATCAAGAAGAAAAAGAGAATAGAAATAGACCAATCACTAGTAAAGAGATTGAAACAGTAATCAAAAGCCTCCCAAAAAACAAAAGTCCAGGACCACACAGCTTCTATGGTGAATTCTACCAGACAGTCAAAAGAGCTAATACCTATCCTTCTCAAACTCTTCCAAAAATTGAAGAGGATAAGATGCTTCCTAAGTCATTTTACGAGGCCAGTATTACCCTGATACCAAAAACAGACAAGGACAACACGAAAAAGGAAAACCATACTGCTGATGAACATGGATGCAAAAATCCTCAACAAAATATTAGCAAATTGAATATGACAATCCTTTAAAAGGGTCATACACCACAATCAAGTGGGATTTATTTCAGGGATGTAGGGATGGTTCAACATCCAAAAGTCAACCAATGTGATACACCACATTAACAAAATGAAGAATAAAAATCACATGATCATATCAGTCAATACAGAAAAAGCACTTGACAAGATCCAACATCCATTTATGATAACAACTCTCAATAAAATGTGTATGGAAGGAAAGTACCTCAACATAATAAACGCCATATATAACAAACCCATAGCTAACATCACACTCAACAGTGAAAAACTGAAAGCTACTTCTCTAAGAACATGAACAACACAAGGATGCTTCCTCTCACCACCCTTATTCAAAATAATATTGCAGGTGCTAGCCAGAGCAATTAGGCATGAAAAAGAAATAAAATGTATCCAAATTTGAAAAGAAGTAACACTGTCACTATTTGTGGATGACATGATTTTATACATACAAAACTTTAAAGAATCCACCAAAAAACTATTAGAAGTAATCAACAAATACAGTGAGGTTACAGGGTACAAAAGCAACATACAAAAATCACTTGCATTTCTATACACTAACAATGAACTAGCAGAAAGAGAAATCAAGAATACAATTACATTTACAGTTGCAACAGAAATAATAAAATACCTAGAAATAAATTTAACTGAGGTGAAAGATCTGTACTCTGAAAACTCTAAGACGTTGTTGAAAGAAATCGAAGAAAACACAAACAAATGGAAAGATAGTCTGTGCTCATGGATTGGAAGAATAAACATAGCTAAATTTCCATATTACCTAAAGCAATCTACAGATTCAATACAAACCTAATCAGATCCTAGTGACATTTTCCAATCAAGAATTTCAATTTAGATCCAATCTAGAATCCTAAAATTTATATGGAATGACAAAAGATCCCAAATAGCCAAAGCAATCCCAAGAAAACAGAACAAAACTGGAGCTGTCACATTCCCTGATTTCAAAAAATGCTACAAAGCTATAGTACTCAAAACAGCATGGTACTGGCAGAAAAACAGACACACAGAGCAAACAGAATCAAAAGCCCACAAATAAACTCACACATCTATGGACAGCTAATTTTTGACAACTGAGCCATGGACATACAATAAAGAAAAGCTTCTTCAACAAATGGTGCTGGGAAATCTGGACAGCCATGTGCAAAAGAATGAAAGTAGACCATATTTTTATACCATACAGAAAAATTAACTCAAAATGGATTAAACACTTGAATGTAAGACCTGAAATCAGAGAACTCCTAGAAGAAAACACAGGCAGTGTGCTGCTCTTTAACATTGGTCTTAAGTATCTTTTTTAATATGCTGTCTCCTCAGGCAAGGGAAATAAAAGAAAAAATAAACAAATGGGACTACATCAAACTAAAAAGCTTCTGTACAGCAAAGGAAACCATCAACAAAATGAAAAGACAACCTAACAAACAGAGAAGATATTTGCAAATCATATATTTGATAAGGGATTAATATTCTAAAATATGAAAAAAAAACTCATATGACTCACAAACAAAAAAACAAACAACCCAATCAAAAACTAGGCAGAGGATCTGAACATTTTTCCAGAGAAGACATACAGATGGCCAATAGGTACATGAAAAGATGTTCAACATCACTAATTATTAGGGAAACACAAATGAAAAGTACATAGAAGATATCACCTCACACCCGTCAGAATGGCTACTATTAAAAAGACAGGTGGGGCCGGCCTGGTGGCGCAGCAGTTAAGTTTGCATGTTCTGCTTGGGTGGCCCAGGGTTCGCCGGTTCAGATCCTAGGTGAGGACATGGCACCGCTTGGCAAGCCATGCTGTGGTAGGAGTCCCACATATAAAGTAGAGGAAGATGGGCATGGATGTGAGCTCAGGGCCGGTCTTCCTCAGCAAAAAGAGCAGGACTGGCAGCAGATGTTAGCTCAGGGCTAATCTTCCTCACACATACACACAAAAAGACAGGAAATAAGTGTTGGGGAGGATTTGGCAAAAAGGGAACCCTTGTACACTGCTGGTCGGAATATAAATTGGTGCAGCCACTATGGAAAACAATATGGAGATTTCTCAAGAAATTAAAAATAGAAATACCATATGATCCAGCTGTCCCACTTCTCAGTATTTATCCAAAGAACACAAAACCACTAATTCGAAAAGATATATGCACTCCTATGATCAATGCAGCATTATTAACAATAGGTAAGACTTGGAAGCAACCGAAGTGCCTGTCAATGGATGAATGGATAAAGCAGATGTGGTATATATACACAATGAAATACCCCTCAGTCACTAAAAAAAAGATGAAATTTTGCCATTTGTGACAACATGGATGGTCCTTGAGGGTCACTAAGTAAAGTGAGTCAGATAGAGAAAGACAAATACCATGTGATTTCACTCATATATGGAAGATAAACACAGAGAACAGATTAGTGGTTACCAGAGGGGAAGGGCATAGGGGGAGGGCGAAAGGGATAAAGGGCACATGTATTCAGTTAAAGATGACAACTAGACTTTTGGTAGTGAACATGACGTAGTCTATACAGAAGTCGAAATATAATAATGTACACCTAAAATTTATATAATGTTATAAACCAATGTTACCTTAATTTAAAAAAGGAAAAAGTAAAATACAGAGAAGAAAACAATAAAATAAAGGGAAAATGACCTATAAAAAAAAGTATAGGAACAACAATATCAGAGAATGAAAGATGATCTCAACTGTTCTCATTCACTAGGGCCACAAAGAAAGAAACCTGCAGTGGTGGGATGGAGTGAGTTTTATTTTGGACAGTAAGTCAGCTCATTGTTACCAGAGGCTGTTCAAACGGAGACGCTCCCCAGCAACAGGCAGAAATTGCAATTTAGAGTAATCCAATATTTGAAAATCAGTCATATAAAAAAGTACAATTCAAGCAAAGAGTGTAGATGAGTTCACCAAGTGAATGAATACAGAGAAAGAACAGACTATCCACAGAATTTGGGGGGATACCTATAAATAAGGCTCATGGGAAGCAAGAGAAATGGCATTGTACAGTGTTTTGTTGTGTTTTGTCTAAGTCCAAGAAACAGAGAAATGGAAAAATGCACTGATTCAAGGCAAAAGAGGAAAGATTTCTAAGGAGGAGAACGTGTTAGCTTTAAACGATGCATAGAGGGATCAGAGAAGATAAGACTGAAACTTATTCTCTCTAAACTACAGCCCCCCCATATCCAATCAGATCAAAAGAAGTCTACATAGATGAAACATCCTACTCTCTGTATCCAAGACCTGCCGTCAAGGAACTACTTCCTACCAGTATCCTCCTAACTTTAATCAATACAGAAACAGTCTTGTGATGAGAAAACGTCAGTACAAAAAGTCTTGTGAAAGAAGCAATTATAATTTGTATAAAACTGTAATTCAAAAAGGTATTAAAATTTTTTAATAGTTACATTCAAACAATATTTGTAACCAAATAAAAAGATAAAAGTATGTAAATATTCCATTTTATATTTTATTTTTTTGGAAAAAAATACAAGATAATTAAGACTAAATCTATAATTAAAAATGTCTAATTTATTTAAAACCCTAAAGCTTATAGAATAAAAAATTATTAAAGGCATTCCTTCATCGTGGTAGAAATTTTTACACATGGCTTACTGGGTACTTGCAAATGCATGAGGGACAAAAACATACATGAAATTGAAATGACACTACAGCTTAAAGCTAGACAAATCTTAAAGCTTCTCATAAAAATCCTAAGTGGCTTTTACAAGGAAAAGGTAATTCTTTAAAATCATTTTGAAACTAGAAAATATATTCAAATTGTACACATAAAAAGTAATATTACATTTTATGAAGACATAATTCAACTAATATATTAGTTATGTGCTATTTCTCTACAAGTCACTATTTTAGTAAATATGCACAGAGAAAATCTCAACTATATTTACCCTCAGAAAACACCTACAAATGTTAAACTGGGAGAAAAGAATCTTAAGTCATGACATACAATTATATGAGTATTTTTCCAGTAATTTGCATGTAACTATCTTTATTTTTCCTCTTCCTCAGCCCCCCGAAAAAGCCTTTCCTTACGTAATCAATGTTAGCATACCCAAGTCTCAACCTTCACTTGACAACACTACATAAGTTTCAATATATACAAAGTAAGGATATTTACTCCTACATGGCTTATTGAAGAGTCAAAGAAATAAATAAATAGAATATCTATCTGCTTTTTCTCACCTCACTCAATCTGAACATTGAAAATATATGCTGATTAATTCTAAAATGCACTTAAAGTATAGTCTCTAAGATATTTAACCATTTATTTATATATCAGTTTAATGTTTTCTCTGTGTTCTATGCTCTTTCCAAGGTGTGGCTACACAATAAAAAATTATTTCTAAAATTTACATATGAAAAATAGTCTCATAAATCACATGCTCCTTGTAGATTGTTTCAGTATTGCAATTTTGGATTGTAGACATGCAAAGTCTGCATCATTCTCTTTTTAAAGTACCACAACTACACATATTTTGGCATATATTTTTAAGATTCAATAAAAACTTAATAAAAATCTAAACATGCTTCTACCATCATCTAGCTATTTCAAATTCTGACTACTACTTATTTTTTTTTTTATTACTTGGGGAAATTATTTGGTCGGGAAAAAATCACAGACTTTGATAAGCAGTATTTTTGGGGGGAGGGAAGGAGGATACTTGTAAATAGTAGGAAACTATATACTGGGGAAACTGGTGAAAATGTGATCTATCACTAATGGAATACTCTATCCAGTGCTGTGCAATGAAACTTTCTACAATGATGGAAATGTTCAGTATCTACGCTGTCCAATACCTAGCCCACAGCCAAATGTAGCTATTGAGCACTTGTAATATGGTTAGTGTGACTAAGGAACTGACTTGAAATATTAATTATTTTAAATTATTTTCATTTAGATTTAAATACCCTCATGCAGCTAGTGGCTAACATATTAGACAGCACAAGCAGGCATTTCTGAAACCATACCAGGATTGAACTGTAAATGATCCTCCTAAATATCTGAAAACTTATATTCTCTATTTTTTAGAAAAGGAGAAAAACTCTGTTGGGTAGGATATGTTCATTTCAGGAAAAAAACTCCACATTTGGACGGGAATTATTTTACCTTTAAGTCATTCTCAAGTCTAAGTTTGGTAGAAGAAAAAGGTTTATTTTACTCTAGAGTCCTTAATGTATAATAGTGCTTATAAGGGGAAATAGTCTTGGGTTCTAGAGAAGCAAGTTTTAAACTTCTTCAGGTTGCATCAATACTGCCTGGTATTTAAAAGTTTCACTTTGCTTTACTTTGTCCAGCTGGATGGAAGTTATTTACCTCACTCACTGTTATGGCTAAAAACTCAACAGGACATAGAAAAAAAAGAAATTTATTTTATTAATAATTTTAGTAATCCTGATCCCTGGAAATCTCTTTTGCTATCAACTATTTTCCTTTTCTTCTACGTTTTAAGGAAAACAGATGAGCAAGCTTTAAAAGCAAGACAAGAGTTGTAACTAAGCATGTAATATGGTATACTTGAAAGAAGCCTGCCACCTCAGTCTAGAGTGGGCATGTAAATAGAAGACATCATATAACATTAATTTTGCTAAGCAATTTTGTCAAGTTAGAAAGGCACCAATCAATTTAAATACCTAATCTACATACAACAAAGCTTTAAAGTGATAGAAATCATTTCCTGACTTGTACAAACACTGACTAGGTTGGTATCCAGACTAAAAGTTGTTTTCCTGATTTCATGGGGAAAGACATCCAAGGTAGAGAAAGGAAGGAAAATAGGCATTTTGAATAGATATGGGTTCCATTTCCAAGCAGTATTTTTGGTGCAACCTACTCACTGAATGCTTCTTGTCCTCACTTTCAACTGTCAGCAGCACATGTAGCGAAGTATCAGATGTGCTTTTTTCCCTAATGTTCACAGAGGCTGTGAAGGCAGTAGTTCTAATGATTCTTGCCACATGCTAAAATACACTGAAACTAATAAAAAGGATAGAGTACACTGAAAACTGACAACTGACCGACTCCCTGAAATAAAGTGCTCATACACTTGGAGAACTGGAAGAGAGTCCTCAGATTCATCAATTCAAAGCCACCAATTTTTATTTTGACTGTTCATCATTTTTGATCAACAAAAGCAAGATCATCAATGCCAGGGTTCTCTATAGCGGCACTATCTGGCTTTGCAGACCTCACCAGGCTTTCTGGTAGGGTAAGTAGACCTCTAAGGCAATACCTGCTTTGATTAATATTTGGTGTTAGAAATAATCAGAAGCCCACCAGCTACAGCTGAGATACTTAGAAAGTTAGAAAGTGATGACTCGACAGCCTCCCAAAAGATGTCTAGGAATAAAGCACATGGCAGTTTCTCATTTTAAAACCCTTAACTTTGTCATATCATAACCTAAAACAAAGTGAGGTTTCCCTTAAGAGAGCTGCCTTAAGTACTAAACAAAACCAAAAGCAAAACCAGAAAAGGATGTACAATTTCTTTAAAACCTTAAAGAGATGACTTACCAGGATTCTAACTTTTTGTCCCCTTGCCAACCTACTACTGTCTTCAACAAAACAACTCATTGTCAGTAGTACTACTTCAGGTAAAAACAAATCTAAACAGATGGCATTTAAAAGCACTTCTTGTATTGTCAATGATTTCACATTTCTTTTTTCTCTCTCTTTTTTTGGTGAAGAAGATTAGCCCTGAGCTAACATCCACGGCCAATCCTCCTCTTTTTGTTGAGGAAGATTGGCCCTGAGGTAATAACTGTGCCCATCTTCCTCTATTTTTCATGTGGGATGCCTGCCACAGCATGGCTTGATAAGCGGTGCTAGGTCTGCACCCAGGATCCAAACCTACGAACCCTGGGTGGCCGAAGTGGAGCGTGCGAACATAACCACTATGCCACCTGGTGAGCCCCTCACATTTCTTATAAATAAATTTACATTTCCATAAATTACTAAAATGAATCAACAATTTCACTATCCTTACTACAAAAGACTGTCATTCCCTCAAAAAGTACCATAGTCTTCATTTGCAACACTTGTCTTTATTGTTCTGTGTGACTGAAACTTCCCTAGAAGAGTTACAATTCCCACAGGTTAACTCAAAAAATTTTTAGACAACTAACATAAGCCTTATTACATGAAGTTTAGCTAGAGCTCAGGTGGTAACTTCATAATTTTGCTGATAATAAAAACCATGCAAACAAAGCACAACTGGCTATTAGACTTGATGAATTTTTTTTTTTTAAAGATTTTATTTTTTTCCTTTTTCTCCCCAAAGCCCCCTGGTACATAGCTGTATATTCTTCGTTGTGGGTCCTTCTAGTTGTGGCATGTGGGACGCTGCCTCAGTGTGGTTTGATGAGCAGTGCCATGTCCGCGCCCAGGATTCGAACCAACGAAACACTGGACCTCCTGCAGTGGAGCGCACGAACTTAACCACTCGGCCACGGGGCCAGCCCCTAGACTTGATGAATTTTTTAAAAAATTAAAGTATACACATGCTGCATGTTTCTCCAAACTTTACCACCCTGTTCTTTCAACACTAATGAGCACTTCTCAAAATCTTTACTTACTCGGTCACAGGTTTCTGCTTTAGAGCCATAAATGGGCATCCGATAGAGGAAGAAGGTGGTAGAACAGGTGTTGAAACATTCTTGAGGCTAATATATACACAATCCAAAAATGAGCTAATCACTTGAGTGAAGTAATATAATGAAGAGCTTCATTTGAGAAAAACTATATGCTGTTAGCTGTACTTTTATTTCTCTAAGTGTAAGTACTTTAGGAACTTCAACTCAAATTGTAGCAACACAGAGAGATAAGGCCTTTAGGAATTACTATTAACTAAGTTAAAACACATTACCTGAGCATAAATTATGGGGAAAGTTTAGTTTTTATCAAAATTAGAGACCATTTTAGTCCTGTCAACAAATACCAAATCAATAATTTGCTGCTTATAAGACTGCCTTTAAAAAAACCCACCTCACTTGAACAAGCCAGCAATCAAGACAAACATAAGTTCATAGTTTTATAAAGGTTTCATGTACCATAGCTAAAAGACTGAAATGAAACTAATCCACTGCAAACCTTCAAAGATCCAATTAAGGCATTTAAGCAATCTAACAATATACAGTCAAAAAAATAATTAGTTAGGTCCTATAACTAAAATTGCCATCACTAATGAACAATACTAGGTTTCAGATAATACATATTTTACTCTTTTCTATTAAAGAACTTGCTATGAATATATAGAGATATTAAATATTTATTTTGTTTTTCTAAGAACTCTTAGAATGGCTTCACCATAAACAAGAAATCTAGTCTAAGGCTTTCAACAAGGGACTACATAACACTGGTCCTCATTCAGAATTTTGGCATATATTCATTATGTACCTTAGGCAATCTCTTAGTACTTCAGTTTGCCCTACCATAATTATCTACTTCACAGGGATGTTGTGAAGTCTAGTTAATTATACCCATAAAAGTTTTTGAGGTCCACAGATGAAAGAAAGGTATAAGGTGTAGATAGAATTAATTGCTATGTAGTTGATGAAAAACATGCCACTTAAAAACAATTAACAGCAACGACATGGAAGAATCTTAAAGACACTATGCTAAGTGAAATAAACCAGTTCTATACACTGAATATTTGCGCCCCCGCCACCATAATCCACATGTTGAAATCCAATACCCAATGCGATGATATTTGGAGGTAGCAACGTCAGGGGGTGATGAGGTCAAGAGGGCAGAGCTCTCCTGAACAGGATTAGTGCCCTTATAAAACAGATACCAGAGAACCTTTTTTGCCCCTTCTGCCATGTGAGGTTACAACAAAAAGACAGCCATCTATAAACCAGGAAGTAGGCCCTAACCACACACAGAATCTGTCAGGACCTTGATCTTGGAATTCTCAGCCTCCAGAACTGTGAGAAATAGATTTCTGTTATTTATAAGCCACCTAGTCTATGGCATTTTGTTACAGCGGTCCAAAGGGACTTAAGACAGCCAGTCAGAAGAGGATAAATACAACATGATTCTTTTCTTGTTCTGTGAGGAAGATTGGCCCTGAGCTAACATCTGTCACCAATCTTCCTCTTTTTTGCTTGAGGAAGACTGTTGCTGAGCTAACATCTTTGCCAATCTTCCTCTATTTTCATGTGGGATGCCACTGCAGCATGGCTTGATGAGCAGTGCTAGGTCTGCACCCGGGATCCGAACCTGTGAATCCCTGGCTGCCCAAGTGGAGTGCCCCTGTATGAGTCTTACCATATTGTGATATGAGGAACTTATATGAGGTACCTTGAGTAGTCAAATTTGATGTGGGGTCAGCGAGCCGAAGAGTCGAAAGAAAGATTTCTTGGACTCTCAAGGTCTGGCAGTAGTGCTCTTTTATTTAGAGAACAGTGTGGAATACCATGGGGACAGGACCCATGGGCAATAAAGAGCTGCTGCTGCATGGGGACAGGACTCATGGGCAGTCAGAGCTGCTGCTGCCGCTGCAAACATGGGTTGAGAGTAGGGCTAAATTTAAGGCATAGGTATGTGAGTTATTTCTTTACAAGACAAAGGAAAGAATATGTAAAAAGAGTTGTTAAAATGGTATCAGTGCAGGTGGGGTCTGGTTATTGGGTGGTCTTATAACTTTTAGATAAGAATCAAACCGGATTAAGTAGATGGCAGAAGCCACCACCTTAAATATTATCTTCAGCTAAAGACAAAGGAGGATGTTGGTGGTGGGGGGAGTCAGCTACATGAGGTTACCAGACAAGCACAATAAACAGGACTTAAGTCCTTGCCATCCCCATGAAGAGTTTCTTGAGATAAGGTCATCCCCACATCCTCCTGGTGCAGAGAGGGAGACACCCCCACAGATGGAGACTTCCTTCACAAATGCAAATGTCTCTCATCAAAGGGCAAGCAAATTCCACTCCTTAGAGCCTCCTTCTCATCTGCAGTTTTTAAAAGTAACCAACCTAAAATAATCCTCATCAAAATTCATAACACAGAAAGTAGAATGGTGATCTCTAGGGGCTGGGGGAGGGGAGAATAGGGTGGTATTTTTTAATGGATACGGTTTCAATTTTGGAAGATGAAAAAAAGTCCCAGAGACGGATGATGGTGATGTTACACAACAATGTGAATGTACTTAATGCCACTGAACTGTATACTTAAAAATGGTTAAAATGTTAAATTTAATGTTACGTATATTTTACCACAAAAATTAAAAAAAATTAACAAGTGAAAATCAGAACATAAATGGCAGAACAATCTTAAATTTTTCTCATTCAGTAATTCACTCAGTAAAACGTTAATCAGATCAAGCAATTCATTTGTTCATTCGTTAACTATTTTATTTTATCAAGTGTTTTCTATGCGGCAGGCACTGCACTAGACCCAGAAATATGGCAGTGAAAAAGACAAACTCTCTGTCTTCACAGAACTTATGAAGAAATAGTAGAGGTGTACAAAACAACAAAAAAGTACAAAAATTTCATCTTATCTCATGGTGATAAGCACTACGACGAAGGACAAGGAGATGGAGTGATGGCAAGGAAGGCCTCTCTCAGAAGAGTCCAGAATGAAGTAAGAAGGAACACTTCAGGTAGAGATTCCACCGAGTGTCAAGGCCCTGAGGTGGAAAGGCTTAGTGTTTCCAAAAGATGACAAGAAGGTGCAGGGCTGGTTCACAGTCACTTAGAAGACAGTGGTATGAGAGCCAGGCACACATCACGGAGGGCCTAAAAAGCAACAGTAATAGTTTGGATGTTACTCCAGGTGTGTTGAAAGCCATATGAGATGGTTTCACTAAGGGTGTGATGTGATCTGATTAAAAAAAAAGGAAAGACACTCTAGTCACTGTATACAGAATAATCTTGAGGATAGGAGAGGAAGAGAAGAATCAAAACACAGAGACCAGTTCAGAGAATGAAGTCATCCGGGTGGAAATGAGGTGACTATTACGGTAGCCACATTGGTGGTAAGAAGTCGTTGGATATTTGGTTGCTGATGGATTAAGGAAGAGAAAAAGCATCACAGTCAAGGATAACTCCAAAGTTTTGGTCAGGTCAATAGAGTGACTAACACTGCCAAACACTGAGATGGAGAACACTGGGGTAGGAATATGTTTGGTGGTGATGGTAGTGATAGTATTAAGGAACCAAGAATTTGATTTTGACAAAGTTAAGTACCCAAGCGAAGAGTTGCAGGAAAGATGACATGATCAACTGTGACAAATGCTGCTGGGACAACACTTAACCTGAGGGCTGAGAAATAACCATTTAATTTAAGAAGATAAATTTCACTGGTGCCCATGACAAGAACATTGTCAGTGGAGTGGTGCAGACAAAAGCATGAATAGGATAAGTAAAGCAAAGAAAGTGTGATGAGGACGTGAAAGTGGCATATATGGACAACTCTTTGGGGGAGTTTTGCTATAAAGGATTGTAGAGAAATGGTACGGTAGCTGGAGGGGGATGTGAAGTCTTGAAAGCTTTTTGTATGAAAATGGAGAAATAGTACAGCAAGTTTATATGCTGATAAGATGACCTAGAGAAGGAAAAAAATGATGGGAAAAATTAACAGACACAAAATCAATGATTACTAAGTATGTAATAACTGCATAAATCTGTCCCTGCTGCTAGAAATGCAAAGATAATAAATATAAGACATGTTATAATATGGAAACTCTATTGAAAATCATGGGGGAAAATACCACATATAATTAAATTAAAAACCCTTTAGAAATAATATTATTTTATAATAGAGGATGCCACATTAAGAATATTATGCAAAGCAATGTTGACGCATTTTATGCTGTGATAGCAATGTCCTTCTAGGCTATACACATGCAGCTGCACAGTGTAAAAATAATGCTGTACACAGCTTTTATTTGATTATGCACAGTGAGGCTCCAATAGGATCAACATTAGACAAAAAGTAAAGCCAGCAATTTTAAGAAACACCTCCACTGTACTTTCCATTTTCTCTCCTCTGTATTGACCCATTTCCACTTTTGGATTCCCAGCACTCCTCTATTCTATAACTCATCACTCTACTCAAACAGAAGAGCAATTCACATACCAATCATTTACACAAATGTTTATCATTTCCAGAGTTCCCTTATCTCTGCTTATTAATTACTTTCCACCATGTTCCTTTGCCTCCTTTAAAAAGATTCCTTAAGAACTAGATATTTTAAAGAATTTGAAAGTTATAAAGACAATTGACTAATTACTATTAGTGTAAATTAATTTAGATAAGTTACTCAAACACATTTGCATTTTAAGCTTTTTTCCCCGTATACTTATAAGGTCCTTTATCTCTTGTGTATTTTTACACCCTGTCCTGTTCTAAAATAAGATACTAGATAATATATTAAGGTACACAAATACAAACTAAAAATAAAAAATCAAGAGTGAGAAAAATAAGATCAGATAAAGAATAAGGTTAGTTTCAAAAATGCTTGCCACAAGGCCCTGTACTCTTTGGTACTGGGGGACCACACATATGGCTTTGAGTTTCCTGATAACCAATGCAAAGAAGAAATGACTGTCATATGCAGCTTTTATTTGTTTATATTATTCACAGTTTTCATAGGTGAAAATAAATCATTTTCTTAAAGGAAGCACAGTTCTTTTTGTTACTGAGACCTGAAGAAAGCCATTCTATTGGGTTGTCACAAATATTCCAGCAATATACAAAATAATGAGTTTTGAAGGACTTTCTTTAACATCCCTCAGAGACTGACCAATGGCATAGTTATTGAGAGCATTTCAACAGCTAAAACAATATGGTTCAAGTATGTTGCACATAACTCTAATTCAAGGGTAAGATATGAAATATCTAGAACAGTATTATACATGTTTCAGGTAAATCTCCAGAATGTTATAATTTTAGAAATCACAAATAAATTTTTTAAATTGAGATAAAATTCACATAACATAAAATCCACCATTTTAAAGAGTACAATTCAGTGGTTTTAGTATATTCACAATGTTGTGCAACCATTGCCATTATTTAATTCCAGAATATTTTCATCACCCCAAAAAGAAACACCATACCAATTAAGCAGCCATTACCCATTCTCTTGCCTACTCTGCCTCCCAGTCCCTGGTAACCACTAACCTACTTTCTGTCTCTATGATGCCTACTCTGGACATTTCATATAAATGGACTCACATAATACGTGACCTTTTGTGTGTGGCTTCTTTCACTTAGCATAATGTTTTCAAGGCTCATCCATATCGTAGCATATATCAGTACTTCAGTCTTTATTTTTGCTGAATAATATTCAATTTTATGCACATTTTATTTATCTATTTATCAGTTAATAGACATTTTGGTTGTTTTCCACCTTTTGGCTATTATAAATAACACTATGAACATGCATGTATAAGTTTTTGTAGCGACACAAATTTTCAGTTCTCTTAGATATATACCTAGGAATGGAAGTTTGTGGTCATATGGTAACTCTATGTTTAACTTGTTGAGTAACTGCCAAACTGTTTTCAAAGCAACTGTACCATTTTACATTCCCATAGGTAGTATATGAGATATCCAATTTTTACATCCTCACCAACACTTATTTTCCTTTTAACAGTCATCCTAGTAGATGTGAAGTATTTCTCATTGTAGTTTTGATTTGCATTTCCTGACTAACGAGCACCTTTTCATGTGCTTATTGCCACATATTTTCTTCACAATGAATTTTTAAAGGTTGTCATCTGTTACTAGTTTTCAGATTAAGAGTGACAAAGTATAATAGATTATAATTTGTGCAAATAAAGATGGCAGATCAAAACTACTATGAGGCAGAAAGCACATCTCTGTATCATAAGGATCTGCTGTATAATACTAACAAATATCAACACTACATCATTGCACTGCCTGAGAATTCTCTTCTTCCTCACGATCAGATGTTATTGCCTAATTAATGAACAGTTTATATGCATAAAGAGGCGTATTGTTTTAAGATTCAAGAGAAACTGGCAATTGTCAAATAATCAGAAAAAAAGGTAGATATTAAAACAGGCTGCAGCATTTCAAAAGAAACTAACAAAACAAATGATTACAGCTTGAAAGTAAAAGTATATAATTTTTGCATGGTCACTTAGTTCTTCACTGAGTTTTCATGCAGACTGAAAAGCTTAAAAAAAAAAATTAAAAGCTCTCTCATTTGGAGCTTTAAAGACGAGTTAGTTTGATTCTTTCAACAGCGGCCAACGATAGGCCAGTATCTGGATTACTGGTCTGAAAAGGCAACTTAAAGTTCTAGGAGTAAGAGATCCTGATCATCAAGCTAGTTAACCAGATTCAGTCAGCAGCTGGATTTCATGGTGAAAAGAATACTTGTGAGCTTACCAGTTGTGATTCTTAAGGGCTGGAATTTGAAACAAAGATAGTACTGAACTTGCTGGGAGAAGAGGACAAGATCACGAAACGTTTCTAAGTTTAGTCACTTGAATATTTAAGTTTTATTAGACATAATTTTAATTCACTATTATAAATAAATGTTTTATTAAATCATTTACTATTTTTTCTTTATATTAGGGTTTCTATGACCTACCCTCTAACATTACTTGACATGGTCCCTCTTATACCTAGCGATGTACAAGCAGCATTTACCAAGTAACAATTGGTACAATACCAATGTACGCCATCTATTCCATAATAAATTATGTCTTGACTTATAATTTCAATGTATATTTGTGATATTATCAATGATACATAAGAATTACATGTTAATGCCACCCAGCTTTGTTCTCAAAACAATAAAAAAGATGATTCAAATGAAAAATAGATTCTTGTTCTCAAATTGCTAAAGAATTAAACAAGCATAAAGTTGGAATATTTCAGAGAATAGTGCCTTCAGTTTCTAAAAAAATTGTGAAGTAGACTATTCTGAAGGAAATGATTGTTTTTGGAGCAACCCAAAGTTTAACCAACATACTACAAAATGTGCAGACTGTGTTCTTCCTTTTCCGGTCATATACCTAAACAAAATAGGCAAAGAAGTTTTAATAAAAATATAGAAACAGATTTAATGCTGAACTTCTGTAATTATCCATTTCATCAGCAAGTTTCCTAATACTAAGCAGAAATAGTATAAAAAATGAAAATATAATGTGTGCTTTTTAAAGTTGGTAGATTTAGGATTTTTAGATACAAAACTATACAACAAAAGATACTGAAATTTCTAATGGTAAAAACGTATTTTTTGATTAAAAGTTAAAGAATGATTTTGCTTTTCTAATTGCTTCATTGTCATCATATTTCAAAATACGTATACAAATAAAACTTTCATCATTTTCAGCAATTCATCTGGGACATAATTTTTTTTGCTGTTTACCTTAATCCCAAGAAGCTTGGACAATACACTAAGACCCAAAAACTGTTCCATAATAAAATAGTCAGCAGTGCAGTGTCTGAAACAGAAGTTTTCAATACACGTCTGTTTAAGTTGTGTAGCTTATCTGTGCCTCACCTTCCTCTGAGGCACAATATCAGTACGTGGAGAACAAAGATTCTGATCTTTGGTTTAAAATTTAAAAATTAAAATGTTCTCACTTAGAAATAAATTTCCCTTTAGAAAACGGACAATTTCATTCTACTATTTTTAATGGGATTTCACTGTAGTATGGAAAAGGGCAAGAGATTAAAAAAAAAAGTAGAGAAATGCTCAATTTGAGAATCTCCCCTGCATATCATGATAAGGGCAGAGTCACCCTATCTTAAATGACCTTTTCCTGTCATTTACAGCCCCAGGACATTTCTTACCCTTTCTCTCTGTCTTCTTTCCTTTTGTCAGGAGAAAAGTAACTTCCTCCAGAAATCCTTTGCTAACCTCTGCCATCTGCCTCCAACTCTAACTCTCAGTACTCCCTGCAGCCTGGATAAGTGAGGTAATCTTAATATCCCATAAGATGCTGTGCATATATCTATCACTGAATAACTTATCTCACCTTGTTAGAATTTTCTTTTTATTAATTTGTTTCCTTTCACTAGACGCCTAGTTCCATAAAAACAATGCTTATGTCTAATATATAATAGATGCTTGTGGTATAATAAAAAATAAGTATTTAGTCTTTGTCCTTAGTTCCTGTCCCAGAGCTCCAAAAAGTTCTGGAATTTAAACTTATTGTCTTCGTATGCTGGTGAGAAAAACCAGAAAAACCAACGACTCAATTAGAGAATTAGACTATTCAGCTCCACCCACCTGCAGAGGCAGGAGAGGAGCTTGAGATTGAGTTCAGTCACCAATGGCCAATGACTTAATCAATCATCCCTACGTAATGAGACTTCCACTAAAATCCCTAAACAATAGGGTTCAGGGAGCTTCTAAGTTAGTGAGCAGATCCACATGCCAGGAGGATGGTATACACTGACTCCGTGGAGACAGAGTTTCCTGTGCTCAGGACCTTTCTGGATCTTACCCTATGTACCACTTCACCTGACTGTTCATCTGTATCCTTTTTCATAAGCTGCAATAGGAAATATAACACTTTCTTGAGTTCTACTGAGTTCTGAGGAGGAGTCATGGGAACTCATGATTAGTTGACCAGGAAGAAGTGTGGGTAGCCTAGTGACCCCATTTGCAACTGGCATTGGAAGTGGGGGCAATCTTGTGGGAGGACAGAACCCTTAACCTATGGGATTTCCACTAACTCTGACTAGTTACAGTCAAAACGGAATTAAACTGTTGGAGACCCAGTCCGTGTTGAAGAATTGGAGAATTTGTTGTTTGGGGAAAAAACCCAATACTTGATACATTTATTTTGGAAAAATGAATAAATGAGTGAAAAGTGAATAAAAAAAGAAGTAAACTATATTTATTTTATTTATTAATATGTATAGTCATTCTTGCATCACTTTTTAGAGTTTGTTTTTCCTTTCTTGCCATTCATTCTTTTTTTTTTTTTGGCACTCACATTTTATTTATTTATTTATTTTTGGAAGATTAGCCCTGAGCTAACTACTACCAATCCTCCTCTTTTCGCTGAGGAAGACTAGCCCTGAGCTAACATCCATGCCCATCTTCCTCTACTTTATATGTGGGACGCCTACCACAGCATGGCGTGCTAAGCAGTGCCATGCTCACACCCAGGATCTGAACCAGCGAACCCCAGGCCACCAAAGCGGAACGTACCCACTTAAACACTGCACCACCAGGTCAGCCCCTTGCCATTCATTTTTACTCAGTTTTTTAATACAGACAATGCTTGCTTTTATCTTTTATAATTATTTATAAGGACTCTCTTTTAAACTCAGTATTATTTTCAAGTTTACCAAAATTTAAACCAAAGTGTAATATCAAAATCAAAATCACAAACAAAAACCGGGATCTCCTTTACGAAAGACAGAGAATTTAGCATGGAACTACTTACCTGTCTTTTAAGTTATTTATCATAAGCAACTTGAGAATAAGGATTGTGTTTAATTGGAATTTTCTCTTCCAGGGATTAATAGAGTGCTTAGGACACGAAGGGTACTCTCAAACTAGCAGGAAGAGAAAAAGAAACATGGTGAGGAAAAAATGTCAGAAAAAAGAGCGGAAACTGAAAGAGAAAAAGGGAAAGATTTTACTAGAAAATTGAAAAAAAAATAAAAGGAGTATAGTATGGGAGAGGGGAAGACTGAATTTGGCCAAAAAATATTTTCAGTGATCTTAAAGTAATTTCCGATTAAAAAAATGAAAGGTTAACAAGACTACACAGAGGTAAGACATGAGAGGAGAGCTTGCTGCAAGAAATCTGGCAATAAGGGACCCAGAATTGCCAATACAATCTGGAAGAAGAACAAAGTTGGAGGGCTTACACTTCCCACGTTCAAAACTTACTAGAAAGCTACAGGAATCAAAGCAGTGTGGTATGAGCTTAATGCTAGACATTATATCAATGAAGTAGAATTGAGAATCAAGAAATAAACCTTTATTTTTATGGTCAATTGATATTTGACAAGAGTGTCAAAACAATTCAATGGGAAAAGAATGTCTTTTCAACAAAAAGTGCTGGGACAACTGGCTATCCACATGCAAAAGAACGAGGTTGGACCCCTACCTCACACTACACACAAAAATTACCTCAAAATGGATCAACAACCCAAACATAACAGCTAAAAATACAAAACTCTTAGAAGAAAATACAGATGCAAATCTTCTTGACATTTTAGTAGGCAATGATTTCTTATATATAATGTCAAAAGCAAAAGTAATCAACATCAAAAGCACAAGCCACCAAAGGAAAAATAGATAAAT
Organism: Equus asinus; assembly: GCF_041296235.1. Lineage (NCBI taxonomy): Eukaryota > Metazoa > Chordata > Mammalia > Perissodactyla > Equidae > Equus > Equus asinus. The sequence goes on from NC_091793.1 coordinate 100,255,814, forward strand.
TGAACTTCATATAAATGTAAAACTTTTGCGCTTCAAAGGACACTATCAAGAAAGTGAAAAACTAACAGAATGGGAGAAAATATTTGCAAATCATATCTAATAAGAGAACTATATCCAAAATATATATTTAAAACTATTAAAACAATAATTAAAAACAAATAACACAATTTAAAAATGGGCAAAGGATTTGAATAGACACTTATCCAAAGAAGATACACAAATGACCAATAAGCACATGAAAAGATCCTCAACATCATTAGTCATCAGAGACATGTAACTGAAAACCACAATGAGAAACTACATCACACCCACTAGACTGGCTAAAAAGAAAAAGAAAATAACAAGTGTTGGTGAAGATGTGGAGAAACTGGAACCTTAAACACTGCTGGTAGAATTGCAAAATGTTGTAGCCACTTTGGAAAATACATCGCAGTTCCTCAATAAGTTAAACATACAGTTGCCAGCAGTCCCATTCCTAGGTGTATACCCAAAAGAACTGAAAACTTATGTTCACACAAAAGTCTAAATGTATGTAGATTTTGTACATGAATGTTAAGAGCAGCATTATTCATAACTGTTCAATATTCATAACTATTCAAATGGCCATCACTGATAAACAGATAAACAAAGTGTGGTATATCTCTACTATGACATATTATTCCATAATAAAATGGAAGGAAATACTGATACACGCTACAACATGGATGAACCTAGGAAACATTCTTACGTGAAAGAAGCCAGTGACAAAGACCACATATTGCATGGTTCGATTTATATGAAATGTCCAGAATAGGGAAATTCAGAGAGACAGAAAGTAGAAGGCAGTTACTAGGGCCTGGGAGAGTGGGAGATAGGGAGTGACTTCTGGTTTATATGCAATTTCTTCACGGGGTGATGAAAATGTCCTAAAATTACAGAGTGGTGATGGTTACACAACTCTGTGAATATATTAAAATCCACTGAATTGTATATTTATTTAAAAATGTGAATTTTATGGTATGCGAATAACTCAGTAAACGTGTTTTTAAAAAAACAGTTGAGAGACACAGAGGAGATACTGAGAGGTCCAACATATAATAGAAGGGCCATGAGAAAGAAATGGAGGAAATGATAAAGAAGCAATATTTGAAGAGTTAACAACTGAGTATTTGCTAGAAGTGAGGAAGGAATACATTTCTCAGATTAAAGTATATATTGTGTCCCAAGAAGGATAAATAAAAATATACCTACATCTAAACACATCAAGATGAAATTGCAGAACGTTAGGATAAACAGGAACTCATAAAAGATGTCAAAAAGAAAAAGACAGATTACCTCATAAGGAATAAGAATTAACCTAACGACAGACTATTCCTCAGCAGGAACAGAAGCCAAAACACAATGAAGTAATAGCCACGAAATGAGAAATTTTATATAAAACACTATCATCCGTTGCTTAAAGGCTAGTTTATTTTTTCTTATTGTTAGGGGAGGGTAACTTTGATCATTGATAGTTTATTTCTCAATTATTCATTTACTCAAGTTTTAAAAAATCCTGAAACAATTTTGCTACTTTTTGTTTTTCAAGGAAATAACCCATTTTATATAAGATTTCAAATTTACTGAAATAAAGTTGTTCATTTTATTTTGTTACTTTTTAGGTGCATGTGATTTTAGGGTTTTTATGTTTTGATAATTCTTGCTGACAGCAACCCCTTATCATTAATTTCTGTCATCCCTGATAACATTCCTTGCTTTGATACCTACTTTTCCTGAAATTAATATAATCAACACAGTTTCCTTTTGATTAGTATTTATAGAGTATATCTTTTATCCCCTTTTACTTTTAAGCTATCTATATCTTTATATTTAGATTGAGTTTCTCTTCAATAGCATATACTTGGGTCTTATAGTTTAATCCAATCTGACAATATTTTCCTCTTAACTGGAATATTTCAATCATTTACATACAATTATTGATGTGCTGGATTTAAATCTACTATCTTGCTGGTTGTTTTCTTTTAGTCCTATGTTTTTTGTTCCTCTTTCCCTCTTTTCCTGCCTTCTTTTGGATTAAGTATTTATTATTTATTTATTATTAAAAACAGGAAAAAGAGAGAAAGAAGAAAGGTTCATTTTAAAGTCAGTATAATTTTGAAAGCAAAACCAAACCAATTTCAGTTGCAAAATCCTAAATAAACTGGTAAATCAAATCCAGCAGAATATTAAAATACTATTAACAAAGGATGATTAAGCAAGTTTTATTCAGAGAACGCAAGGACATCTATTTCTGAAAAGCTATTAATGTTAGGCATAATATTAACAAATTAAAAGGAGAAAATTATGATATCTTCTCAAAAATACAAAAAAAAGTATTCAATAAAATTCAACTCTAATTTGCAATTAAAAACTCCTATACAGCTTAGTGGAACAGTAAAAAAGTTCTTTAACATGACAACACATTAATAGTCACAAATAATAATTAAAATAAAGAAGCATTTCCAATATGGTCAAGAAAAAAACTGAATATTTGTTATTACCACTTCTATTTAATACTGTCCTGTAGTTCCTACTCAATGAAATAAGGTAAGCATGTAGGATTTCTGGACAGCAGCCAAGTTGAAATCCTAGTCAACAACCCAGCACCAACCACTAGACGCGAGCAAAGATATCTTCATATTATTGTAGCCCACAGCTGTGAAGTCACCCCCAGATGTCAAGTCGCTCCATCTGAAGCCTGTGGAATAGAAACAAGACAACCCTCCTACACCCTGTCTGAATTCCTAACACACAGAAACCTTGAGATATAATACAATAATTGTTGTTTTAAGCCACTAAGTTTTGGGCTACTTACTAGAACAAGGGAATAATAGGGAAAGATTAAAAAAAAAATCATAAAGTAAAAAACTTTGACTAAATTAACAATTTTTAAACTTCTACACAACAAAGACACTTTAATCAAATTGAAAAGACAAGGCATTGACTGGGAAAAAGACATCTCTAATGCATCTAAGTGTCTAGAATATATGTAGAATAAGAAATAGACAATCTAATTTTGAACATGAATATGAACAGGGAATTCATGAAGAAGAAACTTAGATGACATATGACATGAAACTTAGTAAACATATGAAAGATGTTCAACCAGAGTACTGGAGAAATAAAAATAGCAATCAGCTATCACTTAAAGACCAGTCAGATTGGTAAAAATTTTAAGTCTGATAATATCAAATTCATTCAGAAGCAAAAGAAATAGAAACCAGCATGCATTTTGTCACGGCAACTCCCCCCTGTACAATGATGTTGTCCAGAAAAGCCAAGACCAATGGCAGAGACAGCAGCCCCCAGACCTTGCACCCCAAGTATGTGGACATAGGGGGCTTGGAGGTCACTTGGGAGCAGTGAAAAGGACACTCTGAAGAATGGGTGGATGTGTTCCACTGGCAGCCATGAGGTCAGAGCTGTCCTAAGTCATAAAACAGACCTGTGGCTTGTGGAATGTTAACTGTACAACCATCAGAAAGAGCAATTCGTCAATAGCTAACCATTTCAAGGTGTAAATCCAGTTCTAGATACATACCCTTCAGTAACTCCCATAGCTTTGTATAAGAAGACAAGTACAAGAATGTTCCTTGCGACAGTTATACTGAAAAATATTCACTATAAGAATAGATAAATTAATTGTATTATATTCATACAAAAAATACTGTTCAGCAATAAGATCAATGACATACACCAGGAAACAAGAATGAATGATTGTCTTCTACTCCAAGGAAAATCAAGGAAAATTTTATCTCTATGAAGTAAGTTACAAAATGAAATAAAACAACAGAACGAATCAAAATTTGTGAATTTAATCCAAACCCAATCAAAACTCAAAGGGTTATTTCCTGGAACTTGACAAAAATGGTCAAAATATACCTGAAAAAATAACTAACAGAAGCATTCTGAAATAAATGAACAAAGATGAGACATCTGCCCTAACAAATATTAAAACTCACACAGCTAGCAATTAAAAGTGAAGTACTGACGAAGAAATAAGAAGATGAAAGAAATAATTGAAACAGTACAAAAATAATCCTGTGAATTTATTTAGTATATAAAAGTGGGATTTAAAATTAGTGAAAAAAACTAATAATTATTCAATAAATACTGTTGGGATAACTGGCTGGGAATTTGGGAGAGAAGTTAAATTGGATCCATAACTCACAATTCCAGATTTTCAAATCAGACTAAAAGAAAACCATTTAAAAATATCAGCAGAAATATCACCTTAGCACAGAGAATGACCTCCTTCTAGACACGGCATCTGTGTCAGAGACTCTTCTTTACCCCCTCAATATTCAATTTCCTTCTTAGCTTAGTGATAGAACTCTATCCCCTGCAACACTGTACAAAAACTCAAATGTTAACCCATAAGCTGTTAGTTTCAATCTCCAATGCTTTCTTGTGGCCTTGTGACTAAGTTCTGGACAATTTGAAATGAAGTGATCTGTGCAACTTCCAGGTTGCACTACCTTTCACTTCTTTCTCCCTTCCCGTTGCTGGGAAAAAGCAACAACTAGTATAGCCACCTTGGACTCGTAGATGAAATTCACATGATAGGGATGACAATGCCATTCCTGGACCACTACCCAGGGAACTATTATGTGTAAGAGAAATAAAGGTTCATCTTATTTAAGCCACTACAGTTTTGGTCTCTTTGTTATAGTAGGTTAGCCTATATTCTAACATCAAAGCTATAAACCATAGAGGAAAAGATAGATCTTAGCACATGTGAAATGAAAATCTTTCATACAGAAAATGTATACAGTTAAATTTATACAAAGTTATTTACACAAAGTTAAAATGTAAACAACAAACTGTGAAAAATGTATTTCCAATATATGTGGTAGAAATTTCATTCTTATGAATAAAGGACATGCACCAAAAGTGGACAAAACATATGAGCAGACAATTCCAAAGAAAACATAAGTACCAAAGAAAACCGACGCTATGATTTACTCTAATATTCTAATAAATACAAATCTAAATAAGATAGAACCTTTTCTTTACTAGATTGGAAGGATTAAAAGTTTGGGAAAATGTGAACTCTCATACAGTTAATGGAAATATAGGTTGGTACAACTTTTCTACAGGGAAATCTGCCAAAATAGACAAAATTTAAATGTACATACTCATTGATCCAATAACTCTACTTCATCCTAGGAAAATAATCAGACACACACACAGGTCTCATAGCAATATCTATAATCGTGAAAAGCTAGAAATTTACATTTCCTGAAATAAGAGATTGGTTAAACAAATTAGAGTATACCGACAAAATAGAATATTCTTCTGCTATTAAAAATGATATAGTTTGGTATGTTATGATACAGAAAAATATTCACGACATATAGTTGAGGGAAAAATAGGTTCACACAATACAATGCATAGTAGGATATATATGTGTATACTAGTACCAAAAAAACATAAAATAATTTACACCAAAATATTTAGAAATTATTTCTGGATGATAAGATTTCTGTATTACCTGAATTTTTTTTTTAAAAAAAGAACATAGCATACTCTTAAATACAGAAAAAAAAGCCATTTTCACTTATAAACAGAAATACAGAGGGAAGGAGATGTCAATATGTCAATTTGTAGAGAAAGGTCAGGCGTGAGAATTTTAAATGTCCACACAGAATTTAGCAATGGGTAATTGTTAATGACCTTCCTTGAGGAGTTTCACTCAACTGATGGTAGTAAGAGAAAGACTTCAGCGGAGTGCAATAGTAACAATCATTTTCAAGTTTACCTTCATTTCCATCCTCAAACTCCCTCAAACTACCAAACTATTATTATAACCTTCAACAGGATTTCAAGATTCAGCAAGGCTATCATCAAGGATCACATAGTCTAAGTCTACAAATCTTTCCCATCCATCTGCCCCAGTCAAAAATAACTACTGCTTTCTTTGTGGTCCTACAATACTTTGCATATCTAGTTATAGATATTTATGTTTATTATTTATATTTATACATATACATAATGTGTTATTGATATTTCTACAACACCCCATCATGTTCTATGGTCCTTGATCCTTAGTATCAAGCATAGAGTTATTCATGTCTGTTCCTCAAGCCTATTAAGCATAGTATCTTTCATAGAGTCTAGGCACTCAGCTGACTATGTACAACTTTGAATTTAGTTACAAACACTCTAAATCACTGTGATAAATCTGAACCTCTTCTAAAAAAATTAAAGAACAAGTTCAGAGAGTGAATTCAAAAGAACTAAGCAAAGAATAACTGTTTTCTTATGAGTGAATGAAAGGGTTTCCTATAGCTGTTACTTTCTAATTCAGGACAATCTGCAGAAGGATAATCAACTTCCATGATTAGCTGTATTTCAGTATTTTACTTAATCTTAAGAATCCATTAATAGTATGCATGACTCAGCAATGAAGTTAAAAAACTAACCAGCAGTGAATGATCAATGGAATGTGTTTAGAGACTCTGTCACCCATCTACTCTTGAAACTTGAGAATAAGTAAACACTACATAGGAGTTCATCTGACTTGACTTCATTACTCTAGACTATCATTGTATAAAGTACCTGAACCAAAGCACTGACCTTTATGAAAAAGTTATGAACAAGTGTACTATATTTCCAGAAATTATAAACCACCTTCCTTCTAGAAGGCTGCTTGAACCAATAGAGTTCTCAGAGGTTTCATTCAGCTATAAAGCTAGATAGTTATTGCCAAATTAATCTTAACAAACTGACACATTTCTACGATTTTATCATTTCTATTCTGTACTATTATATGAGAAACAATAGCATCTTAGTTCAGATTCTAAAAATCTACGTTTATGATTTGATGCAATACAAATTAACGCTTCATTTCACCTGCATTTATAAATTCAGCATAAAATTCCAGAAGGGCACTGGACTCAGGAAGAACACCTATGTCCCTGTTCATTAAACAACTACATATTAGCTGTGAAATGAAAAGACTGATTGCCATATAACCACATAAAGAAAATATAGTAGAAAACAAAATTTAAAATGTTCTAGAAGAGAGAATAAAATAAAAATGGAAAAGAATAGAAGTAAATTCAATTCAAGAGGCATTTACCAAGTGCTGTCCATATTCTAGACACAGAGCTATACATCAAAGATACAGTCATGTGCTGCATAATGACTTTCTGGTCAATGATGGACCGTATATACAACAGTAGTCCTGTAAGATTAGTACCATATAGCCTAGGTGTGTAGTAGGTATACCATCTAGGTTTATCTAAGTGCTGTAGGAAAAGAAGAAATTTTCTTCCATCCTTCTTGGTTCTTCTGGCTGGTCTAAGAATTAAATTGGCATGAGACAGATTAACAGGAAAAAAACAAACAAAAGTTTAATAACATGTTTACATGAGAGAAATCGAGGAAAACTGAGTAACTCGCCAGAATGGCCAAAGCCTGTCACCTTAAGTACTATCCTCAGCTAAAGACAAAAGATGTCGGGGGTGGGAAGAGTCAGGGACTTCAAGCAGAAGAAAAGCAATTCACAGTTAGGTGAAAAGGAACAAACATTTAGAAACCAAATGTTTATTTGGTTACACAGAAACAGAAGAACAGAGAAAAGCCCAACAAACAGGGTTTTCTAGGTTCCTCCCTGTCTACCACCTAGTTCGTGTTATGCTAAGGTGATAACTTGCTTCCTGAGAAAGGTTTTTTATCTGAATTCTTTTAGGCAGTTAAGGGAAAGGTAGAAGAAAAACCTTCTGAGTCTTCTTTCTTAAAAATAATCAGCCTAAAATAATCCTCATGTTAAAGAGACACAATTTGGCGTGGGAAATTTTGTTTCCCTTCAGTACACTCTATGATGTTCACTCAACAATGAAACCTCCTAACAATGATTAGAATGTATCCTTGTCATTAAGAGATGCAGGACTGTATGAAGGCGAATAGACTGAGGAATTCATTAAGTGGAGATGGCTTAAGAAGTCTTCACCCAAAAACAAGCAAACACTCAAATACCCAAATGAAATAAGTAAAATTGCTGTTTAGGGTTGAACTACGGGGTTTGCCACTAATTAATCTATATACCTCTCTTTGTCTAAGGTTCCTAACATGTACATCAAGGAATGCATACTCCAGATCTCCCACTTCTAAAATTCTAAGAGCCAAAACAATGTGGACAGACTAGAGACTGGGACAGTAGGCCCAAATCCACAAAAAGCGTAATTTTAAAGTCCTATATGTATTTCCTTAACATGATTATGAAACCCTCATAGTGATACAAAAGCTCCAAAAATACATCCAGATCTAAAGGAAGAATCCCTATGTCTTCCTTCATTCATAGGAATGAACTACTTTTAGACTATGTGAAGTTAGGAGGGCACTAAGCTGAATTCTACAAATAACAGACTAAGATGCTAGGACCAATACTCACAAACATGAGTAAAATATTTTTCCTTTAAGATCTAGAAATTAAATTCCTGAAAAATAAACAACTTCAAAATATTACCAAATCATAAATTAAATTACACTCATGAAATATATTTAGAAGTTCAACTAAATCTAGCTGGCCTTACTGAGAGTCAGTACAGGAAATCTGAATTTAATCCTGGATTTACCATATACTAGCTGTGAAATCTTGGGCAATTTACTTAACCACATCTCAGTTTTCTCAACTGTAAAATGGAAAATTCAGAACTTATCTTACAGGATTCTTATGAGGATAAAACAAATATACACAAAGTCCTAAGAGCATAATACAACTATGGACAGAAGATGTTAACAGACAATTCACAGAAAAAACAAAAGTGGCCATTATGTGGGGCTGGCCCCGTGGCCAAGTAGTTAAGTTTGCTGACTGGTTAAGTTCGCGCGCTCCGCTGCAGGCGGCCCAGTGTTTCGTTGGTTCAAATCCTGGGCGCGGACATGGCACTGCTCATCAAACCACGCTGAGGCAGCGTCCCACATGCCACAACTAGAAGGACCCACAACTAAGAATATACAACTATGTACCAGGGGCTTTGGGGAGAAAAAGGAAAAAAAATAATAAAATCTTTAAAAGAAAAGTGCCCATTATGTGAAAATATATTAAATTTCACTAATAACCAAAGACATACAAATTTGAACAATCTGAGACATCATTATACACCAATCAGATTATCAAAGTACCTAGAATTGAGTAAGGTATGGCAGTGAGTGCACTTTCATATAATTTTAGAGGCAGTATAAATTGTTACCTTGTCTGGAAAGCAGTTTGGTAACAAGTACCAAAATTTTGATACAGCTATTTCTCTTTTAGGAATTATCCTGTAGAAATAATCACAAAGGTCTAAAGTCAAATCTACAAAAATGTTCAAGATAGAACTATTCACAATCTGAAACACTTTTAAGTCATCTAAATGTCTATTAATGGGCATTAATTAAATTATGGTATATCCATAAAATGACTTTGCAGGCATTAAGAAGTAATTTATAGTCTCTATATTCATGAGAAGAAAAGTGCTCCACAACATACTTTATTGAGTAAAAAGGCAAATTACAAGCCAATAGAATATGACCTTGTATTTATAAATGTGTGTGCATATATTTACAGAGAAGGAAGTTCAATGTTACTACAAAGTTAAAGTGGTTACCTCTAGATCGTAGGATTTTGAGTGATTTAACTTTCTTATATAAACTTTTTCTGCATTACTCAAACTTTCTATATGATTATGCCTTATCTTTACAATTGGAAAAAAATTCTTTTCATTTCTTTAAATAAATTAAACTTTAAAAACAATTATAGAACTAAAAGAGGAATACCAATTCCTCCTCCAATAACTGCTTTCACTGCACAAAACTGCCAGTCCAAGCAAACACTACTCGAGGGAGGAAAAACATACTTTGAATGTACCCTAAGATTAAAGGCACCTGACAGCTTGGGGAAAGGCAAAAGTGAGACCAATTATGGTGACAAGATTCAACAGTATCTCTATTTTAAAACATATCTAGAATTAATCTAGATTGACTAGAGTCCTCCTCTACACTACAAGAAATAAAACTAGAAACCTGAATGAGGAAAAGAAAGGCAAAAGAAATAGCTGAGAAATTTACTAGGCACATTCAAATTTAATCTACTTTCCAAGTGACACTTACATTCTTGAAGTAATTGAAAGAATTATTCAACATGAGAAAGGAACTAGCTCATTTATGTCAGAGGATTTAAATGATTTAAGGGAAGCTACATCAAACTGATTGAAACAGAACTTGTTTTCACTTGTCTCTAATTACCTACCAAGATATCGCATGCAGACGTAAAGAAAAACCTAAAGACATACAAATGTTAACTTTTCCTAGTATCAACACATGAAAACTATTTTTTCCCTTACAAAAAAATCCCAGTGCTTAACCTTCCTATTTGAATTCAGGAAAAAGTACTAAATGAAAATTAAATTCAAAGCGACAGGAGCAATATGGAATAAGAGTCAAGAAACTGAGGGTATGATTCCAATTTTCCATTAACTCAGCCTCAAATTCCTTATAAGTAAAATAAGAGTTAAAAAAATAATATGTATAATTATGTAGAATACATAGCAACCAAAAAAATAATTATAAACATAATTGAAATAAGAAGATTGACTAGAGCTCTAAATACATTTAATGGAGCATTAGTGATATGATACACTCTTTGAAAGAATTATATGTCCCATGAAAGTAAAGATTCTGTTGGTGAAATAAGTTCAGGAAATTCTGCACACCATTTACCCTCTTAGGAGAATCATGATGCACTGTACTGCAGAAAAGAAAATATTTAACTTTATACAACCCACTATCACCCATGAATGGAGACCAACTGTCTGCCAATAAAGAAATGATTAAAAAATTACATATGTGTAATCTTTATAAAGAAGATATTTTATATACTGACATGGTAGACTTGTGTGACACAAGGTAAAAAAGATAAACTACAGAATAATACATATCTTAACTAGATATTTTTAATTTTAGCTGTTGTGTGTGTGTGTATATATATATATGTAGTCATGTGCATATAAAAAGGGTTGAATGGATACAGAGCAAACTTTTAAAGAGTGATTCTGAAAATGGCAATTGTCAGGGCCAAGGGGGATACATTTACTTTATAAATTGATAGATTTGAGTTTTCCCAATGAAAATATAACTTTCTGTAATGAAAACAAATAGCCAAGAAAAAATATGCACTAGGGCAGTTCACACTATTTAAAGCGAATCTTTTCAAGAACAGAAATATACTGGGTATTTTATAAATGTGAAATTTCATTCATTTTTTGTTAACAGGATATATCTCCAGGTATTGAATTAAAGACTTCCTAAGATATTCATTGAGACCTTACCCGGCAAAATACAAGTTGGAAAAAACTTAAATGCTCATAATAATCAACGGTTAAGCAAATGAATAAACATAAACCCAAGAGAAATTTTCAGCGTTATCCATTTTATGAATTGCCTATATGGTTTCATAAGAATTCTGAGTTAAAAAAATAATATGTATAATTATGTAGAATACATAGCAACCAAAAAAATAATTATAAACATAATTGAAAAAAATTCCAATGTGCAATTATGTTATGATTACACTTGTGTAAAATGAGAAATATATTTTTTTATAAGTTGAACAAATGTAATGCAACCATGTGTGCTAAACACTGAAGAAACAGACTAAGAAGTTGCAACACTTGCCTATCAAGAAGCTTAGAATCGAGTAAAATAAAGAGAAGTAAATCAATTATAATAATACAGTGAGATGCATTTATTCCACAAAAAAAATACTATGTGTCTACTACGTGCAAGGCTGGTGTCTAGTGCCATTCATTGGTGAACAAAAACAAAATTCTTGCATTCTTCTGGGAAGAGAATTACAACAAAAATATTTGAAGACCGTAAGTGCCATGGGAAAAAAACAGCAGAAAAAGGGATAGGAAGTGCAGCGTGGAGAGTTTGCAATTTGGGTTAGGGTGTTAAAGGAAAGAGTCATGTGGAAGTATACTTTTGAGCAACGGTTTGAAAGAGATGAGAACAAGCCATTAGGTTATTTGAAGGAATAGCAAATGCACATGTCCTAAGGCAAGGGAGTGTCTGATAGGTATACGAGAAACAGCAAGGAGGCTAGTGTAGCTGGCCCAGAGTAAGCCAGAGGAAATGTAGTAAGAAATGATTTGAGAGAGGTACACAGCTGTAAGGAAGATTATGAATGCCCTTGTAGGTCACTGCAAGACCTCTAAATTACATGGGTGGGTGAGTTGGTTGGTTGGCTTTATACACTTTATTTTTTAGAGCAGTTTTAGGTACACAGCAAAACTGACAGGAAAGTAGATTTTCCATATACCCCCTGCAACCATACATGCGTACTCACTATAAACATCCTGCTCCACTAGAGTGGTACACTAGTTACAACTGATGAACCTATATTGGCAGATCATTATCACCTGAAGTCCATAGTTTACATTAGGGTTCACACTTGGTGTTGCATATTATATGGGTTTGGATAAATGTATAATGACATGTACCTACCATTATAGCATTCTACAGAGTAGTTTCACTACCCTAAAAATCCTGTGATCCTCCTATTCAACCCTCCCTCCCTCCTAACCTCTGGCAAACACTGATCTTTTTCTGTCCCCAGTTGTGCCTCTTCCAAAATGTTATATAGTTGGAATTATACAGTATATAGATAGCCTTTTCAGAGTGGCATCCTTCGATTACGAACAGGGATTTAAGGTTTCTATGTCTTTTCATGGCTTGAAAGCTCATCCCTTAGTAGCAGTGAATAATATTCCATTGTTTGGATGTATCATATCCATCCAATGGATTATTTATCCATTCACCCACTAAAGTACATCTTGGTTGTTTCCAGATTTTGGCAATCAGGAATGAAACTGCAGGTTTTTGAGTGGACATTAATTTTCAACCCATTTGGATAAAGACCAAGGAGTGTGATTGCTGGATCATATGGTAAGAATATGGTTAGTTTTATAAGAAATTGCCAAACTGTCTTCCAAAGTGGCTGTACCATTTTGCATTCCCATCTGCAATAAATCAAAGTTCCTGTTGGTCCACATCCTCACCAGCATTTGATGATGTCAGTGTTCCATATTTTGGATAGTCTAATAGGTGTATAGTAGTATCTCATTGTCGTTTTAATTTGCATTTCCCTGATGAAATATCACGTGGAGCATCTTTTCATGTATTTACGTGCCACCAGGATTTCTTTGGAGAGCCGTCTGTTAAGATCTTTGGCCCACTGTTTAATTAGGTTGGTGTTTTTTTCTTACTTAAGAGTTCTTTATATATAAACAGTCCTCTATCAGATGTGTCTTTTGCAAATATTTCCTCCCATTCTGTACCTTGTCTTCTCATCCTTGTATAATTGTCTTTCATAGAACAGAGTTTTCAATTTTAATGAGGTCCGGCTTATCAATTATTTCTTTCATGAATCATGGCTTTAATGTTTATCTAAAAAGGCGTCACCATACCCAAGGTCATCTAGGTTTTTTCCTGTGTTATCTTCCAGGAGTCTGATAGTTTTGACTTTTACATTTAGGTCTGTAGTTCATTTTAGGTTAATTTTTGTGAATAGTGTTAAGGTCTGTATCTAGATTCATTTTTGGATGTGTATGTCTGATTATTACAGCATCATTTGCTGAAAAGACTATCTTTGCTCCACTGTATAACTGCCTTTGCTCCTTTGTCAAAGATGAATCGACCATATTTATGTGGAACTATTTGAGCTTTCCATTCTTTTCCATTGATTTATTAGTCTATTCTTTTGCCAATACCATATTGTCTTGATTACTGTAGCTTTATAGTACATCTTGAATTTGAGTAGTGTCAGTCCCCCAACTTTAACATTAAGCATGTTAAATTTGAGATGCCTAGTAAACATGTAGGTACAGACGTCAAGAAGGCAGTTGGGCATGAGAGTCTGAGTTCAGGGAAAAAAATCTAAGTTTATAAATTTCTTCTTTTAAAAGAAACAAAAGATCCTTCTCAAACTTTTCCAAAAAATAAAAGAGGAGGGAACACTCCCAAACTCATGTTACGAAGCCAACATTACTGTGATTTGAAAACCAGACAAGGATACTACAAGAAAAGAAAATGATGGGTCTGGCCTGGTGGCGCAGCGGTTAAGTGCCCACGTTCCGCTTCTTGGCGGCCCGGGGTTCGCTGGTTCAGATCCCAGGTGCGGACACAGCACTGCTTGGCGGGCCATGCTGTGGTAGGCGTCCCACATATAAAGTAGAGGAAGATGGGCACGGATGCTAGCTTAGGGCCAGTCTTCCTCAGCAAAAAGAGGAGGATTGGCAGCAGATGTTAACTCAGGGCTAATCTTCCTCAAAAAAAAAAAAAAAGAAAATCAATGGCCAATACCCCTGATGAACATAGATGCAAAAATCCTCAACAAAAGATTAGAAAACCAAATTCAACAATACATTAAAAAGATCATACACCATGATCAAGTGGGATTTGTCCCTGGGATGTAAGGATGGTTCAACATCTGTAAATCATCAATGTGATACACCACATTAACAACATGAAGTATAAAAACCATAGGATCCTCTCAATAGATGCAGAAAAAGCATTTGAGAAAATTCAACATCCATTTACGATAAAAATTCTCAGCAAAAAGGGTATAGAGGAATGTACCTCAACATAATAAAGGCCATATATGGTAATCCCAAAGTGAACATCATATTCAATGGTGAAAAGCTAAAAGCTTTTCCTTTAAGACATGAACAAGATAAGAGACGAGGATGCCCACTCTCACCACTTTCATTCAACACAGTACTGGAAGCTCTAGCCAGAGCAGTTAGGCAAGAAAGAGAAATAAAAGCAATCCAAATGGGAAAGGAAGAAGTAAAACTGCCTCTATTTGCAGATGACATGGTATAAACAGAAAATCTTAAAGATTCCACCAAAAAACTGTTAGGACTAACAAACGAATTCAGTAAAGTTTCAGGACACAAAATCAATATACAAAAATCTGTTGTGTTTCTACACACTGAAAATGAACTATCAGAGGGACCAGCCCATGGCTTGGTGGCTGAGTTCAGTGCACTCCACTTCAGTGGCCCGGGTTCGTGGGTTTGGATCCCAGGCAAGGACCTACATCACTCGTCAGCTATGCTGTGGTAGCAACCCACATATAAGCTAGAGAAGACTGGCACAGATGTTATCTCAGGGCTAACCTTCTTCAAGCAAAAAAAGAGGAAGATTGGCAACGGAAATTTGCTCAGGGCTAATCTTTCCCAGCAAAAAAAAAAGAATTATCAGAAAGAGAAATTAAGAAAACAATCTCATTTAAAATTGCATCAAAAAGAAAAAAAATACCTAGGAATAAATTTAAACAAGGGGGTGAAAGATCTGTACCGAAAACTGTAAGACATTGATGAAAGAAATTGAAGACAACAGAAATAAATGAAAAGATATACTGTGCTCATGAATTGGAAGAATAATATTGTTAAAATGTCCATAATACTCAAAGCAATCTACAGACTCACTGCAATCTCTATCAAAATTCCAATGGCATTTTTTACAGAAACAGAACAAACAATTCTAAAATTTGTATGGAACTACAAAAAATACAGAATAGCCAAAGCAATCTTAAGAAAGAAGAACAAAGCTGGAGGCATCATGCTTCCTGATTTCAAACTATGTTAAGAGTTATAGTAATCAAAACAAAATAGTATTAGCATAAATATAGACACATAGACCAGTGAACAGAATAGAAAGCTCAGAAATAAACCCATGCATACATGTTCAATTAATTTATGATCAAGGAGCCAAGAGCATACAATGGGGAAAGGACAGTCTCTTCCATAAACCGTATTGGGAAAACTGGACAGCCACACGCAAAAGAATGAACTGGATCATTTATCTTACACCACACACAAAAATTAATTCAAAATGGATTAAAGACGTGAATGTAAGAACTAAAACCATAAAACTCCTAGAAAAAAACATAGGCAGTAAGCTCACTGACATTGGTCTTAGCAATTTTTTGGGTTTGAAACCAAAAGCAAAGGCAACAAAAGCAAAAAGAAACAAGTGGGGTTGTATCACACTAAAATGCTTCTACGTAGCAAAGGAAACCATCAAAAAAATGAAAAGGTAACCTACTGAATGGGCAAAAATATTTGCAAGTCATATATCTGATAAGGGGTCAATAACCAAAACATATAAAGAACTCATACAACTCAACAGCAAAAAAAATCAAACAATCTGATTAAAAAAATTAGCAGAGGGTCTGAATAGACATTTTCCCAAGAAGACATACAGGTGGCTAACAGGTACATGAATGAGTGCTCAATGTCACTAATCATCAGGGACATGCAAATCAAAACCACAATGAGGTATCACCTCATATCTGCTAGAAGGGCTATCATCAAAAAGACAATAATAAGCACTGGCAAGGATGCGTGGAAAAAGGAACGCATGTGCACTGGGAATGCAAATTGTTGCAGCCACTATGGAGAGTAGTATGGATGTTCCTCAGAAAATTAAAACTAGAACTACCATATGATCCAGCAATTCCACCTCTGGGTATTTATGCAAAGAAAACAAAAATATTAACTCAAAAAGATATATGCCCCCCCATGTTCACTGTAGCATTATTTACAATAGCCAAGACATGGAAAGAACCTAAGTGTCTACCAATGGATGAATGGCTAAAGAAAATGTGGTGTATATACATACATATAATGGAATTTTTCTTTTTTTAAAGATTAGCACCTGGGCTAACAACTGTTGCCAATCTTTTTTTTTTTTGCTGCTTTATCTCCCCAACACCGCCCCCCCCCCCCCCGTACACAATTGTATATCTTAGTTGCATGTCCTTCTAGTTGTGGGATGAGGGACGCCGCCTCAACGTGGCCTGACGAGCGGTGCCATGTCCACGCCCAGGATCTGAACCCTGGGCTGCCGCAGCAGAGCACGCGAACTTAACCACTCGGCCATGGAGCCGGTCCCCATATAATGGAATATTATTTGGCCATAAAAAAGAAGGAAGTCTTGCCATTTGCAACAACATGGATGGATGGTGAGGGCACTATTCTAACTAAAATAAGTCAGAGAAAGACAAATACCATATGATCTCACTTATAGGTGAAATCTTTAAAAAAAAAAAAGAGCTCAAATATACAGAGAACAGATTGGTGGTTGCCAGAGGTTGGGGATGGGGGAGGTGAAGTGGGTGAAGGGGATCAAAAGGCACAAACTTCCAGTCGTAGAATAAATAAGGCATAGGATGTAATGTACAGCATAGTGATTATAGTTAATAAGACTTTATTGCATATTTGAGACTTGGTAAAGGAGTAAATCTTAAAAGTTCTCATCGCAAGAAAAAAATTTGTAACTATGTCTGGTAACGGACATTAACTAGATTTACTGTGATGATCATTTCACAACATACACAAATATCCAATCATTATGTTGTACATCTCAAATTAATATAATGTTATATGTCAATTACATCCAATTTTAAAAATCCCCTTAAAAAAAGGAATACGTAAATTTGGGAGTCATTAGCATTTAGATGCTGTCTAAATCCAGGGTACTGAATTATTTCACCAAGTCAGTGATTATGGTAAAAGAACAGAAGTTGTACAAAGACGAAGGCCTGGGGCAAGGGCAGACAGATGAAGAAAAACCAGCAAAGAAAGTGAAAATAGAAAACTAGGAAGAAAAACAAAGTATGAAATTCTGGAAGGCAAAGGAAAAAGAATGTTTCAAGGAAGAGAGAGTGACAAACTGTGTCAAATGCTGCAAGTGTTGTCAAGAAACATGAGAATTGGGAACTGATTGAGGTCACAGAGGTCACCAGGAACAGTGACAAAAACGGTTTCAGTGGAGTTGATATGAAGCAAAAGCATGACTGAAGTCAGATCAAGAAAGAATAGTAGGAGAACATTATAGGTAGCAAATACAATTCTGCCGAATGAAAAAGCAGAGAATTAAGGCAGTAACGAAGGGAATGAAAAGGTCAAGAGAGGGCTTTTTTTCCCTTAGTATGTTGATGGTAATAATCCAAGAAAGGGAAAAATGATGATGCAGGAGGAAGATATGTGAGTAACATAAAGGAACTACAGGAAAAGAGAAGGGATTATATCCATCTAATAAAATCCCAGGCTGGTGTATGGAAAAGTGGGAAGGTAAGTGTACCAGAGCTTACGTCCCAGAGCTACTTAAGGGCCAATCATTTTGAGATACCTTTCAGAGATGATTTGACTTGATGATGAGTGTGGGCAATACCAGGTACATGGAAAAAAGAAGTTTCGCAAAGGCAAAAGTCTTAATGGCAATTATTTCTTTTTCTTTCCAGTGGGCCATCATATTTTTGTTCCCATTATTTGATTTGCATGTCTAAGGAGTCTTGTTTGTTCTCAAACTATTAAGGCTAGCAATATTTGATATTGTATTTATATAATTTAGTTAATTATAACCTAAAACAATGAAATGAGCACAAAAAGAAAGATTATTTCCCTGAAAATTAAATACTTCTTAAAAACTTGATAAAAGTGGGTATTTTTTTAAAGTTACTGTTAAATTACATGTAGGTAAGACAAAGTATAAAATATTGGCAGAAAATATCATAAAATGTACAGGGACTCTGGCTTTCTAAGTGTCTAAGTTCTTGCTCCACTTTAAAGAATCTTATATGAAACTTTTAGTTTGGAGGTGTGCGTTGAAGACAGACAATGATTTCCTATTAGGGAATTCATCCTCAAAGAAAAAATACTGACTGGCCCCCCACAAACAGATCAAAAAAGATATCACAAATGAGTGTGAAAGTTTTAAGTTATTAAAGGTTTATGTTTATATGTATCTTTTTTGTGATTTCCCATTTTGACCTTTTTGATTAAATGAATAGCTATCAGCTCCAGTTGTACTGGGTATTAAGTTGCTGTTCCTGTAAATTATGCAAATAACAGAAGCAATTTTAAAAATTTTAAGTATCCATACTAGAAATATTCTAAATAAAATGGTCAACATACTTTCCCTTCCTCTTTAAACAAGAGTCTATCTTTTTTCTGATACTGAGAATCATCTAACAAAATCAACTAGATATTTCCTATGTATTAATTTTACAGCTCTGATTCCCTCATTAAATGATTAGGACTTTGCCCCTATGCTAAATGGTGCTAGACTACTTCCAAGTTTTCCACTTCTCTCTCTTATCAGAATGTTTGTCAGCTGTGACCTCCTTGCTACCTGAACACTTACTTAAAAATAATCTCTTCAACCTTATTGGCCTAAATAAATTACTTTTTTCTTTACATGCTTACTTATCTCATATTTTTAGTAAAGGTCACCTTAACATTGCTCACTCAGAAACTTTTTATTTTAAGTATGAGTAAGGCAGATTTAATACTCAGAATTTAAATGTACTAATAAGTCCATTTTAGATGTGGTAAAGATGCAGATTATTGTCTTTACAATAATATAATTACTTTTTTCATAATTCCAGCCTTAAAATTAAAATATCACATTAAACCTAAAACACTTTACTATTTAATTGTTAATTTATTGATGATCTAGAATTTGAGGTAATTGTATTATGATTAGAAGTTTACATCTGGCAAAGCAGAAAAGGATCTGAGAGGATCTCAGGTCTAAAAGTTATTACTTAATCCATGAAAACTGCTTTTATTTTGTGACCCAAATAGTTTTTTTTTGTTGTTTTTTTGTGTGGAAGGTGCTAAGCTATATACAAATCTGCTGAGTTGAAGTAATCAAATCACATAATTCTACATACAACTCAGAATTTTTCTTGCCAATTACTACTAACCATGTTAGCAATCTACTTTAAAAGTGTTAACTAATATTCAGTTAAACCAGTTTATTAACTTGAGGCTTATAAATTTCTTATATATTAAAAAAATTAAGATCACTAATCATTCTCCCTGTTCTATAGCCAAACACCACTGGTATAAATGAATTGGTCATTTGGAACATTAAAAAACTTGATCAGATATCATAAAGAATAACTAAAAATGTATTGAAAAATTAAAATTATTCAATATAAAATATACTTAGACTGGCATAACATAAACTTTAAAACTAAATAATACAAATTAACGTATAAAAGCTCAAATTTAGACTTTTAGTTAACATTTTGATACCACAAAATCTTACACGCGTGAAGTTCACTACTAAGAAATGATAACATCTTTCTCCTCCCTCAACTACATCTTCCACAAAGCTAAGAGAGATACCTTTCTAAAACCTATATCTGACCATATGTTATATCTCTCCCCTCCTTCTAAAAACTTAATGAAAAAAACCCCACAATTTTAATGATGTCCCATCACCTGCACATTTCTTCACTGCTTCTTCCAACA
Organism: Equus asinus; assembly: GCF_041296235.1. NCBI lineage: Eukaryota > Metazoa > Chordata > Mammalia > Perissodactyla > Equidae > Equus > Equus asinus. Next base: position 100,276,150 of record NC_091793.1, read on the forward strand.
TTATTTGCTAGCACTTCCTATAATACCTGAGTGCTTTAATCCTGCCTGTCCTTTCCCGCTTTGCACACCTGGACATACTTCAATTCATTCTTCAAAAATTTCCTAAGATATCAACTTGTCTAATCACTAACACTTATTTACTATGACTATGTTACCAAGTTTAAGGTCTAGTGCTATGTTTGTAAATATATAACTTTTAGATGAATAGACGCTCTCTTTACCCTCAAAGAGTTTAAGAATATGGTGACTTTCTCCCTAAACCTTACCACTCTCAGAGTTACCTTCCTCAGGGCTACCTCTCTACATTAAGTTGAATTCTTCTGATGTACTTATCATCCTCAATTATAATTATTTACATGACAGTTTCCCACTACTAGCCTGTGAACAGGGAGAAAAATAACTGTGTTATTCATCTTTACGTCTTGGCACCTAGTCAAATGAATTACCAATAGTAGTTACTCAATGCTGCAATGAATTGAGTACAGCATAAGCAAAAAATTTGTCAATGCAAGCACAACACCTTTTACAGCCATACCTTGCCATTATATAAACATATTTAAATGAACTTTAATTTTAATCCATGGTATAAAAATATTAGATATATCTATGAATTAATTGTGAGTCATGTTAGCAAACAATAACTCCAAAATACGATTTTAGCCCCATGTTTCACAGGTGCTACTAATATCTTAGACAGGACAATTCTTCACTGGGGTGAGGCTACTCCAGATCTTATAAACGGTTAGCATTGCTGGCCCTACCATCTCAGCGTCCTTAGCTTTCTTCAGTCATTGCGACAAAACATCCTACATATTTGAAAATGTCCCCTAGGTGAATAACTCTCCCCTGAGATGAGAAATCTTGCTTAGTTCTGGGACTTTGTTCAACTTTATTTGCAAATAAATCATCTATTCCAAAGAAAATATTTGCTATGCATCTCTAAAACCAAAAATTAAAATATAAATAAAATAAAAAATTTAATATGAAATTATTTCTTCAAATATGAGGTACAGACAATATATTTAGCTAGTCTATCTTTTTTGTTTGTTTTTTGTTTTTTTGAGGAAGATTAGCCCTCAGCTAACTACTGCCAGTCCTCCTCTTTTTGCTGAGGAAGCCTGGCTCTGAGCTAACATCCGTGCCCATCTTCCTCTACTTTATATGTGGGACGCCAACCACAGCATGGCTGCCAAGCGGTGCCGTGTCCGCACCCGGGATCCGAACCAATGAACCCCGGGCCGCCGAGAAGCAGAACGTGCGAACTTAACCGCTGCGCCACCAGGCTGGCCCCTTAGCTAGTCTATCTTAAGGAGATACAGATAAGCAAAAAACACTAAACAATCTATTTAAGTATAGGAAGAAATCATAAAAAGTACAATTTTTATTGAGGAAAAAAATTTCGCTAACAACTAACACTAGTATTTAATATGTGAGTTGAGACTGACGCCACCCATGGGGTTGAATGTTAGGCAATTATGCATCACATATGGTACCCAACCTATCCTGCAGGAAGAGTACGAATTCCGCACTGTAGAAGAGCTCACAGTGGTATCCTTACTCATTTGGTCAGCATATTGTCCAGAATGACAATATATATGTCTATGGTAAACTGGATTTATAAATTATATAAACTATCTTAAACCAACTTTCACAAAATAAAAGGGGCTTACAAAGATTCCTTCAAAGAAAAAAAATCATGGACTGAATATGCTATAGTCTGAATGTTTGTGTCCCCGCAAAATTTAGGTTGAAATCCTAACCCCCAATGTGATAGTAGGGAGGGCCTTTGGGAGGTTATTAGGTCATAAGGGCAGAGACTTCAGGAATGAGATTAGTACCCATATAAAAGAGGCCCAAGAGAGCTACCTTGCTCCTTCCATCATGTGAGGACACAGCAAAAAGATGGCTACAGTCTATGAACCTGGAAGTGGGCTCTCATCAGACGTGGAAATAGCCAGCACCTTGATCTTGGACTTCCCAGCCTCCAAAACTGTGGGAAATGAACTTCTACTGTTTATAAGCTACCAGTCTATGGTATTGTTATAGCAGCCAGAACAGACTAAGACAGAATATAATACTAGTAACAGAATCACAAGAAACAACATGAAAATGACAAAGATAATGCTTCTGCTCCTAGTTATCAGTCATGTTATAAGGAAAAAACAAGGATGATCTCAGCCAAAAATAATTATGAATTTAACAATAAATTATTTGAAATATAGATATTTACTAATCACCCTAAGTGTCCACAATGCACTCTGAGAAACTGGCTAATATAAAGCCTTCATCATTAGCAGAATACTTTAAGAAACTACTTAAATTACCTTTATGTCATCTTATTTTCATTTATATTTATTAGTATATTATATATTCTATATATTAGAATATTAGTAAATTTATATAATTCATAAACAAATATATGTTGGTGATCTATGCTCCAAAACATTTTTACTGATAGGGAAGCATAATCAAAATAGTTCAAAAACCATTATTATGTAAGACTGGAGCCTAAAAATCATGTAGTCTAAGAATTTCCCAAACCTTAGCGTGAACCAGATTTAAAGACCATACTGAAAGAAAACACACCCAGCAAGAAGCACCTATTATTAATCACCTACTCAAAGGAAAATCAAATAAAATTTCTTCAACAACTCTGTTTCTTAGAGAATAGATTTAATATAGTAATTAAGGGTTTTAAAGGCAACAACAGAGGAAAGAAGCTTTAATTTAGGTTTCTAAAGCAAAAAATTCCAAAAAGTGTGCTATTCCTTAATTGCAAAAAAGGGGGAAAACATTAAAGGAAGCAAACTTCTAGCAATCTCTAATAGTTCATCTATTCACAATGTGGACTTTATCAGATTTATCTACATTTCAAGAGGAAAATAAAAAACGTAAAGTAGCACTCTAAAAAAGCTAACTAGCCTTAAAAAATAACATTTTACACTTTAAAATCTAATTATTTTAAAACTTTTATTTCTTGACATGATAAACAGGAGTCTTATTACATTTAATAATATTTCTAATGCCTTCTCAGAGTTTAAGACCTATATCTATTTTTCAGATTCACTTAAATCATATGTACGAAAACATTTTGACAACAGTAGGCTTACATCAAATAATATAAAATCTTATTCCCTAAAAACATGTATTACTTTAATACCTACAAATGAAAAGCACATTATAAACATTTAAAGGTATAACAATATGGAATGGATAGTGGTCTAACCATTCACAAGAATGAAAAGTTCTTTTCCAAGGTATTAGAAAAACTCTTATCTAATAGCTTTCTGGGTAAACGAACAAGTTTGAAGCAAATGAGAGTTAAGTTCCAGGCTTTTTTTCTCCTAGTCAACAGGCCTTACATCGCTTGCTTATTTTTATTAAAACAGGAGCTGTAATGGGACACAACAACTACAGGTGAAGAATAAAATGCTCATTAATTTCAGTTGCTGGCTGTCTTGTCAGTTCCCTAGTCCACTTCTGTTTCTATGGTAACAAAGGAAGAATCAGGAAGCAGAAGCAAATATTTAAGATAACAGTTAAGCAGGGAGAGTCAAGTATTGAATGGCATATACAGTAATTTAGTAAGAAAATAATCTAAAATGTAAAAAAGAAGAAGGGAATCATAGTTCATACATACAATCTTAAAGATATTCAAAGGGAGGAGCCTGTCATTCCAGCATTTTTTCCTTGATTGTTTTTATGGAAGAGTACTTACATTTTACTTATAACTTTTCTAAAAATTTGATTCCACTCCCACTCTGAGTGGCCAAAAAACAAAACAAAAACCTAAAATTACCAAGTGTCCAGATTTATTTTCTAGAGTAAAATTCACAGTACTAAAATTAAGTCTTTTAAATACGATAGCATGTTTTGTGATCCTAATTGGGACTTCATTTTAGACTTTAATTTTCTTTGAAATAGTCAATTCTCATATGACCTTTTAATTCAAGTAAAGCAGCTACCTTTAAGAATGAAAATAAACCTTCTGGTAATACTGTTGTGAACCTTTCACATATATATACACCTTATACCAATGATATACATTAAGGTCTGTAGGGAATAGAAATTTCTTTGGTAGATTTTCAAAGTATTTCTGGGGTCATCTTAAGTTTGTGAATATCCAAAATCATGACTTTATTAGATCCTTTAAACTGTTTATTCTTTTCCAAGCCGCTTTATGTTCAAAATTTTCTTCTTCCTCTCTCACAATATTGTCACTCCAAGGAGTCTATGCCTCTGCCTCTCTCTCTCTCTTTCATCACTCACTCTGGGGGAATCAAGCTTCCATCAGAAGCAGCACTGAGGAAATGACCACGTGACAAAGAACTGAGGCCTCCCGCCAAGAGCCAACAAGGAACTGAGGCCTGCCAATAACCATGTGAATTTGGCAGCAGATCCTCCAGCCCAAGTTGAGCCTCGAGATGACTGCCGTCTCAACTGGACGCTTGAGATAACTTCATGAGAGATCCTGAGCTAAAACCACTCAAGTCACTCCCAGATTCCTGACCAACAGAAATGTAAATAATACATATTTGTTGTTTTAAGCTGCTAAACTTTAAAGTTTTTTGTTAAAGAGAATTAGATAAGATAATCAATAAAGTATCTCATTGATATTTTTATTTCCTCTCATCTCAACTCTAAAAGTTCCTTGCCCTAATTAAAAAGTAAATGACAAAGTAAAGCATTAAGATGTAATGCAATTTGGCCAAAACTCATAACAAATGGACTTGTTCTACTGCTATGAGAAACGAAATATGTAAGCCTCCATCTCTATGTGACAATCGAAATAAGAAAGAGAAAATAAACATCATTTATGAAATACATGATATGCTAACCTGTAAACATCAGGAAACAAAGAGTATGTCCAAAATCTACAATTTGACCCTATCTACCACTATGTTCCATACTGAACATGCAAACATTTGGCCAAATTTTTGCATGTCAACTTTACAGACAATCTGAAATGTACCCCTATTTCGTTCTGCACATCCAAATCTTACTCTCTTACATGAATGTTCCTAAGAGGAAAAATTGTGGAAGAACTTTAGCAAAGGCAAAAAAAAGATTACTAATGTCCTATCTAAGACATCTTCCTGTTATCTGTACCTTTCACTGTCTTTTTATTTATGTGTGTGGTAAGATATATATAACATTTACCATTTTAACTATTTTTAAATGTACATTTCAGTGGTATTAAGTATATTCACAATGTTGTGCAACCATCACCACTATCCATTTCCAAGGCTTTCATTGTCTTTAAACTAAAATTCCCAAAGAATAAAGAAAATTGCGGGGCGGCCCAGTGGCGCAGTGGTTAAGTTCACATGTTCCACTTCTCAGTGGCCCAGGGTTCGCAGGTCCGGATCTCGGGTGTGGACATGGCATCACTTAGCAAAAAAAAAAAAGAAAAAATCCATGCTGTGGTAGGCGTCCCATGTGTAAAGCAGAGGAAGATGGGCATGGATATTAGCTCAGGGCCAGTCTTCCTCATAAAAAGAGGAGGATTGGCAGTAGTTAGGTCAGGGCTAATCTTCCTCAAAAAAAAAAAAAGAATAAAGAAACTGAACTTGTAATATTTTAAATGTGCATTAGAAAAAAAGATACTTACGAAAACAAAGTTAGGACCTTTTAAGAACCCAAGCTTCCATAATTAAGGCAAATCTTTGGTAAATTAGATGAATTTAATAAATTTGGGTAGAAAAAGCTATGGCTTTAACCAAACAAGCTAACATTAATACCATACGATGTTTACAATCTTGAAAACTATAAATTCCTATGCTCAACTAAATTGACTCATTGTTCTGACAAATTTTTATTTCAACAGTAACTATGTTCTTGCAGCATGAAGGTAATTTTCAACATCTTCAGGTAACCTAAAACCTTCGACTGATATTAAGTTAATTAAGTGATGATTATTAGATACCTAGGTAATTTCTAAGTAAAACACTGAAACATTGACTACTAAGCATAGTTTTAAGATTATATATTTTTGCTTCATATTTTAATATTAACAAGCTATAGTTCTTGGTCATGTTAATGAAAGCATTCATTTTTGCCACCTTAAGGTGTAAAAGGTATGGCTGTAAAAAGTTGTGTTATGTGTGCTCATGAGCTCGGCTAGTCTGCTAAAATGCTGGCGTATGGCAGATAGTTCTTTTTTTTTTTTTGAGGAAGATTAGCCCTGAGCTAACTACTGCCAATCCTCTTTTTGCTGAGGAAGACTGGCCCTGAGCTAACATCCATGCCCATCTTCCTCTACTTTATACGTGGGACGACTACCACAGCACAGCATGGCTTTTGCCAAGTGGTGTCATGTCCACATCTGGGATCCAAACCAGCGAACCCTGGGCCAGCGAGAAGCGGAACATGTGCACTTAACCACTGTGCCACTGGGCCGGCCCCAAGGCAGGTAGTTCTTTATTATTCACCCCTAACTTTTCTCTGTGAAACAGAAATTAGTTAGTTTGGCTAAAAGTTACAATCAATATGACTAGTTGAGACTACACTAGGAGCAACAGTTACAGAGAAGTATAATTGGATATGTGTATTTATTTTCAAAAAATAAAAGAGTTTGGTCCTAAAGGAAGAATTCTTGGGCTTTTTGGTCTTCTGACCCCTTTCTACTCTTAGAGCCTATTTAGGACTCTAAAGAAGTTTTACTTTATGTGGATTATAGCTATTGATGTTTACCATATTGAAAATTAAAACTGAGAAATTATTTTAAAGATTTATTTATGGATACATTTAAAGACAGTAATGATGAATGCATTGCATATTAACACAAATAACATCTTAGTACTGTTATGAAGACAGTTTTGATCTTACAGATTCCCTTAGAGAGAACCACTGACTTCAAGTAAAGTGTCCGTTTTTTCCAAGATGAAAGATGATAAAAAAGGACCTAACTTGGAAAGTAAATTTTACTTGCTTTGACTTGTAATAGTCAAGTCTGAAAAGAAGCTATGAAACATTTTAAATTTTAGCAAATTTCATTCAATGTTGATGGGCTTGCTTCCTTGGGATACAGATAAATTCCTTCATCTTCCACATGGAGGGTATTCTATACCTTCTGTGTAATGTGCCTAAATGACAGAGATGCTATGTTCTATGAGAATAATTTTATGTGCTTTATGTACTTGATTATCTAAAGAAAAAGGACAAAGAATAAAGGTTCCTCCTAACTTATGAATTAGCAAAAGTATTATCTTTCATATTTATTTTTATTGTTACTTTGCTTAAATAGGTAAATAAGTATTGTTTCTCAGGCACTCATGATTCTATTTTAATCAAGCCCTAAAGCTAACAACTCTTGATTTTGCATTTTTCTAATCATTTCCTAAATATAGAAAATTTAAAACTTTTTATAATATTTTACACTAAAACTATCTTTGAGATTTCCTAGTATGCCTCAAAAGAAACCCACAAGATTTCTTACTTCACCTTATAAAAACAGAACTGCTAGAAAGAATTAGGTTTGTTTGATATGTTACTATTATAAGAGACGTATGGGAAAAGTCAAATCAAGACAGACACTTATCCTTTCCTAGGTTAAGTTTCTATAGGCAAAATGTTATTAATATAAATATTTCAGAAATTTAGTTTTATGAGAAGTCCCTGGAGACGTGTCAATGCCCTCACTGTGCATTACATTTTCAACCTCAGGGGAAATACTGATCAAAACTTTTACGAAATAGTTATACACTGTACTCCAATAAAGAATTTTACACTCCTCCATCCTGATGTCATGAATTACAGTAACAAATTAACACAGCCATTAAGTCTCTGTTTTCCAGATAGCTTTTGTTTTACTCTCATGTTTTCTTGAAAGCTCTGCCACAAGCTACAGGTCAGAGTTCCTGTCTTCAATAAAAGAGAGTTGAAGAGCCTGTGGAAAGGATTATACCAGGTACTTCAAACTAACAACACTTCAAAGAATAGAATATTGGTAGGGGCTTCTACAGTGACATCTCTCAAACAACTTTCAGACCATCTTCAGACTGAGTTAAGATTTTCAGGACACCTTTTAGTCCAGAAGCAGACACCTTCATAACAGTAGACAGCTAACTCAAGCTCCAGAGAAACAACAAAAATTCCATTATTACTGAATGAACTGATGATACAAGGTTTATCTGATTGGAAAATTATTCATATTGTCTTAATGTTCCATTTTCTTTCTTCTTAGGTTATCTATAACCACAAGAATTTAGTAAACTCTGCTTACATAAACCAAAATGAAACATTTTAAAATTCTATCTGATTCTCATTAACCCTCAGAATTCAGAAACTCTTCAGACTCCTTTTCATGGCAATAGAGATATTTACATAGATTCAATAAGAACTTGTCTTCCTTTTTATCAGGATATAATTGGACGAACCTATTGAGCAACCACAGCTTTACGTGGAGTGTCACCATTTGAGAGCAATGCTCATTTAAACAGGTATGACAAGCTTATGACAAGCTACTTGTAAGGAACTAAGGTTGACTTCACTTATTGATCCAATGTCTTCAAAGCCCTCCCAGAAAAACTGGCCTGGTCCCTGGTGTACAAGAGCTCAACCTTAGAGGTGATAAGGAAGATCACTTCCTGGCAGGCCAGGAACCTTAAGGAATTTCAGGGATATTTAAGGGTACTACTGTAGATGAAATCTGGTAGTGTCCTGGGCTTGCTTTCCTAGCCTGAGGAAAGTAAATAACAGGGGCTTTTAAACGTCCTAGCTAAGACTCCTTATGAAGTTAGAGTCAAAGTTAACTTTTTACCCTTATAGTTGTACAATAGTGTACAGGCTCTAGATATGCAAAAGTAAACTCAAGGAGGCCTATATGGTTAACACTCTTGCTGTCCCTATGAAAATAATCACCCATACCTCATAATGAGCCTTTTTGGGTGGAATAAAAAAAAAAACTTTAAGATTATTATGTATAATCACATCCCTCCAAAAATCTAACCAACATCATTCCTTCTAACAATTCAAACACAAATATACTTCCTCAATAAACTCAGAAATGTATGATTATCTGTTATTAGGAATATACAAATTAAAATAATAAAAATTATTCCCACTAAGAATACAATGAAAAAAATAAACATTCTCAAAGTCAAGGGATAGGTTATAAAATGGTACATACAACCTCTTCTGAGGAGCATTTTTTGAATATGTGAAAAGAGCCTTAAAATCTGAATAAGACAACATCCATCCACATAATGCCTCCCAAAAATCTACCAAAAAGGACCAAAACTAGTGAGGGAAATGCCATCATCAAAGAGGCCAGGGAAATATCAATATTATAACAAGACTGATTCAATACACAAATTCCTCAAGAGTACAACATACATAAGGTAGGAATCACATGAGAATATTCTGAAATATCCCAACTCATACTGAAGTTTAGGGACATGGAAGGCCTTTAAGAGAAGTGAGGATCACAGAGCTTGGGACCCATGTTCACATAGCAGAAAGACATCCAGGGCTACCTTTTTGCCTCTTCATTTTAATTTTCTTTAACCTGTCATTAGGGTTAAAAAAGAACCAGCTTTGCAGGTGATGACCAAATGTGACTAAGCAGACATAAGTAAGTGCTGACTCACCAGACAAAACTCATAATCCACAGCATGACACAGTGGTCACTCTCTGCCTCCTTACACCCCCCCCTTCTGCAGGTGTGCCAGGCTCTCCCTGAAGCAGGGAAACTGCTAAAATCAAAGGTTGACCCTCAAATATAGGAATGCCGGTGCATCCACAGCACATATCTCAAGAGATTCAGAGAAAAAGTTCTAAGAGAAAAAATATCTGAACTATATATCCTGTTGATCAGTTTCCCTTGTTGCTTACCCCAAATATTAAAAACCATCAACATCTAAACCTCTACCACAAATTATAAAACAACAAACAAACTTAAACAACACTAAGGTAAATGGAGAAGGGCATCAAGAAATACCAAGTTGCCCATGCATTTATTTTGTTTATTTATTATTTTATTTACTTTTTTTTTTTTGGTGAGGATGATTAGCCCTGAGTTAACATCTGTTGTCAATCTTCCTTATTTTGTTTTTTTTTTTGCTTGAGGAAGATTAGACCTTAGCTATCATCTATGCCAATCCCCTCCACTTTATATGTGGGTCACCTACCACAGCACAGCTGATGAGTGGTGTAGGTCCATGCCTGGGATCCAAACACACGAAACTGAGCTACCAAAGCAAAGCACACTGAATTTAACCACTGTGCCACAGAGCCAGCCCCAACCAAGTTGCCCACACATTTAAATAAAATTCAGCTTCCTTTCCGAATTTTTTAAAAGTTTTAATAGAAATAGATGAATGCCTGCTGAACATGATTTTCAAAAATACGTATAACAAACCAAAAGCCCATATCATAGACAATAATGAAGTATTTGATGCATTACCAAAGTCAGTAAAAACATAACGATGCTCAATGTTAACACTGCTTTGCAGGTACTAGCCGACTTTATTATATCCTTTACAAAGAAGAATAAAGTTACAAATATGAGAAGCAAGCCAGCAAAATTATCTTTATTTGCATGAGATGATTATATATCTGGAAAAGCCTAGAGAACCCACTGAAAAATTATTAGAAACAATAAGAAAGTTGAGGAGCTAATACTATAAGATAACTATAGTATAATATAAACTAGGTGTGATAGACAGGGAGGAACCTAGCAAGGCCCATTAGATCAAAGCCCTCTCCATCTATCATTGTCTTTGCAAGGCATGGCAAACATTTGTTTATCCAACATTTGTTTTTCCATCTCCATTTGAATTGCCTTCCTCCCCTTTGAAGTCTCAAACCACTACATCCAACATCCTCCTTTACCTTTAACTGAAGATAGTATTAAGGTGGTGGCTTCAGCCATATTGGCGAGTTAGTTGGTTTTCCTGGGTTTCCCCCATGTATACATGTTATTAAACTTTGTTTGATTTTTCTCCTGTTACTCTGTCTCAAGCTGATTTAATTCTTAGGCGAGCCAGAAGAACCTAAAGGGTGGATGAACAGTTCTTTCTCCCCTACACCATATATATTACACATTAATCAAAAACAAATTTAAATGTCCTAAACTTGGGTTGTTGAATAAATTATGATATGCTGTTTTAAAATATTTAATGACATGAGAAAATGCTCATGATATAATCCAAAAAAGAATAAAGTGAAAAAAGCAGAATGCAAAACTACATATATAATTGCTATTTTGTAAAAAAAAAAAAAAATATATATATATATATACACACACACTTACATAGAAAAAGTCTATAAATTAAAACTTTATTTTATTAGAAAACAGCAAAGAGTCATTTCTGGTTGAAGAATTTCTGATATTTGGAATCTGAATTCTCTGAAATTTCTTTCTAGCAAAGCTCCAAGCTCACCGCTATGCACACCCACATTTTCTCATTCCCTCTAATTACAGAGGTACCCTTTCTTCTGTTCAGTCAATCAGTCTAACATGGGTCTGGAACCTGTTTCTTCCCACTCTCAAAGAAATTCCAAAATTATATCCTCTGCCCCTTTATCTTCATTCTCTTCATTAAGAAAGTCATCTTCAGGGGCTGGCCCCGTGGCCGAGTGGTTAAGTTCGCGCGCTCCACTGCAGGAGGCCCAGTGTTTCGTTGGTTCGAATCCTGGGCGCAGACATGGCACTGCTAGTCAGACCACGCTGAGGCAGCGTCCCACATGCCACAACTAGAGGAACCCACAACGAAGAATACACAACTATGTACCGGGGGGCTTTGGGGAGAAAAAGGAAAAAAATAAAATCTTTAAAAAAAAAAAAAGAAAGTCATCTTCAAGTCCACATTTCTTTCCTAGAAACTTCTCAATTTCTTTTCCTTTCCTTTAGGAAAAAAAGAGCTATCTAAACTCCATGTTTCTATTTCTTTAGCTGTAGTCCAAACTACTCTACTCAAACTATTATTGCCAAGGTCACCAATATCCTTGTTGCTTAATACAATGGGTTTTTTTCGGTCCTTTCTTACTTGATATCATTAAAGTCTTTCACTCCATGCCCACTCCCCTCATTTTCACTTTTTAGAGGGGAGGGTCATGACACCAGTTTGCCGTTTCATTTACAAACACTTCCATTTCATTACCTAAACTTCAACATAAAATAAACTAAAAATGCAAATAATAGAATTTTGGATATTTGAAATTTTTATCATAACCCTTTTCTGTATTTTTCAAAACTTTTGAGAATATTTTTTAGTGGAAAATGCACTTTTATTGTTTATTTATTTATTTTTTGAGGAAGATTAGCCCTGAGCTAACATCTGCTGCCAATCCTCCTCTTTTTGCTGATGAAGACTGGCCCTGAGCTAACATCCATGCCCATCTTCCTCTACTTTATATGTGGGATGCCTACCACAGCATGGCTTGCCAAGCAGTGCCATGTCTGCACCTGGGATCTGAACCGGGGAACCCTGGGCTGCCGAAGCGGAACGTGCGCACTTAACCACTGTGCCACCAAGCCGGCCACGTTTTTATTTTAAAAAAAGAAAATTCATATTGTACATCTGAAACTAACATAGCATTACATGTCACTTATACCTCAATTAAAAAAAGTTAGAAAATAAACAATAAAATGAATATAAAGAAAAAAAAGAAAAACCAAACAATAATTAACATGATTTACTGTAAGAAGGAATAACAGACAAGTTTTGGAACTGCATATACAATTTACTTTTATCATTAACAAGCAAATGGCATGATATAAGACGAGAATTTATTTTTTAACTATCCAAGTTATTCTCAAATAGTTTTAATTCAAGCATCTAATAAGTAATAGAATTATTTACCAGGAAGATAACCCTACCTTATTAAGGAAAATTCATTTTTAGTATACTAATTAATTTAGTAAAATTAAAGTTTTTTAGAAAGAGTCCTATTACAAAAGGGAGAAACAAAATAACAAAAGATTGAAAATGCTTCAAAAAGTTAACCTTTAGTTATCTAGTTCAACCTTTCATATGATAGAAATTTTAGAGTATACAAAGAAATGTGGTATAGATGATAAGTGTTGATGAGAAATTGAGCCTTAACATGTGTATTAAAGGATAGTTTTACTAGCAAAAAAGAAATGGGGAAGAATTATATGTCAAAAAATAAAATAAAAATATGAGAAGTGACTATAAAAACTCTGGCAGAGGGCATTTTTTAAGTTTAAAAATGGAAAGAATATTTTAAAAATCTAAAAAATTGACAAGTTAATATTTCACATTTCTATAAATAAACAATATGAAAAAGCTACACAATTATAGTAAATATAAGAAAGCATAAATATCAATAATATTTAGAATAACTTATAAATAGCTGATAAGAAATATACTAAGATCTCAGTGCAGTAACAGGCAAATATCAAAGACAATCAACAAAAGAGAAATACAACAGTTTAAGATGCTTAAAAATGCTCACTCTAATTAGTCACAGAAATGCAGATTAAATAAGGTATAACTTTTTGCAATGGAATTTGTAAGGACTAAAAGTGATGAATATAACCAACCTAATGAAAGTGTGGCAAAATAGGTATAGTTATACATTGTTAGTGAGACAGAATTCATGTAATCCTTTCGAAAGCCAAGTTCAGAATACATATATTAAGAGCCTTAAAGTGTTCCCAGCCCTTGACCTAGTAATTGCACTTCTGGGAATTTATCCTATGAAATAATGTCAGTCAACAAAAAATAAAAGCATTGTGCATAAAAATGTTCATTGGAGCATTACTTATAAAGGTAGGAAGAAAGGAATCCATCAATCTATCTATATGCACAACCATGTACTCAAGAGAATAATCAGGCAGCCCTGTGGGGAGGTAGAGCGTTGGAAAGATTTCACAAAAGTAACTCTTCAGAAGCGTATTAGAAAATAAGCAGATTTTACCAAGCAAAAGAGAGGAAATAAGAATTGCATACAGGGAAGATTATACACAAAATCTTGCAGTCATGAAGGTCTATACTAGGGGATCCCTAATGAGCATAGCATGTCTAATACATTTAGAACATGTTGCCTCCTATCTCCCAGTGGTTTTCAGAAACTGATGTTTGTGGTCATATAAACACATATAGAGCAATAAACACAAACACAAATGAAAAATATTAAGCCAATTAGATGTGATTATTCATCCATATGTAATGTGATACACCAAGAAGCAAGTACATAGAGGGTTTTAAAAAGATCTTCTTTTTAAAGAAGTTTGTCTTAAGATAAACTGAGAGTTTGTCTTAGGCTAAAGTCATCATGAGACTGTATGATGTATTAGAAAGATCTAACCACTGGTAAGTGGTAAGCCAAAGCCAATCTCTCTCTCATTTTCATCATCTGAAAAGGACGAAATGTATTTAACAACATCAAAGGATTGCTATGGTCATAGGACAGAGATTTGAATGTAAAGTAGTACAATATTCTACCTCCCCAAACTAGCTCAACTCCATTCCTTTAAATTATTATGTACCTCATATTTATCCTTCTGCCCATTCACATTGCTGTAAGACTAGTCATTACCACCTAACACTGAAATTTCTGTGATAAATCACTGGTCTTTCTTTTAATAGCCTCTTTTTTCTAAACAATTTAACAGATTTCTTCGAAATCTATCTTTCTAAAACAACTTTTTTTTTTTTTAACACATTGGCACCTGAGCTAACAACTGCTGCCAATCTTTTTTTTTTTTTTTTTTTAATTCTTCTCCTCAAAGCCCCCAGTACATAGTTTTAGATTCCAGTTGGGAGTGCCGCCAGTTGTGCTGTGTGGGACACCACCTCAGCATGGCCTAATGAGCAGTGTCAGGTCCACGCCCAGGATCCCACGTGGCGAAACCCTGGGCCGCTGAAGTGGAGGGCGCGACCTTAACCACTCAGGCACAGGGCCGGCCCCTAAAACAAATTTTTAATCATGTCACAACTTTGCTTAAAAATCTATCAGCTAAACCAAATTCCCCTTTGTAACTTTATCTCCCACCGTTTTCAAACTTAGGTAGGTAGGTTTCCTCCATCCTCTCCTTTGTTGAGGTTCCTCTTGTAAGCCAAGATATCACTACTTCCTTCGAAGCCTAATTAAAGTTTTACCATCTCCGTGAACTCTTTCATTCCAAACTTTTTTTTTCTACATTTGGGGATATCAATAGCAATACTTAAGCACATAAACTATCCTGAACTATGCTACCTTCATATCCAGTAGAGATTCACTTTATTGGGGGATGGGAGAAGTGTGGGTAACCTCTAGTAAGTAGGTTATATTTTTTAAAACATAGTAAATATTATCTTGACATGGACCACAATGGAGACGGATCTACTGTCTCTCAATAAGTTTAATACAGCCAGTTTCATCACCAGCATTAAAGCAGATGTCATTTATGTAGTTGAGCTCCAGAGACCATAGCTGGTCTGCATTTAGGAGCTGTGATATACAAAAAATATTTATATTAAGACATAAGAGCCATAATTAAAGTTAAGACGCTCACACTGTGAGAGCGACCCAGGAACAGAGAGCACCTGACTTGTAGCCTGCCTGGAGCATAAGTTTACTGGGTGAATGATGGCTATTGAAATTGTTTTTCCTTTCCCACCGCCAATTTTTTCCCTAACATAAATAATTGAATTTCCCTAAGTTAAAATCACTAAAGATGAGACTTCACTCTATGCACATGCTTTCTAAGTAAATGATTAACTCCTTGAGCATATTATGAGCCATGCATTTTATTTCTGGGCACCTTGAATTGTTTCTAGTTATTAAGAAATAGGTGCTGACTTGATTCTTGTTCTCAATTTAATGATCAATTTATTTAACTAACCACCACTGCCTAATATAGGACTATTAGCACAACACAATAGTACCAAAATGAGAAACTAATCAGTGATTTTTTTTTTTTTAACATTTTACTTTTTCCTTTTTCTCCCCAAAGTCCCCCGGTACATAGTTGTATATTCTTAGTTGTGGGTCCTTCTAGTTGTGGCATGTGGGATGATACCACCTCAGCATGGCTCGATGAGCAGTGCCACATCCGGGCCCAGGATTCGAACCAATGAAACACTGGGCTGCCTGCAGGGGAGGGCACGAACTTAACCACTAGGCCACGGGGCCGGCCCCTAACCAGTGATTTTTATTTGTTTCCATGGGTAACTACAGGATTATTTTTAGCTCACTTGCGAAATACTGAGATTACAAACACAGAAACAAACATCCATCTTTACCCAGGTACATGTAATTAATTTAGTTGGTACCTCTGGACTTCAGCTGCAACATCAAATGCTACCTACTAAGAATAACATATTTGCAATACATTGCAAAAAAGAGACCTATTTCGTAAAAGATATCTCACATTAAAATAAAAAAGGTCAAATTCAAGGTACTATGTCATACAACACTTCATTCAAAACAAAAACAGGGAAATTCTGTTCACATTCTATTTACCTTTTTTCCCTTCCCTGAGTGTGCCTTGCTCCTACCTTCCCATTTCACACATAGTACAAAAGTATTTATACACATTCTTTAAACCAATTCTTCTCTTTTATGGGTTTTGGCAAGTACAACTGTGAAGTCTTTCTTGAGAGGGAAGGGCAAAGAGAGCTTTTACCTAATTGGCCAAAGTTATTTCATGTTCTCTTCCTGGACCAACTGTTTACTGTTTATACGGCCCTTCACCAACCCTTCAACTTCCTACTTCAAATCTCCAAGGTATGATTATAGATAAGAGTAATTTTCTCAACAAGCTGCTGAAAATATTAACTGCAATGCACAAGAATTTAATGCTAAGATACTCAGACCACAATGGAGAAAATCTCGATAGTTTCCAAGAGGACTCAACTATAGAACAATGGTCCACTCCTCTTAACTCCATTTAAAAAGCCTTCTTTACGGGGGGGGGGGGGGGGGGGGGGGGCGGTGTCAGCCTGGTAGTGCAGTGGTTAAGTGCTCATGTTTCGCTTCAGCAGCCCGGGGTTCACCGGTTCGAATCCTTGGTGTGGATATGGCACCACTTGGCAAGCCATGCTATGGTAGCCGTCCCACGTATAAAGTAGAGGAAGATGGGCATGGATGTTAGCTCAGGGCCCGGCTTCCTCAGCAAAAAGAGGAGGATTGGCAGCAGTTAGCTCAGGGCTAATCTTCCTCAAAAATAAATAAATAAATAAAAAACCTTCTTTAAAACTATTTGTCTTGCCTTTTTGTTGTGGTTGCTGCCCATCCCCAACACTTCCTTTAGCTCTGCAGTAACCCCTCTTTTAAAATAATGAGATTTGACCCACAACCTCTGTCAGTCTTTGTTGCCTTGCAGACCCCATTTCTTTCAGTATGCTATACTAACAACCGTAAAAGGAGAAACCCGTCATCCTGTGACTTACAGGCTGCTCCTTGATTTTTTCACATGCTCAAGATGGACTTTGCTGCTTGTATGTCACCATAATGATTTATGTTAATAATAATCCTTTTCCCAAGGAAGTGCAGAAGTATGTTTCAACAACCATGTCATCATGAAAACCAGAAAAGATAAGTATGGCTTCTCTCTAAACTCAAACACTAGATAGCCTCCTATTTCCACTCATTTCCATCTTTCATTTACCTCAAAACTCATCACTGTACAAGATAAATGATTACGTAAAAGTTTTAAGGTTTTCTTCTGACACATCACCTGCAAGTAAATGTTCATTACAATATCGCAAATAAGGAAAATGAAATAAATTTCATCATCTTAGTGCAGCGATAATGAAGTTAGGAAAAGTCTAACCACTGAAAATTAAGACCTTCTTGTAAATTTATGTTTGAATTGTTTTGAATCTTTCCTTTTCACACTCTATTTTTAGTGGTATTTCTATTATTAGTGAAATTCAGTACTGATGTAATTAAAAGTGGCGGCTATGAATTTTGTTGCTTTTTGTTCTGATGGATATTCCTATTATTGGCAGTCCAGCCAGCCTGTCTTCTGCATTCATCAAAAGGAACTAGAGGAAGTAAAAGTGTTTTGTGAGTCAGAATCACCAAATCCCCTTGGAAAGCTAACTCCTCACCACCAAATGAAGAAAAGGGAAACAGAGGTGATGTCCTGTCTGCTCAATGTTCTTAGCAGGTATACATTATACATTAGGTTTTAAGAAAAACCATTTATAAAAGCATAGGAAAAGAATGAAGGAGAAAGGAGTGATTCCGGTTAATATCACAAGAAATACAGTATTTGAATAACTCTGACCAGAAAGAGCAGCTTTGTCGGTTTTAACCTGACCTCGACAAACAAAAAGGCTATCATTGAAATGGATGATTTGAAACTGATTAATCCACCTTCTCCAAAGAATGCCAAGTGGGTCAATTTTGAAAGCAATGGAAGAAAAGAAGGATCCTACAACATTTTCCTTTCCTTCTGGGAGAAGAGGTGTAAGTTGAGGTGACCTAAAAAAGGTTGCAGAACCACTCCAGATGCCTAACAGACCTGGCTTTAATTTATTTACTTTTTTTTTTCTTTTTTGCTGAGGAAGAGTCGTCCTGAGCTAGTATCTGTGCCAATTTTCCTCTATTTTGTATGTGGGTCACCACTACAGCACAGCTGCTGATGAGTGGTGTAGGTCTGCACCTGGGAACTGAACCTGGGCCACCAAAGCAAAGCATGGTGAACTTAACCACTAGGCTATGGGGCTGGCCCAATTTGTTTGTTCTGTATGGGGCTCATGCTGTCCTTCTTTTGCTGGATCCTTTCTTCCTGATTTCTGAATATTCAGTTTATTCCTTCTTGGTCTAATTCAATGCTAACTAAACCAAAGAGCCTTTTCTTATGATTCCAACCAGAAGTCCTCTCTCTCATATTCTGAGTTTTCACAAACTTTTATCCATAGCTCTCCAAGAGAATGCTTGAAGACAGCATTCAATATAAACTTCATGAATGAAGGTAGCTGCCCCCTTTTCCTCTTATTATTAGCACTAGAACAATAAAAGTGTATCAAATACCTGTGATTCTCCTGTGGTTGTCATTAGTGAGTCAATTCATTTTTAAACTAATGGCTAAATTTTCTACTGTTTTGTTAGGTTACTAACACTTAAAAATTGAGTCCATTACCTCATCTTTCTTTTTGTCTAAATATAATTATCTGTTGTAATGAGAACCAGAAAAGGTAGACAAATAAAATCCCAAACCTTCATTCTGGTGAAAATCTAAGGACTTCTCTCCACCTGATCTGTCAAGAAAAGGAGGAAGAAGGGAAATTAGATTTATTTGAATTTTACTTCCTTTTATTTCCTCAGCTTACTCTGTGCTGAGACACTAAAGAGCAGGGAAGTAACTGAAAGGACAATAGTCAAAAAGGAGAGAAAAAAGGGCACAAAATAATTCACAAAATGACTGATGTGACCTCAAATAATGGCAAGGTAACTGTAAATATAAAGTTATCCTATGCAACTCAAAACTAAAATGTAACACATCGTCCTTTAATAACCTTTGAATTTATTATTTAAAAAAAAGTACAGCCTACTATCAGCTAGATTAAATTTGGCCATATATTCTGTTATATTACCAACATATCCAGCCATTTGTGAAGCCAAGAAAGAGTAAAATGCACTCTTAGGACTACTACTCAACCTTGAAGTGCTGAAAGCTACTTCATCATCTATGGTGGGGACAAACACATGCATGCACATGTGAACTTAACACTATGTTCTGTGGAAAGCTCGGTATAATCACCATCATTGTAAATCACTCAGGTATCCACTTATTTTAGCATACACAAATCAACGCAGAGCTCCCTGTGATTCCTGCAAGGATATCTGAAATCACATTTAACGTTTTCTCCTCCCACTCTCCTCATTGAAAGCTTGGGATATAGAGGTTTTCTCCTCTCCTTTCACTCAGTACTATGCAGCACAACATACAGGAAACTATTAATAGCTGGACTAGCATCCACATATCATTTAAATACTATAGGAGCACAACTGTGCTGAATATGCCAGAAGTGACCCAAAAACCAGAGGAGACTCCTCATTAGATTCCTTCTAAAAAATAAGACTAGCTTTATAGTGTTAGGATTAGCATTATTCTAATCCAATTATAGTGTCTTGTTGATTTTCCTTTCTATCTTTCCTTACACTACTTACAAGCTTAAAGTACTGTCACTTCTCTATATATCAGATGAAATTACTTTACAGGCTAATTAATCACAATCTATTTCTTATGCTACTTCTTAAAACTATAGATAACTAGCAAAATATAATTAACAATATTATCAAATCAAAGATAATTCATTTATTTATCCATGGACAAAATCATAAAACATATTTCCTCAAAATTACAATGACTGTATAATCTAGGTTTGTTTGTTTGAGGCCAAGATTAAATATATGATAGGTAATACATTATTGACCTTTTTACACTTGGTTCCTTCAAACATTCTTCATTTTATTCAGCATTTAGTTTAAATTAAATATTTAAAATTGAAGCTGTTCCATGTTGCAAACACAGCTAAAATGAAGAGCTTCTGTAGCAGCCAGTGACCAGATTTTAAATGCAGGTAGATCAATAAAAAAAAAAAAAATCCACCAAGCACAGGCTCCATGTGTGAGTGGAATGGTTTATAATAGCTTGCAAATGACTATGTGCTTGCTGTAACCAGCTGTTCTTAAATTATGAATATGCAACCAATTCATGTTAAAGCCAAATCCCAGCACTATTTCTACAGAGAAATCCCAGTAGTTTTGCTTGTTCTACATGTTAGCTCTGTTAAGGATACAAATAGCAGTAAGCTTCTGAACAAATAGGACCAAACTATTGGCATTTCATGCACTTGGTCCATTATCACAGCAAGGGATGTCAATCATTGGTACATTCTATAACAGCTCAGGCAATATGACAATGATCTCTTAGGAAAAAAAATCAAAATCTCTGCAGCATACTCAAAGTCCTTCTGACAACCTAATGCTTTCTCACTTCAGCCAATCAGACTGCCAGACCCGACCTACTAGAAGACTTGCATCAAGCTTGAAACATTTAAAAACATCAATCATAAAAACAAAGACAGGACATTGAATTATACAGTATTAACCTCCAGGGTTTGCATACAAAGACCTTAGATTTATTTATGTCCCAGCGAGTTAAGAGCTTCAGTACACTGTTCTTTACACCAAACTGACTGCCAATTTGACGAACCTCTCTGCCCTCAGCAGGAGTGCACCGTCTTTGATTAATGAGTGCATGCTTGTGGAAAAGTGCTAAGAAGAAAAAACAGGAAAAAAAAACACAATTATGTCTACACATAGCTGAAGTATCAATGCAATAATTATCTTCAAACCAAATGCTCCTTTTTTCTCATATACACATGCACACATGTGCACTCACAAAATTAGTAAAGGTTCCTATCTATATATTACCGTCATTATTATTCTAACACAATTTTTATTTGAATGAAAGGCATTCAAAAACCAAAGTACGAGCTGAATTTTATAAATTGTAAAAACAACTATTTTAAAAGCATTACTTTTATTTTTGAAAACACTATCTTACACAGAAAAATTTTAAATATGTGAGACAAAAACTGTATTTTCACCTCATATTCTTATAAAAGCTATTCATTTAAAAAATTCAATGTTTAACTTACAAATACCAGGACTCTTAAGTATTTTACATCTCAAACTGTATTATGACTTGCCACAAATCACACAGCATTTAAAATAGATTTAAAAGTAATGTAAATTCATTTTATTTTTCTTTCAGCAAAGATGTTGCCAGTATTTTATAACTCTATATGCAATTGTAAATTAATTAAATTATATTTGCCTATAATTTCAAAGTTAATATGGTCAACAGAAAAACTTATGAATGAAATTTAAACTTTTTATGACTCTTCTGTTTTGAATTGCCTTCCTTTAAGAAACTCAACATGGAATGATTTTTACTTAAGTTACGGGATTCTTATTTGCACTGCAGTTAAGACTGTATTACCTCTAAAAATGAGCCAAGTATTGAGACTCTTTTAAAAAAAATTTTATATTTAATCTACAACTCAATTTACCATAATTTAGTTTACATGAGTATCTGCCTTGACACAAATACGTTACAAGTAAATACATTTCTTAAAAATTGAACATAGGCCAAGATAAAAGAAGGATTGTCTTTTTAAGGACCTGTATGGTTATTATATAAAAAGGGTTGAGAAAGCATATTACCTGAATATAAATCTTAGCTTTAGTCTCAGTAATGTATGATCTACTTAAAAGGAAAGCATCTCTATAAACTTGTGATTTAGGAAATCATAATTCTGAAATCACTCAGCAGTGTATCCTAAGTGTCTAAAATTTGTTTATGTTGTATAAGAAGTCCTTTTCATGGAATTTAACTCAGCAAATTACATATTCTAATCTTCAATTTCACATTTTGAGTATTGTTTTAAAGGCAAACTATTTTATTTTAAATATTACAAATTTTACGCTCTGAAAATTTGTTTAAATGCTTAATGTACTTAAAGATTTAAAAATTAAAAATCAATAAATATTGAGACTAGGAAAGATCTCTTAACATATTGATAAGCTACATTATACCCTTAAACTTATTCTAAAGTTTTTTTACACAAGTTGTTTAAAGTGTCTTTTTCTCTGTTGGGATTATCACTCTTTATTCTTCCTCTTTCCTCCTTTCTACCTCCTCTCCCACCAAAAAAAACCCAAAGCAAATAATTAGAATAAGTAGAAAACAGGTACCAATGGGATGATCTGAAAACATTTTAGTACTACAATTTCATTGCTGGAACTATCAATAAAAATTATTAGTACAATAAAAATATAATTTCAATTTTTAAAATCATTAAATGACTACTAGTCAATTAATATCTTCACCTCCTTATTTAAAAAATTAAATACAAAACTGTCCATTTCTTTAATAATTCTTTTCTAATCATCTTCTGTAACAAAAGTTTAAAGAAATATGTAATCAAATGAATCAAGATTTATTAAATAAAGCACAATATTTTTAAGCCCCATGGTATGAAATATTTAATTTTACATAATCAAAAACCTCTCAAAATACCTAGCTAGGTAATTTAATTAATCCTTCAGGATATCAAGTATACATACTTGATGATATAATTTCATCTAGGGGTCAAAATCACCACATTACTTCGTGTTAAATCATTTCTTCTTTTGGTAGTTTGGGTAGGACTAGGTCAAAAACTCAGGAACTGTAACTTAAAAACCTCTTTCTTTGACAAATCTTTAACCCTAAAAGTAATCCAGTTCTAACACATACTCTCACTAATTCAAGGAGATAAGACAGAAAACATGAACTTTCATGCAACTGTGATATCCTACATCTTGTATAGTAACACAAAAGTAGCAACAAAGACATTAACAATTGCAGTTCAAGCTGGGAGTGACTGTTCTGTTTCAATTCAATGACACCACTAATGGCTTCTTAGCAGCTCCATGAAATCAACCAGCTGTCAAGTTGATGCATCAGAAGGAACAGTTATGCACTCCCATAAGAAAAAGCAACACATCAGGATGTTTGGCAAAACATCTGCTCCTTTACACTGCAGTTCTATAATAAACATGCAAACAAAGAAATAGGAGAAAGGGCAACAGAATTAAAATTCTAAGGTTTCCATTACAGTCTTATACGCATTTTAAATAAATGATTATAAAAATAAAAACAAATTTCTGCCAAGTTGAATACTTTAAGTTATTCTAAATCTTCTGAAAATGCTAAATACAATTACTTGGATTCTTCTACAAAGGTTAAAACTACATAAAATCTTTACATTTTTAAAACTGAGAGTAAACTATATTCACTAAGCAAGACCATTATTGTAATATTATGTACAAAACACAAAATTTAAGACTAAAATATACCCTTCCTTCATTTAATAAGTATCTAGTAAATTATGCCACTAGTACTCTAATAAATGCATTTCTGAGACTCAATAGTCCAAAAATATTTTTAGTAGTGTTTCAAAGAGTAATGCTGCCATAGGTTAGTACTAGTTTAATATATGAGAACATTTTCTGGATTTTAAAATACATACCTACTTCTACAAGTCTCCAAACCAGTCTATGAATACAACAATTTGAAGTTCTTATAAACGATATCCCATTTTTAAAGCTTATCATTTGATTTCTTAAAAAAAAAGAGACTTATTGGTCATCACAGGCCTAAAATAATTTTACATTCAATCATCATTTCAAACATTTGTAAAATCTTACTTTTTTCTATCTGAAACTTGCAAGGGTCTCAACGTCTTTTAAATTATTGATTATGCAGTACAGTAACAATATGTACAGTCTTTACAATAGGTGTGAGACATCACATGTACTTAACTACCATTTTCTTAAACTGCTTATCCTCTGTTGCTTGCCATTTATAATCTGCCAAATCTTCTAGTCCTTTGTTGCATGTATAATTTAGAACCATCTGTTCTATGTGCTTTTAACTATTTAAACATTTTTCACCTACCTACAATTCACATAAATGGCAGACATTCAATTCAGTCCAGCTTTCTACATAAGCGTCTTACATAAAGCAATACCTAGATAAACAGCATAGCAGATAACACTAAAGAAGACTGCTACAGAGATAAAAACATACCGCATACAACATAAGTTTGTGTGTTAGACAAATCTTTTCAGTGTATTCAGAATTGTTTCTATTAGCTTTTTTTGAGTTAACTGTAGTCAGTGTTTTTCCCCAATCCAGAAGACAAAGAGAATGCAAATTAAATACAGACAGTTTCATGTCCTTGTTAGAAGAGAAGTAAATATGCTGACTGAAAATGACTACAGGAGACAGAATTCCACTTTCCCATTCAATTTACAGTGCCCCTTATCTATATACTAGTCAGTGTATCATTAGGTTTGGTCATGTGACCAACTGAACTTTTGTGAGGTGAAAAACTATTTTAGACAAGCAAATTAAAACAACATTAGTTTTTATTATCTTTTCATAATGGCTGACAAAGAGCTTAAAGCTACAGGTTATAAAATATATTTTAAAATCAATTCTGCCATTTAAGTACTAACTACATTTTTGCCAATCGTTTGACTTAATATCTCCTACTAAGTTTTAAAAGTATCCAGTATCTCCAGGAATTTTCAACAATTACATCTTTTCAAAATTTAAAGAAACGTAAAAAACAGAACATTTAATTGCAAAATGGGATCTATGTAACCTAAAATAAGTAGACGTAAATATTAACTAAACTGATTAACAAGCCACAGCAGAGAGGGGAGTAAATAAGAAAGGCAATACGCTGATTAAAAATAACATTTGAAACCTTTACAGAACAAAAAACACAGACAAAAGCTAGGTGAATACCAAATGACACTATAAAAGTTTATACCATTTTTTTGCACATAATTTTCCACCTGTTACCAAAACATTAAATGTGGAGACGCTGATGGTTCATTCTGAGAGAAGACAAAAGCTAAGCAGCACAATTTATCACTAATCTATAAATTACACGGGCCTTTAAAACAGAGAAAAAATTAAGAGAAAAATCTACTCTTAGAATTTCTCGATAAAGTTTACATGACGTCACTGGGCCCCCCTGAACATTCCCTAAACTTTGAGTCTTATCCAGACACACTTTCTGCCTTTCTAAGGCTTCTTTCCCTTCCTCAAAAATAAAAAAGAGAGACTTGGGAATAAAATTTGCCCAAGATGGCGAAACGCTTGTTGTTTAGAGGGCAGGGGAAAAAAATGGAGGATATTGTAATATACACAAAGGGATAAATTTCAACAACTCGGCCAAGGACTGCAGCTGCTTCTCTCTTTATAAGGAAGCAACACACAAAAGATAAATACAGAGGGAGAGAAAAGAAGAGAAAATCTCCCAAACAGCAAGGCCAGCTCTGATTCCGAACACTTGCTTCCTTTTCCAAGTCCCAATTCTGGGGTTCGTGGAACTACTTTAAAGAGAGGGGAGCCGCGAAAGGGAAAGGGGGAGGGGGAGCAACAAGAAGATTAAAAGAGCGAAGAAGAGTTGAGACCTGGCGGTTGTTCCCGGGGTAGAACTGCTAGAAGACAGACATTACCGTAGGAAAAGCTATGCTCCTCTAACACTGACATAGATCTTCCTAGGTATCCGGATCTTTTCCCAGTCCCATCTGCCCCCACTCCCACGCACCCCCGCCCCCCGCAGCTCATTTTCCGTAAACTCTAGAGCTCCAAAGTACACAGGGAGAGAGCAAGAGAGGCCCGAATTGGGGGGGGGGGGGGGCAGGCGCAGCTAATCAGTCCTAGAGGGAAGAGGGGGCGGAGGCAAAAAGGGGCAGCAGTAGGCGGACGGGGGGGGGTATCTTGAAACTACCCCGGCGGGGAGGGGGGGAAGCAGCGGATATTCCCGGGTAGAAACGGCGATGGCAACAGTGCCAGAGGTGGTTTTTTAAGAAGCAAAACTGTTGGCGACGACCTAAGCGCTGGAAGCCGAGAGGAGGAAGAAGGAAAAGCGAAGCCAGGGAGGCCGAGCAGGGCGGCCGGCACAAAGGAGGCGGACCGCGGCGGCAGCGTCCGCCCGCGCCGAGGAGCACGGCCCGCGGCCCTGCTGGACCGAAGTCCCGCACTAGCAGCTAGGAATAAAGTTTACGTTCTCCAGAGACCGCACCCCCCAATCCCACCCAGGACCGCGCATCTCCGCGTCCTCCTTCCCCAAACTCCACTCAGGACCCCGAGCACCACCCCAGCCTTCCAGCCTGCACAACAAAGAGACACACCGACCGGCGAGGGTAAACAGCCGCGGCAGGGCGAGCAGGGCGGGCAGGGCGAGCGCCTCGAGATAAGCAACTCCGGAGTCTTCCCCGCTCGCAGAAGCGTAGTTTCTCCTTGTCTGTTTCGACTCGCTTTATAACATTTGGATTTCTGTCTTCACCCGCGTCCCTGACACCCGAGGATTTTTAAACTCACCTTTACTTTCGAACTGAGTTGCGGTGGATGGGATTTTTGTCTTCCCCAGATGGTTGAAGGTTACGATTTTTGTTTTTGGAAACCCCACCACCTCCTTATTTCTATTATTATTTTTGCAAGAAAAGTATAAAGAGAGTTGGAGTGGAGGTGAGATTTGTGATCGGGAAAGCCCCTGCCTCCCTCCGTCTCCGTCTTCCGCCTCTCTCTCTCTGATTAGTTCCTATCCAGCAGCAGATTGAAGCAGGAGATGATTCTTCTCAAGGTTTGTTCAGCAGCTTCACTTCTAGGCGAAGGCTTCATGAACCAAGTGACGTCAACCAACAAGGCTTCTCTCTCTCTCCTCTCTCTAACAATGAAAGTTGCTGTTAACAAGGGAAAAAAGAGAGAGAATTGTTTATACCATTTCAGTTCCAATAATAAATGACCTATCAGCTCCTAAAGGAGCCAAGGGAGGGAGGGGGTTGCTTCTTCCTTCCAAGAATACTGTAGCTTTGAGTTTGCATCGTCCCTTGTCCCAGGAAAAAGTTAAGAAACTTAAATGTTTTGTTTTGCTCGTAGAAGCAGAAGGGACAGAAAATAGGATTGAAAACCTAATTTTTAAAAAAGGTAAACTGGAGAACAGGGAGCATCAGATTAATCATTTCCACCTAAACTTTTTTATCCGTAAATTCAGAATTCGGTTGAAGTCTACAAGCCAACTAAATTAATATGCCAAAAATTCGTGGATGTTTGGAACTCAAAATAAAAAGCAGGACGCAAGATGGTCCCGGGATAAAAAGCTACTGCCCTAACACGGACAAGTTAAGCTGGCTGTAATATTTATGCACTGAGTTAAAATTTAAATAAAACACGTTTAAATAGTAAATTGTTTTAAAGCTATAAGTTAAAATTGTAAAAGGTAATATCAGTAGTTTTCCTCCCCAATTTCTGAAAGGTCAAAAAAAAGATAGCTAATTGTGGAATTGCATTTTTTAAAAATCACGTTAAGACTGGTAGCCCATTGCTCCGTCTTTAAACTACACACGAGGTATGCTATTTGTCTACCTTTTGAATCTCTCCCAACTTTCTGTTTTTTACACCTTTTCCCCCCAATTCCAAGATCCTGAAACCAAGTTAAACTAAAGGTAAAGTACACCCATTACCTCCTTCCACACACTACCCCATAGCTTTCTAAAAATGATTAAAAAAGAAAAAAGCCTCAGCTTAGTAACACTTTATTATCCAAAAACATATATAATTTAAAATTTTTTCATTGAGTTTGTTTTTCCCCCAGAACACATTAAAGTCTCAAAGTTCATATAATTAAAAATTGCATAATTTAATTTTCAGGATGAAGAGCAAGTGAAAAGCAAGCTATAGAAGAATAATTTGACCATGTATGTGTATTTTGTACATACATATGTGGATAAATGTATCTTAAAAGATGCTATTGTTTTATGTTTCCTCTTCAGCTACAGGCTGTGATTTTAATTGTGCTGGAGGATCTTCATTAGTATTAACACATGGGGAGATTTCACAAAGCTGCTTCATTAGGAAAAAAAAAGCTTGGCAGACTAGGTCTTTTTGCATGCACTGAGAATGTCAGCCTTACCTCGGTCATTTGTAACATAATAAGTGCAAGTACAATGATTGCAATGCAGGAGCACTGGGGGAAGGGCAGAAATACTGCCTGTCTAATAGGGGTATCTGAAAAGAAGGCTGCTCATTACATAGTAAAATGTATGCTAAAAATTAGTGAAGATGATGTCTCAGGAGACTGATGCTAAATAAATTAATGTGCTGATATGTTTTTAATTATTATTTTTGTAGTAGTTTATTTCATTCTCAGGATTCACATTGAGCAGCAAAGCTGTGCTAGCACTTATTGATTTTTCTCCCCTGCCACATTCCCGGAATACAGATTTTAATCATTTCACTACACCACACTCAGTAATTTCATTAAAAACTGGAACCTTCCATCCCCAGAAAAGCATTTAATTTCAATGACATACAATTTCTCTCTTAGCAGAAAACTGTCTCTACAGTAAAAGCTGGCCTAAGGTTCAAATGCATAATTTAATCCTGAGTTTTCCATGCTCTGCATTCCTTTGAAGCTATAATTTGAGTAACTACCTAATAACTGTAATAAGGACAATAATTTCCTTATAATATATTATTAACTCATATTTAATTAACTCAGAGGCCAAGCTCTGTACATGTATGACTGGGTCAACAGTTCTACATCCTCAAAATTTACTAATAATATTCCAGAAGAAAGATATAGATTAAAATATCAGTGTAAGTGCTAGCATTTAGATATTTCATCCAAAGTAATAAAGTTACAAAATGCAAAAAAATTCATGCATTTTATATAATACTGGTTATTATTCAAATAAACAGTATATTAAAACAGTTGCAAGTAAACAAGGCAATTCACTGCTATTTCTATATATAAATATAGTATTACACTATTAATATTTCAACAATCCACTTCTGACACTTTGCCTAATCACTAGCATTACTGTGAAAATATTCAATTTTGAAAAGACAAAGGACTAGATTCAAGTTGTCTCAATTTTCATAAAGAATTCTCTTAAAAAATTTCTCTTGAAATAAAGTTAAATGGCACATTTGAAAAACTTAGATAACTGAAGATATCTCTCTTACTTAAATACTTTAAACAATATACTGCAAGGCATGGTTCGATTTTTGGTTCCAATAATATTTTGAAATAATATTGGGTTTGAAAATGGCACAAAGGTTTTCCAAACAATAGGTTTCATAAGGATATGTAATTTAATGTTATAATCCAATGTTACTGCAATAAAAAAAAAGTTTATTTAAAAAAGTAATTAATTAAAAAAAGGGATATGTAATTTGCATTGCCTAGTTTTTGGAGAAGAAACTTGTGGGAAAAATCTTTGACAGAAAATTCATGTATTAATTTAAATTTTGGATATATGCCTAATCAACAGAAAAAATGGTACATATGTAATGAAAGTGATTAACATATAAAAACTCATATTAAAAATTCCTATCATTCCCCTGGGTGATTTTAGAACCAAAATTCAAAAATATTTTTAAAGAATGTATGTATAATTTCAAGTTGAAGCTGCATAGAACACAAAGTTGTCTTTTCCTTGGTTTAATGTTGAAATAACATAACAAAATAAGACAGTGTCGTCAAAAATTGTAATAAAGGATAAAATTGGTGATAACGAAGAGCTTGATTTTAGCATTTTTAAAATATTTAAAAAATCAAGAGTTCTTTATATAGTTTGGAAAATATTTTTGCAACATTCTCAAAGATGAAATTCAGCTAAATGGAAATCAATTAAAAAAATAGTTGATAAATGAAAAACTCATATTGATTGATACCTAAAATTCATAAGATGTATTTCTATATTTCAATAAAACAAAAGCTTCAATTTTTATATTAAAATATATCTTAAATAATTTGGTGTTATTTGGTAATTCAAATATATTTATTTATCCAATTTAATCTATACTTGTAAAACCGATTTTTAAAAATATAGGTAACACTAGAAATTTAAAACTGGATTACTCCAGTATTTGATACCCTCTTACTAAGCTGTGCTTAAATTATTTTTTAATATGATTCTTTTCCTTTTTTCATGTTATCACATTTGATCATTTCAGAGATTACAATATAGTCATAGAGATGGGGGGAAGAAAATAATTACTTTAGTTACAAAATAATTTGGCTCCCATTATACTTAGTCTTATACTTAAGATCATCATCTAAGTTAGCACTTAATCGTGTACATAACTGTAAAAGAATTTAATGATCAAACAGATCTTTTCCAATATTACTGAAAATATTTCTGAAATTCTATATCTGATACATACCTATCCCATAGACTAATTATGCCACCACTGTAGACTAAATTGTTACACTTTCTTCTGTAAAGCAGCATCTATTTTTAGGACCAAGGCAGAACTTCTTAAATAGGTAGGTAAATAGATAAAGATGGATAGATATCTAATTTCCTACTACAGATAGGTATTGTACATGGATCTTCAAAGAGTAAGAATTACCATAAACAGAGAACGAAGTCTATGAAGGCTGACTACAAAAAGCCAAATGAATGAGAGGTCTCAATAGTAGAACAAGCTGGCCACCGTCATGTCTTGTTTCTGTTTCAATCGGTACAGACTAATGAAGCTTTATTTGTTTTTATTCATTGAACAAACGTTTGAGTGCTAGCTATATGCTATGTATGCACTCTGCTAGAGGCTGGAAAAACATGAAAAGCTCACATCCTGGTTCATGTTGAAAGTGTGAAATTCCTGGGAGATTAGAGACTCACATAAATCATATTATAAAGATACAAATAATAAAGTTTTGTAAGAATAAAGAGGCTGGGGCAACTAATTCTGACTGGGAGTCTTAAAAAAGCTTTATCAAAGAAATGCCATTTGAACTGCATCTCAAATACTGAGAGCTTTACCAGGCAAAGAGGGAGGGTGGATTCTTAAGGGAAGAAA